>NC_046297.1:72338248-72938248 GCF_004115265.2 Rhinolophus ferrumequinum | reverse complement strand
GCCTGGACCCAGCCCCAGCTACCCTGTGCATGGCTAGGAGGCACCATCCCACGACAGACTCCCCACCCAGACACTTGTCCACCACCCCGGTCCCCTCCAGGTGGCCTCCTCTGCCTGCCTATCTCAGCTTCCAGAGCACGGCCGAGCGCAGTCTGTCATCTCCCAGCCACACCCAGCCGACACCAGCTCCCACTTTAGTCCAGACCTCTGCCCTGTTGGATTGCTGCCCTCAGAATGAAGGCCAAGTGGTTCGACACTGCCACGGGGCTGGTTACTCTAGCAGGCCCTGGACCATGGCCAGTCAGGCCTGGCCCTTTTCAACTGTGCCTGGCACTCCCCACACCAGAGTGCTGCCACCTCTCTCCAACAGCGAGCTCTCTGCTTCCTGCAGCACATCCAGTAGCGAATGGACTCTCAACCACTGGTCAGCGCAGGCCACACTGCATGGGACACCCCTGGAAACTCTGACGGCAAGGGTCTCAGTCCCAGAGTGCCCTGCAGTCCTGCACTCCCATCACACCATAGCTCAGACATGTATGTTGAGAAACTTAATTTATTTCCATGATGGAGGCTGAAGGAGCTGGAGCCTGGTCTCCTGCCCCTCTCCTCTTGCCCTCCAGGAAGAGGGATTTGGCCGAAGGGCCAGCTGAGGCCTGAAGTGGCCCAAGCGGCTCCTTGGCTGGGGGGCCCGTTCAGGCAGGACGGTAGCAGGCACGGGGCAGGGTCACTTGGGTGGCCGATATGCCAGCTTCCGGCTTTTCAGGACTGACCACTTGTGCCGCTTCATGGCGTAGATCAGGGGCAGCAGCAAGCCCATCATGAGCAGCATCTGCAGTGAGGCAGGTTCAGGGGGGCGGTGGGCAGGACCCCGCCCAGCTCCCAGCTCCCAGCCCCCCCCAGTCCACTGTGCCCCTGGCCCGCCGTTCACCTTGAGCCCCATGCGTTTGCGATGATCGTGCTCTGGCTCAGATGCCCAGCGCAGGAAGGTACACACGTCCTTGGCTACCTGGGACATGGTAGCTGGGGTGCCTGGGCCAAGGACAAGTGGTGAGGGCTGCCCTTGGGGTCCCCTGCCCAACCTGAGGTCGCCCTCTGAGCATCCCCTCCATGGAGCAGAGAGGTTCCTGCCCAGAGCTTCAAAAGGGACAGAGTACTGAGCTGGACATGCTGTGAAGCCTGCCCACGAGCCCCCTCAGACAGGCACACAGTGCCCGAGCCAGGGAGGGGGCAGGACCATGGGCCCAGGGACCCAGGGAAGCATCCTGGCAGGGGGGGAGCACCCAGGGTGGGGAGGTCTCACCATCATCAAACTCCAAGACCTCGTCGTAGATGGGAGGGGCCATGGCAATGGCCTGGCCAGGAAAGTAGGAGTTGAAGTACAGGCCTTCTCGCAGCGACACCCCGGTGGGTGGGTCACAGTAGCCCGTGAGCAGGGAGAAGACGTAATCCTCGCCACCATGCCTGGGACCAGAGTCATGCCTGTTCAGTCCCTGGCCTGGTTGGCCATTTCCTCCCACCTCCAACCTGGTGGTCAGCCGGGTACCTGGCTCGCACGATGTAGCTGAGGTCAGGGGGCAGTGCTCCGCTGTTGGCTGCTCGGGCAGCCTCAGGGTTGGGGTATGGTTTGGGGAAGTAGTCAGACAACTTCCCTGGCCGCGTGAACATCTCCCCGTCCTCATTGGGGCCATCCTGAACCTCCACCTGCCACCAAGAGCACCATGACAACTGCTGTCCCCCACGTGGGAGCCCCAGCCCCTGTGTCCCCGGCACCCCAGGCCCCGCACCTCCTCTGCCAGGGCCTTAGCTTCCTCCTCTGTGTAGCACACGCCCACCAGGTGGCGGTAAGCCACGTAGTCCATGCTGTGGCAGGACGAGCACACCTGCTTGTATACCTGGAAACCCCTCCGGATGCTAAAAGAGGCACAGGGTTAGAGGCTCCCAGGACTCCACCCCACCCAGTCCACCCAGAAACTCCCCAGCCAACCAGCCGCACACCTGGTGTGGTCCAGGGAAGAGAGGAGGCCACGGTGGGACCACGGATAGCTCGGGGGGTGCAGCTCCAGGTCACTGGCACTCACCGCAGAATGCAGAGCCACGGCCAGCCCCGCACCCCCTGCCGCCAGCATGCCCAGCGCTGACAGCATCACTTTCCGGCCCCGGGACAGGCCAGACTTCGACGACAAGGACACTGCCTGCAAGAGCCCCGCTCAGCGCCTGCCAGAACACCACCCAGCCCTACCTGGGATCTGACTCTCAGCGCCTGCCTCTCCCACTCATCCACCCGGCACTGGCCACCTCCTGCCCGCCCCACTTCTCCGCGCTGCCGACCCCTCGACCGTGATTCGGCCCTGAGGAGGGGATGCGAGGCGTGTTCTTGGTTCCCGGGCTGGGAATCCAGCCGAAGTGAGCAAGGGTGCTGGGGCAGGCCAAGGTCACAAGCAGCTGGCCGAGGTCAGGCTGAGGTCACTTCAGGACGCGGGCCCAGTCTGAAAGGCCGGAGCGGAAGCGAGCCTGGTCGCGCACCCGGGGAAAGCCCTCTGCTCCGACCCTGCAGCGCGCCAGCCCCGCCGTCCCCCCGCTCGGCACCAGGCGCCTCTGCTGCTCGGAGGAGTGGGCGCCGGGCCCTGCTCCCAGAAGTCACCTAGGTCTGCTGGCGGCGAGGCCGGGCAGGGGCGCCGGGTGGCCGAGGCCGCTCCCCCGCTGCCCGGCCCGCGCCCGGAGCCTCCCCGCCGTGACCTTCACGGGCTGCGGGGCCACGCGTCGGCCGGGATCCGGGCCAGCGCTCACCTGAGGCGTCCGCAGCGGGAGCTGCCCGGGCCGCGAGCCGCACAGCAGACCCCGAGCCCGCGCGCCCGGCAGCCCCGCGCCCCGCGGGCCCAGCATCGCCCCGCGAAGCGAAGCCGCCGCAGCCGCCATCTTGGCCGTCTTCAGCGCGGCCGCCGCTTCCGTCGGCCCCTGCGGCGCCACGAGAGCTTAAACCTCGCGAGAGCCTGAGGGCGGGGCGGGGCCGGAGAGCGCGGGGCGGGGCCAGGCACCTCGTGGCCGCGCTTCCCCCGTTGTTGTGGAAACCGGCGGTTGGGCGAGGTCTCGTCGCGTCTCCCTGTTGCCGTGACAACGTCCACCTACTGTGGTCCCCGATCCCGGCCGCTGGTCTCTGGGGCTCGGCAGTGACGCGCCGCCCATGCCCGGGCGCCCTTGGTCGGGAACCCACCGTATATCCGAGGCCATCGCGCGCTTTCGTCCAGCAGCATGTCCAGACCTGCGCGGTGGAGCAGCGGTTGCCCTGCCTTCCCGCACTCCCCCTCGGGGACAGGCAGGACCCGGGCTCCAGGAAAGGGAGGGCACTGCGGGAAGGCTGGGGGCCTCCAGGTGTAGCCCTTCACCCCTACCCTGGCCCACACACATGGGCTGGGTGGGCCTTCCAGGCTGACCTCTGTGCTCCCCCTTGTCCAAACGACAAGGATTTATTAGGCACCTATGTTCAGAAACTGCCAGCCACAGAAGCTAGGAGCATGGCAGCCAAAGTCCTCACGAATCTGCTGTCAGTCCTCAGTGATGATAGAGGCGTAAGGACCTCGGAAAATCTGCCTCTCCTCTCGCCTTTCATAAGAGCAAGGAAAAAACTAGCAAAATGGTCAGAATCAACTTTTTCAGAACTTTGGAAATTAACCAAAGGTAATGTTGACCTTAAAAATAAAACAGCCAGTTATTTTTCCCAGAAAAAAGAAAGGGTTTATTTGGGAATGGCAGAGAATTGCAGTTCGAGATAACCATGAGATGGCAAAAACTATAGGCAAGTCCAGCAAACAAAGGAGAGGAACATTACTTTACAGAGAAAAAGGAGGAAGTTGGGAGGGGTGCTTTGAATGAAAGTCCCTTGGAGGAAAGCCAGAGTTCAGGGTGGTGACCGTTCTCATTGGCTGAGTGCATGAATGTTGATAGCCAAAAAATGGAAACAACCCAAATGTCCATCAACTGATGAATGGGAAAACGAACCGTATGGCATGTCCACACCATGGGAGGGTTCCCAGCCATACACAGGAAGTACTGACTCACACATGGAGGAGCCTTGACAATGGGATGCTGAGTGAGAGGTGTGGTCACCAAGGACTACATCCTGTGTCCGCTGATGCAGAATCCAGGTGAAGCAAATGTATAGAGAGGGAAAGTAGACTAATGGGTGAGGGGAGGAAGTGCACGTGGGGTGGGAGCTGTTCAGGTTGGGGCACTTAGAGGTGACCATGGCACATTCAGGAGCTGGAGGTGATGTGGATGGGGCCTCAGAAGCCTGGGTGGGAAACAGGACCTGAGCGTGGGCATGAAGACAATGGGAGCCGTGGGAGCAGCTCACAGGTGACGGTGCCCAGAGCAGCCCTTGAGTGCCTGACACTGAAACCTCAGGTGGACTTGGCAAAGGGTCTGAGGACAGCACAGAGGAAACCTGGGACCCCCAGGAGAGTAGCCAGAGGTGTCTCAAGGCCAATGAGGGCTTGTGCGGAGGGCCTGGTCGTGGGGAGGCTGCTGGGTGTCGAGAGGCGGGTAACGGGCGGTCTCACCCCACGTCACAAGCCATAAGCAAACCTGCAGGCCCCTGTGGAAGCCAACAAGCCTGCCCCCAGAGTTTCTTCCTCCACCTTCACGATGGCACTCACAGGGCCGATTCTTTCCTTCTTTCACTCAACAAACACATACTATACTGAGTGCCTGGTTCTAGATGTGAAAGTGGCAGAAAATGACAAAGTCCCTGCGCCCATGGCACTTCTCCTCTTTGGCAAGGGAGGCAAGCAGCATGTGAGGACTTACCACTAAGTCTGATTATCAACACAGCGGCGCACACGTACTTCTGGATCCATCCAGCTGGCCACCGCCCAGGACAGCCCCTCCCGTCCCGGTTGGAGCTGGATCAGAGGGATAGAACCCTGAATGACAAAGGCTTAAGCAAGGTAGAGGTTTGTTTCTTCCTTGTAAGTGAAGCCCCCTTTAGCAACCAGGGGCTGCCATGATGGCCCTCCACCCTCTACGTGGGTTGTATGCACATCCCAGAGACTCTTTGCATCCCAGCCATCACTTCGACATTCCTGTGGGCAGCGTGGGCAGGAGAGAAACTGGGGCTGTGAAGGACGTCTCTTCTTGGAATTCGTCCCTGAAGCTTCTGTCACATCCTGTGGGCCATAGCATAGTCACATGGTCACAGCTGGCTGCACCAGACTGGGAGTGTCTTTATTTTGGGTGGTCTGCGCTCTTATGAAAGCTGGGGCTCTAGGACTAAGAACAGGTATTGGGGGACAAGTAGCAGGCTGCCACTCTCAAGGTAAATTGTTTAGAACCTTATACTCATCCCTTTTACATCTGACATGCATCTTTACCACCTGACATTTGCTTTAAAAACTGTACAGTGACAGTGGAAATCAGAACAGAAATGCTGTCCCCAACACATCAGCTTTGTCATCCCATGGCATCCTCCCACTCTGCACAGAGCCGAGGGTTCCTCATAGGGAAGAGCTCAGACAAGCAGATCATCTTTCAGCTTTTTTTTTTTTAATAGTCTTAACATTTAATATGTCTCAGTTTATCTTTTTTTTAAATATTTATTTATTTTTTTAATTCTAAGTGTGTTTTTCTAGGACCCATCAGCTCCAAGTCAAGTCGTGGTCTCAATCTAGTTGTGGAGGGCGCAACTCAAGTGGCCCATGCAGGGATCGAACCAGCAACCTTGTTAAGAGCACCGCGCTCCAACCAACTGAGCTAACCGGCCACCTCCCTCTTTCAGCTCTTGTCCCCATTTGTATGTCCTGTGATTTAATGTATTTTCATGACTGTGTTCAAGCAACTGCCTAAGTCCTGTTAAAAATGGATGATTGAGGCCAAAGTCTGGCTAAAGTCCCTGGAAGGGATTTTGTATTAGGTGCCAGCCCCCAGGGACAGAGACAATGGGTGACCATGACAGAGGGATGTGCGGGTGTCTTGGAAAACAGGAGGCCCACAGATGAGTGGTGCCAGACGTGCCAGGGGTGAGACCGAGAGAGGCCAGCCTGGGAGGTGTTCTTGGGGGCACTGAGGTGTGGGGCAGGGGCTGGTAGTCTCTCCGCAGCCTCAGGCACCGGAAGTGACTGGAGGTTCCAGCCAGACCTTGGGGTGAGCAGGCCAAAGACAGTCACACCAGGGTCTCCAGCACCTTTTCCCACCTCATCCCAACAATACTGGACAGGCACACGCCCCCTCAACAGGGGACCAGCAGTGACCTCCGGAGAGAAGCCCCCAAGAAAATCCCTCTGGGTGCTGGCCCTGGGGGCGGGGGTGCCAGCTGACCCCCAGGTCTGGAGGGGAGCCTCCCGTGGGAAGACGAGCCCCACCGCAGAGGCAGGCCCAGGAGAGGGTCAGGGCGCTGGGGCTCCCCCGGGATGGGGTACTGAAAGGACAGTGACGCTGTGCTGCTGTTCCAGGCCACGCAGCTCTGCCTCCCTTCTAACACCGAGACCCATATGAGGCTGTCCTCACCTCTGCTCCATGGGTACCTCGGCCATCCTATGAGGGGAGGCCTCCCTGGCCTAATATGGCCCTGCTTTTTCCTCTAGAATGGACACTGGGTATCCCAGCTCCTTTCAGGGGTCCTGGTACAATCAGCGGCTTCTTTGTGCTGGCCGATCAGTGCCTTCCCCTGGGGGCTGCGTCCCTGTGGCCTGGGTGGGCTCCTCTGCTCTGCTGCGGCCCCACACACCATGGGCACCTGGCCTGGGCAGGTCTAGTCGAGGAAACTGAGCCAGGTGGCCCTCCCTGCTCCATTGGAGCCCACAGCCCACTCTCCGGGCCTCGTGTGCGGGGTTCTGGCTCCAGGCTCTGCCCGGCAGCGGCAGCCCCAAGGCTGACTACACTACACGGTGCCATCAGATCCCTGGTGCCTCCCCGGTCAGACCAAGCCCTGCCCGTTTCCTCTCCCAGCACTGTGCCTCCCTCCCTCGGCACAGATCTCCAGGGCTGGGGGAGTGCATGCTCCTGCCCCCACTCCTGCCAGCAGTCCTCAGCAGGCCGGAATGCCCTCCAGGAAGGTGTGCAGGAACACCAAGCCCCACAGGCAGCTTCTCGCCCACTCTCCCAGGGGCCCCACGCGCACAGCAAGTGGACAGTAGGCCTGGGGCCCAAGGGCAGCTGGAACAAGACACCTGTTTATTTCCTAGGAAGGGGAGTACAGGGTCTGGGGAGTTCCCGCCAGTCTCGTCTTCACACCACGGGCGAGCGGACATCACTTCCAGAAGAGCACATTCCAGAAGAGCAGCCAGCAGGGGTAGATGCCCAAGGCCAGCAGCGGGAAGAGCAGGGCGCCGTACGTGTGGTGCTCCAGCACACCCTGGGCCAGTGCCCCCAGGAAGAGCTGCCAGCCCTCGGCCAGCGACAGCGGTGCCTCCTGCAGCTCCCGCCACAGGAACAGGCTGCCCAGGAGTGTGGCTGCCGGGCTCGTCAGCACCAGCAGAGCAGCGTAGAATGGCCTGGGTGGAGGGGCAGGGGCAGGGTGGGCTGAGTTGGGGAGAGGGGTACCATGCGGGGGCGGAGTCTGTGGTAGGGAAGAGTCTGGTCTTGGGGTCTCTGCGGTGACCAGCACCTACCGGGGCCCACAGGGCTCAGTGAGTGCAGCGGCAGGCACCATGGTGGCAGCCAGCAGGAAGCCCAGCGAGAAGTTGGTGAGGGCGATGCAGGCCAGCTGTAGTGCCAGATAGATGAGGGCCACCAGCTTCAGCGCCATCCAGCCCCTGTCCGGGGCCTGTGCACTCACCACCCTGCAGGACAAGGGGCTTGGAGGCAGCTGCGTGTGTATCCAAGGCAGCCCCTGCCAGAGCCCGCCCGGCCTGGCCCCTCACCGGTGTGTGCTGTGTGGAAGGGCCAGGCCCGCAGCATAGATGGCCAGCAGTGTCAGCACCACAGCTTCAGCCTCAGCCACTGGGAAGTGCTGGGTGGCCACGTGCTGGCCCAGCACCGGGAGGGTATAGAGGGCCACGCCCATAGCCTGGGAGATCAGCAAGGGCGCCACCAGCGAGGCCAGCCCCACGCCCTGCAAGGCACACAGGCACCTGGAGATGGGCCCTGGGGTCCTCAGCACCCCCAGTGGCGACTGAGTGGCAGTGACCACCTCAGGACCCTGGAAGCCCACCCCACGAGCAGGAGTGAGGACCATCACCTGTGCAGGGGGCAGAGGGGTACCAGGTGCAGAGGCCGCCCCAACCTCCGCAGGACCTGCCCCGGCCTCGTGCAGCCGCATCCACAGCTCCAGAGCGTGGTCTCGTCAAGGACACTGACGAGAGGTGTGATGGGGTCTGCCGGTGGGGACCCCGGGCTCCCCCACCCCAACCCCAAGGACGGGGGGCTCTCCCAGCTTAGCGTGGAGGGAACCAGAGCATGGCCACAGTGGACAGTGGGGTGCGCAGGATATTTTGAGACCCAGGACCAGGAGCAAGAAGCCGACGGCGGGCATGTAGAGGCCGATGGACACGAAGCGGGCCAGGGCAGCCAGCAGGTACAAGAAGAAGGACTGGTGCAGGCGCTCCAGGAGGTGGTTCAGTTTGCGGAACATGCCCTCCAGGGCCCTGCCAGGTGCGGGCTGGCGTCACCAGAGGCCAGACCCCCCCCCAACACCCAGGACAACGGCCCAGAGCCACTTACTTGCCCACTGCCACCAGATCATACTTGTACTGGCGAAAACTATTGATGCCACGCAGGGTTAGGGCCTCCACGCGGTAGCGCAGGAAGAGGCCGTGGGGGCCGTGGGGGCGGCCAGAGGCCTGCTGCAGGACCATGAGCAGCAGAGTCTGCAGACCCTGCAGTGGCCCATCTGCTGAGGTCCAGTCCTGGGGCTGCAGCTTGGAGGGTAAGAGACAGGGTCAGCTCACCCCCACGCAGGCCCTGCACCCCCAGGCGGCCGCCTACCTTGCCCTGCAGCGTGCACAGCAGCCCCCCTTTCTGGCAGAAGGTCTGGAAGAGGTTGAGCAGGTCAAGGTTGGGCAGCTGCCCATTGAGCCCCTCCACAGCCACGTCAAGGCTGGTGACCATGTCGCTGCTCAGCTCCAGGGCCAGGGCTGCCTGGATGGCCCCCGCCCGGCCCTGCAGGGGCGACGACTGCATGCCTGCGGGGAGGTGCATGAGCTACCCATGGGGGCTGGGAGGACAGTGGTCCCAAGAGCGGCCAGGCCGGGCAGAGTACCCACCAGTGACATTGGTGTCGTGGTAGGCTTCCAGCCAAGCCTCAGTGCCCAAAAGGTCGTGTTCTGTCACCAGAAAGATGATGTCTTTGGCCCAGTAAATCTGCCCTGCAGGCCAGAGGCAGGGTCAGCAGGGCATGGGGCAGTGGCCAAACCTTCCCTTGCCAGCAGTAGCCCAAGCCTCACCCCGGAAGTGGGCAGCAAGTGCCAGCAGCAGCCCCACAGCTTGGCTGTTGGTAGAGTCAGAGCCACAGGGTACGGTGAGCACCAGAGACTCAGTGCTGGCAGCTCGAGGGGCCCGCAGGATGCCGTACACGTTGGTGCCTGCCACCACCTGCATGCAGTATTGACGGGGAGGCCTCAGCACCATATAACGCCCACCAGGGAGTTCCCTGGCTCCAAGCCACCCCCTCAAGGTGCTGAGTCCCAGGCACAGCCCCTCTGCACAATACATAGCGCTCGTGAGTCTCATCGGGAAAGGGCAGTTTCCGGGAGAAACTCTGCGTGTAGACCTCCAGCCCCACTGACCGCATCGTCCGCTCCAGCCAGGCCACTGGCAGAGCCCTAGAGACACAAGAGAGCTTCTGAGCAGAGCTCCCTGGCCTTGCCCACCACTGCGTGCCCCATACCCACGGCTCCACGGCTCACCCTGACTTCCTACGGTGGGCAGCGAAGTCCCGGGCAAAGCCCCGGGCACGGTCTCCGCCAGCGAACTGCTCCTCCACCATGGTGGAGCCCATGGCGTTCTCCGACATGTAAGTGCGCTGGGTCAGCGGCGGGAAAGCCAGGGCCAGGAACCAGGCGATGCCCGCCACGTAGCTCAGCACGCTGCGGGGAGAGGGTACGGAGGGGCCGCCGGAGCGTTGGCGGGTTCTGGGACCCCGGCCCGTCGCCTCACCTCTACACCCGGCGGAGAGCGGGGCGTATCGAGGGACGTGAACCCGGAGTCACGGCATGCGGGACGCGCGACGGGAGAGCTGGCCTCGGGCCTGATGCCCTGAGTGATGCCGACAGGCGGGCGGGGACGTGCGCCAGCAGCCAGAGGGGCCACCGGCAACTCGAGCCCCGGCCCTCGCCTCCCTCGCCGGGCCCAGCACTTACCAGAGCGGCGCGTTGAGGCGCAGCACGAGGCGGGCGAGTGCGCGCCGACGCACCGGGTCCGACAGGAGGCCCATGGCGGAGCAGGGCCGGGCGACTCCGGGACCCCGCTCCGGCCGCCAGCTGCAGCCTGCGGCCCGGCTCGCCGGTCCTGTCAACGTCGGGCTCCCAGCCCGCCCGCACTTCCGGTCCCGGCGGCCCTCGCGTCGTCGCGCATGCGCAACCCCTCCAACCCAGTCCGCCGCGCATACCCGGAGGGGCGGTGACGGGAGCCGGACTAGAGGCGGGGTTCCGGCGCCTCAGTGTAGAGCGGCGGAGAGCCGTGACCGTCCGCCGCCGCTCTGGCCAGTCGCGGGCAGCAAGACAGCTCCAACTCGAAGGCTCTTAGAATCATAGAAGGGTGAGGAATTAGGGCAGGTGGATGGAAAACGCAGGCGGCGACCAGGGCCTGGATGACCGGGGATTCTGAAGGCGCTGCTCCCGACTGGAAATGACAGTTCTGAGTGCCCGTGGAGTGGGTTCCGGACGTAAGAGGGCTTCTGTGAGCCGACCAAGGCGTTGGCATCCTATGGACGCCTGTCACCACAAATGGCCGTGGGTGCCTCAGTGGAATCACAGCGTGAGCCTAGCCCCCAGCTTATGGAGTCAGATGACCAAGGGAGGACGGCGAAGATGGTAGGTACTACCAGCCAAATCAGGGTTCGCAGTGGCTGCGGAGCACTCCTGTCCAGGTCAGGAGGTGACTGGCATTGTGGGGGAGAGGCAGTCTCTGGATGTGGACTACAGGGGCTGATGGTCTGAGAGCAGGAGGTGGAGGAAAGGGGGCGTCTGCTAAAGAGTCAGGTGCAGTGATGGGGAGGAGGGTGTCTGTGTCTCACTGGGGACCGGTCAGAGCCGAGAGAATACTCCAGGTGAGAACATGTGTCTGTTGAATTTTTGGAGCCCAAGGTAATTGCAGCATAGGCCCAAAGAGTTCCATTTGGTCCAAGCCATAGTCCACAGGATGTGGGACATGGCCCCCCACATCTCCAGGGTGGGCACCCAGCCGGCTGAGCTCCCCCGCAGCCCTGTGCTCAGGGCCCCAGTCTACTACTGGCCTAGCTCACCAAGCCAGGCCCCACCTGACTGCTCAGCTGCCTTGAACCATTCTGGGCATAAGCTGCTCTCTCCACCCACACACTCGCCCCCACCCCCAACCCCCGCCCCTTCTTCTCCAGGCTTTGAATCCTGAGGCTGCAAGAGGCATGTAGTTCATGTGCAGGGTGGGTCCCTGGTCACCCCCAGGAGCCAGGCTCTGAGAGCACGAAGTGCCGTGGGGCGTTCGAAGCGCTGTGGACTGTGGGTTTTATTCTGGGCATGGGGGCCGATGCTCAGTCCCCCAGCAAGACAGAGGCCTCGCGCACATGTTGCCGGACCACACGGTCCAGCAGGGCATGCACATCGCGGGCAGCCCGCGCCGCGGCCTCCAGCACCTGCTCCAGATGGTCCTCATGCAGCCTGGCATCCATCTCCAGCAGTGCGATCTGGCCTGAGGCAGGCAGCAGGGCCAGGGCCAGCTGGGGGCCACCAGCAGCTTCCTCCACGTGGCTGAGGTCTGCCAGAGGTGTGCCGTCCACAAAACCGGCTGAGCAGGCGCACACAAAGTCCCGCATAGGCACCCCAGCGTCCAGCACTGCCAGTGTGGCTGCGTTCACACAAGCTGCATAGGTCCCACCATCTGCCTGGAGCACCTGCAGGGACCCCCCCCCCAGTGGCATCAGTGCACTGGGCTGCCGACCCTCACACCCTTCCGGTCCCTGGGGGGAGGGCTGCTGCCTGCTCACCACTCACCTGCACATAGATGTCAATCTGGGAGCGAGGATGCAGCTGTGTCAGGATGGCCGCCTCGAAGGTCTGACGCAGTTGCAGGCCCATCTCACAAGACTTCCGATCCCCATGTGGCCGCCGCTTGCGCTCACCTGTGCTGAAGGTTGCAGAACTGTACTGACAGTTCACCAGGGCCCTGTCTGGCAGGGCTCGTGCCCGGGAGCCCCGGATCTGGGGGGAGAAAAGACACATGAGCCAGGCCCATTCCTCCCAGCTGACATTAGCCCTTCTGGCTCAGGCCTAGAACTTCAGCCTCCCTCCTCCCTCCCCACTACCTATAACATCTCAACCAGTGCAACTGAACAGTCTAAGCCACCATCACTGCTGGATCTCCTCTGTCTTACAGGCCTGTTTCCATCCCTGCCTCATCCCCTCCCAACCCAGTTTCCATTTGTAGCCAGAGCCAGTATGTTTACAAATATCAAGTCTGCTTCTGTCTCCTCTGCACAACCACATAACCTGCTCACCTTCCAAAGGCTCCCCATCACATGTGAGATAAAACCCTGCGTCCTACCCCTGGTCTACAAAGCCATCGCTAGAAAGCTCTCGATCTCATTTGGAATTATTCCCCATCTGCCCCAGCAGCAGCCTTTCTGCTCCGCAAACGTGCCACGCTTGTTTCCACCCCCTCTGGCCTTCCCCCTCCTAACTAGTCTCCCCCAGGAAAGCTGGGCTCCTAAACTCATGCGCTAAGCAAACTTTTTTTTCAGTGCCTGTGCTAGCAGGCACCGTTACGGCGCTGGAGACATGGCACTAAAACAGGCGGCTTTAAAGTCCCTCTCCTCCTGGAGCTTATGTTCCAGTGGGGAGACCAACGAGAAAGAGAAGTTAAATTGGTGTCTGAGGTGACAGATGCTGAAAAGCAGGGAAGCGTGTGGTTGTAGGGGACGGGACTTGAATAAGGTGGTCTGGGGAGGTATCATCCAGGCCGTGAAGTCGGAGTAGAGAGGTGAGGAAACGAGGGGGAGCGTGCCTGGCGCCTTGCAGAAGAGCATGGAGGAGGGGAGGGCGCAGGAGACAGTGGCCGGTGGAAAGGGCAGGGACCACCGTGCACCGCGGCGTAAGGACTTCCACTTTTAGTCCGATTGAGCCTCGGCCCGGAAGATGTGCTGCGTAAACGGAGACGCGCCGGCCGCCGCCTCCCGAGCCTGCGCCCACCCGCCCGCGGTGCCCGGCTCGCGCACGCCCACTCGCCTCGTGCGGCCCGTAGACCACCGCTAGCGCCTTGGTGTTGCCCTGCTCGATGTAGGCCGAGCCGTCGGCCTGCGCGAACACGCCCATGCGCGCCTGGATCTTGCGCAGCTCCCCGGCACGCCGCCCGTCTACCCGGTAGCCCTGGTCCGACAGGAGCTCCAGCCCCGCCATGTTGCTCTGCCGCCAGACGCCTCTGCGCGAACTACGGTTCCCGGAGGCCCGGATCCCCACTTCCGGTCTCCCGGAAGTCTAGCGTTTCCGGCGGGCCGGCTCCCCGCTTCCGGACTCAAAGTTACGGTCCCGGGTGGCGTCATTGTCCTCGTTGCCGCCTTCGGGGGACTTGGGCGGTGCTGGCCCAGGAGGAGAAGGCTGTGCCCGGGGCCGTTTGGGGAGCTTTTCTGCGGCCGCCAGGGCTGGAGACCCGCGGGAGGCAGGATCCCCCGACCGCGTCCCTATGTCACGGGGCTGTTCTCACGGCGCCCTGGTCGTCACGCCGCGCCTGTGCCCCGCGCCGGGCTCGGCGTTGCTTCTCTTTGAAGCCTGGAGTCTCCTGGGAGGTTCGCGGGCGGGACCAGCGAGGGCTGGAAGCAATCCTGGCTTCGTCCTTACGGGCTTCCAGTTGCTCCGCAGTCGTAAATACCCATTCTCCCAAGTTGGGACACTTTCCTTCCTGTTTAGTGTTTCCTTTTGTCCATTTAAAAATAGACATAATTTTATATTATGCATACACATGGGCACAGTTCTTTTCAGAGCAGTTTTTTTTTTTTTTTAAACGGGACTTTATTGGGGAACAGTGTGCACTTCCAGGACTTTTTTCCAAGTCAAGTTGTCCATTCAGTCTTAGTTTGTGGAGGGGGCAGCTCAGCTCCAGGTCCAGTTGCCAGTTGTTAGTTGCAGGGGGTCACAGCCCACCATCCCTTGCAGGAGTGGAGAAGTTGAACCTGCATGCCAGCCTTGTAGTTGAGAGACTACTGGCCCATGTGGGAATCGAACTGGCAGCCTTCGGAGTTAGGAGCACGGAGCTCCAACCGCCTGAGCCACCGGGCCGGCCCCTCAGAGCAGTTTTAATGTTGTTTTCCACATTGGCTTGGTTTTTCTGTCTGCACACCCCCTCCCCCCATTGACTTTAACCTAATAAATGGTCATTTGCATGTTTTTCTCCGTACATACAAATTATACACAAATACAGGAAGTTGTATGGGTATAGCCATAGTGGCTTTTGGAATTCTGGTTGTTTTTTAAAATGGGGTCATTTCATACACATTCTGTTTTTCACCCCAAAAATACCTTATGAAATCCATCTAAATTGTCCTGTGGAACTCATTAATATTTTGTTGGCTGCGTGAAACCTGTGGGGTAGTTGTGCCAGGATGTATGCCCCGCCACTGCCCTTCGTGGGGCATGGCTGTGTGTCCTCAAGTCCAGAATCCGCCCCTTCAAAGGCAGTTACTATCGCTAACCTCTTCTGTGCAGCTGTCACGCTAACTTGTTTCTCTGCAGGTCTGGTAACTTTTTGTTGAAAGCGAAACACTTTAGATAATCTATGCAGTGGCCCTGGACCATGAGTAGCCAGTCGCTCCATGGGCTATGTTGCTGTTTGAGTAGTTTATTCGTTTAGTGGCTTGTCTGGGCCAGTGCTGTGAAGTCAGTTTCCTGCCAGTGTGCAGCTGCTGATGTCACCTCCCAGCCCACCCCCTTCCCCCCCACCCCAGTGCTTATATTTAAGGGTAGCTCCCCAACATCTGGGTTAGCATGGCTTAGGGTTCAGCCCCCTGTTGGGCAAAGACTGCTTGAGCTCCCCACCAGTGAGGCACTGTCCTCTGCTGCTGGAGAAAGATTGCCCCCTGTACAGCCAGTGTAATGGGCGGCAGAATCCCCGCCAAAGACGTCCAGGTCCTGATGTCTGATAGCTGTGAATGTTACTTGTATGGTAAAAGGAACTTGGCAGATGATTACGTTAAGGATCTGGGAGCTTGTCCTGGATTTTCCAGGTGGGCCCCAAATGTAATCACAAATATCCTTTTAAAGTAGAAGCAGAGGGAGATTTGGATACGGAAGACAGAAGGTGAGGTGACCACAGTGACAGAGATTGGAGTGATGTAGCCCAAGCCAAGGACAAGGGAAGGAAAGAATTCTCTGGAGCCTCCAGAAGGAATCATTCCTGCTGACACCTTGATTTTAGTGCGTAACACTCAGCTTGGAGTTCTGGCCTCCAGAACTGAAAGAGAAGAAAGGTCTGTTGTTTTAAGGCTTCCAAGTTTGTGGTAATTTGTTAGAGCGTTCTCGTAACTGCTCGCCACTAAGGTAGCCATTGTCTTCCACAAAACCACACAGCCTCCAGAGAAAGCCAGCCTGCTCAGCCTTGCTGTGGAGCTGCTAGCCTCCCAGCCCGCCGCTCACCCTGGGCGGGAGCGGGTGGACGCCTGCTTCACCCAGAGCAGTGCCCCATATCTATGGGGGGGATGGGAGGCGTTGTCCTTCCCAGTGGAACCTCCACCCTGCAACTGGAGCCCCGAGTTCTGGCCTCTGCCCCCTTGGAGGAGAGCCTTCAGAGTGGGGAGCTGGGGTTGGGCAGCAGCAGTTTCGGGCTCAAATGCCACTGATTCCTGCTGCTCTTACCAAGACTTAGTCGACCTCCTGGAACAAATGCTGTTTGCCCTTTGGTCAATATCCAGAGTGAGAGGGTCACTCAGCCTGCCTGGACATCCTACCCCTGCCAGCCCTTTCACGGTCAAGGCTTGGCACCAGCTCGCTGTCACTTCCATCACATTTCTCTGGTCAAAAATAAGGCACATGGCCAGTTCATTCCACGGGATGAGAAATGGACTGCCCCTTGAGGGGAGGGCAGCACGTGCATCTTTGGGTTGCAGGAATTGGCTGCCCGGTGGGCACACCTTGCACGATCCCAGGACTGTGACTAGAATGGATTTTACGCCCAACATTAGGTTATGTTATATGGCGAGCTGAGGTATCCTGGCTGAGCCTCACTTCACCAGGTGGGCCCCTCGAAGGGGTGAGGCCACTGCCAGGCTCCTCCGGCAAGGTGGAATGGGTTGCTTCTGCCAGGAAGGAGGGCGCATAGCAGTTGGGAGAGTAGCTACTCAAAGTCCCATCCCAGGTCTCACAGTGCTGACTTCCATGGAAGAGTACACATCGTTTCTGCCTCTTTTATCATCAAGTCCCAAGCTTCCTTCAACTGGGAGGCTGTGCTAGTTTTCTGTTGGGTAACAACTGATCGCGAAGCAGTGGCTTAAAAGTGCATCCGTTAACTCACAGCTCTGTAGGTCAGACGTCTGTGAGTACAGTGTCTGCACTGAGTGCTTGGATTTGAATGACTGTCTGATCCGACTTCCTTTCAGCATGAACAAATTTCTTTAGTATTTCTTGTAAGGTAGGTCTGCTAGTACCAAATCCTATTTTTGTTCATCTCAGACTGTCTTTATTTCACCTTAATTTCCAAATGATCGTTCTCCAGTACACTGGGTAGGATTCTTGCTTGAGCTTTTTAACGACTCCGAGGATGTCATCCCATTGTCTCTGGCCCCCACTGTTTCTGATGGGGAATTAGGTGTTGGTCTTCTATGTGATGAATCATTTTTATGTTGTGACTTTTGAGATTTTCTCTGTCTCTCAATATTTTGACTGTGATATTTCAGCTCCTAGAGGCTGTCCACATTCCTTGCCACATGGAGAATCTCCCTGGCATGGAATCTCTCTTACACATTGCCTCTCTTTCACCAGGAAGAGGCCTGTCCTTCGAGGGGCTCACCTGATGAGGTCAGACTCAGCCAGGATACCTCAGTTCGCCACATAACACAACTTAATGTTGTTCGTAAAATCCACGCCAGTCACAGTCCTGGGATCATGCAGGGCGTGTCCACTGGGCAGGAAACCTTGCGCTCTCATAGAATTCTGCCCCCACAGCTCACCTTCCAGCTTCCAGGGTGTCTGAGTTGAAGTTGACTGGTCCGAGCCTGTCATTTTTTGGGGGGTAATATCACTAGTTCTGTCAGAAATACTGTACTCCATAATCCTTAGACTTAGGGTTATTTCCGAATTATAGGAACCATTAAAATGGTCATTATTTCTACTGAGATTAAGTGCAGCTGCCACCATGTGTCCTGGAACACTGCTCTCAGAGGTGTCACCCCACAGCCGGCCCCAGTGAGAACTCCCCACTGGAAGTCACCATGCCACACTGCAGCAGCTGGGAAAGGGCCACGCAAGTTCCAGGAAAACCTACCGGTTAATGAGTAGAAACTGCACTGAGCAAACCAGTTAATAGGAAACGATGATGTGAAATAAGCGATAAACGTAACATGAGGAAAACACTCAAAATGACGGCAACAGAACTGTCCCGTTAGAAGACACACTCCATGAAGGAAGTCCTTCATATGTTGGAAAATGGAAACCCAATTGTCAGCCTTGGGGGTGGCTGCCCGCCCCAGGAATCTGCTGTCCTCAGACCTGTCATGGGGCCTGCCTGCTGCCTGCCCCTGAATGGAGGGCCACGTCCAGGGCACCACCCTCCATGTGACAATGCCACTCCCTGTACCCCTGCAACAGGCCCATCTCTTGGCCTGCAGCCCCAGCCTGGCATGCTCGCTGGCTCACCGCTGCTCTTGAGCTCTGACTAGCTGAGTTACCACTGTCCAGCTCCTGCTGCTGCTGGGCCAGTGGCCCCTCCCTCAGGGCAGCTCAAACACCCTCCCTCCTGACCCTTCAGACGCTGTGCTGGCCATAACCACCTCGGGGACCGTGCCCAGTCACCCAGCCCCACAACCTGGCATAGGCAGGTGGGGACGGGCAGATGGGCAAGTGGGGATGCCTGAATCTCGACTCCCTTCCCTGCAACACACCCGTACTGGGCAGAGATGAAGGAGTTTCTGTCTTCCAGGAGGGGTCTTCCTAGAGGGACTCCAAGGCCAGCGCCTATCTGGGCTGCGCTAGTCATTTGGCCCTGGGGGAGGCTAGACATCAGCAGTCCGCACGCCCTGCTACTGGTGGTCAGAGCCACTGGGCCGTGGCTCTGAAGCCCCGGAATGTGGCCGAGGTGCGGGGGCAGGGGTGGCACTGACCTCACAATGCTACGCTCCGCTGTCCCTGGCCAGCCCGCCAGCTGCTGGCCGCTGCTACCCCCACGGCCAGGCATGTCCCTCCTCAGCAGCTATGAGGGCCTGCGGCAGGAGATCCAGCGGCTGGCGCAGGAGAACGAGGAGCTGCGCCAGCTCGTGCAGCTGCTCCAGGAGAACCAGGAGCTGAAGCAGGTGCTCAGAAACCGCAGCGGCAGCCTGGGCTTCTGCGGCTCTGGGCTCCTGGCTGAGGTGACCTCCAGCCCGCGGCTGCCCCGGCACAGAACCATCAAGTTCAAGGGTGCTGAAAGACGTGAGCTGCGGGGGGGGGGGGGATTGGGGGGGGTCGGGGGGGGGGGGCTCTTCCCGGGGACCCAGGAAGCTTCCCGCATTCAGCTTGTGCCCAGAGATTGAAAAGGGGCTACGACATGCTACAGAGGGACATGGAGCAAAGCAAGGGACAAGGGTAGAGGTGGGGCTCTTTTAATAGGGTGCAGCAGATGGTGACAGACGATGACATCACTGAGAAAGTGACATTGGAGCAGAGCTGGACCAGAGTGAGGGAGACATGAGGCTGGGGTGGAACTGTCCCGATGAACAGTCTGTGCAAAGGCCCTGAGGTGGCAGTGAGCTGGGTGTGCTGAGGCCATGCTAAGGCCAGTGCTGGTGGAGTGGAGGGCAGACGGGGACCAGGAGGGTCTTACAGGTCAGAGGGAGCCTGAGGGCAGGCTGTGTCCCCCCCAGGGCTAGTACCCTCCAGGCTCCCTGACCCATGGAGGCTGGGGTGGGGTAGACAGCCCCTGTCCTGGTGAGAAGTGACAGCGCTTTAGCTAGGGCGGGGGAGTGAAGAGTGGTGAGGCCTGGATATATATTTTGAAGGTTGAAGTAAGAACAGGACTTTTTGCAGGTTGGGCTGGGGTGTGAGAAGGAGGGGCTGGACAGTGGTTCCTAGGGTTTGGCCAGACGCTGCAAGTGGGGAGCTGCCCCAGGAATGGGCAGATGGGAGGTGACCCCAAACCTCACAGAAACAGCACTATGCTTGGGGAAGCCTCTGGCTGTGCAGGGTCAAGGGGAGACATGAATGGGCAGGTGGGCTCGCTGAGAAGAGCAGGAGCCAAGACAACTGGAGCTGTGCCAAGGGCTGGGCAGGGACACGCCAGCCCAGCACCATCCTGCCCTGGATCCCGCTGGAAAGGCCCGCCTGGCCTTCCTCGGGTTGCTCCCGGCGGAGGGCGGAGGGCGGAGGGTGGAGGTAGCCCGGGCAGGCCAAGCCTGACGCAACCGGGAGGGCCGGGCACGCCGGGACTGGTTGTGCAGGGGGCGGGCCCGCTTCCGGGGCGGGGCGGGCACAGGCAGGGTCCCGTGGTAGTGCAGCCGGAACAGACCAGGAGCGACTTGGAGCTACCAGCCAGGTGGGCCCTGCACGGGGACCCTCCCGCCACCCTCTCCGCAGCCCCCGCCCCACTTCCCGCACCGCCCCGCTCCTCCCCTCCCCGTCACCTGCGCAGGCTCCGCCCCATCCCCTGTCCCCCACGGCCTTGGCCCAAAGGTCGGGCCATTGGGAAGTGGAGCTCCCCAGACCTGCCCCCAACCCCGTGCTTCCTTCTGCTAAGAGAGCCAAGACACCCTGCTCGAGGGCTCCGGCGACTTTTCCCCCTCTGAAAGGTCTGCTGCAGGCCTTGGGTTTCCATCCCAACCCAGGGCACTGAGAACAGGGTAATGGGGGTGGGGGGAGGTGGCAGGCTTGGCGCACAACCTGCCAGCTCTGGCCTTGCCTCAGGCTGCCCTCTGAGCAGGGTCCTGCAGCTCTGGCTCCTCCCAGAGCCCATCCTGGACCTGGAATTCCCCATCCCAAATGTGCCCTGGGCTCCCCACCTGTGGATGACTCCCATCCTCCCCGCTGACCCAAGCTCCTCTGGCCAGTTCTCCCAGCCGAAGAGTCACTGCTGGACTCCAGTCCCGTCATCATGGGCAGCCCTGAGGGGCGCTTCCATTTTGCCATCGACCGTGGAGGCACCTTCACAGATGTCTTTGCCCAGTGCCCAGGGGGGCATGTGAGGGTCTTGAAGCTGCTCTCAGAGGACCCTGCCAACTATGTGGACGCACCCACCGAGGGCATCCGGCGCATCCTGGAGCAGGTGGCCATGGCAGAGCGGTGGGGTGAGGAAGGACCCTGGAGCCAGAGGCCTGACATTGACCATGTGGTTCCCAGGAAGGGGGCATGTTGTTGCCACGGGACCGGCCACTGGACACCAGTCGCATTGCCAGCATCCGAATGGGCACCACAGTGGCCACCAACGCGCTGCTGGAGCGGCAGGGGGAGCCGGTGGCGCTGTTGGTGACACGTGGCTTCCGAGACCTGCTGCATGTAGGCACCCAGGCCCGAGAGGACCTCTTTGACCTGGTGAGCTCACCATGCCAGTGGGAGGCTGGGTCATGCAGCTTGTTTACCCAGGGGTGCCATGGCCGCTCAGGGAGGGCAGTCCTTGGAAGGGTCAGTGCCGGCCCAAGGCCACCAGCTGATAGGCAGAGAGGAGGTTCCAGGCACTTGTAGCAGGATACTGCGTTTCCCCAGCCTTTAGAGTGGTCACACATTGTGCTGTTCCTGTCTGCCACTATGCCCTGTCCTGGACCCCAGGTGTGGGGCAGCCCAAGCCACCTGTTCAGGGCGAGGGGTGGGAGTCCACCCCACCCCCAATGCTGGGTTCTGGGAAGGAGCTGCCCTTATGGGTGCCCGGCTGTTGGCCACACTAAGATGTCTTGGGCAGAGAGCCGCTTGCTGGGTGGGCCTTGCCCACCCCTCTGTCTTCTGAGCCTGTGGACTGGCCTGTTGGGACTCCTCCCCCCCACCCCCCCGCAAGGACGCTCAGGCCAGGGCGTCCCTGAGCCTCTGCCGGCCCCCAGGCCGTGCCCATGCCCGAGGTGCTGTACAAAGAGGTGCTGGAGGTGGACGAGCGTGTGGTGCTGTATCGTGGGGAGCCAGGAGCCGGGACGCCCGTCAAAGGTGCATGTGCCTCCAGTGTTGGGGTTTGAGGGCAGCAGGCCCAGACAGGCCTTTAACCGGGTGGCAATGGCTTCCTGGCAGGCTGCACAGGGGACCTGCTGGAGGTGCAGCAGCCCGTGGACCTGGGGGGCCTGCGTGGGAAGCTGGAGGGGCTCCTGTCCCGGGGCATCCGCAGCCTGGCAGTGGTGCTCATGCACTCCTACACGTGAGTGTGGGGGGTGGGGGGGCTGCTTGGGGTCAGGGGAGGAGCCTGGTGGGGGGAGGGGCCTGGTGGGGGGAGGGGCCTGGTGGGGGGACTCGAGGGGGGTGGGGGGGCCGGGAGCCAGCCAGGTGGGAGGTGCAGCGCCCTGGCTTGTCTTCGCAGGTGGGCCCAGCATGAGCATCAGGTAGGCGCGCTGGCCCGGGAGCTGGGCTTCACACACGTGTCACTGTCCTCGGAGGTCATGCCCATGGTGCGCATTGTGCCCCGGGGACACACAGCCTGCGCTGACGCCTACCTCACACCTGCCATCCGGCGCTACGTGCAGGGTTTCTGCCAGGGCTTCCAGGGCCAGCTCAAGGTGAGGCCTGCCGCCCTCCCTCCCCCGACCCCTCCCCATGTCTGCCCAGCTCCTCACCGCCCCCTGCCTGCCCACAGGATGTGCAGGTGCTCTTCATGCGATCTGATGGTGGCCTGGCACCCATGGACTCCTTCAACGGCTCCCGTGCTGTGCTCTCTGGCCCCGCCGGGGGTGTGGTTGGCTACTCGGCCACCACCTACAGGGCGGAGGGTGGCCAGCCTGTCATTGGCTTTGACATGGGAGGTATGAAGGCTGAAAAGTGGGGTTGGGGTAGGCTCAACAGCCAGGCTGGACCCTGCCAGGCATCCAGGTCTGTGGGGTGACTCCTCATCCTCCCACCCCAACACCAGGCACGTCCACTGACGTGAGCCGTTATGCTGGGGAGTTTGAGCACGTGTTCGAGGCCAGCACTGCCGGTGTCACCCTCCAGGCCCCCCAGCTGGACATCAACACAGTGGCAGCTGGTGGGGGCTCCCGACTCTTCTTCAGGTCAGCCCCTGCATCTGGGCCGGGACCCTCAGCCCTGCGTCCCAACCCGCCTCCAATTTCAGTCCTCCCTCCCTCCCCCAAGGTCCGGCCTCTTCGTGGTCGGGCCGGAGTCCGCAGGCGCCCACCCTGGCCCTGCCTGCTACCGCAAAGGTAAGGCCGTTGTGTGCCCTGCATGCCCCTTGCTGTGCTGCCCAGGCCCACCCACCCCTTCAGCCCACCCCCACCCCCGCGGCCCACTCCTGGTCCCAACTCCAGCCCCCAAACCCCATACCGTGCATACCTCCCAGGCGGCCCTGTGACAGTGACAGATGCTAACCTGGTCCTGGGTCGGCTGCTGCCTGCCTCCTTCCCCTGCATTTTTGGGCCGGGAGAGGACCAGCCACTATCTGCCGAGGCCTCCCGAAAGGCCCTGGAGGCTGTGGCTACTGAGGTCAACAGCTTCCTGACCAACGGGCCTTGTGTGGCCTCCCCGCTAAGCCTGGAGGAGGTAGCCATGGGGTTTGTGCGTGTGGCCAACGAGGCCATGTGCCGGCCCATCCGTGCCCTCACACAGGTATGCTTGCCTCCCAGCCCTGTCCCCCTCAGGCAACCCCACGGGGTGAGGGATAGGGAGCCTGACAGGGGAGGGTGAGCCCCTCACCCTTTCTGGCTTCCCAGGCACGAGGCCATGACCCCTCGGCCCATGTGCTGGCTTGCTTCGGGGGAGCTGGCGGTCAGCACGCGTGCGCCATCGCCCGGGCCCTGGGCATGGACACGGTGCACATTCACAGGTGTGTCTGGGCAGGGAGCACATGTCCTGGGGGGGGGGCCGGCTTCAGGAGGCCCCCACCCTCATCACTGAGTGGCCTGTGTCCATAGACACAGTGGGCTGCTGTCGGCACTGGGGCTGGCTCTGGCAGACGTGGTGCATGAGGCGCAGGAGCCCTGCTCGCTTCCCTACGCACCCGAGACCTTTGTGCAGCTGGACCAGAGGCTGAGTCGCCTGGAGGAGCAGTGTGTGGAGGCTCTGCGGACCCAGGGCTTCCCCAGGTGGGGCTCTGCGGGCGGCGGACTGGGCACAGGGCTGGCAACATCCCAGCTGCCCTCTAGGCAGCTGTACCGCCTGGCTTCCCAGCTGTTGTTGGGGTCTCTCTGCGGGGTGGTCAGGGAGGGCTGGACTCCGAGTACTGTGGGCGGAGGCAGGTCAGGCATTCTCGAGGGCCCTGCGTGAGCGCCCCACCTGCCTCCTGCACAGGTCCCAGGTCAGCACTGAGAGCTTCCTGCACCTGCGTTACCAGGGCACGGACTGCGCCCTGATGGTGTCCGCACACCAGCACCCGGCCACAGCCCACTCGCCCCGTGCTGGCGACTTTGGGGCAGCCTTCGTGGAGAGGTACGTGAGCTCGTGTCCTGGGAGCCCTGGGGAGTGGCCTGCCGGCCTGGCCACTTTGCCCTGACGGCTCCCTTGGGCCGGTGGGTGTAGGTACATGAGGGAGTTTGGCTTCGTCATCCCTGAGCGGCCAGTGGTGGTGGACAATGTGCGGGTGAGGGGCACCGGGCGCAGCAGCCTTCACCTAGAGGATACCCCCAAAACTCAGACTGGTCCTCCTCGGGTAGACAAGGTAGGTGGCCCTGCCTGTGCCCACCCACCCACGCCCACCCACAGGGACACGTGAAGCAGTGAGGGTGCTGGACCTCGGAACCTCACTCACCCCACACCTCCTCAGGTGACCCAGTGCTACTTTGAGGGGGGCTACCAGGAGACCCCCGTGTACCTGTTGGGAGAGCTGGGCTATGGGCACAAGTTTCAGGGGCCGTGCCTCATCATCGACAGCAACAGGTGGGCTGAGGCCTGGCCAGGGTGGGGCGGCGGGGGTGCAGCTTGGGGCCACAGCTACTGGGACCTGGGTGGGCTGTGGGGCCCCGGTGTGGGGTTCTCTGGCCCCACGCTGCAGGAATCTGAAGGACTCTGGGCTCTGGGGTCCCTGCATGGCTGGAGTGTCCTCTGGCTTGGGGATGTAGGGTCCCTGGCTGGAAAGGGGATGTGGCCTGGCTCCTCCAGCCCCTGTGCACCCCTGCCCCCAGCACCATCCTGGTGGAGCCAGGCTGCCAGGCAGAGGTAACTGAGGCCGGGGACATCCGCATCTCGGTGGGGGCTGAGGCCCCTAGCACAGTGGGCGCCCAGCTGGACCCCATCCACCTGTCCATCTTCTCACACCGCTTCATGAGCATTGCTGGTGAGTGGTGACACCGCATGCCTGGGCACTGCCTTCTCCCTGTAGTGTCAGATGGCGGTCTGTCTACTGGGCAGAGGTGGGCGCTGGCGGCACGGCTGGCAGGGGTGTGCAGGGGGAAAGCGTCACCCAGGGGAGGGGCAGAAGCAGAATCTTGGCTGGTGACAGGGCGGGCAGTGTGGCCCTGACTCTAGCAGGTCTTGGGCAGGGTGAGTGCCTTCCTCCTGCCAGCAGCCATGTGACCTGGCTTTGCCTTCTGCTTGTGCCAGGAGATGGGCTCAGCACAGTGAACCTGTCTGTATAGTCAGGACAGGGGCACCAGGACTTTACTGTTCTCAGCAGGGCGGAGGACTGATATGGGGCCACAGGTCCTTGCTGGGCTCCAGGCAGCAGTGGGGGGTGGGGGTGCCCCTCACACAGGCAAGACATGGCCTGGCTGTGGCCTCACTGTGCCCAGGTGGGCCACCGCCATCTCCAGGTCCTGGCTCTGGGCTTTGGAGGCCTTAGAGGCCGAGGGTCCTGCCTCTCCATACCTGGGGCCGTGCTCTGGGTGGGGTGAGGCCAGCGGGCGCCTGGTCACTCTGTGCCCCCAGAGCAGATGGGCCGCATCCTGCAGCGCACGGCCATCTCCACCAACATCAAGGAGCGGCTGGACTTCTCCTGCGCCCTCTTCGGGCCCGACGGGGGGCTGGTCTCCAATGCTCCCCACATTCCTGTGCACCTGGGCGCCATGCAGGAGACGGTGCAGTTCCAGGTTCGGAGGGTCCCTCTCTCACCCCCTTCTCCAGCCCTGTCCCTGCACCCTCCCCACTCGACACCTGTCTCCTGGCTTCAGATCCAGCACCTAGGGGCTGACCTCCACCCTGGCGATGTGCTGCTGAGCAACCACCCCAGCGCAGGGGGCAGCCACCTGCCAGACCTGACCGTCATCACTCCGGTGAGGGCTGACGCCCAGGGGCCCCGGGGGCAAAGGCGGCCGCACAGCTCACCGTTGCTGTCCACCCCTAGGTGTTTTGGCCGGGTCAGATGCGGCCTGTGTTCTACGTGGCCAGCCGTGGGCACCACGCGGACATCGGGGGCATCACACCAGGCTCCATGCCCCCCCACTCCACCTCGCTGCAGCAGGAGGGCGCTGTCTTCCTGTCCTTCAAACTCGTCCAGGGGGGCGTCTTCCAGGAGGAGGGTGAGCGGCAATGGGTCTGGGGCCGGGAGATGGGTTCAGTGGACTGGCACACATGGCTGCTGCCTATAAGCCAGGCTGGATACTGGGACGCAGCCCACCGGCCCAGGCCTGCCTCAAGACTGGGGGTGCCAGGGAGTGACATCTCTCAGAGATGACCAAAGGAGCTGAGTTCTGCCTGGGCCCAGGAAGGCCTCGGTGGTTTGGGGTGGGGAGTCCACCAGGATACCCAAGGGGCCGTGTGCAGGCGGGGGAGGAGCCTGTGTTGTGGTGTTCGTAACCATCACTGGGTTTGCACTAGGCCTAGGGGCTGCAGAGAAACTGCGGAGCCAGGGGCTGCAGTCTTGTGGAGAGCTTTCCTGGGCCCAAGTCGCTGGATAGTGGGGCAGCGGGGAGGCTGTGAAGGGCTGCAGCTGGGCCCGCGCTGGCCTGCCTGTGCGCCATGACAGTCCCTGCTTACAAGCAGAGTGGATGATGGCCCAGGGGAGTGGGGTGGGGACAACTCTTTTGGAGGTCAGAGTTGGTATTTGATTGGATTTGGGGGTGGGGCGAGGAATGGGCACAGAGCTGCTGCAGTGGGGCCTGGGGGCAAGGGCAGTGGAAAATGCAGAGCCGGTCTGAAGCCTTAGGGATCTGGGAGCCCCAGGGGTATCCCAGAATGAGAGGAGGTGACGTGCACAGCATGGAGGGTGGCATAACAGAGCCACAGACTGCTGTGGGTGCCAAGGACACAATTAGAGTGATGTGGGTCTGGCTGCTCCCTTGGTCCATGTGGGGTGAGGCCAGGGGCAGGGACCATGGGACGGACATGTACAGGCACGTGACAGAGGACCCAGTGGCCAGGGAGCCTCAGAGAGGACCTCAACCTAGGCTGGAGAGCAGGGCTTTCCTGAAGTGGGGCCTGGTCCCTGGGACCAGGAGCAGTACTGCTTGCCAGGGGCTGGAGGCCTCGTGCAGATCTGTTGGAGTGCTGCACAGACAGCCACCTTGGTGGTTAGCTTTGGGGGCAAGTGGGGGCCACACGGCTGAGGGGAGTGTGAGTGGGAAGGGTCAAGGAAAGTGGGTGGTTTTTCTCTTGGTAAAGAGGAGGCCCAGAAAAAGCTGGAGGGAGTGGTGTCCAGGTGGTGGGGAGAGAAGGCAGGAAGAGTCAAAGGAGGGAGTGTTTGCCCAGGGTCGACTGCCCCCCCCTCCCTGCCCCTCCTGCTGTCTGCCCCAGCCTGGGGTGTCTGTGGGGGTGGGCCTGAGGTGGAAGGAGAAATGTCAGCAGGTGAGAGGAGGCTGGGGGTTCTGGGGGCACTGAAGCGGTTGACAGGGTGTGGGGAGCCAGTGAAGGGCCAATATGGGGGCCCACAGTGTCCTGCGGAGGTGCAGCAGGTGTGGAGCAGAGCAAGGCAGCCTCGGGGCTGGGAGGGTAACTCAGCGGTGACTCCATCCATCCAGCGGTCACAGAGGCCCTGCGGGCCCCAGGCAAGATTACCGGCTGCAGTGGGACCCGGAATCTGCATGACAACCTGTCAGACCTCCGTGCCCAGGTGGCAGCCAACCAAAAGGGCATCCAGCTGGTGGGGGAGCTCATTGGGCAGTACGGCCTGGACGTGGTGCAGGCCTACATGGGCCATATTCAGGTGGGCCTGGGGATTGGAGCATAGGGGCAGCTCTGTGCCAGCCCCCAGGCACCTGGGCAGGTATGGAAGGGGGGGCACCTGGCCCACCTGGAAGGTGGCTCGGCTGCCTCTAAACATACTTCCTGCCAGGCAAACGCTGAGCTGGCTGTACGGGACATGCTTCGGGCCTTTGGGACCTCCCGGCAGGCCAAGGGCCTGCCGCTGGAGGTGTCTGCAGAGGACCACATGGACGACGGTTCCCCCGTCCGACTCCGTGTGCAGATCAACCTAAGTCAGGTCCGGCGGCGGGGGCGGGGCCTCCTCTGGCTTCTGGGGCGTGGCGGCCTGGCTGCTGACGACCTCTCCTCTCCCCTCCCCTCCCCTCCGGATGGTCAGGGCAGCGCGGTGTTTGACTTTAGTGGCACCGGGCCGGAGGTGTTTGGCAACCTGAACGCACCGCGGGCCATCACGCTGTCTGCCCTCATCTACTGCCTGCGCTGTCTGGTGGGCCGGGACATCCCGCTGAACCAGGTGCGCAGGCGCGTCCTGTGTGCGAGGTCAGCAGGTCGACCTGGGGCGAAGCTAGCAGATGGGAGGAAGCTGGGGGTTCTCGGGGCGCTGAAGGAGTCAGCACGGTGTGGGGAGCCAGTGAAAGGCCAAGATGGGGGCCGAAGTCAGCCCAACAGCCCAACGACCGACCGATCCTAGAGGCGCTAGTGGTGGGGGAGACGGATATCTCCCTGTTGCCCCTAAGAGCTGGCCTCCCCCACAGGGCTGCTTGACGCCAGTGCGCGTTGTGATTCCTAAAGGCTCCATCCTAGACCCGTCCCCTGAGGCAGCCGTGGTGGGCGGCAACGTGCTCACGTCGCAGCGAGTGGTGGATGTTATCCTGGGGGCCTTCGGGGCTTGCGCCGCCTCCCAGGTGCAGCAGGCGGGCGGGCGCTCCCGGCTTGGGCTTGCCGGGGAGGGGGGGGGGGTTGGGCCACGGGCTGGGCGCACAGGGAGCGAATGCCGCCCCAGCCCAGCTGCAACCGCTTGACTCGCCAGGGCTGCATGAACAATGTGACCCTGGGCAACGCCCACATGGGCTACTACGAGACGGTGGCGGGCGGCGCGGGCGCGGGCCCCGGGTGGCACGGGCGCAGCGGCGTGCACAGCCACATGACCAACACGCGCATCACCGACCCGGAAATCCTGGAGAGCAGGTGAGCCGTGCGGGCGGGGCAGCTGGCGGGGCGGGGGGTGGAGCCAGAGCGGCTGCCCTGAGCCCGTGGCCCGCGCAGGTACCCAGTAATCCTGCGCCGCTTCGAGCTGAGGCTGGGGTCCGGGGGCCGCGGCCGCTTTCGGGGCGGTGACGGTGTTGTGCGCGAGCTGCAGTTCCGTGAGGAGGCGCTGCTGTCGGTCCTGACCGAGCGCCGTGCCTTCCAGCCTTACGGCCTCCACGGTGAGCGCCTCTCCTCCCCTCCCTTCCCAGCCCAGCTTGTTCCTCACCCCCCACCCCCACGCCGGCCCCATCTCCCCTCTCTCGCTAGGTCTCTCCCTATCTCCCCACCAGCCCCCCACCTCTCTTCCTTCTTTGCCTCCTGGGCCACCCCACCGCTCTTCTTCCTGCAGGGGGAGAGCCTGGTGCCCGTGGCCTAAACTTACTGATCCGGAAGGATGGCCGCACGGTGAATCTGGGTGGGAAGACATCCGTACCCGTGTATCCTGGGGTAAGGACTGTCGTCCGTCGCGTCCCATCTCCATCCTCCCTGCGGCCCCCATCCCACAGAACGTGAACGGAATTGCAAAAATAATTCCAGTTTAATTTAGCTCCTGAAGGAAGGGGGGCTGGACACCCGGCCCCTGGGGCCCAGGCCAGTGCCGTGGATGCGGCTGTGGGGATGGAACTGCAGCGGGAGGCAGGCGGTGACCATGCCCTCGCTGAACCCGCCCCTCTGCTCCACAGGACGTGTTCTGCCTCCACACACCAGGTGGCGGGGGCTACGGGGACCCGCAGGACCCTGCCCCACCTCCGGGGTCGCCCCAGCAGCCCTCGGCCTTTCCAGAGCGGGGCAGCGTCTACGAGTACCGCAGAGCCCAGGAGGCTGTGTGAGGGAGGGCCCACACAATAAAAGAGTCATTAAGTCGCCCTGTTCCCGAAGCGACCAGCCATGCTCACGCTCTGTCCTTGTCTGTCTTTCCACCCGGCGGCGAATCGCGCCGGTGTCTGCCTTAGGAGGGCATTGAAACTCGGAGCCGAAGTCCCACGGCCAGGTGGTCTGTGAGCCCCGCCAAGGCGGTGCTGAATGTCACCTGTTCCACCTCCTGGGGGCGGGAGTCAGGTTGAGGGGTTGCCCCAGCGCCAGAGGGCCCAGCGCCCTGAACTCTGGCACTTACTGGGTTCAGCGGACCTGTGGGCGCTCCCCGGTAGGTGATGTAGTCCAGGCGCCGGCCCTGCCAAGGCTTAGCCCGGCCGCCTCCGTGGGGAGGGCCTGCCAGGTAGCGGTGGCGCCCTTCTTCCCGCTCCAGGGCCCTGAGGAGGGGCGGTGTCGTCAAGGCCGCGGCACCGCTCCGTTCTGGGCGCTGTCCAGCCTTCCCCCTCCCCACCCCCACCCCCACCCTCCCGCCCCCGTAGCTGCTCACCTCCGCAGCATCTCCGGGGAGCAGGCCACAGAATGGCGGAGCATGGAAGTGCTCAGTATCGTTCCTGAGGGAGAGGTACCGGCGAGAACACGGGCATGAGCCGGAGTGCGGGCCATCGAGCCTTCCCACGGTCCGCCCCCGCCCAGACGCTGTACCCAGGGCCCAGGGCTGCTCCCGGCGTGTGCCCAGGCGGCAGGGGTCCTGGAAACGGCTGAAGAGCTGATGCTCCTGCTCCTGCGCGTGATCTGCAGAGAAAGGTCCGCGCTCAGTGGGCGGGGCCAGGGCGTCTGGCCCCGCCCCGCTGAATCCTGCACTGACCTAGCGAGCAATTGTCGAAGTTCAGGTCACCCAAGAGCACGCTGAAGGCCACGGCGTCGTCACTCTGGCGGCTCTCGGCCTCAAACTGCTCAGCCCAGTCCAGCAGCAGCGTCAGCTGTTTACAGCGCAAGGGCCCGTCCTCTGCGGGGGGAGGGAGGAGAGAGGAAGGCTCAGCCCAGGTGCCATTCCGTACCCCGGAGACACAACGGAAACCCCTACCCCCCTCCCTGCCGGGTTCTTATCTGTGAGCCCACTCAGGCACTCCACGGGACTCGGGGTGCCTGGGGCAGTGAACAAACGGTGTGTGTGTGACTTGGGGGGACGGAGGTACAGGCGAGGGTTGGGACCCGCCGCCGCCACGCAGAGGCGGATCGGCCTGCCCACGTGCAGACGATGCAGCCCGACCGGCTCACCACTCGGCGCATGCAAATGCGTGCAATGCAGGAAGCCCACGATACGGCGCCCGTCCAGGATTCCCAGCTGCGCCTGCAACACCACGGACAGCCACAGCAACCCTAGCCTGTTCGACCCCACGCCCCGCCCCCTCGCTGGCTGGGGCGTGCCGCAGCCAGTGGGCGGGTACCTGTGCAGAAAGCAGTCCCTTGGAGGCCAGCGCGTCCTCGCGCCGAGCGTTGGGGAAGGACCGGAAGACGGCGCCCAACAGCGGGTAGCGCGAGGCCAGCAGCAGTCCGCTGCCCAGCAGCTTGAGGTGCGGCCCATGCTGCAGGCCGAACGTGCCCACGTCGTACAGCACTGGGCCCAGATTGGGCGCCAGGCAGCTCACCAGACGGCGCGCTGCGCGCAGATCAAACACCTCCTGCAGGCACACGAAGTCCAGACCCGCAGGCACTGCGGCTATCAGCACCCCGCAAGGCGCCCCGGGCTGTGGCGGGCTACAGCCAGTAGCCCCATAGCGCGAGGGCCGCAGGCCGGTGAGCAGCACGGAGCTCACAGCATCGGCCCGCCGCTGGCTGTGCTGTAAGTTGCTGAAGCGTGCTAGCCCGTCGGGGAGCAAACACAGGTTGGCGCTGAGGAAGCTGAAGCAGCGAGTGGGCTCAGCTGGGGGGCGCCAGGGCACCGGTGGCTCCCAGCACTGCGGAGGGGGCTGGTAGCAGAAGGGGCGGCGCCAGGCTTGCAGCAGCAGCCAGAGCAGCAGGCCCGGCAGGGCCAGCGGCAGGCCGACGAGCAGCAGCAGCAGCAGCGCCGCTCCCGCTCGCGCGGCTGCACTCAGCCATCTCAGGCCGCTGGGGTGCGCCACTGGCGCCCAGCAGCCCAGCAGCTGGTCCAGGGTCCAGTAGGCCGGGAAGAGCAGCATGCGGGCCAAGCTGTGGAGGGCATGCAACACAGGGTGCGGGAAGGGCGAGGGTCGGAGGGCGCCAGGCTCCGGGGGCCAGTCCGGCGGGGATTGCATGGCGTGCGAGGCTCCTCCGCTACGGGGCGCCCCCGCGACTCATTTGCTTCCAGCGTTGCTTGTCGATTTGTCGGTGCGTCAGCGGGAGCTGCAGGGGAGTCACAGGGGTCAAGGCCAGGTGGCGAACCTGGGTACGAACCCGGGGAGGCACTGGGCCGCGCGAGAGCCTGCGGGCGCGCGCGGGCGCAAGCAGAGATGTGCGTCGGGGAAGGCGCCCTTTCCTCACCCGTGCGAAATCTCAGCGGCGGTTGGAAAAAAGTAAAGGGAAAGCGAAAGGGACCCTGGCCTCGCAGTCCCGCCCCAGGTCGTCTTCGCCCCGCCCCGCCCGCCTCTGAAGTCCTCACAGAGAACCCCCAGACCAGCCTGACGGGAGCAGGATCTGGGGTGCAGCCGGCATCAAGCGGTGGACGACCCTTTTTAGTGCGGGAGGGCGCTGCGCTAACGAGTTAGGTGTGCGCTGCGTCTCGCTCCCTCCCCCTCCTGCGAGTCCGAGTGGACTAGTCCGGGCGCTCCTGCTGCCAGACTGCGGGATCTACACCACCCCCACCGTCTCCCCAGGGAAGAATGCTCAGCACCTCAGTCAAAAGACAGATGAGGGACGAACTCGGAGCGGCCTAACAAGGCACCACACTCAGCGCCCCGCAGATTCCCCACAAGGCGGGCACACAGCGGTTGACGGCTCTGTGACCCTACCCCAAGGAGCTTCTAATGTGGGCGGTAGGGTCGGACCGTTGGTTCTGCCCTGCACAGCCGCTCCGTCCGGGCTCGCGAGCCAGGTGCAAGCCAGGTCCGCATCTACCGAGCTCTCTCGCACCCGCTCCTCTGGTTTCTGAGACGAGCTGCCACAAGCTCCCTCCTGCGCTGCCGCCCCCGACCCCCATTTTTCTAACTCGAGTTGTGAACCAGTCCCTACAGCTCCCCGGGTGGATTCTTAAATAGCCCTGCACTCCTGCTGACAGGGAAATGGAGGTCTTCTCTCCCCGCCTCCCAATTCTCTAGGAATTCCCGATCCCCTTTAGAAATTCAGGTTTGGGACTGGGTGTTTCATGGCTACTGTGCTAGAAGATCTATACCCATGTCGATTTCTACCCGTCTATGGAGTCCTTCCCTGCCCTTCCCAGGGGTCTGGCTGGGTCCCCGGAAGTAGCAGGCCAGGGTGTGGGGAGGGCAGAGCCATACCGCCCCCTCCTCAGCCCGCCCCTCCACACACACATCTCCTTCCCTGCACCCCTCCTAGTTGCTGACATGATTCCTCTGTTTGAACCCAGGCCCTGGGGCCTCCTCACACCCATGCCCTCCCTTCACAGCTGCAGCCTCCTGCCCTTCCCTCTTGCAGGCTGGAGGCCACTCTGTGGGCTTCCCCACACTGCCCTTCTGTTCTTGTGCGTGCCCTCGCAGAGACAACCATCCTGTCTTCACCTCTTAGCTTTGTGCACTAGCCACAGCCCTTCCCCTTCAGAGGACAGGTTACCTCCGGGTGTCCCCTCCTACCCACATTCCACCTCTCTCCTGCTTTGTCCTGCTTTCCCATCTGGCCTGTGCTCCTCGGCTCTGCCCTGCAGAGGGTCTGCCCTCGCCAGCTCCCAGTCTCCCACCCTAGGTCCCAGCACCCAATGGAGCCACCGCCTCTTCCTGGGCATTCACGGGTGCCTTGGGAAAGGGCCCCATGTCCCTGGGCTGCCCCGTGCCCAAGTTTGAATGAGGCTTTCTACTGAGTCCCCCTCCCTCTAACGTCCTCCTGCCCTCACGAGGGCTCGGAATCCCCTACACCCCTTGTCCCTGCCCAGTACAGAAGGAGGGACTCCTACCACCTGGTCTCACCCACCTCTGCCTTCTGCTCTGTGCCCAGGCCTCAGCTCCGTGTGGCACCAGTGCCGCTGTCACAGTCACAGCCCTTCCCTGCCAGCTAGGTTCCTTCCCACTCCCTGCTCTCTCCCCTCCATGTCTCAGGGGCTCCGGCTGCTCCCATTGCCAGGGGAAGGCAGCCTTGGAGCCTCCAAAACACCCCCTGGATAAGAGCTGTCCCAGGGGTGCAGGGGAGGGGACACAGGCAAGCCCCCCACAAGGCAGCACAGCCAGGAGTGCCGGTGGGCCCAGGGGCCAGCATCCGTGGGAAGCTTTAATGGACATGCACCAGGGAGGGGGCAGAGCTGGCCTGGGCCCCCCCCCTCCCGTCTGTCACCAGATGAACATGGGCTTGCCATCATCGTGTGCCAGCTGGCTGAGGCAGGAGAGCAGCAGCAGCCCGTCTGTGAGCATGCTGGGGTGCATGGTCTCCACCAGCACGCGCTGCAGGAACTCCAGGGAGTAGGAGCCGCCTTCCGAGGCAGCCAGCTCTGGCCGCTCGCGCAGGATGCCGTAGGCGTTCACCAGCTGCTCTGTCAGTGCCGGGTGCAGCCGCCCGTTGTAGCCCAGGCTCTGCAGCCGGTTCATTATGCTCACGTAGCGCTGTGTGAGCTCCTGGCACAACTCCTCATCCAGCTTGTGGTTGCTGGGGTTCAGGGAGGCCTGAGGGGACAGCAGCACGTGAGCAGGCAATCCAGAAGGTCCTGAAGCCCCTCACGTGTCCCATTCACCACCGAGGACTCAGGACTGAGTGAGGCCAGAGAGCGCAGCTGGGAGTCTGGAGGTGAAGGAGCAATGAGGGGGCTGCTAGTGCCCCGATGGCCTGACCAGGAGACACCAGTTGGGGACTTTCCCAGTGCCCTTCCTAGCTCCCTTCTTGCTCCTTGCAGCCTCCTCTCCTGGCGCCCTCAGCAGCCTGCATACCACTCATGCTGACATGATGGCCCCAGCCTGGAGCCAAGCCCCGTCTGTGTCAGCACTGGGGGTCCTGCTGCCCCTGGGCGCCTGGCCCCAGTGCCCGGACAAGGGGCCTGGCAGCAGCTGGGTCATCTTGACCTGCTTCTTCATCAGCTGTGTCCTCAGGCAGGTAGTGACTGCGTCCTTCGGCAGCATCTCACCATCTCACCGGGAAGTCAGCCCCTCCTCCTCACCCCTCCGGTGTGGCCTCCTGGACATGTGACCTGGACAGTCACATAGGACCCCATGCTCAGAAGGGCCCCTCACTCAGCTTGAAGCTCTGCTGTAGTCGTCTTGAAGTTCCTCACAATGTCTCACAAGGAGCCCTGTATTTTCATTTGCATGGTCCTGCAAATTATGTATCTGCCACACAAGCAGCTGCCCCCAGGCCCGCAGAGCTGCGGGGGGTGAAGTGATAGTTGGGTGGGGTGTCTCCCTGCCTGAGCCCTCTTGCAGTTCCCACTGCTCCAGCTCTCAGGGCCAGGGCTGAACTGCAAAGCTCACCTCCTTCCAGTGCTCCCTAGATGCCTGCCAGGCTGGTTCCTGACCTGCTGGGAATACCCTGACAGATTGCTCAGGTATTGGCTTCTTGTCTTCTCCCCAAATGGTCATGTGAGCGGAGCTCTGGGTTCATGGCTAGGCTCAGCCAAAGTGACCCGTGACCTCTGGCAGGTGTACACAGAGCCCTGTGTCTGACTCCTTTGTTGCCTGGTCAGCACTATGTCAGGCCTGTCCCCCTCACTCTGGGCTCCTCTTGACCCCCGAGTTCTCCCTCCGTTCACTTGTACCCAGGCCCCATGTCAGAAGGACTGCAGTAGCTCAGCCAACATCAGTGGGAAGGCAAGCGAGCCTGTCATGTTGGGATGTCATCCTGGGTGAGGCCAGGATCTGGGTGGGAGGAGATGGCAAGGCAGACCACCCTGTCCGGCCCCAGCTCCCACCCTCAAACTCTCTTGCCCCATCATAGCACCACCTCCTGCCCCTCCAGCATCCCTGTCTATGGCTTTCCTCGCTCAGGACACCTCCCCAGGAGAGAGCGGAGACTGTGTCTGTTTGGCATGTACTTGGCACGCCCTGAAGACTCATTCTAGTCAGGTGTGAACAAATGGAGGGGCAAGGGTTGCTGCGGACTAGTAAAGTGATAGTGGTTTGGACGGGGGTTGGAGTGGCAGACAAGAGGATGCAGACATATACGTGGGAAAAGTCTTTAGTGGGAAAAGCAGTAGGCTCTGGCATTGGATCAGATGTGGAGGAGAGAACAGGGATGATCAAACATGCACACCATCCAGTCTTTCCATGCTGCTGCACCCACGACATTGACCACATGCTCAGTGATAAAGGAAATTGCAGCAAGTGTTACAGAATCAGTGTGGTACAGCCCTTGTTCTCTGAACACAGAGCAAGAGCGTCAGAAATCAACCATAAAAGGACAGCCAAACGCCTCTGAGATGACGGAAAGTGCATCCTAACTGACTCACGGGTTAGAGAGGAAATCCAGTGCAGTTAGTGAAGTATTCAAACCTGAACAGCCCAGGCCTGCCTGTCCAGCCCCGTGGACGCAGCCAGAGCTCGCTCTGAGGCAGCCTGGAGGTGCAGCACATGGTGGACTGCTCTAAAACTGCTGGGTGTGAACCAGCTGATAAACAACAGACCCTCTCCCTCTGCCCCGGATCCTGTCCCACCGTCCACTCTGGCTGGTGTTCCTGTTGTAAATATTTTGGATATCTCCCTGCTCTAAATGCATTTATTTAAAAACAAAACAGATGTAAAATAAAATGACTTAGGTGCTCAACCCCAAACAGAAAAAACAAATCTAAAGGCAGCAGAAGGATGAAAATAATAAAAGGACAGAAACGAGGAGACAGAATCCAAAGAATCAACAAAGAGGATTAGCAAGACAAAGTGGAGACACCACTGAAGAGGACAGGTCCCCGTTCCCTTAAGTAATGAAACGCCCCGCTGAGACCACGTGTCCCGCCATCCTGTAGCAAGTCCTGACGTCACTAAGTTCTAGCCAATGGGATGAGGACTGTGAGTTCCGCCCCCTGGGCCGGCAGTCCGGACCTCCCGGACCCTGACAGGCGCGAGGGGTGGGCAGCAGGGCCCTACGATTAACGTCTGTAACATCTGGCTTATTGAAGCTCCTGCATTTCCAAAGCAGTTTGGCCCAGTCTCTAAAAGAGCAGTAAAGCTAGAAGTCATAAATAGCAGCAAACAACACCCCAGTGCAATAAAAAAACACCAGGAATTGGTGTGGTTTATGATCAAGAGAAAAGGGCCAGTGGAAAAAAAACCATGTGATAATCTCAATGAGAGGCAGACAAGAAAGCATTCTAAAAAACTGAATAATTGTCCATGATTCAGAAAAATAACCAAAAACTCTGGGGAAGAGGGAAAGCTTCGTAAGCTGATGTGGCAGATGCTGAACCTGGCTCCTCTGGCTTCTGTCTAGTGCCTTCTTGAGCTCTAAGAGTCCGGAAGCTAAAAATCACGTTTTCCAGACTCCCTTGTGGCTTAGGAAGCCCTGGGACCTGGGTTTCTGCCCAGCAGATGCCTGAGGATGGAACTTGCAGGTGGAAGTGAGTACCTGGAGGAGGAGGTGCACGTGGGGAGCAGGTTTTGGGAGAGGGAAGTGGCTGGCTATGGCACTGGTTCTTCAGGGCAGCTGTACCAAATTTTGGGCATCTGACCGAGTGACTGCCTGCTGTCCCTGGGGCAAATCCCTGGTGTGTCCACTAGGAAAGTCTGGTGTGCTGGCATTTTTACTGGCTGTATAGCAAACAAGTCCAATTTTGTATCCTTCCCCGAGCTTCTGTGACCACCCAAACATGTATAATAAGCCCCTTTGCGCTTCCATTGGCTAGTATGGACTCTCTTGTCTGCAACTGAGAACTCTGACTGACTCGCCTGGAGAATACCTGGCAAAAAGCCTGGGACACACATCCTACCTCGTGGGAAGACTAGAGAGTGTGTTCCTAATCAAGTCAGAAACAGGATGAGGTTGCCGCATTGTCTGCTCCTTTTAAATACTGTACAATACGACTCTCTACGTAGAAAAGCCAAGGTGGTTTACAGGCTAGGCCAACTAGTAGGAGGGTTTGGCAAGGTAGCCACATAACCAATCATTACACAAAAATCCAAAACATTTGCAGCAGGCCAGTGAGTGGGACTCAGGAGGACATCAGGGGCATCATGCACCCAGCTGGACGGTCAGGAGCTAGCACCCTCAGTCGCCCTCACTGATGCAGCTGGACTCAGGGACGCCTAGGAGTGGGGTGTCAAAAGGAAGGCAGCTCAGAGCATCTCCCACAGAGCGGAAGACCTTTGCAACTGGGTAGAAGAGGTGACAGGCATGGCATTGGAACACTTTTGGTTGGGCTTAAAACATGGCACAACTGTCTGCAAACTTACAAAAAATGATGGTCAAGTTCAGTGAAAAAAGCCAATGAGTCCTCATTGAAAACGGGGCTCTATTAAAGCTTTTTGGTGGTAAATGTTACCGCATTTCAAAAGCAAACAACCCTGGTTTGGACAGGACCACATGTGATTAGGTTCAGTGGGTCTGCACAGAATTTAGGGAATGCAGCAACCACCAGCATTTGGAATTCACCATGCAGAAAAACAAACAAGATGTTTTGATGAAGGGAAATAAAAGGCTGGGGAAAGTAAAATCAGATGCAGACAGAAACCAACAAATGGTGCAGCCAAGCCGGCAGGATGGCCCTGAGACCAGGATGCATCTTTATGATCCCCAGAAGTGACAGGAGGTCAGTCACCCTGCAGTGGGCCCTGCAGAGGGCCAGCCAGGGGGTATCCATGTGGGTCCCGGAGGCAGCGTCCCTGCACACGGGCTCCAGTGGAGCTTCTCTCGAAAGCTCAGGCACAAGCGTGTGACCCTGGCAGCGCCCATCATTGCCGATGGAAGGTGAGTGGGCCAAAGGCTCTGGAATTGGTGACAGTGGCCGTTGGGCAGAATGACCAGAGGAGGGTTGTGGTGAGAGCCACAGGCTTCCGAGAGGCCACCAAGATGGTGGCAGAGGCCCTGGCTCAAGGGGTGCCGAGCTCCCCAACTTCCTCACACACCAGAAACAATCACCTTACTACATTCTGCTTTCCTCTTCCTGCCTCTTCTCTAAAGAGTCGCCACTTAGTTCTGTGACTTACATTCTGCGACATAGCAATAACTCGCAGAAGTGCAGAGGAGCCCGGGGACACAGGCCTTGTGCAGGTAAGTCCCACACCAAAGGTCAATGTGTTTTTATCTTCTTCGATTTAAACGGGCATTTTCAAACAGTAGGACATGTCTTTTCATGGAGATGTAACTACGTAATTTCTATGTGGGCAACTAGACTTGTGCTTATAAATAAATGTGGTCTTTGCCAACTAGATGCAGTATTCCAGAGACATAAGAACATGCTTTTAACGCATCACTTGCCCAGTTTCAAACAGCCATGGCCAGTCTGTATTCACGTTCATGACACTGCAGTGGCTTGGGGGGCCTGGACACAAGTCAAGGATGGTCAAACCAAACGTGACCCAAGTGGGCCCGTGGACATGAACAAGAGAAACAGCAGGTGTGTAGAAACTGGCACCCTAGTGATGTGTGACTTCCCCAGTCCCATCTGTAAGTCAATGCAAAACTAAAAACGTGAACGTGAACTAGACAGACTGATCCTAAAATTCACGCTGAAGAGCGAAGGGTCAAGAGGAACCGAGACAATCTGGAAGAAGAGAGATGCCCAGACTCGGTCACCCTGCTGTGAGGAGGTCAGAGGGCCTGGGGAGCCCCCCAATGCACATGGGACTGGGAGAGGGGACTGACGGCTCAGCTTTGCCCGCCACCACTCCAGCCTCAAGCAAGACACGGAAAGTATAAATGATAAAGGAATAGGTGGGTAATTCCGGCCACATTAAAATTAAAGACCAAAGGCACCTTAACAAAAGGAAAAGGCAAGCTCAAACCTGGACGCGCACGAACCCACTGTAATCAGAGTTGGTCCTGACTAATCCCACACCCAGGTCTACGGCGCATAGACAGGGACAGCCTTAGAGCAGGTGGCCAGAATTCAGAGGGCTATTTCCCAAGGGAAACTGAAAGGCAGCGGAGGTACACACGCTGGCTTCTTCAGGCGGGGTGCTGGCGCAGTGAGCGGAGGGGCCCGCATGAGCTCATACTGGACAGTGGGTCCTGGGCTTGCAGCCCAGCACAGCCCGCACCCTACTGTCTCCAGGTCCTCGGTGCCTTGGAGACAAGCATGCTTGGAAAGCATCGTCCTCTGGCCTCCGCGTCCCTCACAGGAGCCGGCTCAGAGGACCACATGCTGAGTCTCAGTCTGAGGTCTCTGGCCAGGAGGCAGACAGCTGCTCAGAGGCTCCAGGACCTGCCTCCATGTGCCCCCCCAGAGACCTCTGAGGACACTGAGAGGGCAGAGGAGAAGGTGTGGGCTCTGCCAGTCTGGGAAAGGCCCTGGGAGGCCATTGCAGCGGCAAAGGGGGAGAGCACATGTCGGACGGCGCTCAGGACCCTCCCCTGCCCTGTTCTCTGGGATGGCCATGCAGCTGGGGTCACAGGCTCCTGCTGCTGGACGCCCTGGACATCTGCAGGCCAGCTGGACTGAGCACGGCACTTCCTCCTTCCCCAGGTGCCCTCGGTTCCATGGGGCTTGCCTGGCTGGAGTGCAGGGACCCCAGTCTGCTCCCCACTGCTGCCAGGTGCTGGGCAGGCCCTGGCGATGAGTGGAGATGGCAGCACCCACCTGGATGATCTTCTCGGGAATGTTGGAGACGGTGAAGCCGTAGAGGCGCACGCGCTCGGGAAAGATGCTGGATAGGATCCTGCGGTCCAGCTGGAAGGCAATCTCCCCCACCAGCCGCTCCCAAGCCAGCGGCTTAGGCTCTGGGGACAACAGGAGTGGAGGTAGTGGTCAGCAACTGCGGTCAGCAGCCCAGGCCGGTGCCCAGGAGCTCTTGAAGGGTGGCAGGGGCCCCCAGACCCGTGTGAACCAGCTGTGGCACTGACCTCGGTGGCTGTCCGGGAACTTGCTGGTCTTGCGGTGAGCCAGCTTCCGCTCCAAATCCAGAATGCTTTTCCGAGATGTTTCAGTGCCCCGTGGGCCCCGGGGGTCGTTGACAGAGGCCGGGGAGGAGGAGGTTCGAGGCGGGGAGTGGGGATTGCGTGGAGGGGAGTGGGAGGTGGGCGAGGGCCTGGTGGGGGAGTGGTGTGCCCGGGTGGGGGAGTGGGGGTTGCGCTGAGCAATGTGGGTGGTACTTGAAGTGTAGTTGGTAGCAGCTTGGGGGGTGGGAGTGGGGGCAGAGGGGAGGACTGTGACGGTGCGGGTAGCAGTTGAGGAGGTGGGGACAGAGGCAATAACCGCTTGTCCCTGGGGGGCACCAGGCTGCGTTTGGGTGTCTGAGGTGCCATAGGAGAAGGCTGTCGTAGGGCCGGCCATGCCCACTGTGCCCACAGGAGTGGAGGTCTGGATGGGAGCACCCACAAATGTCACGCTGAGGGGCTCCTGGTCCAGAGTCGGCTGGGGGTGCTCGGTGGAGAGTGGTACTAGTGACAAGGTGGGAGCAGAAAGGAGGGGAGGAGGATAAGAGCAGGGCAGGGCCCGGGACTGGCCTGGCAGGGCCCCCCTACCCTCCTCCTGTACCAGTTACCTTTGGAGGTGCCAGCAGGTCTCCCATCAGCTGAGGGATGGGGTCCAGAGGGGCATCCGCGGAGTGGCTGTGCCAGCTGTGCCCTCGGGGCCTCTGATGGCACCAGATTTCTCATGGGGTTGGCCAGGTTCTGAGAGACGCCTAGCGGGGCCGCCATGGAGGTGAGCAGGGGGCTGCCCAGAGATATGGCCAGGGGGCCTGCCAGCGGGCTATTTGCAGTCAGGGGGCCAGTGGAAGGCAGGCCCAGGGAGCTGGCCAGTGTGCTCGCCGTGGGCACTGACATGGGGCTGGTCAGGTGGCTGTTTGGAACCAGGGGGCCAGTGGAAGGCAGGCCCAGGGAGCTGACCAGTGTGCCCGCCGTGGGCACTGACATGGGGCTGGTCAGGTGGCTGTTTGGAACCAGGGGGCCAGTGGAAGGCAGGCCCAGGGAGCTGGCCAGTGTGCCCGCCGTGGGCACTGACATGGGGCTGGTCAGGTGGCTGTTTGGAACCAGGGGGCCAGTGGAAGGCAGGCCCAGGGAGCTGGCCAGTGTGCCCGCCGTGGGCACTGACATGGGGCTGGTCAGGTGGCTGTTTGGAACCAGGGGGCCAGTGGAAGGCAGGTCCAGGGAGCTGGCCAGTGTGCCCGCCGTGGGCACTGACATGGGGCTGGGCAGGTGGCTGTTTGGAACCAGGGGGCCAGTGGAAGGCAGGTCCAGGGAGCTGGCCAGTGTGCCCGCCGTGGGCACTGACATGGGGCTGGTCAGGTGGCTGTTTGGAACCAGGGGGCCAGTGGAAGGCAGGTCCAGGGAGCTGGCCAGTGTGCCCGCCGTGGGCACTGACATGGGGCTGGTCAGGTGGCTATTTGGAACCAGGGGGCCAGTGGAAGGCAGGTCCAGGGAGCTGGCCAGTGTGCCCGCCGTGGGCACTGACATGGGGCTGGTCAGGTGGCTGGTGAGTTGGCTGTTCTGTGACATGGACCCTGGGCAGGGCAGCAGTGCATTGAGAGGGCCCGTCAGGGGGCTCATGATGGAGCCTGCTGGGGGAATGGGCTGTGGGCTGTTTAGCATGTCGGCCAGGGGCGCCAGGGCTACAATCCCCACTTCTTCCAGGACGGGCTCATTTGTTGCTGTCAGAGATGGGGGCAGGAAGACACCTGGGGGACACAGAGAAAGCACTGAGAGCCCAGGCGGGTCGCCGGGGGAGGTCCGGGCTCAAGGTGCCCATCTGCCTCTGATGAGCTGACTGACCTCTCTGAGCCTCATCATGTAGGTGGGAGCCCAGATCAGGGTCTGGCCCCTGGTCTCTCGGTTCTCCCAGGCTCACTGCTCTACACATCTGCGCTCCAGCCACAGGGACTTTCCACAGCTGCCCACCCCTCAGATGTACCCACTGCTGACCCCTCACCAGCTCCCAGTTGGCCAGGTTGACCCCTCTGTTCCCTGGCAGGGAGGAGTGGGCCTCTGTCCTCTCGGGCACAGCTGAGCCTCACCAGGTGGAAGACCCTCAGGGAGGCCAGAGCTAGAACTGGCGTGAAGCTTCACATGATGCTAAAGGTGTACCCAGGCCTGTGGGTGGCCCCTGCCCACCCGGGAACAGTGAGGGCAGCACCGGAGGGCGATGGGCCCAGACACACCCTTCTCACTCTGAGACCTGTTGTGTGGGCCTGGCAGCCAATGTCCTTGGGTTCCTGAAAAGCAGAGAGCCGTTGCAAGACCATTGTCTGGGAAGAAGGCCCCTAGGGGCACAGCAGGTGGGGTGAGGGTGCAGGGAAGGTTTTCATGAGTGTGCAATCTAATTGAAAATGTCCACTCTTTTGTTATAAAAGCAGTGCATGCTCCTAGGGAGAGAATGGAACTACAGAAAAGTAAACACATATCAGAATGGCAGCTGGATATCTCATTTGATTAGAGCACGAGCTCTTGACAACAGGGTTGCCAGTTTGATTCCCACATGGGCCAGTAAACTGTGCCCTCCACAACTAGATTGAAGACAATGAGCTGCCGCTGAGCTACCGGAGGGCACGAGCTCTTAACAGCAAGGTTGCTGGTTCAGTTCCTACACTGCGCCCCCTGCAACTAAAGATTGAAGACAGCAACTGGACTTGGAGATGAGCTGCGCCCTCCACAACTAGATTGAAGGACAAAGCCTTGGAGCTGATAGGCCCTGGAGAAACAAACTGTTCCCCAATAAAAAAAAAAAAGACAAGATGATTCTATAAAAACAAAAACAAAAACATATCAGAACCCCCAGCAGTCAGGTTCCAGAGCTCCGCATTGCCTGGAGAAGTTTCTCCACCTGTTTATGTAGATGGGGTCCATGAAGACGCTCTGTGAAGAGCTGCTTGTAAGTACTTGCAGCTTTGCTGGCCTTCTGGTCTCTGTCACAGCCACTCTGCTCTGCCGTCGCTGGGGGAAGCGCACAACATGGAGCTGGGCGCACAACATGGAGCCGGACGCACGACGGTGCGTGCACACTAGGGTTTGAACTTCGCACACTTTCCGCCTCTGGTGAGATAATGTTCCTCTTCTGATTTTCTTCCAATCATTTAAAAACGTAAAATCCATTCTTAGCTCCCAGGCCACACACACTGGGATGGCGCCACGGCCGTGTCTGTCACCTATGTCCTTGTGACCACACCCTTATGACCCGGTTCTTCTCACAGCCCCACACACCACTGCGTCCAGGAGCATCGTGCTGAGAACCAGCCCTTCCTTCCATGGCTGCCATGGTCTGTGCACATACAGTTCCCAACTGCTGGGCATTTAAGTTGATTGCAACGTTCCCAGTGACAAATCTACTACATAAACCTTTGTCGTTGATTTCCCCCGAAACAGACATGTTGGAAGTTCATAATGCACACTGCCAATCACCCTTCTGTAAGACCTTCGGGAAAGTCCTGACAGTCCCCGTGAAGTCCCTGGGCACGGAGCTCAAACCTCTGCTGACGCCACTGCACAGCATTTGGCACCATATCCCGCCACTGTATTTTCGTTTTAAGTTTTGCAATTTTTTCCCAAACAAGGAAATTTAAATTGCAAAATCAAATCAACCAGTGTTTTCTTTTATGATGTCTTGTTTTGGCTTTTTGGAAATTTTTGCTTTTGGATCGAAGAGATGATAAAGTGGCGGGTAGACGGAAGCAGCCCACGGAGAAGAAGCAGGTGGCCGAGAGGAGGATGGCCAAGAGCCTGGTGGGGAAGAGGGGGCCGTGGGCAGTGGAGGTCAGCGTCAGGGGTTGCCCTTTGTGGCTGCTTTCCTCTAAGGAGAGCAGGGTCTGGATGACGGAGAGGACCACTTGGGCAGCGTCTTCAGGAGGGTGGGAGCGGTGGTCGTGGGTCACCTGTCCCTGCACAGCCAAGGAGACGCAGGAGCCCCGGATGCCTCGCTCACAACACCACCGGGTCCTCACAGGGTCTGACCCAGGTGCTCTGGCTTCCGCCTCACTGATCTCCCGTCCCCACAGGTCTCCTCCATGTCCCTCAAAGATGTGTCTGGGGTATCGTCCCCACTCACCATCTCAGTCCATTTCCTTCTCTTCCCTCTTACTCCCTCTCCACCTGGGCTTTCCCCTTCCTTCCACCCGAACTCTCATCGGGGCACCCACATTGCAGAACCCAATGCTCTACTTGCAGGCCTCATCTTATGTGCTGGTGGCCTTCACACAGAGGGGCACTCCTCCTGTTGAAACCTTCTTGGTTTGGCATCCAGGTCCCTGGTCACCTGGCTTCCTGTGGGTGCTGCTGGTCCCAGCTCATCTGCCTTCCTTGGGGCAGCCCCCAGCCCCCCCTTGAGTCTGCTTTTCCTCAGTGAGCTGATGTAGCTTGGGCACAGGGGACCAGCCAACGCTCCACACATGCCTTAGGTTGGACCCCAGACTCACGCCCCCGGTGGACTGACCCACTTCTTCCCAGGGTTCTGCTGGGGACTCCTGCTCGCCACTCCTCCAGCTCCCTCTGCTGCCCTGGCATGCTGTCAGTGGGCATATCTGCCCTTGCAGTAGCCCAGGCCCCAAACAGTGTAGCCAGCCTCAGCACAGTCCTTCACTTGCACCCGCATCAGGTCTGTTTGCACTTCAGACGTGTGCAGAACAAAGCACGCGAACCACCAACACCGCCTGCCCGGGTCCACACTATTACTCGGCATGCAAGGCTGGTCTGATGCTGGCCTTTCCCCTCAAACAGCAGCCGGAGTGTTCCGGTTAAAATGCCCACCAACTAGTTCACCATCTCATTTTAAGTGCGAGTCGTTCAAGGCCCCCTGTCCACGCGGGGACAGAGGGGAGGGCAGCCAAGGTGTCCGGGGTGGGCCCTGACCAAGTGTAGGAGCTCGTCCAGGTACTGAGCGGAGGGCGGGGCTAGATTGCTGGGGCGGGGTCCTGACGGGGCGGGGCCTTGCCGGGGCGGAGCCCTAGCGTCTGGGCGGGAAGCTCGAGAGACTGGTGAGCAAGGCTGCTCGAGCTGAGGGTTCCAAGAGCGCTGAGGCAGCGGGAGGGGGATAGAGAGAGGGAGGGAGGATGGGATGGGTCCTGAGGGGGAGGGGGACGGGTTCTGAGGGGGACAGTCCCTGAGCAGTGGGAAAGGGTCCTGAGAGGGCGGGTTCTGGGGCGGTGAGAGGCCCTGGGAAGACGGAGGGGCGGTGGGCCCTGGCGGCGGGAGGAGTGGGGAGTGGGGTCAGCAGCAGTCACCGTTTTAGTGAGTGGAGCACGCAGTCCGGCCCTCACCCTGGGCCCTCTCTCCTCCAGCAGCCCTGCCTCCCGCTCCATCTTCTGCCTCCCAGTGTCCGAGCGACCAGCCGGTGCGTGCCCTGAGCAGGCCCTCCGCCCACCGGCGAGGCCTGAACCCCTTGGTGCGGGTTCTGTCCTGCGAAGTGAATCCCGCCCACAGCCGCATTCACTGCCTTCCTCCCACTCAGGTTACCCACTCTGCCACCGAGTTGTGCCCTCTGCCCCTTCGAAGGTCACTGCCGGCCACCTGGGTCGGAGCCTCTCCAGACCTCTGATACACTGGCCTCTATTCCCTCTCCAGCCAGCAGCCCGGCTGGTCTCCACTCCACCTGCGATGTGCCCAGGAGCCGGCTGAGTAGCCCTTAGCGCCACCTGCCCGATGCCCGCCCGCCGACCAAACGCTGCTGGAGAAGGTAGGTGGCTGCGGCCTTTATAACGCACAGATGCTGGCACCATTTCGACCCACGACACAGACAGACTCCCCAGGCTCCCCTCTCACTGCTGCCATTTTCACTCTATTTCACACCTTCCCCGTCTTCCTGTCTCCAGCTTGCCCTCAGATACTGACATTTTTGCAGAGAAATTTGAAGCCATGCTCCTGGATTCCTCAGCTTGCCCGCTGGCACTCTCCCTCACCCTTCCCTTCCTCCTCCTCTTCCTTGACCCGGGAAGAGATGCCCTTTCTTCAGGCAAGCGCAGCCTCTGCTCTGCAAAGCATCCCTTTGCTCTTCCATATCTTCCACCAGTCTCTCCTGCCTCCTTCCCTCCACGTAGAGACACACTCAGGCCTCTGCCATCTTGAAAAGCAGCTCCGGACTCCATGCCCCCTCCAGCTACTACTGCCCTTCAGAAGCCATTCTCCACGAGCTAAGTGTCACCTCACTCTTCACCTCACTCACCTGTGGTAGGGTTGAAACCCCTCTAACCAAGATCACTAACACCAAGTCATTAGCACTTTTTTTTTTTTTACCACTTTTCTCGCTTGACCTCTCCTCAGCCTTTATTCTGTTGACACTGTGTCCCCTTTGCAGCTGTATCTCGGCTCCCGTGACAGTACACTTTTGAGGTTTCTCTGTCTCTCTGGATGCTCCTTGGCCAGTTTCTCTACTTGTCCTGACTCAGAACTTGTCCCTCAGTCTCCTGTCATTGTATGTGTCACTCTTCTCCATTCAGAGGGCCTCACCCCTCTCTCAGCTTCTATTATCAACAACTCTGGAGTCTTTTCTAGCCAGCGCCGACCTCTCCTCTGAGCTTCCTGGACGCTCCACGTCAATGTTGTGTGAATCTCTCAAAGTCAGTTTGTCCAAAATACAACGCACTCTCTTCCTCCAAAATTGCGTTTCCTTCTCCCAGGTTCATCCTGGGCCACAGCAGAGAGGCCCACATACTATGTGTGAAAACAGTTCAAAGTGCTCAGTTAAATTACCAGCGAACAGTGTTAAATTATGTTGTTTCTTCTTCCCTGACAAGTAAACCTTGGGAACAACCTGAAAGGACAGGTTTGAATTTAGGATTCTTCTACTCCTTGGAGTTCTATTCCAGGACGTGGGGCTTGGGGAGAACTGGCCCCTGGCCTCTGACCTTCATCCTGAACCCGTTCTCTTCCTGCCCCGGCTTAGTCTTGCTCTGCGAGGGGCCTGGCACATGCTAGGAATACCCACAAGCCCAAGCTGCATTTCCTTCTGTGTTCCTCCTAAGTGGGGATGGGCCAGAACTCTGGCTGGAGGGTGTAGGTAGAGCCGTGCAGAAGATTACAAGGCAAGAGAAGGGTGGGCCCAAAAAGAACTGACGGTCAAGTTCATGAGATCAAATCGAAAGAGCCTCACTCCATGAGGAAGACCAGTCACAAAGAAAGGCCAAGAGGAACAGGCAGGGGGAGGAAGTGGATCCTCTGAGGCAAGTCCAGGGGTCCACCGTGGCTGGGCGTAGGCAGAGTTCTGCAGTCTCAGCAGGCGGCGCCATCACTCACCCACCACCCCAGCTAGAGCAGCAGACGCATTCTGGACTGTCTTTTTCGTCCATCACATCCAAGCAGTTCGTTTTCTTACTAAATAACTTGAATGGATTTCTCTCCAGAGCTAGTTCGCGCCACCCTGTCCCACATGGATGACGGCAGAGGCCTCAGCCTAAGCCATCTCCCTGCCTCACTCTTGTCGCCTTTGAATCCATTTTCCCCACAGCAGCTGGAATGATCTCTGTGAAGCACAGACGTGATTACTCCCTGTCAGAAACCACCAGTGTCTGCTTATTGCGTCCTTAGCATGTCACTCGAGGTCCTTGGCCATCTGACCCCTGCTGACCTCTCCAACTGCATTGTTCACCTCTCACTGGCCCCAACACACACCAACCCCCTGACACTCTCCCCACACATGTACACTCAGAAATACAAGCATCACACACACCACATTCACTCACACACACATTCACACACTATCACACAGCAACTCACTAAACAGTCACGCACACCACACATAACACACTCTCACCCACTCATACCACACACATTCACACACACCACATACATTTTTCCACAATCACACATGTTCCCAAGGCACACATACCACACACACTCAAATAGTCACACACATTCTCATATACACACATACCAGACAGCCTAGTCACTGACACACCTACACCACACACTCCATACACATACCACACAAGGCACACACATCACACTACACACTGCACACTCATGGACCACACACTAGCACACGCAATCACATGCTCACTTGCTAATGACTCTGAGACAACAGCCAGGTGCCTCACACCCCCACTCCACACCCACACCTTCTCTCTCTCACACACGCACACACGCACGCACACGCACACGCACGCACTCATCTGTTTCTCATTCCTGCAACCCCAAGTCCAGGCTTTTGCCCAAGTTGCTGTTCCTCCTGGAATGCCCTCCTGGGACGCCCCTTGCCCCCTTCCCCACCAGTTGTCGGGGCTCCTTCACAAAGCCTTTCCGAACTCCTCGGCTTGACCCTTCAGGAGCTGGAAAACCAGAACTGGTCCCAGGATTCTCTTAAGAATCAAACCTTCAAGGAGAATACTTGCTTGCTTAGCGTGGGAGTAGGGAAACCAGAGTCTAGATCCTTGGAATGGGAGCTCTCTTAGACGTTGTACCTTCACGTGCGTATTTGTTTTGTCGCCCAACTGTCGTCTCAGAGTCATGAGGAGTATAACCTTTCAAACGAGACGGGCCTATGTGCTTGTGATCAGAAAGGGGACTGTGAAGACCCTTCCCACACCACAGCCTGGTTGGATGGCAGAGAACCCAGTGTGCAGGCAGCAGGAGAGGCAGCTTTCAAGAGCAAAGGGGTAGCTTTGAGCTGGAGGTGTGACGGAGGGGAAGGAGCCCTGCCCCGAGAGGGGTTTAGCGTCCTGGTGGGAAAGACAAGTTCTTCATCAGAAATGTGTCTAGGTTGGAGTGAGCTGGGTTCCGACGACTCGCTGGGCCTGCAGGAGCCTCTGAGGGGCACTCCACTGCTGGTGGAGGGTTGAAGGCTGTGTTGGGCGGGCTGGCTGAGGGTACAGGGCAGGGCCCGAGCCAGTCTGGGGGCAGTAGTGACTAAGTTGAGCCGGAGTGGGGGTGGCAAAGGTGCTTTTGGGACTCGAAAATAGGAGGGGTAACAGTCCCAAATGCAGAGACTCAGAATGATGTGGCACCTAGAAAACCACCTGTGACCTTCCAGAACAGCAGAGTGTCAGGGTCCACGGACAAGCTGGGGGGCCTTAAGTGGCAGAGACTAAAATAGCAGAGTCCTGCTCTCAGGAAAGAATGATGATTTCACACCTGACTTCAAACAGAGGGGGCGCCAGCAGGCAGAGTGAGGTGCAAGGCCTGTGACAAGGCAGGTTACCGCTGGGGTGGGTGGGCTCTGACCACGCACAGAGGAGTCCACTTTGGCCACAAGGGCACACAGCCTTCTCCAGGAGAGGAGGGACGCTGCAGGAGGGGGAGGGCTGTGGATGTAACACAGCAGGCCTTTGGTCACCTCCTAGCTCTGTGTAACTGTCACCAACACACTGTAACCGCCGCTGACTCCTATTGCCACACCGTGGGACCTTGCCACCCCCAGAAATTCTCCCTCTGATATCTTTAGTGCCAACCACTTTCTGCCCAGTTTTCCATTCCTCCGGGACCTCGCTTGTTGCTGTCACCATACTCTGCTGTGTGTGCGGCCTCCCTGGCCTCCTGGTTCAGTCCCTCGGACCCGGGTCTAACCCCGCAGATCGCTTCAGCTGCTTGTCTGCGAACACCTGTAACCTCTTTGTCCATTTTCCTGTCTCACCCTACTCAGTCTTCTCCAGCTCCAGGGCCTGTCACACACCTACGAGTCCCACACCTCAAGCTTCAGTCCTAGTTTCTCTCCTTGGCTTCTGGACCTGGGTTGTCAATTGCCCACTGGCCATCTCTGAATGGAGAATGATGGGGGAGGGGACAGGTATGCTCAGGGTGAGAGATGATGGAGGAGAGCGGTGGGGAGGCTGACAGTGGGTGACATATTGGACCCAGTAGGGCAGCACGTTGGGGTTCCAGAGCTGGGAAGTTCTCAGTCTGTGGAGCTGCTTGGAAGTTCAGCTGAGGGGACGGCTGTGGGCAGGGGCTCCTACCATCAGGCGGATGGGACTGGGGCCCAGTTTCTCCCTTTTCTCCCCGTGGTCCCGTGCCCTCACCCTCCCCTCACCTGGTGGGCCACTGTCCTGTAGGTATGTTACTCTCTATGCCCCTGTCTCCGTGACTCCGAGGCCCAGCACACCGTCTCCTCTTCCCCTCCCACTCTCCTTGAACGCAGGCCTTAGTTACCATGGCACTGAGAAGGGCCGGCTGCCACCTCACCAAGCCTGCCGGTGAACCCGCCGATGCCCAGGCTTCCCGCTTGTGTCTTGATGGCTGACTTGAGCTCGTGATTCTCACAAATGAGACGCACCAGCTTCTTTAGTTCCTCATTTTCCCGCACCAGCTTCTCGATTTGATGCCGAAGCCCCTCATAATTGGTGAGTAGAGACATGCCCCAGGCAGCGGGTAGGGTGCGGCCACAGGAGGGCACTGCACCTGGAGGCTGCCCAGGGCCCCGGCCCTTCCGGGGCTGGAGGAGGGCGGGCGCCAGAGTTTGCAAGTTGCAAGGCTGGCCCAGTGGGTATTGTGAGGTCAGAGGCTGTGCCCTCCTCCTTGTGCCCTGCTCTAACAGGCTCAGTTGTCCATGCCTCCAGGCCTGGCACAGGCCCTGCCTCGGCCTGGAATGTTCTGACCCCTGCTCTGTCCGGCCAGCCTCACTCTCCAGGTGCCTCCTCTGTGAAGCTTCCTCCCACCCGCAGTGAGCTAATAGCTGCCCGCTGGGCTCCCTCCGCAGGCGTGGTCTCTGTCACCGCGCTCACCTGGCTCCCGCTGGTTAGCTCATCGATGCTGCTTCTCTCTCCTCCTGGAGGGCGGGGGCGGGGGTGGGGGCTCACCAGCACCCAGCAAAGGTGCCGTGTAGGCAGCCAGTCAGCGACTATCTGCTGAATCAAAGCTCATCACCCGCCTTCCTGGTCGAGGTGCCCTTTCCTTCGGATCTTGGGCGCACCCAAATGCAGTCTGTCGGCTTCTCCTGGGGACATTCTGTCTGGGACACCTGGACCCTGGGCCATGCTTTCTTCCAACCCCAGGTACTGCTCAGAGCCTTTCCTTTTTTTGACTGCCAGCCCAGGGGCCCCTTGTCTGAGCACCTGGCTCCCTGTAGCTTGGAGTTTCCATGTCTGGCAACTGGAGTTTCCCTCTTCCAAAGCCCTGGCAGTGTCCCTCTGGGCCCGCACCTGTGTTCTCTTGCTCCTTGAGTTTTCCTGACCGTGGTCCTTCCAGAACTCAGCTGCATCCTCAGCAGTTTCCAGGAACTCAGCTCTCTGAGTCCTTACCGCACTCCCTTTTCTTAGAACTTTCTACCCAGGACGTTGCGGGCCTGACCTTGGCAGTCAAGCAAGGCCGTGTCCTCATGACCCCCACTGGCTCTGCGGGCATCTGCTGTCAAACAAGAGGGGAGGGTGAAATCCAGGCATGACCCAGCGGGCCCAGCCCTGGTAGGAGGGTGGCGGTGAGGACAGGGTTGGGGGTCGGCCAGGGTTGGAGCCAGTCTGAGTTGAGCATTCTACCTGCACCTCACAATGGGGGGCCTGCCCCCACCCTTCTCTGACAGCCCCCATGTCTGTAACCCGGGCCGAGTCGCTCTGGCCCTGGGAACCGGGGCCGAGGTCTCGTCAGTGGAGCAGATCTCCATCCACACCTTGTCTTTATAGATCGTCTCTGCCGAGCTTCCCTCCCACGTGTGAAAGTGGGCTTTGCTTGGTCTCCTCAAGCCTCTGCCACCATCCAGGCTTGTCCCACTGCTGGCTTCTTGTATTGGTGGCGTCTGTACTATCTGCGATGCTTACGCTTTCTGTGTCAGCTGGGCTAGGCTCGGGTGCCCAGGTGCTTATGTGAAGGGATTTTGTGGATGTGATTAACAGCTACACCCAGCTGGCTTTAAGTACAGAGGCGACTCTCAGGTGTGTGGGTGGGCCTCGCCCAGGCAGTTGAAGGCCCTAAGTCAGAACACTGAGGTGTTCTGGGAGAACGGGTTCTTTCTCAGCACTGTCCTAGAAATCCCACCTCAGTTTCCAGCCTGCGAGCCAAAATCTACAATTTCGGACTTGTTAGCACCCACGACTGAGGGGGCCAGTCCCTTAAATACATCTTTGAATACATAAGAACTAACTGATACACCGTCCCTAATTCCCTTTGTACCCATGCTTCTTGCCTCCAAAAACCCCCACTGAGCACCAACTGTGTGTCAGGTATTGGAAGTTCGGTGCTTGTCATAACCAGGCATTGTGCAGGCACTGCACCCGCTGGACAGTGCAGTGACAGTGCCGTCAAGTGGAGAGCGGCTGTACAGCGACCATGACATGTAAACGTCGCATGGCCACGGTGGCACTGCTGCACGCGGGCGCTTGGTGGGCATCGTGGGGGTCGGACCCAGTCAGCTCAGGGCAGCCTCCCCTGCGGAGTGACGTCGCTGTGATGTGGGTGGTCTCTGCTGTGGTCAGAGCTTCCCCGCAGAGGGCACAGCCTGAAGGAATTGGCAGTGAACGTATGTGCCCAGAAGGACAAGGGCTCCAGCTGTGACAAGGCCGCAGGGCTGAAGCTGACCTCCATCCTAAGGACCCTGGGAAGCCTTTGAAAGGCTCTGGGGAGGGTGTGGGAACCGGTTGGCGGGGAAAGAGCCGCTGAGGGGGCGGCACTGTGGTCATCTGAGCATGCGGGAGGGTGGAGAGAAGGGGACGAGGCGAGCGCTTAGTGGGTAACGGTGGGCTGGTCTCGGGCCTGGCAGGGCCTCGCAGCTTCTGGTGTGGGTGCTGGGGCTGCTGGGTACAGGGCCCCAGGAGGGAGGAAAGCCAAGTTCAGAGCAAAGATCCTGAGTCAGGTTTGGATGCGCCGCCGAGACTGGGTGCTGTCCAGGGAGTCAACTCAAGGAGGCAGTGCTTGCTGCTCCAGGTCTGGAAAGACACATTGTGGAGTCACCAACTTCTAGATGGCACATGACACCGTCTGAGTGGGTGAGGTCACCCAGGAATCAGTAATGGATGAAAGACAGCAGGATCTCAGCCCACTGTTCCTCACAGTGGACAGAGCAGAAATGCCCACAGGGACGGGCAGAAGCCTGAGGAGGCTGGGCTGGCACAGCCACGGGCACAGGCAACAGAGTGGCAGCGGCATTGAATGCTGCTGACGGGTCGGGTGAGACGAATGCTGGAGGGTGTGTGTCAGCCTGAGGGACTTGGAAGTTGTGGGGACAGCGAGGGCAGCTTGGGTGGAGATATCTGTGGAGTGAGTGGGGAGGGAGGCAGGACAGGCGTCCCCGCAGAGCTGGCCTCTGGGCTCCTCTCCCTCTCTCCTCTTGCTGCCTGGCCGCCAGCACCTGGTCATCGCACCGCGCCTCTGCTGCCCCCAGCCTGTCCCGAGAGCTGTGGCATGTGTGCCATAGAGGTCCTCAAAAGAGCTTGCCGCCCCCCTCCCAGAACATTGAGCTTCAGTCCCCACCCCCTGCCACCCTGCGCGCACGCCTTTCTCTTACTCACCTTGTCCAAGTTCATCTGCAGTCTCTACTCCTATTTCCTCGTCATTCCAATTTTCTGATCCTTTTTGGTTAGAGCATGTTCTTCCAAATCTCTAGTTTGAGTTTGGGGGAGGGGAGCAGAAGTTTGGAGAGCGAGGAAGTCATCCAAAAACATATCCATGTTGATTTGGATCACGAGTTTTGGGGGTGAGAGTCTGGGTAATGAGCTATGGGCTGACCTCTGCGGTCCTCTGTCCAGCTCTTGTGTCTGAGCTCCTGGACGATGTCGCTTTGGAACGGCCTGACCACAGGGAAGTCGGAGCTGCAGGAGCAACAGGAACCTCCTGGCGTCCACTCAGGGCTTGTGTCCCTCGTGGGCTCGGGAGGTATTTGCTGCACGCAAGCCTTCAATGTTTCCCCACCTGCGTGTGCTGAGTCAGGACCCCCAGCTAGCCGTGGGTCAGTGGCTGTTGCACAGTGCGTCCCCACTCACATTTGCCTCGTTAGACTCAGCTCAGCGTGCCAGCTTGGCGAGGCCTTCAGCGGTCTTGCTCCCGTGTCGGCTTGGGATTCTCTGTGGGTTTACCCAGCTTCCTTGTAAAGCCATCAGAGCAGACTCTCCAGGGCTTGGCTAGACACAGAGTCTTCTGGGAGTGTGACCTTGGTCCAGGACCCCTCGGGAAGGGCGCAGGGGCCAAAGGCCAGGGCAGAGACAGGAGGGTTCTTTCTGGGTTGGAGTCTTGGCAATGTCTCTGTGTTGCCAGCTCCTCTCTACTTTCTACAAAGCGCTATTTGGAGGGCAGCATGCAGGCTGGCGTTGAAAGCCTGAAGATCAGTGGTTGGCCCACGGAGGGCAGTGGGCTGAGCACCGGGGCGGCCGGAGGCGTGTGGAGGGGGTTGCAGGCCCTAAGACATCAAAGGCCCCACCTCAGGCCATGCCCCCGCCCCAACCCCTGCGCTGACCCTCAGTTGACTCCTGGTCCTCCAGACCTAGGGCTCTCCCTTAGCAGCTGCAGAGTGGCTACACACCCCACTTGTAGCTTTGTCACAGGCCCAGGCCAGGCCCCTGTTCCTTCATCTGTCGAGTGGGTGGTAATGCCCCTTTGTGCTCTCTTGGCAAGGCTTAAATGGGGCAGTGCGCATGGAACAGGGAGGGCAGTGTCTGGCCCAGAGAAGGAGCCAAATGCATTTTCGCATCAGCACATGGATCTTGAAAGCCTGCCAGGTGCCAGGCACCATTGTGAGTCCTGGAGGATGGCAGGGGACAAGCAGGGAACCTCTGCTCCCTGTTCCACTTCTACGGCCAGGAGCTGCCCAGCGCAGGGCAGGCTGGACGCTGCCGGGGAACAGGGAGCTCCAGGCTCCCAGCCCCGTTCCTGCCCAGCGCGCGGTCACCAAGTCTGGGCACGGCAGCCAGAAGGGCATCGGGGTTGGGGGTCCCTGGATCCGACAAGACTGAGCGAAGGTCCCCGCTCTGCCAGGTACATCAGAGGCCCGCCTGCCTGCCTCTGTCTCCTTCTCTTCAGCGTGAGGCAGCAATGTGTCTCACGGCCTAAGGACTGTGTGTTTGTATTTGCTCCAGGGCAGGTGCTAATCAGCATCCCTCTCCTGTGCAGGGGACATGGCCAAGGCCCCGTGGCACAGAGCTGACATCCTGGTGGGACGATGGAGTGGTGACGCCTGCCGTGAAGGGGAAGGAAGCAGGAGGAGGGCAGAGCAGTGGGTAATGCACGTCAGTACCGTGTCACAGGGCCTCCCCGACAAGACCGAGCTGGGGAGGAGCCTTGAGAGGAGGGAGGGAGGGAGAAATGAGGATGTTTGGGGGCAGAGCCTTTCCGACAGTGCAAAGGGGGCGGACAGTGCAAAGGTCCTGGGGCACACAAGCAAATGCGTGGTGCATTTTTGCAGACCATCAAGGAGGCCTGTGAGGTGGAAGGGAGCCAGCGAGAGGAAGCAACTGAGTCAGAAAGGCAGGGGGTGGGGCTTTTGTAGGCTGAGATGGGGGTTTTGGCTTTTCCACCGAGCAAGATGGAAATTTGATTACAGGCAGAAGCCACACAATAAAAAACCTGTCCTGCTTTTTATTGACCAGTCCATATGACTGTATGGTCTGTGAGCCCCACCCAGGGCTGCAGGATGGTCTGTGAGGCCCCTCGAGCCCACTGCTGGCACTCTGAGGGCTCTCGTGACTTCTGTGGACGCTGTCGCTTCACCTCCCTTGCTCCCTCAGCCTCCAGGTTAACTCCAGACCTCCCTGCTTGCCCCCATCTCCTACACCTCCACCCTTAAAAGCTCACCATGGGCCCCGTGCCTTTGTGGATGCCAGCCCCTCCCCTGGATACTTCTCCATTCTCCACGTGCTCCATGAGCCTGCCCCCCTCCTGGTCCATGACTCCCCCTGCCCTGGGACACCTGGGTCTGATCTGGTGCTTCTGTGTCAGACCTTTGCCAACCCTGCAGCCGAAGGCAGACCTGGTTCCTGAGTGGAGGAGTGAGTGGCCCCTCTCCCTAGACTTCAGCTCAGCCCAGATGGAACAGACGCTTTGAAGGGCATTCTCTTCCGAACACAGAGGGGCCTGAATTTGGGCCGATATCTGCAGAGCGGTGTTTGTATCTTAGCTCACTGTCTGTGGCTGGGTGGGGTTGGGGCTGGGCTGCCTCATTTGTGGTGTGCGGCTCACATCCACCCTCGGTTTGTCTCAGGGTCAGATGACATCTGAGAGTTGGTGCTGAGGGCAGCCCCTGCACGCCGGCGGTGCTCCACGCCGGCGGTGATTCCAGACCTCTGACACTCTGGGTCTTCTGCCTGCGCCCAGGACTCGCAGAGGCAGGACTGCTGGACGGTGCAGGCTCAGGGTCACAGGCACACACCACACTGTCCTGATATGGTCCTCAAGCTGGGTGCCAGATATCCGGATTGGCACAGGATTAGAGCCCAGCTTGCAGGGCAGTGGCCAGCCCTCTCTGCAGCCACGCAGGCCTCCCTGCGCTTGGTCCAGAGGCTGCCCCAGCTCCCACACCTGCACGTTAGCCCACGATGGGTGTCTGGGTGCTGGGCCTGGGGCCGGCATGTCTGGCCTGCTAGTCCCTTGCCTGGGCTCCAGCCAGATCTCAGTAGCTGGCCCACTTGCTCCCTGGGAAGCATCACTTCTTGTGACATTTTTGGCCAACATTTTCTGCCTGGTCGTAGGTATGTATCTCTTCTTTTCTCCCTTCAGGCGGATCAGAAGTAAACACTTTCCCAAACCCCATTTTAGATTCTCCCGTGGAGTCTGGATCGCTGACACAAGACCTCTCTAATCACGGCTCATTTGCTGGGTAGTGTGATGGACACCTGCTTAGGCCAATCAGTGCTTAGGCCCCCCTCCCATAGCGAGTCTCTCAGCAGCATTTTTTGCTGCACTGTCTAGGCTGACATCCCTGAGATGGGGGACTTCTGCCCATCCATCTGGGGGCTTGTGCTGCAGCCTTATGACACAAGTGAGTATGCTGACCTGGTGCAGTCAGGACTCTCGGTTTGTGCTGTCAATGGAAAGGCTGGTTATAGGAGGGAATCCCCTGGAATCCCACAGGTTTGCTACAACACTTGTTTTGAAAATCTGAATTTGTTTCAACACGATTGGTATATTTGGGAACAGTTTGAGCATAAGGCACATTTCGGTTGTTTATGTGCAATTTTGTCTGCGAGAAACGTGAGGTGAGAACAGAAAGCAAAACCACCCTTCTGAATGGGCACAGCCACATCGGAGGGCACAACACCCCCCAGGCCTACCAGCGGCTGGGTCGCCACAGGGCCCACAGCTCACTGAGTGCTGTCCCTGCCCTCGTGCGGCTTACCCATAGGTAACTGTTAAAGTAAGCGTGTTGCCTCCTCAACTCGCTGACATTTGACCTTTATCTGGTTACCAGGGGAACATAGCTAGAGAGTTCACTGAAGGTCAAATTCTCAAGCAGAAGAAGTAAGGGTTTTGTTAACCTTTCGCCCACATTCATTTTTTAAAAAATCAACTTTATTGAGGTATAATTTTCATACAATAAAATGTAGCCATTTTAAGTGAACAGTTTGATGAGTTTTGCCAAATCGTGTACAACATGACCTCCATTATTCGGCGTATAACTCTGTTGGTGGTGGCCTGTATGTAGGAGGTGGCCAGCTGGCTGGCTGAATCTCTGCTTCATGACCCTGACACTTTTACCTCAGGCCGCAGGCTCCACACGTGCAGTCTTGAGATGAGTCAGCCTAGGTTGGCAGAAAGTGTGCCTTCCTGTCAGCCACACGGCCACCCACTGCTGCTGTGCGTACATGGTGGCAGCTACTCTCGCTGCAACAGCCAGAGACAGAAAAGGCATCCGTGTCCAAATCTCCCTTTTCAAAAAGATACCGGTCTTACTGGCCTAGGGGCCCACCCTTCCCCAGTAGGACTTACGAGTTCTGGAAGTCCTCTTCCGTGAGTGTCTTTAGTTGCACTGTTGTGGCTGCCTCGATGTCCTGAATCATTTTGACTTTGGGAAGAGCCAGAAGTCACACAGTGCAGATTGATGAATAAGGTCAAGGGTGCTGGGCCTGGGGCACCAGCACCCTTATTATTGTTATTATTGGACAGAAACTGCCATGTACCAGAAGCGATGTGTGACACGGAGCACTGTCACGATGGAAGATGGCTTACAGCACACTTTACAACACACACCTTCTCTCAACCATAGTTCATACCCAACTGATTGCACTGAACAAGTTGAAACTTGTCACACTCTGTTACTAAGGTTGGATGCGCCGCTTCCCGTGTTGAAGATCCCTGCCTTTCCATTGGCTGGCACTCGGCAGCAGCATTCACCATAAGTTTTGATCACAACGGAAAGGCTCCATGTCACATATAGCTTCTGGTACGGAAATTTCTGTCAAATAAAAACATTACAGTGTGTCCTCATCCACCTTATTCACCAGACCTGGCACCATGCAACTTCTGGCTCTTCCCAAGTCAAAATGACCATGAAAGGTAAAAACATTTTGAATTGATTCAGGACGTTGAGGCAACTACAACAGCACAACTAAGGACACTCACAAAAGAGGACTTCCAGAACCGCTTCAAAAAGTAGCAAGAATGATGGGATAATATTCAAGGGGGAATATTTTGAGGGGGATTAATGGTAATGTGTCTTTTACTGTAATAATTTTTTTTAGCTTAAACATTCACCATATCTTTTGATCACACCTCCTACCTTAATTCATTCCATCTGCAATGACTCAGTTTCCAAATAAGGTCATGTTCTGAGGTCCTGGGAGTCAGGACTCCAACATATGGATTTAGAGGGGACACAATTCAAATTGAAGTGCTGAGCTCATCAATTAGGGAATTTGATGAGGTCAGCATAACGTTTCTCTGTCAGTTTTGGTAGATCATGGGTTGATATCTTATTGGTTTGGGAAACTTCTCAGCATTAGCTCTTTAGAAGTTACTTCTCCATTCTTTCTCCGTTCTCCTCGGGGCTCCACTGTGTGTATTTTTTGCTTTTCTCCCCACTCCCTCCTACTACCCCTCCATCCATTCTTTTTTCCTCTTTGTGAGTTTGGGTATTTTCTGTTGACCTTTCAGTTCCTGATTCTTTTTCCTGACTTGTCTAATCTGCTGTTAAAACCGTCTATTAAATTTTAAGTTTCAGTTAATTGTATTTTTCCATTCAAAATGCTCACTTTGATTCCTTTTATGGAATCCAGTTCTCTGGGGACATTCTCCATATTATCTTCCTCATTTCTCCATTTCCCTCTGCATTCCCATTAACATGTTGTTTATTTTAAAGTCCTTCTCTTGCTATCTCCAGTCTTTGTGTCACCTGTAGATCTGTTTCTGTCGTCTCATTTTTCCTCTTGCATTTCAGTCACATCGCCCTGTTTTTTGAAATGTGTGGTGACTTTTAACTGATACTGTGTATAAAAACCATAGAGGTTATGGATGGTGTTAACTTCTCCCAGAAGTTCACCCTGCCCTTTGCCGGGTGGGTAGTGTGGTGCTGATGACCTTCAACCATCGGGGCAGAGCTGGGTCAGGTCTGGGTTGTGGTTTCGGTGAGGCCGTATCCTTAAGACCCGGGTGGAGCCCCCCATGCTTCCAGGTGGAGTCCTGGGGCCCAGCCAGGGCTCCTTCCCAGCTGTGTCTTGAATGCCGCCTGCTTGTTTCATCAGGGCAACCTCTCCAGATCGCACGGCTTCAACTCTTCCCTCATGGCGGCAGGGTCCCCCTTCACATTTATTTCTGGCATTCCTGCTTGGCTATGTATAGTTAAAAGTGTAAGCATATTTTATCTAGCAATTTTGTGTGTTGAGAGTGGGAGTTGGGGGTCACATGAAGCGGGTGCTAGAATGGACTCACTGGGATCGGGTTTGTGGGTGAGCCGGGGAGGGCTTCAAGGAGCAGGGCTCTGCTTTGGATTGGGTGCTGTCAGGAGGGGGAGCCATTCTGTGACACATCTTTGGAAGGAAAGACTGGAGGTAGGCTGGGACCACCCACTGTAGAGGCTGCAGCCACCGGATTAGGTAGGACAGGGTGCTGCTGGTCCTCGTGTTGGCTTGGATGGTGCCCGTATTTTTTCTGTGTTCAGACACGATTACGGTGGTCGTCTTGTCTTGAAGGGTCCCAGAGGGGCTTTGTCTGATGCTGGTGTTGTGTGAAATTGTTAATATTCTAGACAGAACACCAGGGCCTGTATCTCAGAGTGCCAGGCCAGCTCCTAGTGACACCAGGGCCTGGCTGATAGGACCAGGCCAGCTCCCAGATGTCGGGGGCTGCTTCCTACCTCACCTGAAGAATCAGCCTGGCTGACCTCAAATCGGCCATGGCTCCATTCAGCTTTGTGAATCAGCGTGAGCACCTTCTGCACACTGACCCACCCAGTCAGATCGGAGGTGGCCAGTCTCCCCTCCTTGGGGGTACACAGCAGGCCCAGCCCACCTTGCCCTGGCCTGGCCACTGCCTCCCCATGCCCCAGGCCACGCCCACTGCCTCCCCATGCCCCAGGGCCACGACCCCCCCCCCTACCCCCACCATACACATTGCTCATACGTCCTCCCTGTCTCATATCAGCAGCTTCCCCCCGTTCACATCCCCATGCCATCTCCTGGACATTCTTACTGGATTTATCTTCCCAAACACAAACCCAGCTGTGGCTCCTGCCGGAGTCCCTTCCAGCTACAGGACAGGTCCAAGCCCCCACCCATGGATGGCCCTGGCTGTCCCTCCTGCAGGAGAGAGGTCCTGGTCCTTGCCCTGCCCATCCCCAGGGAGCCTTCCCAGGGGTAGCGCAGCCCAGCTTTGCCCTCCTTGAACTTTTCCAGAAAACACTGCCCTTGCACATTTCCTTTGGTGCTTACGCCCAAGCCCTGCCTCTGGCCACGTGAACGCTCCGTTTCCTCCTCATGTAACATCCTGCTGGGCCTGTGAGCTAACACTGAGCAGAGTCCCGGGGGCAGGGCACCCCGGACAGGGCCTGCTCCTGCTCAAGGAGACAGCTGCTGGGGGAGGTGGGGAAGGGGCGCTGTGTCCCATGCCCAGTTCTCAGCATGTGAACAGAGGAGAGTGCCCAAGGGGCAGTTCTGGACAGCTGCACTGCAGGGCGAGGTGGATGCCAGAAGGGGCCAGGGGCTGGGAAGGCAGTGCACATCCCAGCCTGCGGAAGTGGGGCCTGCCTGTGGCTCAGGCTGTGCCAGGTCAGGCCTGGGCTGGAGGGGCAAGGGGACAGCAGGAGGTCAGCTGCAGCAGCCAGTGGGCATATGGCGGGGACTGCCTGCCAGGCACTGCATGCCAGCCAAGGCATCTGAACTTCAACCCGCGAGCAATTGTCCGAGTGTATAGAGGTGAGCTGACGGTGAGCACGAGGAGGCCGTGGGAGGCAGGGGGAGGTGGCAGGGGGACGGGAGTGAGGTGGCATGAATGAGGGGAGAGAACTGCGCCCTTTCTGGCCCAGGCGGCTGGGGTGGATACTGTTGACGGAGGTAATGCAGGAGCAGAAGGTTAGGGGGAGGGCGAACTGTGCTTTGGGCAAGCCACAACTGAGGTGCCTGCAAACATTGGGGGGTGGTGGTGCTGGCTTGCGGTGTGTGGGTCCCTTCACAGATGCTGGGGTGCTGGTGCCAGTTAGAGGGGGTTGATGGGCTGCCCCAGGAGAGGGTTCTCAGGCCAAGCTGGACGGAGAGTCCTGTGGGAGAAGGCTGCAGTGAGGACCATCCACTGGGGTTCAGAGCTCAGGAGGGCTCAGGGCAGGGAGGCCCTCAGACAGAGCGGGGTCCCGGGCCGTGGAGGGAGCCTCTGTGGGGAGGGTGAGGCTATGGACAGCTGGCTGACCTCTGAATGCACCCTGGAGCCAGGGCCTGATGGCTGAGGGCTCCTGAGTTGGGGAGGAAGAACCACAGGGTAGGACACGCACAAGCTGGGCTGATGGTCCTTGAATGACGCAGCCTGGTGAGGCCAGTGGACGGTGCCAGAGGCAGGCCGAGAGGCCAGCTGGCGGAGCCCTCAGTCTTTGTCCAGCTCTCAGCCTGGGTCTCTACTCTGCAGGTTTCTCGTGGGGAGGGTGGAGGGGTGTGGAGGGCCTTCATCTGAGCCAGGCCTGGGCAGCATAGCAGGTGCCCGAGGATGGGCTCCCTGGGGGCCCTGCAGAGACAGTCTGAGGAGAATGACAGGCCTGCTCTGGGCGGGTCAGTGACCTAGGCCACTCGCTGCCCCTCTGGCCCAGGGTGAGATGGTAAGGATCTCACAAGACCCTCCATCATGCTATGCTAGGAGTGAGTGGCAGACACAGTCAGGCCACTTACCATCGTGTGACCCACGCACCAGGTTTAGCCTCTGGGAGCCTCAGGGTCGCTGTCCAACAGCTGGGAATCCTGGCACATACCTTACGTTGCGGCTGGGAGAGTGCAGAAGGGAGGCACAAGTGGGCCGAGAAGGACCAGCTGCTGTCGTGAACCCCTGCAGCAAGCTAACCCCACGGTCAGTGCCAGGTCCTGCCCCCTGCACCATCCCAGCGGTGCCTAGAGCCCCCTCCCACCTCACGGAAGAAGTGGCTGTGAGAAGAGTGACGAGAAGAGCACAGAGAGCAGAGGTTCCTGTTTATTGGAATTTTAAAGACAGCGTAATGAGAGGAAGGCGTCCTCCTCCCCCAAAATATTCCATCCTCTCTGACCTCAGGACTCAGTACAGGGATGAGACCCTTAGCCCTCAAGTCCCCGCAGAGGGCAGCACTCCAGGGTGGGGGTGGACGGGGAGGGGTACTCTATTCCAGGCAGGAGCTGGGACAGGAGGGGAGACGTGCACCCTCACCGTTTGCCTTGATCCCTATGCCCTGGGACCTGGTGTCGCCCCCTGGAGTGGGTTGGCAGACAGGGCTCATGCAACAGTGAGTGGGTAGGAGGTGGCATGGGAACCTTGCCTCACTGCCCTATGGTGGGTGGGAGGGCTGGAAGGGGCCATGCCGGCCACTGAGGATCCAAACAGAAGTATCTGTAGTGTACATACAGGAGGGTGGGAGGGGCTTCCTGCGTCCAGGGAGAAAGGGGGAGGTCCAATGGCACTGCCACACCAGCCACGCCGGCCACGTGTGTGTGCAGGGCCTGGCTACTCCTTGGCGCGGCCGATAATGGTGAGAATGTACAGGAAAATGTTGATGATGTCCGTGTACAGGTTCAGTGCTGCGAACACGTACTCCTCCGGGCTCAGGGACAGCTGCTTGTTCCCCAGCAGCAGCTGGGTGTCTACCGCCAGGAACTGGGGTGACAGCACAGGTGCTTAGGGAGCTGCCCACCTGCCCGCCCACCACCCGCGCCCGGACCCACCGGGGGCCCCTCACTCACGCAGGTGAAGAGCAGGGCGCCAAGCGAGGCGTACACAATCTCCAAGATGCGGCTACGGATGAAGATGCAGAGCAGGGCGAACACCACCAGCACCACCATGCTCACCAGCAGCACGCCCATGCACGACGTGAAGTCGTAGCGTGTCTGTGGGCACAGGGGACAGCAGGCCCTGGGTGCCACTCCCATGGCTGTGGGCCCCCACCTGCACATAAAGACTGCCCTGACCTCTCACCTGCATGGAGAAGATGACCACCGTGAAGCAGACCGTTGTGGTGATGCCCACAGCCATGATGACCGCCTCAGTGTTGTAGAAGCTGGCGATCATGCCCACCATGTAGGACAAGCTGATGGTCAGGATCGACTGCGGGGACACAGGGCCTTGGGTAAGTGGGCTGCTCCTGCCCCACCCACTCTGTCAGTCCAAACAGTGGAAGTGACGGGTGGGAAAGCTGGGCCCTGGGGGCCAGGGGCTCAGGTGTGAGGGTTACCAGTGCAATAAGGTTCCAGGGGTGTTTTCGTCTGAAGTCCCCACAGCAGCTGAGGACAATGAGGGAGATGAAGAAGACGGCATAGGAGACATAATAGGTCCAGACGTTCTTCTGGACGAAGCCCTTCACCTCCCTGACGAACGTGAACACGGCCACAGTGGACAGAGTCACGGACAGCTGCAGAGTCAGCACCAGGAACACCTGAGGAGGGAACTGCTCAGAGCCCTGCCCAGCGCCGCGGCCCCACTCCCCAGCCCCAGGCCCACCTTCCGGATGAAGGCCTGGCGAATGCTTTTGTCATCCCAGTTGGTGGCAGGGAAGTCCTGGTTGTCATAGTAGGATGGGGGTCCTTCTTCATGATAGTTCCCATGCTGAGGCGCTGGGGAGCAGGACGGGCTGGTCAGCGCCACTTGTGGGTGTCTGGAGCCCCTGCCCTCCCCGTGGCCCTGCCCAACTACTCACAGCCAGGGTCCTGTGCCGGGAAGGCCTGTGGTTGTCCATAGGGGTTGGGGGGAAAGGGGCTCTGTGGATATGGCCCCTGGGGGTAGCCCCCTTGAGGGTAGGGACCCTGTGGGTAGCCTCCTTGGGGATAGGGGCCCTGGGGGTAGCCTCCTTGAGAATAGGGGTCCTGAGGGTAGCCCCCTTGGGGGTAGGGACTGGGACCCTGGGGATACCCCGGCTGGCCATAGGGGGAAGGTTGGAATGGGGGCTGTGGGTAAGGGGCCCCAGGGTAGGGAGGCATGGGGGGCTGGGGCCCCCCAGGATATCCAACATTGGGGGGAGGATAGCTGTCCCCAGACACCAAGAAACTCTTCTCATGGGGCATGGCCTCAGGTTCTGTGGTCTCCCCCTAGAGGAGAGACAGAGAACAGTCAGCCCTGCGGTGACAAGTACCCAGAACCAGCCTGGGGCTGCCCCACCTGCTGCCTGGAACCAGGATTCAACAAGGGAGATTCATGACCTCTGCCTCCCGCTGTCCCAAGCCTCTGCGGCGGGACCGGGAGGGTAGGGTGGGGCTTCAGAAGGAGCCGCTCTAGGCCGAGTCCAAAGGTAGGGGAGGGGCCAGGAGAGGGGACAACTGTCAGCCTCGGGATTTTGGACTCCAGTTGTTTCTTAGAAGCAAGTGAAAGGGCCTTCTCACCGCTGCTGCGGTCTCCCGGGTCGGAGCCGGCGGGGTCGGGGCTGGGGTGGGGGCGGGGTAGGGAGGTGTGGGGTGTGCCCGGACCCTCCCTTTCGCATTCCGCCTCTTAAGCAGCTTTAAGGGGCCAGAGCCGGCGGCTATTTCTATCCCAGGAAATCCCCAGGTCATCTGTGAGCGGCGAGAGCTCTGACCCGTCTCTGAGAGCAGGGCCCGACCGTCCCTCGTTCCCCGGGTAGGGGGAGCAGGCCTGGATGGGCTGCCAAGGTGCCTGTCAGTGAGGTACGCCAGGAACAGCGGGGTGCGGAGGTGTGTGGGGGATGGAAGCGACCAGAGGGCATACGGGGAAACAAAGCGGGCGTGGGGACCAGGCGGGTGGAGGCGGCAGCCACGAAGCCTGTCCCGAAAGCGGGGTGGGCCCTCCTACCCGGTCGGGGGTCGCTTGGGCCGCGGGTTCCGCTGCCGCCGCAGCGCGACGCCCCTTCCCTCCCACTCCAGGTCGCGGCTCCCTGTCCCCCAGCCACCGCTTGGGCCCCGAGTGGGCCGTGCGCCCCGGCGGGACCAACCGGCTGACCCACCGCGGCGCTGCTCGGCTGTGCGGGGTCCGCGCGGGGCGGGGGCGGCCTGCTGGGACTTTCAGCGGGTAGACACGCTGCTGGGCCTGAGCCGGGGACTCACCACTCGCGGGGCGCCTCAGGACCTTGCGCACGGGGTCCGCTATGCGGCCGCGCGGTCGATGCCCGCTGCGCCCGCACCCGAACCCGCACGGACACCCGCTTCACAGCCGGCTTGGCTGGGCCTACGCCTGCGTCTCGAAGACGCAGCAGGGCCTTGTGACGGGGCGGGGCCGGCGGCGCGGGGCGGGGCCGGGCGGCGGAGGGGCGGGGCGACCGGCTGGGCTCCGCAGCGAACGCGGAGCTTCTGGACAGACTGAACCTGCTGCGGGCGCCCTGCTGGCTCCTTTCCAGCTCCAGGCCTGAGCCCCGCGTGCTACGCTGTCTGCCGAGGGGTGGAGGGGGGCTGTAGGGGCTGAAGACCTCTGGGGGCAGAGGTCTGGGCTGGCCAATTTGGTTCAGGGAGTTGAGAAATTTATTCCAAAACCTGGGATTGCTGGGGCTACCAAGCAATCTTTGGCCTTAAAGGACCGACCACCTTTACTTTTCATCCAACCCAGTCCCCAAATACGAGGCCTGATCATTTCATTGCTCCGTCATCCCTACCAGTCACTGAGGGCAAACTGTTCCAGGCCCCATGTGAGAGACCTTTTATCCTCTTTTGTCTTCAAGCACACCTTCATGGCTGCAAGGGTGCAGTCCTTACTTAGCCCGGTTTCCCTGCTAAGGGGCTGAGGCTGAGAGATGCCCCAGGACTGGAGGCCAAGTTAACTTCCTTGCTGAGGTCCAGTGGGCCTCCTAAGGGGGTGCTGACTGCCACAGCCGGGGACACATGCTGCAGGGTGGTGTCCTGGAGCAGCGCCTCTTCACCTGGGTCCTGCGGACCTTCCTGTGCTCTCCTGGCTGTCACATGGTGGGCCTCTCCCAGCCTGGCCCTGGTTCGGAAAAGGCTCTGTCCTGTGTCCACTGGTTCAATGTTTAACAGCTGGGCCTGGCAAGGGAAGCCCTGATCTACCCCTTTTGCACGTAGTGTAAACACTCCTGTCGTGGCTGACTGCAAGCTACCACCGATTCAACAACTGGTTCCTGAAACTTGAACAATCTGGTCATGACTTGAGCTGCTCCAGTGCACCACTGCCTGTGGGAGACCCCTGAGCAGGGGTCCGCATGATAAGTAAGTCGTATCGTGTGGTAGGAGGTCAGTTCCGTGGAAGAGAAAATACAGAGTGGACAGGGACATATTCAGGCTTTGTGGGATAGAAACTCATACAATTTGAGAAGCTCTCTTCAAAAAAATAATAATAAATGACACATACGAAGTTGAGGTCAGGGTCGTGGAAGTGGCCTGTGTTAGAGGTCCTTAAATACTTTCATGTTCAAGTTAAACCTGCCGCTAAGAACCAGGTAAGGGAGTGGTGGCCAGGTGGCTCTGTGGGAAAGGCCCATCCAGGCACAGAAAAGAGCCAGTGCAAGGACATTGAGATGGGAGTGGTCTGCCCTGGAGGAAGAGGCTGGGGCTGGCAGAGCATGGGAAATGGGGCCAGAGAGGGGGCTGGAGCCCCTCGTCAGGCTGAGTCTGGCCGGTCCTCCAAAGGACTTTGGCTTTTACCATGGGCCCAAGATATAACATCTGTTGGTGCCACCTTACTGGGCCCCCTCGGCCCGCTCTGTTGAGAAGGGACAGTGGAGGTGGGTGGGAGTGGCAGATTAGTTAGGAGGTTAGTGTAGTGATCCAGGTGAGAGATGATGGAGGCTCAGACCAGGGTGGGGGCAGCCAGGGATGCAGGTGTGCAGCTGGGGGTGCAGTCTGGGCAGGTCCTCAGTCCCCTGGAGGGACAGCAGGGCTGGAGGCTGGGCTTCAGTGAGCTGAGGTGTATACAGAAGGTAGGAGGTGGAGCACATGGTGGGCACAGGTCTTTGAGAGGTTGGAAGCCCATGGAGCCTGAGCAGTGGGGTGGGCTCTAAAGGTGTAGCCTGGGTGTGATGCCTGCCCTGCCATGGCTGTCTGCACCCCTGCGTCAGGATTTGCTGCAGACAGGCACAATGCCTGCACCTTCTGGGGTTAGCCATGGTGATAACGATGATAATGATGAGGTAAGATTGGAAGACTGGGCAGGTACACAGCCGAGGAGAGAGAGCCGTGGGGTGGGTGCGGAGGTGGTGTGGGGAAGGCAGTGTGGGGAAGCACTTGCAGGTCAAGGGTGGGAGCTGCTTGCCCTCAGCACTCAGGAAGGTTGAGGCCTGGTCACCTGGTAGGTGTGAAGGTGAGCAGGTTGGGGAGGTTGCTGTGGGGGTTGGGAGCCAGCCTGAGCCAGGGGCGTACCCCGCAGCTGCTCATGCTGTGGGGGGGGGGTGGGGGTGGTAGCACAGTGGCTTGAGGTCCCTGAGTGGGGCCAATGATTCAAGCTGCCTGGTGGATTTCATAGGGAGGGTGATTGGCCGTTCTGAGATTCACAAGGAGAGGCCAGTGGGAGTGGAAGAGCCCCAGCAGCTACTCTCCCTTCCCTACCAGCCAGTGGGCAATGGGGCTGGTGGGCTGGACTGAGTGGGGAGGCACAGCAACATGTCCTGGCCAGCTGAGGGCTCTTAGCCAGCCGAGGTGGGCGGATGGGGTGGGAGGCTCTGTGAGAGGCCTCCCCAGAGGAAGGGAAGCACCTTCCAGGCAGCCACCCGGCCCAGCCCCGTGCCACAGGCCCCTCCCTTCCCCTTCCCTGACACAGTTTCACTTTTGTTTTCTTCCGACCCAGGCCTTCTGCAGGCAGAGTCCTGACTGGAGGCGTGAGCTGGGCGGCCCCAGCAGTGTAAGTGCGGGAAGTGGGCCGCCCACGATGAAGGGAGTACCAGGAAATGCTGCGGGGCTGGAGGGGGCTAGGACGGTGGGGTGGGACTGTGGGCTGCTACCTACCCACCTGTGTGGCCCCAGGGTTGTGATGACAGAGGCAGAGGCAGAGGTGGGGGCGGCACTGGAGCTCAGCGGGCTGCCGCCCCACGTCCCCGACGAGCTGCTCACACTCTACTTTGAGAACCGCCGACGCTCTGGTGGGGGTCCTGTGTTGAGCTGGCAGAGACTTGGCCGCGGGGGTGTACTCACTTTCCGGGAACCTGCAGGTGAGGGGACTGGTGGAAGCGGTGGGCTGGGCCCCGGATAGCCGCTGGCCCTGACAGCCCGCTCCTCCCCACCTGGCAGATGCAGCGCGGGTCCTGGCCCAGGAGGAGCACAAGCTTCATGATGCTCAGCTGAGCCTGCGGCCTGCCCCGCCCCGCGCCCCTGCCCGCCTGCTGCTCCAAGGACTGCCCTCTGGCACCACCCCCCAGCACTGGGAGCAGCACGTCCAGGCCCTGCTGCAGGTCACCGGACACCCTGAGCAGGCCTGCCGCGCCCTAGACAGTCCACGACCAGACCGGGTCCTGGTGCAGCTGCCCAAGCCCCTCTCTGAGACAGGTGAGAGGCGGGACTAGGGCAGGTGTGCCATTAGGGGAGATGCTCCGAGCCAACTCGCACCTCCCCCACAGAAGTCCGTGTGCTGGAGGAGCAGGCCCGGACCCTGAGCCTGGAGGGGCACCAGGTATCTGTGGTGCGGGTGCCACAGGCCCGAGCTGTGCGTGTGCTGTGGGGCTCCTCCCCTGTGGACCTGCTGCTGCTGGAGCTGTACTTGGAGAATGAGCCCCGCAGTGGGGGCGGTCCCCTGGACGGCCTGCGCAGCCTACCCGGGGCCCTGGGCACCGTTGTCTCCTTCCAGCAGTGGCAGGGTGAGTGGGGCTGCAGAGCCGGGCTGCCCTCCCATCTGTCAGAGCCCTGACGGCCTCGTCCTCTCCCTTCCTCCAAGCGGCTGAGCGGGTGCTACAGCAGGAACACCAGCTGCAAGGCTCAGAGCTGAGCCTCGTCCCCCACTACGACGTCCTGGAGCCTGAGGGGCTGGATGAGAACACCAGCGGAAGGGACCACTCAGCCAAGTTGGGACCTGGGGCCACTGAGCATGCTCACCTAGAGGCTGGAGGGCCAGCGAGAGCACTGATGGATGTGGGGACTGTGATCTTGGGCTCCGAGGAGCCACCAGGACAATCGAGAGCCTCGCTAAGTAGAGGTCCCATAGGGTCTCTGGAACAGGCTGGGCCACTTAGCTCGGGGCCTATGGGGTCATTGGGACAGGCAGGGCTGGTAAGCTCGAGGCCTACAGGATCTCCAGGCACAGTAGGCTCAGAGATTGCCACAGGGTCACCAGAGCAGGAGTGGCTGGAAAGCCTGTGGCCTGTGGGGTCACTGGAGCAGGAGGGCCTGGAGAGCCTGGGGCACGTGGGGTCACCGGAGCAGGAGGGCCTGGAGAGCCTGGGGCACGTGGGGTCACCGGAGCAGGAGGGGCTGGTGGAGGTGGTGCTGTCGATGGAGCCGGGAGCCATGCGCTTCATACAGCTCTATCACGAGGACCTGCTTGCTGGCTTGGGAGACGTTGCCCTTTTCCCACTTGAAGGATCAGATGTCACTGGCTTTCGGGTGAGTGACCTCTGCGGATTCCTCACCTTTGGCCTACTCTCCCAGTGGGGGGCATGGGGTGGGTATCTAGGATCTTTCTTGTGCCCTAGATCTGCAAACTGTTCCCTTCCCCTGTGGTCCTGCAGCTCTGTGGAGCCCTGGCCCCATGCCAGGCAGCCGAGGACTTTCTGCAAAGTCTGCTGTGCAGCGTGAGCTGTCACATGCTGAGCCTGAAGCACCCGGGCAGCGCCAGGTTCCTGCTGGGTCCACAGGGGCAGCACCTCCTTCGGGGGCTGGAGGCTCAGTTCCAGTGTGTCTTTGGGACAGAGCTTCTGGCCAGGGACACCCTGGACATGGACCCTGGAGAGGTAGCCGTGGAGCCTGCCCCTGCCCTCCCCTTTCTCACACCTCAGCCCCTGTGCCTCCTCCACCCCCACTCAGAGGCCTGGCATTCTCTCCTGACAGGTGGACCCCACTGAGGCCCTCCAGGCCCTCCCTGGCCAGTCCCACACTCTGTCTCCCCCAGGCGGTGACCAGGAGAACCCGAGCCTGGGTAGGGCTCTCTGGGGACGTCTGGCACACCCTGTGGCCCTTCTGTGACCTCACCCTCTGCCCTGCTCTGCTCTCCCACCTGTCTGACCCCGTGTCCCCTAAACCCTTTCCCCATCTTTCACCCGGTCCTCCACTCATCCTATCCTCAGCCCCACCCTGGCTGGGCTTGACCCCTCACCCAGTGCCTCTCCCTGTCTGCAGAGGAGGTCCAAGAGCTGCTGGCCACCCTGGAGGGCCTGGATGGGGAGGACTGGCCACCCCTGGAGCTGGGTGAAGAGGAACCTGAGGAGGAGCCTGCCCCCAGGGGTGGCGAGGAGCCCTTGGCCCCCAGCATGGGGGCACCGGGGTGGCTGAAGGAGGAGGCCGCACTGCAGCTGGCTCTCCACCAGTCACTGCAGCCACAGGGCCAGCTAGCTGAGCAGAAGGAGGCTGCTGCCCTGCAGCAGGCCCTTGCCCTGTCGCTGCTGGAGCCAAGCCCGTGGGAGGCAGGAGAGCTCCCGGGTGGGGCTGCTGGTGGGGCCCAGCTGGTGGTGCACGCGGCCTTTGAGCAGGATATGGACCAGTTGGACCGGGCCGTAGTGGCAGCCTTGGAGCTTCATCTCCGGGAGGAGACGGTGGGGCTCCGGGGCCACGTGCTGCCCACGGAGCTGTGTGCCCGCCTGGAGTGGTGCCACAGCGTGAGTGTGACCCTTGACAGTGAATGCGCCATCTTCCGTGGCTTTGGGGCCCAGCCCAGCCGTGCAGCCCGCCACTTAGCGGCATTGCTGGCTGGCCCCCGGGATCAGAGTGTGGCCTGTGTCTCGGAGGCTTCGAGCCCCACCCGTGAGTCTGCAACCTGGGACTGGGGCCTGGGGTGGGCCAGTTCTGGGGGAGCAGTACCCCAGGCATGGCCCGGACCCTCTTCCCCCCCCATGTGTCAGTGCCCCAGCAGATGCCGAACGGGCCCTTGGGTAGGCTGGAGTGTCTGGGCGAGAGCAGCAGGGAGTTCCAGGCGGTGGTTCGGGCCTTTTACGACACGCTGGACGCTGCCCACAGCAGGGTCCGCATCATCCGGGTAAGTCCACACTCTGTCTTGTCAGCCTTGTGGCCTCCTGGGCTTGTGCCACAGGAGCAGAGCCTTGCAGAGCCTGTGGGCTTCCATTCTTGCATGTCAGGGTCAGCTGGCCAGGAGCTGCCCAGCACCGAGCAGGCTGGAAGCTGCAGCCAGCCCCGTTCCTGCCCAGCGCATGTTCCCCAACGCTGGGCAGGGCAGCCAGAAGGGCATAGGGATTGGGGGTCCCAGGATCTGACAAGCCTGAGCCAAGGTCTGGCGCTCTGCCAGGCACACCAGAGGGTGTGACCCTCCAGGCTGCTCCTCGTCTGGAGCATGAGGTGGTGGTGCCATCTCGTGGCTACTGTGAGGATTACCCCTCCCACAGACACGTGCCTAGTGCTTGCTGTTCTAGGGGCTCTTCTGCCTCCGACAGGTCAGCGCCTGCAAAAGGAGGGCTTCCTGCAGCACTGCGTGGCCCCCTGTAGTTTCACTTGCTAAATGTGCCAACTCTGAGTACGGGTATGCTTCAAAAAAGGCTGGGACCACCTGGTGGCAGCCATAGGGAAACCCTGGGAGTCCCAGAGAAGAGGCGGAGGAAGGACTCCGGAGGCCATGGGGGGCGTTGTTGGAGGGCGGTGAGGTCCACATGTCTGCGGCCAGCAGGCAGGACTGAGGAGGAGGCCCTGCCAGGCTGGTCTCTTGGCGAGCGAGTGTGAGGGCAGTGCCAGAGCTCAGGCCGCGGCAGCGAAGAGTAACTGGGAGCGGAGGACCAGGACCAGTGTGACAAGTGTGAAAATGAGCTGGTTGTGGAGCGGAGGGAGGAGGGAGGATGGACGGGCATAGCTGGAGCAGGAAGCCAGGTGGATGTGCCCAGCTGACAGGGAAGGCTCCCCAAGGGCTGGCTGGACACAGGGGAGAAGGAAGGATGGCCGGGTTCACTGTGCTGGGTGCTAGTCTGACGCTCTTGACTCCTGATGCATCAAGTTGGACCTCGGCAACCTGAGCTGGTCAGAAATGCATAACCTGTGGCCTTCCCCAGACCTGGCCCCATCTTCCAGGAGATGACTGCTGCCACTTTGGATAAAGTAGTTTTCCTCCACTCTGGACCTTGCCGCTGTCACTTCTATGTCCTGATGGAGGAGAGACACACTGCACTGGTGCCCCTGACTCCCTGGCCGGTCTTGTTAGTTCCGGGCTTGTGAGTCTTCCAGCGAGCACCTTTGTGACTCTGGAGGGTACACTTCAGTCTTTCCTTTTCACTTAACAACTTGAGAAACTGTTTCTTGCCTTTTTGTGTAGAAGAGGAGCAGGATGGCGTCCTCCCACTTTTGCTTCCTCCTCCCTCTTCCAATCTCACAGTTTGGTTGGTTACATTATTTTTGTTGTCAGCAAAGTTGACAAATGTCATCGTCTATTCTGTAACCATCATGAAGCTCCATCCTTGGGCCATAGGTTGCTGGATATATAATGATAATGAGAAAATATTTACCGCTGAACCATATGGCAAATAGGGAAATGAAATTCTAGTTATTAAAACTGGAGTGCATAAAAGAGAATATTCTAGGATTCAAGGACCAATGGGTCTCAATTGTTTTCACTTTCTCCATTTTTTCTGTGTCTGTGCTTGGCTGCTGGGTCACTCTCTGTGCCCCCTGGTCACCCTTTTGCATAGATTCTTTTCTGTTCAGTAGAAGTATCTTCTGGAATGAGTAGTACAGCGTGGACTTTTAAATTGAGTTGCCTTTTACAGTTAGAGGCAGTTTGCAACTATGAGTTGATATTGGTGTCTACTATTCTTTTTCAAACAAAAGTTGCCATGAGTTTGTTTAAGACATTTCTGTGAAATGAGAACAGCTGGTTCTTGCCTTTTTTAGTATGTCCTGATTTTGTCCTCACTGTGAATTGTTGGGCCGGATAGAGTGTCCAGGATCAAAATATGTTTTCCTCCAGATCCTTGTAAGACATTACTCTTTTTCTTTTCTCTTTAAAACTGTTTGTTCTTAGAAAGTTAAAAAGAAAAATCTCTGTGGTCTCTTAGCATCCAGTGTGGGCAGTGAGAAGCCCACCCCACAGCAGGGTCCGCATCATCCGGGTAAGTCCACACTCTGTCTTGTCAGCCTTGTGGCCTCCTGGGCTTGTGCCACAGGAGCAGAGCCTTGCAGAGCCTGTGGGCTTCCATTCTTGCATGTCAGGGTCAGCTGGCCAGGAGCTGCCCAGCTGAGAACATTGTCCATTTGCATGTTGATGGTGGTGGTGGTGTGTGTGTGTGTGTGTATACACTTCTAGAGTCTTTCACGTTGGAGGTTGAAGTTTTCCGGCAGATAGGTGTCCTTCCCTATTGTCCTTGGCATGTTGTGGATCCTTTCCACCCAAAGATGACACCTTCAGCTCAGGGAAACTGCCTCCCGTGTCCTCACTGGCTGGTCACCTGTCCGTCCTCTTCTTGCGTCTCTCTGAGGCAGATCTCAGCCCGCCTCCCTCACCTGCCCTCTCAGGTTCCATCTCTTTTCTTTAGCTCTGCACTCTGAGTCACTCCTTAACTCCATCTGCATATTATTTAGCCTACCCACTGGATTTATTCAGCAATTCCATTCTTTTAAAATATATATATTTTTAACAGTTCATCAGTTCCATTCTTGATGTGGGAACTCGCTAGTGCAAGGTTTCTTGGCAACTACTTCCTGTCCTGTGGATGTGATATTCTTTCGCACCCTTCCACAGAGACTAGTTAGACAAGTTCAGAAGCTGTTGGGTCCTCCACAGCTGACAGTGGGGCAGGTTGCCTTGGTCTTCCGGGCACTGAGGGTCTCCAGAGAGTATCTCTTGGTGTTGGGAGTGAAGTCCCGTCGGCGGCGTGGGCACCTGGCTCATCCTTTCTTTGCGGAGGCCCGGTTGTGGGTGCTGGTGCTGGTGAGTGCTTGCGTTTGCCACCTGCAGGCCTCTCTGGAAGCCCTCAAGTTGCCACTTGGGGCCCCATCCAGGTGGCAAAGTGCCCCGCCGAATATCTGCCGCTGGACAGAGCACGATTGGAGCTGTGCGGTCTCCCAGTTCCCGACCTCCTCCAAGACGGCTCAGCTCTGCCCACCCGCCCAGAGGGCAGGGAGGGTCTCCACAAGTTGCTGCCTTGCCCCCGCAGGTGGAGCGCGTGTTGCACCCGCTGCTCCGGCAGCAGTACGAGCTGCACCGGGAGCGCTTGGTGCCACGCTGTGAGCGGCGCCCAGCCGAGCTCGTGCTGTATCATGGCACCACGGCAACCGCTGTCTATGACATCTGCGCGTATGGCTTTAACCGCAGCTTCTGCGGCCGCAACGGTGAGACTGGGACTGGGGGGGGGGGGGGGCGGGGCTCGGCCGACACTGGCGAGCCTGACCCGCGCCCATTCCGCCTGCAGGCACGCTCTACGGGCAGGGCGTGTACTTCGCCAAGCGTGCCTCCCTGTCGGTGCAAGACCGCTACTCGCCCCCCAACGCCGATGGCCACAAGGCCGTGTTTGTGGCGCGGGTGCTGACGGGCGACTACGGGCAAGGCCGCCAGGGGCTGCGGGCGCCCCCTCTGCGGGCCCCGGGCCACACGCTCCTACGTTACGACAGCGCTGTGGACTGCCTCCACCAGCCCAGCATCTTCGTCATCTTTCACGACACCCAGGCGCTGCCCACCCACCTCATCACGTGCGAGCACATGCCCCAGGCTCCCCCCGGGAACCCCTCTGGGCTCTTGGGCCAATTCCCAGCCACTTAACTCTAGAGGCCCCGCATGACCCTGCCTTTGGCCTCAGGCTCCCCAGGCGCCCGCTCCGCACAGCCTTACCGTCCCCTGGACTGCCTGAGCTGCCCCTGGGGGTGTCCCTGCCACCTGCTGCGGTGCGGAGACCGGTGGTGCGAGAACGAGGGCTGGGGTCTGGTACCCGCCTGAGTCTGCCCAACCACCAGGGTTCAGCAGAGCTGGGGCGGAGGGCCCAGAGCCCAACACCCTCGCCTCGGCCAGACCTCACCCAAACGGACTCTGTCATTTGAATAAACGTGAAGCCTGGTGGAGGACCTGATGGAGCCCCGGGTCGATCTGTGTTGAGGTGGGGGAGGGACCTCTCCGTGCCTAGGGGCAGGGGCGGAGGGGGCAGAGCCCGCTGCTCCTTTGGGGCGGTCCTGGGCAGCCGGCAAGGCCGGACCCAGCGCGCACCCGAGCGACCCCACGTCGCTTTAGTGTCACGCATGCTCCCTCAACAATGTCTCCTTGCCAACCGGCCCGCCCTGTACGCGTGGGGGAGACGGCTGTGCCCCGCCATAGGGGTGCGCGCAGGAAGGGGGGGGCGCTGCCCAGGCGGGGCGGCGCTCTCATTCCAGCCACGCCTCGGTGAGCCCCTGGCCCGGCGCGCGCGCGCACGGCCCCCAGATCACACGGGCGGCGCTCGGTTTGGAGCCGGGGCGGGGCTCCGGGCTCGCCCCGCCTGCATCGCCTCCGCGGCTCTCCCGGTCCAAGCAGTCTGGCAGCGGCGGCCGAGCCTAGCCGAGCTGAGCTACCAGGCACGTAAAACCGGGGCTGGGATGGAGAGGCGCACACCGTGCAGAAGCTGAGGGGTGTTTGGGGGTTTGGAGCTCTCCGGCCGCAGGCGTCCCGGAACTAGGGGCCCTGTCGCGGCCCGTCCTCCCTCCGAAGAACACCACCTCTGCGCGCCCGAGACTGCGGAACTGGTCGGGCGGTGCCCTGGGTGTGGGCAGGAAAGACGGTTGGGTTGGCCCGGACAACCGCGGGGCTCCAGGCTGGGGGCAGGAGCAGAGGCGGCCTGTGGGAGGCGGGGCGGGGCAGAGTGGCCCCCAGCTCCGTGCCCGCTGCCGCCTCAGTCTTTAGTCTGAGGGCAGAGGCACAGTGCCCACATTGTGCCCCCACGCCACCCCACCCCCGCCGGGACAGAGGGCCATTCACCTCTCGCACGCCAGCACTCTTGGGGGGGATTAGCTGAGAAGTGCGCGCGCGTGGGTGTGCGTGCGCTCTGGCAGCGCTGGCGGTGCGGGTGTGTGTGCGTGCAGGGTGAGCTGCTGGAGCGGCGGTCCGAGCTCCCTCCCAGCCTTGCGGCAGCCTAGCTCCAGCGGCCCACGCCGCTGCGGCTCCAGCTATTTATAGGTGTTCACTGCGGAGACTGAGGTGGGACTGTGCGGGGCTGGGGGTGGGGTGCGGCCATGGGGAGTCCTAGAGGCTGAAGGCAGCTTGAAGGTAGAGCGCCATTGTACAGGGGATGGGGTCAGGGCCCTTCCCTGATGGGAGGGGAGGGGTGGCCTGGCTTTCCTGCCGATCTAGAGGTTTGGAGGAGACAGGGTCCAGGTGTGGGGTGGAGGGGGTGGAGGCCCGTGCCTGAGTGATAGGGAGGAGGGGAGGCTCAGTGTCCAAATGAAAGTGATCACCTCCGCCCTTCCCGTCGGACAGGGTGGAGGCTGGAGGGTGGGGGCAGTGCCCTTTGCTGGGGTGAGCCCATAGATGACAACGTAGAGGGGTCAGTGTTTGAGTGACTAAGAAAGAGAAGGGAGTGGTAGTCAGTGGGGGGGGTCAATGTCCTGGTGATAGACTGGAGGGAGTGAGCTCAGTGTCACTGTGTGGTGTCTGAGGGGTGAGCTGGAGGGGGAGAGGCCAGCTGTGGATGAGGGACAGGGTCCTGGATATCGGAGTTGAGAGAGTGGGGGTCTGTGTGCATGTGGTGGGACAGAGGAGAGGTGTGGGTTTCAGTGTCCAGGTGATAGAGTGGATGGGGTGGGGTAGGTTAAGGTGGGGGGCCAGTATGCAGTACCCTCCCAGAGCTGTGACGCCCTCCTGCTCCCTCTCCAGGAGGCCATGTCGGGGGAGGACCACGAGGTGCAGCCAATGGCTGAGGATGGCTCCAACGGAGGCAGCAGCTCACCCAGCCCTGGGGACACACTGCCCTGGAACCTGGGGAAGACACAGCGGAGTCGGAGACGTGGAGGTGGCTCCGGGGGCAATGGGAGTGTCTTGGACCCTGCCGAGAGGGCAGTCATCCGCATTGCAGGTAATGCGGTGGGCCTCGTCTGTTCAGCGAGTAGGCGCTGGCTTGTTGACAGAGCACCTGCTGTGTGCAGGTGTATGACTGTGAGGAGAGGGCTTCTCCTGTCCCAGGTGACTGCAGACAGCACAGCGCCACCTGCTGGCCCCACCCAGTCTGCTGCAGGAGGCCTAAGGTTGAACTTGCTGCGGTGGCGCCATCACTGGTCAGGCGGCAAGGGTCCAGTGCTCAAATTCCATGCTACTTTCTTGGGCACCTGGGGCAGAATTGCCTCCTAGGCCCCTGGTCTGCGCTGCCACCATAGAGGGCAGTGCAAGCAGGTAGCAGCAGGACAGGAGGGTCCACCTGGTTGGTGAGAGCCTCGCACTTTCCACTCCCCCCACCCCCCCAGCCAAGCCTTGCTCTCTAGTCGCTGCCATTCTGGGGAGGAGGATGGAAAAGGCCCAGCAAGAGGCCCCCAACAGTGTAGGGCTGGCAGCTGGACACTGGCCCCTCCCTTTGGGAAGTGGGAAACCTCGGGCTGGAAGTGCTGGGCCCGGGAGGAGCCCACTGAGGGTCTCTACATCCAGGCTGTGGAGTCCTGACCCCATTCCACCACCAGGACCACCGGAGGAGCCATCCTGGAGGGAGCTTCAAGGCGTGGGGGAGAGGCTGAAAGGCCAGCTGTGGAGTGAGGACAGTGCTGGGGTCAGCGAGGGCCTTTGTGAGTGGAAATGCAGAGGGGCAGGACAGCAGGGCAGCGTGAAGGCTGATCGCCTGCCCCCCCTCCCCCTGGGGCTGTGTGACCTGTCAGCCCTTTTCATACTTCACATATGGCTTTTAAAACCGAGGTCCTTTTTTTACCCACATGAAAGCCAGTCAGGGACGTCCTTCTACGCCCTGGCCTTCCTCTGCATCCCCCCGGTCTGTAGCTCTCACTGCCACGAGCTATGCGGCAGCCAGTGGCCAGGGCAGGGCCTTTGTGCACTGGCCTGCTGACCATCTTTGGAGGCTTCCTAGAAGAGGAGCTTCCGGTCACGGGTATATCCCCGGCATAGAATTAACCCCTGATTGTTCACAAAAGGTGAAAGAATTCACAGACTCAGAAAATTAAAAAGTAAAGAAAGTTTTATTAAAGATTGGGCAGAGAGAGAATGCCCATGGCAGAGTCCAAAGAAGACAGCTGCCTCTGGTAGTAAGGAGAGCAACACTGGCGGGTGTGTGTGTGTGTGTGTGGGGGCTTCGGGGGTGTGTGCCAAGGGCAGAGTCTCAGAGTAGACAGCTGCCCCTAACTTCAGGTTAACTTTTTCTTATGTAGGAAAGGGGGAGTTGGTCAGGCAGGTCTGAAGGCTGACATCTTTCCTGGGGCCTGGTCTGTTTGAAGACAATGTTATCTCTGGACTTGGACTCGGTCACCTAGGCCTGGGACTTTATGAGTCACCAGTAAAAACTGCCGGGGAGTTGTAAATTGGATTCCGGTGTCCTGGTGCCTGAGGATTAAGAAATTGCTCTTTTCAGGTTAGGATTTTGTTAATTAAATGGATTCACGGGGTATGGGTAGCCTTCAGAAAGGGAACAGAACAGAGTTCTTCAGTTGATCAGTGAGGGGAGAAACAAAGAGAAAACAGCTGAATATCAGGATGGATCAAACTGCAGACTAAGTCTAATTACAGGTGGCTAGATAGCCAGCTATGCTGTGAGTCACACTGCAAACAAGCTAAGTCAAATTACGTTATTGATTCCCTGAATTTCACCCTTACAGAGTATGCAGCATTTAAGGTTAGATAGGAACATGCAGGGGGAGAGTGGGGGAGGACAGGGAGGGGGCGTTCCAGAAAGGAGGACATTTGTCAGGGCTGAGAGACAGGGGTCTTTGACACTTTGATAGGTGGAAAAGAATGTCTTTGATTTCCACCAAGCGTTTTTTCTTCTGTAAATTTCCTATTTCATTCCTTTTACACAAGGTTGTCTGTTTTGGTTTTTTCTGTTTTAAGGGTCCTTTTTATGTTGATGCTAACTCTAGCTCCAATGTTGCAAGGGAAGCGTTCTAGGGAGCGGCGGTGGGAGCGGAGGGAGGAGGGAGGGGCGCGCCGGTGGAGGCCAGGTGAGTTCGCTGGACCTGGCAGGGTCGCCCGAAAGGTAGAACTGGCGAGGGAGGGGGCCCCTGCGGGGTTGGGAGTCGGGCGAGGAGAATTCAGGCTGTTGGCAGGCCCGCGACCCGGTCGGGAGCGGGAAGCGGTGTGCGCCCTCTGGCACGCGCGTGGGGCTGAGACTCGGAGCCCGCGGAAGCCGCTCCAGCGGACCAAAACCGCAGGCACCCAGGCGCGCGGCCGCAGCTCCCCTGGGCCGCGCCGGCCCCTGGCCCCGCCCCGCCCCGCCCGTGGGGCATCCTGGGTGCGGGGCGGGGCGGGGGCGGCCCCTTTAAGCGGCGTTCGCGGCCGCAGGGACAGAGTGGCGGCGGAGGGCTGGAGGCTCGCTCCGCGCCGCAGCGCCCCGCCGCGTCCCGCGCCCGCCGGCATGGCCGCTCTGCTGCCGCCCGGCCCGCCGTCCGACGAGCAGGACTTCATCCAGGCCTACGAGGAGGTGCGGGAGAGGTACAAAGGTACGGCGCCGTCGGCCCTGGCAGGTCCTCCAGCCTGACAGCCCGGCCTCTGACACCTTGTCCGCGGTGGCCGTCCCCATCGCGGCCCAGGCAGAGCCCAGTCCCCGCCGGCCTCGCCGGACCCCGCGGCCTGGGCGCCCAGGGAAGAGGCCGGCGCGCTCGGCGCAGCCCCCACAGTCATGCCCTTAATAGGGCATTGCGCGGCGCGGGTAGGGGGGGTGGGCCGCGTCTCGGCGGGGGCTCCCAGGGCCAGTGTCCAGTGTCCTGAGTCTATGCTCAGCAGACACGTGGGTCAAGGCTGAGCTGGGTGACTCCCCCGTGGGGCGGGGGCGGCTGCCACCGCCTGGCAGTGGGTCGCATAGTTGTGGCCTCTTCTCACCTCCCAAACTGGCCAGCGCCTAGGCTGCCGCCCTTCCTTGGCAGGGACCCCTGTTACACCCCTTCTCTGTCCCCTGGGGGCAGCTGTGGGCTGGGGAAGTCAAGGCAGTGGGCTCTTCCTCTTTAGAGGAACTCGCTCTGTGGCTTTTGGCAGACCCCCAGGTCCTGCTCTACGCCCCCTGGGGGCCTATGTGGACTTGCCCAGACAGACCCTAACTGCTGTCAGCCACCCGCACCATGCTTGGGTCCCCCGGCTCTGAGCAGGCATAGACACAGCCCTGGCTCCCGAGGGGTCTGGGAGTGAGCTGCTGCAGAGGGTCGAGGTGAGGGCCCTGGACAGAGCCGACCAGAGCAGGTCCCAGCAGCACATGGCCGGTTTTGCTGGCTCTGCCCCCAAGGGCAGCTCAGGGAGAGAGGTGCTGCTGGGGCCCTGCCTGGAGCCCTGTGGAACCGCACTCCACATGCTGACCTCGCCCAGGCAGGGAGAGGTTCCACCCGGCCCAGGCCCATCTCTGCCCCAGGTCCTCTGCTGACAGCTCCCACTGAGTCCTGCACAGGGGTGGGTGTGCTGTGGTTCTCTTTGCCAGCACGCTGGCCAACCAGTTTGCCTCTGCGACTTCACCTGGGCCTGGTAGAGACACTGCTGTGACAATGGGCTCCCCAGCCTATCCACTGCACTCACAGGGAAGGAAGGTACATCTCATTTTCTGCACGGCTGCCCGGCCGTGGAGCGTCTACCTGGATAGGCCCAGGATAGGGAAGCATCCGCCCACCTGGGCCACGGCTCTCATGACAAACTCCAGGACAAAGCTGTTTATGAACTGGCCACTCTGTTTAAAGAAGGGACACAGTGCTTCGTTCTAGAATCCCCGGTCTCATCAGGTCGCAGGGCTGCATGTGGCATCATGCTGGAGAGTCCTGGCCTGAGTAGCAAGCTTCCTCTTCCCAGGAGTGAGGCCTGGCAGGTCCCTGGGGGCGCCCGTCTCAGTGCCTCCTCCCCAGCCCAGCCTCCCTGGACACCAGGGTTGGTGTTGACCACAGGGCTGCCTTGGCCCATGTCTTCCTCCTGGGCTTGGTGGGTGGAGGCTGCTGAGAGGGCAGTGGGTGACTCTTGCCTGTTCCTGTCTGTGGGTGCCAGGGCACCTGCCCGAAGTGGACCCGCTTAGCATGAGTGCAGCTCCCCTTGTGTGGCGCTGGCCTGAGGGTGGCTGAGAGTTGCCAAACAGAAGAGCTGCTTCTGGGGGCTCCCCACACAGGGCCCAGAGTAGGGAGGGCTTCTGGGGCATAGCATGCACCCCTGCGTCTCTTCAGCTCCTGGCTGAGCCAAGGGGATGGGTGAGCAGCGGGGCTGGTGCCTGGGGTCAGGCCAGGGCCATAGCCAGGCCCACGAGTGGACGAGAGGTGGTAGGGCTGTGGGCCCCATGTCAGACTGAACCTACTAGAGGCCTGAGGCCCTGGCCCATCCTGTCCCTGGAGGTGAGGGGCTGCCCTAGGGGGGAGGGAGGGAGAGCAGAGCCCTGCTGGAGGCTGGGGTTGGGGAGGAGCCCCTCTCCTGGGCGGGCTCTGCCTCAGGGTTCCCCCTTCAGCCCTGCACACCCAGTCCTGGTCCATCAGTGTGCCCAGGAAGGGCACTGGCTTCTGCCTCCTGACCTCTCCCACCAGTCCCCACTGGCACTCGCCCCCAGCCCCACCCTCCCGTGGCATTACTTACCAGAAGCAGCTTCCGGTCTTCCCCTCCAAAGCCCAGCCTCTTAGCCCCTCACCCCAGTGACCACTCCCCCTCAACCCCACAACACATCAGGCCCTACCCTGGACACGTCATCCCCAGCTTGCCCCCTGGAAATCCCCAGTCTTAGGAATGGTCACTGCTCCTCCCAGAACATTCTGTTTCCCGGCTGCCTGAGCCCCTTGCCCCTCCCTGTCCTCCCTTCCTTTTCTCCAGGGCAGACTCCTGTAGGGCTGAGGCCTCTGGGGCCTGTAGCCCGAGAGCTCTGGGTCCCCACGGGCGAGCCTCCGGTGCCTACGGCCAGGCAGCCTGGAGGCTGACTCCCAGGCCCCAGAACCTGGCCTGTGCGGGCTCACGGGGCCTGGGACAGCTGCTATGCCAGGGGAGCCTGGAGATGCACGGGCAGGTGTGGGAGGCCAGGGAAGGGTCTGAGGGGAGGGGACACCTGAGGAAAGCAGGTGACCGGGAAGGCTGTCTGGTGAAGAAGGAGCCGCCCCAGCCCCTCGGGTGCAGGGCAGGGAGTGGAGGGCAGGGGCATGACTTCAAGGTTGTTCCCTCAGGGCTGGGAGTAGGGTGACAACTGAGTCAGTGTGGATGGGAGGCTAGGGCTTGGAGGCCTGAGGGAGCTGCTGCCTGGCCTTGGGGGTGGGGCAGTGGGTGTGGAGAGGGGAGAACAGAGGTGAGTGCTGTCGACTGAGGTAGGGAGCTGCAGGAGGTACACACCTGGGAGACCTGCATTGGGCTGGGGAGGAGGTGAGGCAGGAGTGAGGCCGGGAGGAGTGTCAGTGTGTCTGCGGGGCATGTGCCGAGCACAGCTCTTTCCTCAAGTCTCAGCTGGGGGGCTCCCCCTCCTTAGCAGGCCGAGCCACTGTGCCTGGCACCCTCCTGAGTGTCCCATCCTCTCCAGCCCTGGACTCTGAGCTCGGTTATCTGGCACCAGCCCCAGGCCCTCAGCCAGCAATTGCTGGGTGCTTGCATGGGTGAGTGGGTGACTGCCTGGGCTGTCATCTTTGGTGGCCAGAGCTCAGCTGGCAGGAGCAGAGGCTGGCAGGTATTTGGGACTCTTTGGAGAGGGCTTTTGGTGTGTTTAGTGTCAAAAGTAAAACGTGCTCAAAAAACAAAGAACCAACAGAAAACACTGTGCACGTATACAGAGAAAAACAGGTTAAGTCACACCTCTGGCTGGCTGGGGTGGCCAGTGTGTGTGTGGGGGGGGCGGGGCACAACGCTCCCACACACGTCCCGGACTGCGGTGTAGTGTGCACGGAACTTCTGTAGGCACCGGGAAACCGAACATTCGTGTGCATGCGCTTTGTCATGGTGGACGGGAGCAAACGTGCATTGCATCCTCGGAGGCCTGCCTATAAACGGAATCGTACAACTTGGGTCTGGCTGCTTCACCGAGCCTGGTGTTTTCAGGATTCATCCTGCCGTAGCACAGGCTGCCACTTTGTTCCTTCTGCGGCGGAATAATAGGCCCTGGATGGATTCACCACACTCGTCAGCCTCGCCTTGGTGCGTGGACACTGGCCATTGTGGACGATGCTGCTGTGGCATTCGTGGGCCCGTGTTGTGTGCACGTGTGTTTTTGTCTCTTGGGGAGATGCTGAGGTCACGTGGTCTTCTATGCTGGCTGCTTGAAGGACTCATGACTGTTTTCCAAAGCAGCCATACCGTCCCCGTTCCTCGTTCCTGTGAGGTGTGTGTGAGGCTTCCCATTTCTTCACGTTTCCCCCCCACACCCCCCATCTGCCTTTTTGATTGCAGATGCCCAGTCCTAGTGGGTGTGAAGTGGCGTCTCCTGGGCTGGGGACGTGGCTGTCTCTTCTCGTAAACCTGGTGGGTCTCCCATGTATATGATGGGATCCACGCTGGGATCCATGCTGTTGGACAGGAGGATCCTCCAGGCTTTTCCTGGATGGCCCCTCTCCATTCCTGGCTTCTGCTGAGATGGTTGAGGGGATGGATGAATCAGACATGTAATCTCTTCAGCTGAAGATGGTCCAGTTACGCCCGTGGCTTTCTCTAGGCTGTGTGCTCCTGACAGCGAGTCTCCCCACAGTGGCGTCCTCTGCAGTGTGAATAGCTATAGATTTCCCACGTCCCCAGGGCAGCTCTCTTCTTGCTTGGCAGTCCGTCCCACGGTGTATGTCTCCTCCTGCCCTGCCCTGTGCGTAGCCGGGAGATAGCAGGTCACGCCGTCCACACTGGGCCTGGAAGTCTCAGCCAAAGAGCTGAGCACATCACTTACATGCTCCCCTCCCACCCAGGTCGGCGGTTTCCTGCCCCTTTAATAAGGGCTGCCTTTCCCCAGGCCCAGCACTGTGTTCCTCATTGCCTCCTCCGTCCTCAGAGCTGCCCCTTGACGTCCTCATCTGCCAGCAGTCCGTTCAAGGCGGTCATGCCCCTCGCAACTCTCCAGCCTCTGTCCAATGCCCAACTCCAAAGCCAGTTCCACACTTTCAGCTGTTTGTCCCAGAAACAAATCTTTTTCAGTTTCCTGTGTCTGCCACAGCCAACGACCACACACACAGGTGGTCTGAAACGACAGAAGTGTATTCTCTCACAGTTCTGGAGCCCATGAGTGCAGAGTCAAGGTGAGAGCAGGGCCACGCTCCCTCCGACGGCTCCAGGGAAGACCTTCCCGTGCCCCTCTGGCTTCTGGTGGCTGCTGGCATTCCTTGGTTGCGGCCGCATCCCTACAGTCTCTGCCCCCTTTTGTCTTCATCTGCTATTTTTTTTTTAAAGATTTTATTGGGGAAGGGGAACAGGACTTTATTGGGGAGCAGTGTGTACTTCCAGGACTTTTTTTCCAAGTCAAATTGTCCTCTCAATCTTAGTTGTGGAGGACACCGTTCAGCTTCAAGTTGTCCTTTCAGTCTTAGTTGTGGAGGGCGCACCTCAGCTCCAGGTCCAGTTGCCGTTGCTAGTTGCAGGGGTCACAGGCCACCATCCCTTGCGGGACTTGAGGAATCAAACTGGCAACCTTGTGGTTGAGAGCCCACTGGCCCAGGTGGGAATCGAACTGGCAGCCTTCGGAGTTAGGAGCACGGAGCTCTAACCGCCTGTGCCACCGTGTTGGCCCTCTTCGTGTGTTTTTGACGATGACACGTGTCGTTAGATGCAGGGCCCACCCAGCTAAGCCATGGATGATTTCATCGCGAGACCCTTAACTTAATGACATCTGCCAAGACCCTAGCTCCAAATAAGGGCAGAGTCATAGGTGCCAGGGGTGTAGATGTGAACATACCTTTTCGGAGGGCCACCATTCATGGCCCGCCCCCAAGTCACCTGCAGTGGTCGGTCAATGTGAAATTTCCACATCCTCTTGTTTTTAAAAAATGTACACAGTGTTTTGTAGTATAATGTATTTCTCATTTTGTTATTTAATATTATGAAGTATTTAGATACATGTAACTTCACTTGGCTGTTGCAACACCGACATCTGTCTGTGACATTAACTTACAGCATAATATTCCTTTGCATGGTAATCCTATCGTATTTAAACTAATTTTGTGGAACATTAAGGTTATTTTTGTTTTGTTTTCTGGTATTAAGAAACAGCTTTGTAGCTGGATTGTTGTGTGTGTCTATGACTATTGTTAGAAATACAATTTCTGGGTCAAATGGTTTACACCATGTAAGCTTTATCCCAAGATAGATACCCTTTTTCACCTCTCAGATTGGCAAAAATCCAAAACCCTGGATTTCTGGATGGTATTGGTGAGGCTGTGGGACACGGGCCAGTGTAGTGTCTGTCAGATCCACAAGTGCCCGCTCAGGTGACCGGTGTCACTGGAGGAGGGCCATGTGCCCACGTGAGGACATGGGAGGCCTCCGGGCAGTGGTGATGGAGAGCCAGGGGCACAGTGGAGTGCGTGAGGTGCCACTTTTTGTGTTAAAAGGGGGGAAGCCAAGAATCGTGTTCTTGCTTCACGTTCTACAGAGAAATTCCGGAGGGATAACCGGGAAGCGGAAAACTGAGCCCCCAGGGCACCCGGGCGGGGAGAGGACCACCAGGAGGGAGACTGAGTGGGGTGAATGTTCTGTTCACACGCAGGATTTGAATGGGTTCGGAAGACGCTTGTGGGTATCCAGCGGCTTCTGCCCCTGCCTTCGGGCCACACTTGGAGGCCGAAGCTCGCCAGTCTGCTGTACGACTGTGAGCGAGTGAGCGAGGCCCTGGGAAGCGTCGTGCGGGGGGCAGCCGGGGTTACGGCTCATGCACGCGTTAACTTGCGGGCACTGGTTCTGCGGCGTCGGACTTGCGCACACTGTCTCCCCGTGCGCCTCTCCGCGTGCGCGGCATGGGCTTCCACACTTCAGTTCTGACTAATCTTTATTTACCGTGTTCCAGAGAACTTTCTATCTTGCATTGCTGACGAAGGGTTTTTTCCGTTATGTTTTTTAACTAGTTATGGCTGGCCGCTAAGGATTCCCTTGGGTCTTGTCGAAGTGTACGTGAAGCCTGCCTCTTTCATGGGTTCCGCTAGGTGGCCGGTGCAGTGTGTGCAGGAGCTCGGAGCTGCGCGCCACGTCCTGGCGCGTGATGAGGCCGCAGAGTCCCGTCCGTCCGTCTCCTTCCCCTGCCCCGCGCACCCCCACCTGCACCGGGGGCAGCTCGGGCTGGAGCGGCTTGAGGAGGGTCCCTAACCATGCCGAGGGCCTTACAGCCTTCCCATTCTTGTGTGGCCACTGGGGAGGCCGCCGGGAAGGCGTCACTGTGGGTTTCAGAGGGAGGTCTGTTCCCTAGTTTACCCGGCCGATTTGTAAAAATCAGAAAATACCCGTGGGTTTTTATCACATGAGTTGCCAGCATTTTTTAGGTCAGTACACAGGTTTTCTCCTGTTAATGAAGTCAAACTGTATTAGTAGCATTTCTGGGAAGTACATCACCCCTGAACGGCAGGAATTCATTCCTTCATTTCCCCTGGAGGACACCTGCGTGTCCAGGCTTGGGGTACAGGGATGAATGAGACAGCCGCCCCCACGGCCCAGACAGAAGTTTCTGTGTTAGAGACCGCTGTCCCTGCTGTGAGGAAATCACAGAGGGGTCAGTGCACTGGGACCAGATGGACAGGATCGAAAGGGGAGGTCTCCCTATTGGCCCACAGATGGGGTCTGCCAGCCTCCAGGGCTGGCAGCAGAGCTGTGGCAGGCCCTGGTTTGTGTGTGAAAGCCCTCTGGCTGATATGTGTAGAATGCCTGCAAGTTGTGGGGTGGGGGGTGTTGATGACACCCTCCCAGTGCTGTCTGTTCTGGCGGTCAGAAATGTGGTGGCCAGGCCCAGGGTGACTGACGGTGGAGACAGTGCAAAGAGGACAGGTTGGAGAGAGATGTGGGGGCAGGATGATGGGACTTCCCAATGAATGGGACACGGCGATGGACCCAGGCTTCCCCCAAGGATCAGACACCTTCTAATGGTGTTATTCTAGAACAGGGATGCACAGCAGAGCTGGGTGATAACCCGTGCCTCTCGGGTCTTCACCGGGATCCCCAGCAGCCCTGGCTGGTGGTGTGCTGGGCCTGGGTCTCCGCAGTGGCCTCAGGCTGGCCTGGCTGAGTTCACACTCATCACCCGACACAGAGGTGGCCTCCCAGGGGAGGAAGGTCTCCTCCTGCCCCAGCCTGGCAACTTCCCTGAGGTCGAGGCCAGTGCTGGGCTGTGGCTGTGGGGGGAGGCCTGGCAGTGCAGGTGACAGTGCAGGCCTGTACCCCCACTGCAGGGGGAGTTGCACGTTCCAGAGACCCTAGGTGGGAGGTGTCTGCTGGCAGGGCCTACAGCTGTCACATGTCACCCCCGTACAGGATCACTTGGATTGCCTGCCCACCAATCACTAGTGAGCCCCAGCAGGGCAGGCTGCCATGGGGGTGGGGGCAGGTTTGAAGCTGGGGGTGCACCAAGCCAAGGGCAGGCAGGGCCTTGAGACCAGTAGGACCATCCAAATGGCAGGTGGGGGTGTGTGGAGGCAGGGTCAGGGTCTCCCTGGACTTGTGGGGAAGCTGGGAAGGAGGGCGGGCCTGCCTGTGGTGTTGGGGCTCAGCCTGGGTTCTGGGGACCCCGAGTGTGTGAGCTGGCTCCTGGAATTTGCAGAAAGCTTCTAGAGGATTGGGCCTTGCCGAGGTGCGAGTCCCTGGCCCAGGTGGCCTGAAAGGGCCGTAGCTGGGTATGGGGGAGCCATGCCCGCTCAGACCAGCTGCCTTCATGAGGGTCCCGAAATGAGATGATCTCACCCACCAGTGCTGAATTACCTGCTGCCTTTCCACCCCACGGCCCGCGTCTCTTGACATAGGCCCTTGTCCACAGCAGTGGGGACCTTCCCGGCCTGGCGAAACCTCCACCCACAGCCCTGCCTCCAGCCCCCTCCTCCCGCTCCAGCTGTCCCCACATTCTGTGACATGGGCAGTACTCCTTTTCTCTCATCTTCAGGCCTCTGCATGTGTGGTCCTTCTTCCTTTGCTGGCTAGTGGCAGCCTGTTTTTCCATCCTCACTCGGCTGCCCCATCCTCCCTCCGGGAAGCCAGCTCTGAGGAGGAACCGAGACACAGGCTCAGTGTGTCCTGTGGAGCTTTTCCAGGGGCTACGTGGTGGCACCCCACTCCCGAGGCCACAGCACATAGTTGCTGTTTGGGGCGGGTTTGTCAGAGGCAGGCTGAGGAGTGTCCCTGCCGGACCTTCCAGCTGCTCCCACTTTCCTAAGAGCCTCCTGGTTGCAAGTGGCTGCAGGTGACTGTAGTGGCCACTTAGGTGGGCAGCCTGACTTGAGGGGGCAGTTAAGGGCCTGGGACATTCCTTCTCTGAACCATTGTTCTTGTGGTTCTGAAACGTTGTGAGAAGACGTCTAACTGTGCCCAGTGCTCATGTGTTACCCTACCTCCTCTGTCTTTACCTTTCATTAGCTTAAAACTGCGATCTTATAAAATTCAATCATGTGCACTTTTAAAAATAGAACCAGCACTGATTTTTTGCGTGTGTGAGTTTTTCATGGTTCTTAGATCTGTTTAAGTGTCTGTCAGTTTCATTTGAGGTTTTACAAGGAAGTACCAGTCCGTGATGGGCTTACTGTACGATTCTGAAGAAGTAGCTGATAAAAAAGTAAACAGGAATTTAGGTGTAAGGAATCACAAAATCCTGTTTTAATTTCTCACTTTCCTGTTTATCCCAAGTTTGGCAACTGTTCTTTCGTGAGACCTGTCCATGCCCTGGCCTGGCCGAGTCTGGGGCAGGGCAGGATGTGGTGGGGACCAGAACTGGCAGGCCCAGAGCCAACATGGGACGGCACCTGCTGCTTTGCCCATCAGCCTGCACGTGTGGTGCTGCCGGCTTTGCCTCTGCCATGGTAATGTCCCCCACCCCTGAAGCAAGGGTGGGTGCGGCCGGCTCGGCAGGGTTTGGGCCCCGAGAGGCTGGGAAGGGCCTGAGGTAAAGACAGAGGATTGAGGAGTGGAGTTGGTAGGAGACTGAGGCAGCCTGGCCACATCTCATGGAGACTGTCTGTCCCCCACAGCCCTGCTGAGAGGGCCAGGCTGGAACAGGAGGATGCCATCCTGGGACTGACTCAGAAGGGGCACATGTCCGAGCTGTGGGCATGGCTCACATATTTGTGGCTTCCTGTGGCACACTGAGCGAGGCAGAGCAAACATTTTCCCCATCGGGCAAGTGTGACAACAGTGCACTCCTGTGGCTCAGGAGGCTGACCCCATCAGTGATAGGGGTGGGGGGGACCCTGCAAGGACATGTGCTGGGGCCTGGACCGATGACAGCAGTGGAGATGGTGACAAGTGACAGACTGGGAGGCAGAGCTGCCAGGACCTTGGGGCCAGCTGTGGGGGCAATGACCGCAGGGGGTTGGCCTGAGCCCCTGGGAGGTACATGGCGGTACAGCCACAGAACTGGGAAGACAGGAGCATCCCAAGACAAGCGGGTCCTGAATTGCTGAGTGGGAGAGGCAGAGGCTGAGGTGCAGGTTGGAGCCCTGCTGGACATGTCATGTTGGGAGTCTGAGTATGGAGAGCATCTTGAGTCATAGGACGGGATGAGGTTGCCCACAGGAGCAGAGGGAAGAGGGTGGAGGGTAGGGGCAGAACTGCTGGGGCATGGAACATGGGGATGTGAATGGTGGTGATGAAGGGACTGGTCGAAGGTCCTGGGGCACTACTGTAGACAGGTCTCCAGCCCCTGCCCTGAGGGGATCCACCTTCCCTCTGCACCCAGAGTGCTGGGTGGGGAGGCCACCTGGAGTCCTAGACCAGTGGGTGTCTCCTGCACGGAGTGGAGGTGGCTTCGAGGCCAGGGAAGCCACGTGCAGGAGCTGCTGGGAGGGCATTCTGAGGGTGGCCAGTGGCGGAAGCTCTGGGACGGTGGGCCAGCCCAGTACGCCTGGGTCCTGCTTGGTGGCCTGGCAGTCCATCTGGATTTGATGGGGTCAGGCGCCGGGGAGGTGCACAGCCTAGAGCATGCGCTGGAATGGCCATACCCGCGCATCGATCAGCCGAAGCCCCGCCCCGGGCCGGCGAGTCCCGCCCTGGGCCTCCCGACTCCTCCCTCAGGCTGCGGCTCTGGCCTGGGCAGTGCAGTGCGGGGCTGGACTCTGCGTGGCGGCTGCAACGCCGCCCTCAGTCTGGCTGGAGACATGGACCCCTCGCGAGCCATCCAGCACGAGATCAGCTCCCTCAAAGGTGCGGGTCGGGGATGGGGCCCGAGCCGGGGTGGGGGGGGGGGTGTGCGAGGACCAGGCTGTGACCTCTGGCTGGGTGCAGCCCACCGCAGGGCAGCGGCCAGGGTTTGCCGTCCTGGGGATAGCTTTGGGCGTGGGGAGCTGGAGCCGCGGAAACCCCAGGCCCATGCCTCGCCAGGGCACCATGCCTCGCTGGGACTGAGGGGTTGTATGTGTGTGTGGGGTGACTCCAGCCGCAGCCCTGCAGCGAGTGTCGGGGGGGCGGGGCAGGCTGCAGCGGCGGGGGCGGGGCGGAGGTGGGAGCTGGCCGTAGCAGCAGATCGGCCCCTTCTCCCCTCCGGGACTCTGCCTGAGCCCCTACCCCGCCTGCCGCCCTGCCGCCAAGAAGTAAGGGTATGGGGCTGGACCGTGGGGATCACTGTGGGGAGGCGCCAGACGGGCTGGCCCCGGGCAAGTCCACACTGCGGCTCTTTGTTCTGGGGTGGGGGGGTTGGGGGCTGCCCGAGGTCCCCGGTTGGTTGCCCTGGAAACCTGGAGGGCCCTGGAGTAGGGGGTAGGGGCCTCCCTGCCCGCCCGCTCTGGCCTTTGCTGAATCAGCAACTGCTGCCGTGGTTCTGCAGGGTGGGGGTGGGGCAGAGGGGGGGCGTTCTCCCAGCCCTGCGATAGGGTGGGATTGAGGGTGTCCCTAGCCCAGGCGTGGAGTGGGGAGGTGTGCAGGAGTGGGCGTGGCGGGCCGGGAACTTCTTGCTCCTGGCTCCTCCCCTCATCCCGCGAGGGTGCCGGGACTGGCGGGTAGGAGGGGGATTCCCCACTGTGCCCCGCCCCTTTCTTCGGAGCCACGAGTTCCTGTCCTCTCCTGCTGGGGATGGTACAGGAGTGACTGGGCTAGGTGGGTTGACTAGAGACCCATGCAGGCCTACGTAGGGGAATGAGAGACGATAGGTCCAAGTGTTTGGGGGCCTTAGAAGTGGCTTGGAATCATTGTGGGAAGGGGGTCATGGGTTGGTTTGGTGGGAGGCTTGGGAATTTGGGGGCATTAGGTCAGGGAAGCGTATCAGGAAGATGGCTTGGATGTATGGGGTGGCCATGGACGGGGAGAGGTCAGTTGGGCTGTGGGGTGGGCAGGGGGAGCGCAGGAGGTCTGTGGGGGAAGACTGAGGGACAGACCAGGACAGTGGGCTTTCTTTGGGTACAAGGCAGGGCTGGGTCACAGCTGTGGTAGGCTCCCGAAGCCACAGCCCTGGTGGCAGGGAGAGTCCGCAGGCGCTTCTGGGCTGAGGGGTGTGGCTGCTGCCCACTCCTGCCCACGTGGTGCATCTTCCTTGAGCCCGAGCCCCACCCTCCCGGAGCGGGTCCTGGTGGGGCTGGCAACCTGCCAGCCTGGCTGGCTGTAGGGCTGGCGGGGGAGAGCGGCCGCAGTGAGCTGGCGGGCAGGGCTGTGGGAACGATTGGCTGTGCCTTCAGTTTCCACCGCCACCTCTGCCAAGAGAGTGTGTGTGTGTGTATGTGCACGGGCGCGTGCGCACATGCTCATGTGTGAGGGTGTGTGTTGGCTCCGTGTTTGCCGCCGGTTTTGCGGTGCTATGGCAACCGCCACATAAACCCGCCCAACGCGCAGCATTGGGCGCCTCCCACGTCGGGGTCCCCCCCCCCCCCCCGCCCTATTTATAATCAGTTCCCGGGTTAGCAGAGCTTGTTGGGAATGGGTGTGTCCGCTTGCTGGAGGGGGAGAACCCGGATCCTGGTGTGGGTCGGTGCTGGTGGGAGCAGCACAGTGGGAGAGTGGGGAGGGTGGGATGGGGGTACAGGATATCCATAGCCTCAGTTATGGGGCCTGCGGTTGACTGATGGGTGTGGCCAGGCCAGGTTCCAGGGCCCCTTCCCCCACGCTGCTGGTGAGCCCCTGACCCTCTCTGCTAGTGTGGTGCTCCGTTGTCCAGCTGGCCCACAGGGGTGTCTGCATGGTGGCAGGGGCCTCAGCCTTGAAGTGACAGGGACTTGGTGACTTTGATTCCCCATAGCAGCTGAGTTTCTGGTCTCTGACAGCTGGAGGTGGGGGGGTGGGTGGATGGAGGCCCCTCTTAGAGCCCCGACCCTGCCCAGGGGACTCCATGTCCCTGTGACGCTCTTGATCTCTCCTGGGAAGTGTTAAGTGGGGTGGCCATTGTCTGAGGCCTGGCATTTGGATGTGGGGGCTCTGTCCCTTTGCCAGCTTGATGGACAGTAGCCAGTGGTGCCTGCAGCCGCCTGGCTTGTCCACGTGCTATAGCAGCTGCCCCTGCCATTCTCAGTCCTCTGCCTACCCCCCAAGACCCTAGCTTCCCCCTCACCTTGAGTCCCTCCAGTTCTAGCCTTCCTCAGACCTCAAGTACCCCTCAGGCCCAAAGGGCCCATCATCCATTCTTTAGATGCTTGTGAAACTCTGAGACCACAACTCTGAATTGGGTCCCCAGCCTGTGGTCCCCTCTTACCCTTGCTGCTCCCCACTTCCCCTAGTCTTAAACCTTGAAGGAAGTGTTTAGAAACTGATGTAATTTCCCACATTGGAGTTGAGTGGCTTGGAAGCGAAGAGGGGCCGCTGCGGAGGTGGCTGGCACTGTGAGGTGTCCCCCACTCTTCTAGGGGCCCCATAGGCTGTGGGTGGGAGGGGCCGCTCATGCTGCTGAGTCAGAGGGGGCCGGCCTGGGCGTCCTGGCGGGAGGGAGGGCGGGCGGGAGGCTCGCGCCGGGGGTGGGCAGGCCGCAGTGCCGGCAGGAATCCACGCAGCCAGGCAGCCAGGCGCCAGAGCCACAACTCCGGGAGCCTGTGCCCTCGAGCTCAGCACCCGGCCGGCCTGCCTGCCCGCCCGCCACAGACCCCTGTGGCTCCCGGTGTCCAGCGCCTCTTTGGCCTCCTCCCTGTGCCCCGCCCGCGTACTCGCCTCACCGGCTCCGGCAGCCATGGTGGCCGGCATGCTCATGCCGCTGGACCAGCTGCGGGCCATTTACGAGGTGCTCTTCCGGGAGGGCGTGATGGTGGCCAAGAAGGACCGGCGGCCCCGCATCCTGCACCCCCACGTGCCTGGCGTCACCAACCTGCAGGTCATGCGTGCCATGGCCTCCCTGCGGGCGCGGGGCCTGGTGCGGGAAACCTTCGCCTGGCGCCACTTTTACTGGTACCTCACCAATGAGGGCGTTGCTCACCTGCGCCAGTACCTGCACCTGCCACCGGAGATCGTGCCGGCCTCCCTGCAGCGCGTGCGCCGCCCTGTCGCCATGGTGATGCCCGCGCGACGCACCCCCCACGTACAGACCGTGCAGGGTCCCTTGGGCTACCTGCCCAAGCGGGGGCGGCTGCCAGCCGAGGACCCTGCCCATGAGGAGCGGAGGGTCTACCGCCGGAAGGAGCCTGATGAGGGGGCACCTGAGCCCCCTGTGGTACCCGCCACGACCCCAGGGACCCTGGCGAGGCCTGGCCCGGAGCCTGCCCCAGCCACAGGTCAGCTGCATCCTGGCCTCTGCCGTGAGGATGGGATGGGGTGCTTGGGTCCGGGTATGGTGGACTGGGCAGGTGGAGCGCGCCTGCGGGAGCTTGGCTTGCACCAGCAGGTGGAGCTCTCTCTGCCTGAAGGTGCTGGGTGCTGGGGTTATTGGACCACGTGGCTCCTCCTGGCTTGAGGACCTGGGGTGGCCAGGCCGAGGAGGAGCTTGTGGGCCCCTGCCAGCCCATCCCCAGGCACACCCTGGGGCCAGGGGTGGGGCTTGTGGCCCTGGACTGGCAGGACCAGCTGTTAGCACAGCCCTGCCTCTCCCCAGCACTGTCCCCTTCTGTGCCCCACTCACGCGTCTGCAGCACTGCCCTCATGCCGGTGGTCTGCCTGCCTCAGGCGGGGGCCTGGGGTGTTGATGCTGGGATGGACGAGGTGTAGCTGCTCTCCAGGTGGCCCAGGCAACCTGCCTGACCTTTTTGAACCTTGAGCCTTTCCAGTGGGGGTCCATGGATTTGTGGCTCAGATGTCGTGTTGTGACTGACTGGGTGTTTGGCTGGCTTCGGGTTGGTGAGGCCTAGAGGCAGCCCTGGGTGGGGGAAGAGGAGTAGACCCCAGGCAGGAGATCACGGGCAGGCCAGAGGCCAGGGCGTGTCACGTCTAGGCCCAGCAGACCCTTCCCAGTGGCAGCTGGGTCCCAGAGGGTGGGATAGGTCCTGTTCCAGGGTTGACAGTGGTCCTTCACTATGCCTCTTCTCTGTGGCATCCTTCCGTTCCTAAGCACCTGTGCTGGCAGGACCCAAGTGGGTAGATGACATGTGTGCCATACAGCTTGTGGCTCACCCATGCCCTCTTGGAAGTCACCAGCCTTGGTGCCAACTTGTGGGGGCCTGGGACCCCCAGCATAAGGCAGGGTTGGCTCCCATTTCCCTCTTTGTGTCTCGACACCTGGGGAGGAACTTGGTGTCTTCGGGGTTGGGAAGTAGGCCTGGCTGTGGCTAGCAGGGTGGGCAGGAGTTTGCCATGTGACTGAGGGTGGCGACCCAGGGACCTGCTGACAGTGCTGAGCAGGAGCCCCAGTTTTGGCCTGGTCTGGGTTGGACCCCATAGAGCCATGCTGTGGGAGATCATCCTCTCCAGCTCCTGTCAGTGGGATGACAGCATCTCTCACAGGAGACGAAGGCGCTTGGCCAGGCGCTCGGTCAACACTGACTGGTCAGCACTGGCTGGCATCCAACGGCCATGTCCCGGCCCAGGGACCCTGCCGCCCTCCTTGGTTTGCAGACTAGCCCCTCTCCCCACCTGGCTGTAGACAGCTCGAGCCCCTGCCTCCTCTCGTCTTCCTCCCTTGTCTGTGGCCAGGCTGGGCCACGGGCTGCTGGGTGAGCAGTTGGCAGCAGTGCCAGGAGGGGGAACTGGGTGTGGCTATAGCGAGCAGAGCAGAGGGCACCCCCAGCCCTGATGGAGGTGACTCAGTCATCCTCTCCCCACCACAGCCGCCGCTGGTGGCAAGTCAGACTTTCCAACAGGAAATGAGCTCCAGCTCCAGGCTGAGTCAGGGCCAGTGGGTGTGGGCTCCCCTTTCCCCTGTGTCCTTCGGAGCCCAGCGCAGGGCTTGAGGGCCACTGTCACGAAGCCCGGGGTGCCTCCTTGTCATCTGCAGGGATCATGATGGCTCCACACGCAGGCCGGGGCGGTTCTGATGGCGCCTGGAACCTCGACTTCTCAGATTTCTAATTGTCAAGTAGTGAGCCACACAGCCCCTCCCTTCCGCACAGCATCACCTCTGTCCGTTCAGGTGGCCAAAAGGAGAGGTCAGGAGCGTGCGGGCCAGCTGCACTGGTCACCAGAATGGCCTCGATCAAACATGCTGCCACTGCCCGTCCAGCCCTGTCCGGGGTGCCGTGGACGCTGCAGGGCAGTCAGATGTGCCTGCAGCACCTTGGTCCCCTGGACTGAGGCCCCTAGCCTCTCCTTGTGCCCTGGGGGTCTGTTACTCCGTGTGGGAAGACGACTGCCTGCTCAGTCACCCTCAGAGCAGCCAGATCCAGACCGAGCCCCTAGCCTAGGGAGCCCAAACATCTGGGGCTGTCCTGGACAAGGAGTGAGCGGTGAGGCAGCCTTAGGAGCAACCAGGGAGGGCCTCTCTGAGGAGGTATCCTGAGCTGAGCCCTGATCACTCAGCCAGGAGTGCAGCAGACGGAGGGACATGGGGGCGCCGGGGGCAGTGGCAGGCAGACGAGGGCGCAGATGGCTTGTGCTATGGCAAAGAGTTTAGGTTTTCTTTGTGTGGTGGAAAGCCAGCAGAATGGGTTTTTATATGTGAATTTCATTTATTTGTGTTTGAAACAGTAATGCTTTGCCCTGCTCAAAAGTCCACACTAGCCTAGATGTTTGTAGAGGAAAGGTGCCACCTGAAGGCACTTGTGCTTCTGCATACCCACTGTGACCTTCCCACGTGGAAGATGCAGAGGGGATGCAGAGTTGGCACACAGGGCCGACTTGCAGTTGTGTGGCCGAGTAGGTCCCATGTGGCCATGGGATATGGGGGTCCAGCTGTGTGGCAGTCCCTGGCTTTGCATGCTGCGGGTGTCTGTAGGGGACTCGGGCTTATGACAGGTTCAGGTTTGCCTGTTACCTGTCAACCTGGTCCTGCGGTGGCTGGGGGACAACGCGTGGTGGAGGGCCAGAGGCAGGGGCAGTTAGGGGAAGTCCCGTTTGCCCCCGCTGGAGACCATGCTGGCGGAGACTGAGCTGGTGGTATGGGGTGCTGGAGGCTTTGGGGGCTGAGGGAAGGGGGGTGCTGAGAAGGGTAGGGCAGGCTGTGGACGGAGAGCTCAGGGATCAGCCAGGTCCACTACCCCACCCAGCGTGATCTGACCCGTCACTCCCCAGCTTCAGCTCTGCTCCCCTTGCTGACTAAGGGGTGGCTGTGAGGAGGAGCCCGGCCCCCGGAGTTGGGTGGGGAGGCCGTGGCATGAGCGAGCCCTCCCTCTCTCCCACCTCTTCCCTTCCTGCCTCCTTTCCTTTCCTCTCTGCCTGGCTGGAGTGGTCTGGCCCATGCTGGGCAGCCATGGACAGGTACAGCATGGAGGAGCTGATTCAGCTGGGCCAAGGTAGGGCCCTGGGCGGGGGCTACGGGCATGGGGGTGGCTAGGATCTCCCAGGCAGCCTGTGGCTGGGGCCCTTGGGGGGGCTGGAATTCAGGGATGCAGGGGTGAGTGTGGCCCCTGCTCTCAGCTGCTAGGGTGTGTCTTGTGTGGATTGGAGGTGTCTGGCCCTGGCCCAGGGCTCTGTGGTGGGGGGGTGGAGGCCTGCCCACTGCCCTGGAGGAGCCACCCCACCCCCACTAGCTGTGGAGTCACAGGCTTTGAGGTTTCCCCCAGCCCAGCCCAGCTGCCAGAGCTGGCCACTGCAGGCCAGTTCCCTTCAGAAAGGAGTTTCTGGAGCAGGAGGCTTGGGTGGGCCTGGTCCCCCAGCCCTCTGGTTGTTACCCCTGGGGTCTCTGCATGGACCAGGGTGCCCCTACTCGTGTGGTCAGAGGCCACGTGGGGTTTGCTGGCCTTCGCTGCAGGCTGACCTCCTGGGCACAAATCACAGCCTGTGTGACTGCAGGCCAGCTCCTCACCCTTTCTGTGCCTCGGTTTCCTCATCTCTAGGATGCAGTAATAGCATAGGACTTACTTCATCGAGTCCTGTGAGGGTTAAGTGGGATTGTGCTTGACATAGGAAGTACCACAAAATACGACAGAAACCCTACATGTAGTCCTCCACCTTGTTTGTCGGGGCCTGCGGGGGTCCAGGCTCCTGGGAGGAGAGGGACAGGATGGTGACGCCCCACGTCCTGTTTCCCGTCCTGTTTCCCCGGCCCCAGGCCTTCCGCACACAGCAGCTGCTGGGGTTCGTGAGGTGGGGCCAGGGCAGACACCAGGAGGGACCTGGGGCGGGGAGACACAGCCCCGAGCTGGGGGCACGCACTCACGTACACACGTGGCCCAGCCCGATTTGGGGCTGCCCAGGTCTCTGGCTGGTGGTGTGACCTTGGGGAGGCTGTCCTGTCCCTCGGAGGCCAGGTGTTGTGTTGAGTGATTTGAGCGGGGCTCCCTTCTCCATGTGGCCTCTCCCAAGTGGAGGTAGGCGGGGGTGCTGAGCCCCTCCCATGGGGACGTGAGTGCTGAGCTCCGAGGCCCGTGCTGGACCTTGTTCTGCAGTGGATCCCCATGCCGGGCAGTTTCTTATTATTAGAACCGCAGTGGGAGCCTGGGGGTGATGCCGGCAGGCGCCACCCAGCCGGACTGGGCTCCGCGAAGGCCGTGGGCGCTGGTGCTCTCGCTCTGCACGTCATGTTCTAAGTCTGGACAGATGACGGGCCTTGCTTGTCCTCGGATATTTATATCCCCCGGGCCCCCTGCCCACCCTGCCCCTCCCCCCTGGACACAGGCACTGCTGCTGACAGCGCACCGCCGTGCCCTCCTCCCACCGCGCCACTGCCACTGCCCGCTTGCTGCCACCCCGAGGGGCCTGTGACCCTCCCACACCCTGAGCCCACTCCCTGTCTGCCCCGTGGTCTCCTGCCGCCATCCCCAATGAAGGTCGTGCCGGGTAGGTGGGGCAGCCTTTGAAAGCCTGCGACAGCCCAGCTGGGGCCGGGGGCCAAGGGACCGGGGAGCCAGGCTCCGTCCTTACTTCCTGCACACAACCTGCTTCCCAGGCCTTCACCCCGGCCATCCCTCCCGCCCTGTCTGCTGTCCCACATGGGGCCTTGGGACTCTGTGGGCACTTGTCTTTGAGCGTGATTGGGTCAGCTGCAAGCCTTGGGGTCCGGTGAGGGCTGGGGCCCTGGCATGCATCCCCCACCCTGCTCCTGGCAGCTGTCACCAGAGGGCACCCTTGGAGGCAGAATGGGGTGCCCTCCTGGTGGGGGTGGGAGGGGGGACCCATGCTGAGGCCACCTAGGCTGTGCTGGGGGTGCTCTGGCTGGGCCAAGCGGTCTCCACAGGCCCCTCCTCCCGGCGGGTGTGGCTGTGGGTAAGCAGGGGTTAAGGTTCCTGCTAACCTTGAGCGGGTAGCTCTGCGCAGGGACAGCTGAACTGGGCTGGGCGCCGTGGAGGCGGGTGGGGAGCGGAGTGACAGGGAGGAGGGAGAGGAGGCGGGTGGGAGCACAGTTGGTGCAGGACAGGACTAGTCTCTCCTCTCTTCGCGGGGCACCAGGCAGGCAGTGCGGTAGGGCGGTCCTGCAGGCGGGGCGGTCCCTGGTCCCGGCGCCCCCCCTCCTCGTCTGCCCTCCACGCAGGGAAGGGAGGGGGTTCCCAGCCTCCACAGCGACTTGGAGGGCAGCCCTGCCTGCTCTGTCTGCAGCCGGGCAGCCCAGAGCCATGGAGCCCTCGGGCAGCCTGTTTCCCTCCCTGGTGGTCGTGGGCCATGTTGTCACCCTGGCCGCTGTGTGGCACTGGCGCAGGGGGCGCCGGCGGGTGCAGGATGAGCAAGGTAAGCGTCGCTGGTGGCTACCGCCCTGGCCGCTGTCACCAGCCACTGCCCTGTCCAAGGGGGCTGGAGGCGGGGCGGGGGCGAGCGGCCGCCTCCCTGCCACCCCTGCATTTCCTTGTCCCCTCCTCTTCCTGTCCCTGAGCTAAGCAGCACGTGGTCAGAAAGCAGTGTTGCCCCCAGCCGCTTCCCTGGGGCAGAGAGCCCCATTCTGGGCAGATGGGTGGCGGAGAGGCTGGAGGTGGGCTCCCGACAGGGCATGGGCAGTGCAGGGGTGTCCCCTCTGGAAGGGAGGCCCCGCCCAAGCTGCCAGGGACAGGGAGCCCAGGTGACTGTCAATACAGAAACCACAGCGGGCAGGTGCAGGAGTCCTGGGGGCAGGACTGAGGTGGGGCTGGGCCTGAGCAGAGCCTCCCGCCCCCTGTGAGAGAGGTTGAGCTGCACAGAGGTGAGACAGGTGCCTGAGTGCCCTCGGCCAGCGCCCAGGACTGACGCAGGTGGGACGGGCCCAGCTGCACTCTGCCCTCCCCCTGCTCAGTCACTCTGTGCTGTAGCCCTTGGCAGCCATGCCCAGCACAGGACTGGGCGGGGCCTGTGTTCACTCCAGCTCAAGTAGCTGGTAGGGCCGGGGAACTGCCCTGACCAGACAAGGAGGTAGTGCCCAGGTCTACGCCAAGCACACTCCGGGGATAGGGGCTGGTCCTTGGAGGTGGCCAGGCTGCCCCCTGGCATGCCTGTTCCGTCTCAGCTTGGGTGCCAGACCCACTGGACCTGAGGTCTGAGTCAGGATGGGGCTTCCAGGCGTGATTGTGGGGGCTGGGGAGTGGCTGGTGACTCAGCTGCGGTCAGTAAAATGCACAGGCCAGGGCTTCTCCACCGGGTTTTGGCCTGCCCGGCCCCCCCTCAGCCCATGTGGGGAAGGGGCTTCCTTGTGGCCACTGTCCTGGCTGCTCCATGTCCCCACTGGTTGCAGTGCCCCTGGGGGCTTTGGTGCCTTTATCCTGTTCTGGGCTGTTCCCAGCCCGCAAGTCCCTGCCCACCCTGCAGCCTCTCCCTGGCATCCTGCCCAGCGCCGCCTCCAGGGGAGTTTCCCAACGCCTGGGTGTCCCCCGGGACTCCCATCCTCGGGAGCCTGGGCAGCCCGCGAGTTCCCAGGCCCCTTGGTCCTCTTGGGCAGCCCCCCTGCTCTCAGTCCCAGTTGGGGTGCTCCCCCCCAAGTGAGGGCGCGGCTTCCTGGCCTGCGTGGGCGGGGCGCCGGCCCGCCAGGGGGCAGGTTCTTCGGGTCTGGGCTGGGTGCCTGCTGCTGGCAGCAGGGGAGGGAGTTTGCGGAGCGCAGAGCCTCCAAGCGTGGCCTGGGGAGCAGAGACACCACCATCCTGCTTGCTGTCGGCTGTGGGCAACGCCAGGGTACCTGGGCTCATGGCTGCGGCAGGCACCTGGGGGGCGGGAGGCGCCTTTGCCTCGCAGAAGGAGGTCGTGCTGGAACGGCTGTGTTGGCTGGACGGGGGCTGCGAGCGAGCCCGCAGGGGCTACCTCTACGGGCAGCTGTGCTGCGTAGGTGGGTGTGGCCGCAAGGGGTGGTGGCGCGGCCTGGGCACCAGTCTCCCCCAGAACTGCCACGGAGGCCCGGAAGGGGGTGGCGCCCAGTCCAGGTGCAGCCCCGCCCCCATGCTCTGCTCCGGAAACACCTGGGGAGGAAGGGAGTACTGGCCTGTTGGGCACATTTGTTCCCTCTCTGGAGAAGGGGGAGGTGGGGAGGGCCTGCTGGGGCTTTGGCCTTGATTTCTGGGCACCAGGCAGTTGGCAGTCTGGACGCCGGAGGTGGGAGGGAGGCGCTGAGGGCGGGGCTCCGGCCCGTCTGTGGCCTTGGGGCTCTTGGCCAGCCCGGTGCAGTCAGTTCATGGTGCTTTCCTTCCCAAACTCGTCTTCGCTAGCTGTGGGACCCCCAGCCTTAGGTTCCACATCTGTAAAAGGGGTCGATGATGTTCCTCAGACGGGCGTGGGCAGCCGTAGGGGCAGTGGGCTGGTGGCAGAGGGTCAGGCAGATGTATAGGAGTGCCCGTGCTGGGAGCAGTATGTCCTGGGGACGGTCAGCCGCAGTGTGCAGCACTGTTGGAGCCAGGGGCCTGGCTGGGCGCACTCGGGGGCGAGGTCAGCATGGGAGGGGTTTTGTCTGTTGGTTCCAGGGTATAGGATGGAGAAGAAGGGAGCAGTTGGAGCCAGGGGCCAGGGCAGACAGGCAGGGCGGGGAGGGAGGGCATGTGGAGGTGGGGAGAGGATGAGCTCTGAGACCCTGGAGGAGCTCAGAGGAAGAGGCTTCCAGTGGGCTGGCTGCACCCCCCCCACTGGCCCTCTGCCTGCCAGGTAGCCTCTTTGGAGGCCCTTTAGTGGCAGAGAGAAGGCTGGGGCTTGTGGTAGGGCTCACATGAATGTCAGGTTCTGAAACTTCGGCTTCTAGAATTCCTGCGCCCTCCCCTGAGCCATTCCCAGGGGTGTCTGTGCCCCTCACCAAAATGATACCCCTACCCCTGCAAGCAGGGCCTCACCTCCCAGTTACTGCTGGACTAACCCAGAGTCTGCATACAGCAGGTGCTCAATACTGGTTTCCTGAACTCTAGACTGCTGCTAGGGCAGGGTCCTCTCAAGAGGCTCCCAAGCTTGGGGCGGAGGAGACAGGTGGGTGTGCTGGGTGGCGTGCTCTGTGCCAGGAGCACTGACCAATGTGGGTCAGATTTGGGATTTTGTTGATGTCCCAAAGTTAAAAGCTGATGTCTAGTGGGTGATGGGGGCTACAGGCCCTGCCCAGGTAAGGGGGGTGCTGTGGAGCAGGAGGGTACCCCTGCATCTGGTGCCAGGTTCAGCACGGCTGCCTTAGAGCCCGAAGGGTCTCTCCAGATGTGGGGAGGGGCATAAGACCTTTGACTGAGCCTAGGTAAGGGGGTACAGCCAGTTGTGCTTGGCTTGGGCCCCACCCGTGGGGTTTGGGCGCCCTCCTGTGGCCACAGAGGGGCAGCAAGGATGGGGATAGGGGCGGGGTGAGCTGTTCCTGGAACAGAGGCCCAGAACACTGTGGGGTGAGGGGGTACTCACAGCTGGATCACATCAAGCCAGATGCTTTGACTGGAAAATTCTTGTGGTCTGGGCGGTGCATTCCTTTCTGCGTGGCCCAGGCAGTCCCAGTGCTGGCCATAGGCAGCCGTGTCCGCCCCTGCGCCCTTTGCCCCGTCTTCCACCTTTACAACCCTGTGAATAGCTGCTGTCTTCCAGCCCTGCCCAATGCAAACAGCCCCACCCGTCTGTCCTGCACCCACTGCCCCAGAGCAGCTTCCTTTCCTGTGAGTCACCACGCCTGGGCCCCCTACCCAGCCCTCTGGGTTCTCCCCACTGCCCCCAGGCCCCCCCAACTTGGGGCAGAGCTCCTGCATCTCCGGGCTGGGCCATCCTGCCTGATGACTCAAGGCTCAGCTATGTCGGCTCCTGCCCACAGCACACATGCTCTGCCTGCAGACAGGGGCACTCCAGGACGTGTTGCCTGGTGGGCAGTGGGGAAGGGCCAGGTGGCACAGGACCAGAGTGCTAGAGTGGCCCTGGACAGGGCAGAGTGGGCCCAGCTGGGGGTTGGGGCCACTGGCGTGGGGCGAGTGGGTCTGTGAGGTGTGATTTAGGAAGGCTCCAAGAAAAGGACTGGCAGTTGACCCCCCCAGGCAAGGTGTCACTCAGCTTGGGGGGTGTCCCTCCAGCAGGTAGGCCGGGCAGGCTCAGGGCAGTTGGGCCTGAAGCCTGATCATGTGCTCTCAGAAGAGAGGCACGGGCTGTGGGGCACCCCGGGTCCAGCCACACTCCGACCCCCTCCCTGTGCTGGGGGCATTGTTGGGGGTGGCTGTGGGCATGGCACCAGTTAGTGTGCAGCGAAGTGCCAGGTCCCCTCGCATCCGCGTCCCCCTCCCCCCCAGGGGCTGCTGCGGGCTGGGTGGGTGAGGAAACCCCAGAGTTTCCTGTTTCTGTAGGCAGAGGGTGTGGTCGTGGGGGAGGGGCAGCCTTCGTTCTATCAGCCGGGACACTCCCTCTGGTGGGGCTCCTGGGGCGGGGACAGTGGTGCTGAGGAGTACAGTAGGCAGGGAGTGGCCACACCAACTCTGGCTGGGAGCTGAGCCCGCCACTGAGGGAGTGTGTGCTGTGCCGAGCCAGACTTAGCTGCCAGACTTAGCTGCGGGGCGCCAGAGCACAGCACCTGGGGACAGAGGGACCGAACTCCAGGGGCAGGGGTGGCACCATGGCTCAGCACCGGGTCCGCATGCCTGAGCCCCAGGGCCAGGGTAACAAGAGAACCAGCTCGGAGGACAATCTCTACCTGGCTGTGCTCAGGGCCTCGGAGGGCAAGAAAGGTAGTGTGTACTCCTGGCTGGGCAGGGCAGGGCAGGCTGAGGCAGGGAGCGCCCACTTCCTGTGGCAGGAAGCCTGGCTCCTGCGGGGGTGGGGTCCAGACTCTGAGGGTCTGAACTGGGGGGATGGCCTCTGAGATGGGCTGGGGCCATGGGCAAGGTGCTGTGTCCTGGCCCAGGTGCAGAGCTGCCTGGGGACCAGTCACTCAGACCCACCTGGGGCAGGGCTGGCTCATGTTGGCAAGGCTGGCAGTGGCCTCTGGGCTTTGGCTGTAGGGCTGTGGTGGGTGGGGGGTCTCTCTGTGCCATGGAAAAGGCTGGCGGCCCAGTTGGAAGGACACAGCTCCCCACTTACCACTGTGTGACCAGTCCTGGGACCTGACTGCTCAGGTCTCCGCGAGGCAGCATGTGGGGGTGGGGCAGGCTGGGACTTGTGTGCTGTGACTTTGGCCTCTGGGTGCTTGCGGCTGCCAGCTCTGGACCCTCCCATCTCCAGAGGGAGACAATGGGGGTTCAGCAGAAGGCACCTTGTGTGCCTAGCGCCTCCTCGCTGCCCGGACAGGGCTGGCTGGAGTCTGGGGGCTGGGCCTGAGTCGTTGGGTCATAGTGTGATTCTGAGGCCCTCTTCAGGTGTGTGCATGGTAGTCACCTCCTGGGGGCTCCCCGGGCTTCTCCCAGGCCCCAGGTAACCTGGTTTGTCTCTCTCAGATGAACGAGACCGTGTGCAGAAGAAAACCTTCACCAAGTGGGTCAACAAGCACCTCATCAAGGTTTGTGGCCTTGCGTGTGTCTGTGTGTGCACGCGGTCACAGGGCTGAGCACATTCTGGGTGGGAACAAGGAGGGTGCCCCCCGCCTCCCGCAGCCCCACCCCTGCCCGCAGGGTCCCTGGCCTGGGAGCTCACCTTTCATCTCAAACCTGTCATTTTCTGTCTTTTCCTCCCCTGGCTGGCTTCCCCTGTCTCCCTCCTCCTCGTCCTCCTTCTCCCTCTTCTCTTCATCTCTCCGGGTCTCTCCTGGTCTGTCCTGTAGCACTGGAAGGCAGAGGTAGGTGCCTCCTCGGGCCCTCGGGCATATTCTGTGGGCCCCCTGCCTCTTGCCCTCTGGGGTCAATGACACCCCACCCCCGGCCTGTTGGGAACCTTCGGCCAGCAGCTCTGTGCCCACAGGCCCAGAGACACATCAGTGACCTGTATGAAGACCTCCGAGATGGCCACAACCTCATCTCCCTGCTGGAGGTGCTCTCAGGGGACAGCCTGGTACGTGCACCCACCCGCCCCTCTGTGGCCCGGCCTGCCTTCCCTCCTTGGGGCCTCGCCCACATGCCCACATGCCCACTCCACGCTCAGCCCAGCCTCATGCCCCATTGCGCCTCTCGGGCCAGTGTCCGGCTGGCCCGGGAGTGGCCATGGCCCTGCTGCCCTCTCGTTGAAACCCTGATACGTAACCTCATGCTCTGCTCTGCCTTGCTTTCTCTGCTGCTTGGACTCTGAACCTTGACCTCTGCCCTTTACCCTTTGCCCTGCTCTGGCTGGGCAGCCAAGAGAGCGGGACATAATCAGGAGCTCGCGCCTGGTGAGTGGTGGTGCCTGCTGGCCACGGCGGCACGTGGGCTCCCCGAGGCCGGAGCCCAGCTCACCCGGGGCTGGTGGCCAGTCCACCCTACCTGTGCCTAGCACTTGGGTGGGCAGATGGCCGTGCGTGAGCTGCCTGCTGTCCCGCCTACTGTACTGCCCAGGGCAGGAGGACCCCTCCTCCCATGCCACTGCCCTCCGCCCGCGCCTTCCTGGCTATTGTCTCCTTCCCACCCCCTTCCTTCCTTCCTGCAGTCAGTCCTGGCCCCTGGGCCCACGGCCCCCCTGCCAGCTGGGGAGGGTGCACTGGGGACATGGGAGGGGCTGCTGCCACACTGGGAAGACCCAGTTCACTGCACAGGTGCCTTGGGGGGTTCTGAGGGCGGGCGGCAGGGCCGCTGCTCTCTGGACGCTGACTGGCCATGCCCCCGCCCGCACAGCCCCGGGAGAAGGGGAGGATGCGTTTCCACAAGCTGCAGAACGTGCAGATCGCCCTGGACTACCTCCGACACCGCCAGGTGAGGCTGCCTGCTGCAGGCCTGAACCCTGCCCAAGCTGGCCTGCAGGTGTCACTGCCCCCGGCTGCAGGCCCAGACCCCACCCGTACCGGCCTGCGGTGTCACTGTCCCCGGCCGCAGGCCCGGACCCTGCCCAAGCTGGCCTGCGGGCGTCACTGCCCCCAGGCTGCAGGCCCAGACCCCACCCATACCGGCCTGCAGCGTCACTGCCCCCGGCTGCAATCCCAGGCTCTGCCCAAGCTGGCCTGCGGGCGTCACTGAGGGCAACTTGGTCGCAGGTGAAATTGGTGAACATCAGAAACGACGACATTGCTGACGGCAACCCCAAGCTGACCCTTGGCCTGATCTGGACCATCATCCTGCACTTCCAGGTAGAGTGGCCACCCTCTAGCGTCTGCTGCCTCTGGGCTCTCCAGGGCTGGCCTGGGAGCTGGGGCGTTGGGTATCCCGGCCTTCCTGTGGCCCCCGCCCAGTCCTGGGTTAGTCCGTGCCTGGCGGGCCCAGGCCTCTCTGTACATCCTGCTTATCCTATGCCCTCCGGCCTGGCTAGGCAGGGCCTGCAGAGCCTCCCTGCAGAGGAATGTGTTCTCTGCTCCTGGTGCAGCCGCCTGCCCTGGGGAAGGTTCTAGAGAAGCACCCCCTGCACTGGCTGACTCATCCATTGCTTTCCCGGCTACACAGGAAGCCACAAATCTGAAAGCTGGGCAGGCAGAGCCCTGCTGGCACGCAGCTGAGTCACACAGGCGTGTAGGCCGACAGACAGACAGACAGGGACAGGCAGGCGGGTGTGCAGACAGCCAAACAGGCTGGCAGGCAGGCCTAAGGGATGGGACTCGGTGCAGGGCCAGGCTGGTGCCGTGGCCCCAGCATGCCCAGACCAGGCTGCCAGGCATACCATGCCCGGCCCCAGAGACCCTACCCCCAGCCTGCAGCTGGAGAGGGGCTGCCCTGCCCCGACTCCCACCGTGACAGCACTTTCTGGGCTCAGGTTTCTGGGTGACCAGCTGCTCCCCTTGGGCCTGCCCTGCAACTCGGGGTGCAGGGTGTGCTCCGGGGCCTCTTCCCAGCAGGGAGGTCAGGGTACCCACCATGTGTCTGCAGTCGGGGCTGGGGGCTGTGACTTACACTGTGGCAGCTGCTGGCTGGAGTGGCCTGGGCTTGTGGTGCTGAGGTGTGGCGGGTCCCCTGCCTCCACTGGCCTGGTGACTCCTGTGTGCCCGACTGGGTGGCGAGCAGTTCCTGCCCTCAGACGAGTGGTTGTGGGTGCGGGGCAGGATGGGCGGTATGGCTGAGCTGCCTCCTGCCCACCCTGTGGGGCAGATCTCGGACATCCAGGTGAGCGGGCAGTCAGAGGACATGACAGCCAAGGAGAAGCTGCTGCTGTGGTCGCAGCGCATGGTGGAGGGCTACCAGGGCCTGCGCTGTGACAACTTCACCTCCAGCTGGCGTGACGGCCGCCTCTTCAATGCCATCATCCACCGGCACAAGTATGTGGCCCGGGAGGCACAGACGGGGCTGTGGGTCGAGAGCGCCTGGAGCAGCTCAGCTGGGCGACTTCAAACAAGTCAGGGCAGGAGGGTGGTGGGAGGCGCGTCTCCCGCGGATGGGAACCTGCTGCCTGTGGGGACGAATGCCCGTGCCAGCCACCCCACCCACACCCTTCCCACCTCCTGGGCCCTGAAGAGGCACCCTGGCTTCCGCGAGGCCAAAGGGCCAGTGGGCTGCTGGCTCTCACAGCCATGAGTGTCTGCCTCACGTGGATGCCCCAGAAGGGGCCCGGGTGGCCGGGCCATGGTGGAAATGGCCTTCGTGGGACCTCAGCCCCACCCAGCACCTGGGGCCCGGTGGGCAGGGTGGCTGCAGGGAGCCCAGGCTGCCCGCACCCTCTACTCAGTGCACTCCACCCGCGCCTGTGCCCACCGTAGGCCCCTTGACCGCCGGGCAGTGGGGCCCAAAGTGTACGTGTGCACACACTACCTGGGGTCAGGGCTGGGTGCTCGTGGGAGAGGCAGTGTATGTTTAAGGGTGACTGTGGGGCTGGGGTTCTTCATTGTGGGGATTTTGGAGGATCTGTCTGTGCTCACCCGCCCGTCGGTCCCCGCCTGCACCCCCACCTGCCTGGCCCACGGACCACTTTGCCCACAGGCCCATGCTCATCGACATGAACAAGGTGTATCGTCAGACCAACCTGGAGAACCTGGACCAGGCTTTCTCTGTGGCAGAGCGGGACCTGGGAGTGACACGGCTCCTGGACCCTGAGGGTGCGTGTACTGCCCCTCCTTCCTGCCTCTCCCTGATGCTTGCGTGGGGGCCCACACTGACCTATCTCCCCCACAGACGTGGATGTCCCCCAGCCCGATGAGAAGTCAATCATCACGTACGTCTCGTCCCTGTACGACGCCATGCCCCGCGTGCCTGACGTGCAGGATGGGGTGAAGGCCAACGTGAGTGGGGGCTGGTGGGTCTGGGTTGCAGTGGCCCCTGGCAGCCCCTGGTGGTTCCTGACGCCCTGGCTTGCCCTCAGGAGCTTCAGCTGCGCTGGCAGGAGTACCGGGAGCTGGTGCTGCTGCTGCTGCAGTGGATCCGGCACCACACCGCCTCCTTCGAGGAGCGCAGGTTCCCCTCCAGCTTCGAGGAGATTGAGGTAGGCCTCTGCACTCGGGCCTGGGGCACAGGCCCGCTGTGGGGGCCCCCCAGGCCTGGCTGCTGATGCCCCTTGTCCCCACAGATCCTATGGTGCCAGTTCTTGAAATTTAAGGAGACAGAGCTTCCAGCCAAGGAGGCAGACAAGAACCGGTCCAAGGGCATCTACCAGTCTCTGGAGGTGGGGGCTCCTGGAGGGAGGGCAGTGGGGGCATCCATAGGGGAGGGAGGCTGTCTAAGGGCCTGGCCTGGGGGTCCCGTCCAGCAAGCTTGGCCTGGCCTGGCCTCACTACCGAGCTTTTGGGACCAGGGTTGGTCCAGGTCAGACTGGTGGGGACCTGGGGGCCTGGGTGGCCCAGGACTGAGCTTGGCCCCTGCCTACAGGGTGCAGTGCATGCAGGCCAGCTCAAGGTGCCCCCCGGCTACCACCCACTGGACGTGGAGAAGGAGTGGGGCAAGCTGCACGTGGCCATCCTGGAGCGGGAGAAGCAGCTTCGGAGCGAGTTTGAGAGGTGGGCGGCTGCTGAGGTTGGGGAGGCTGAGGGTGACGGGCGGGGCCCTGCGGTGGCAGGGAAGCCACCCGAGGGTGAGTCACTGCCTGGAGAGGAAATACCCCTCCAGGCTGGGAAACCCACACTCGGGCCAGCGCGATTGTGGGCTGCAGGCTGGTGGGGAGGCCAGGAGCTGGACAGGGCTGTGCTGTGTGGCCGGGAGCCTGGCAGGAGACCCCTCACAACGGGTCCCGTGGGTGCTGGGCTGCAGGCTGGAGTGTCTTCAGCGCATCGTGAGCAAACTGCAGATGGAGGCCGGGCTGTGCGAAGAGCAGCTGAATCAAGCCGACGCCCTGCTGCAGTCGGTGAGGGGGAGGGGACAGGGGTGGGACTGGCGGGAGGCTGCAGGGAGGTGGGAGGAGCCCAAACCTGCCACGCCTGAGCCAGCAGGCCAGCAGCAGCCACAGCACCTCCCTCCTGGTGCGCAGCCAGTGCTGACTGCTTGCTTTGGGCAGAGCTGGCTCTGGGCACCAGACAGGACATTGAAGAGGCCTGCCCGAGGATTTGCTGCCTGGAGGGGGCAGTGGGGAGGGTGAGGCCTGGGAATCTCGATGAGGCCATGAAAGGTATGGCTCCTTGGACTTAGCAAGGCCTTTGGACTGGATCCCAGTTCCCCCAGAGAGCCGTGGCTGGCCACTTGTGCATTAGGAAGATGGGGGGCTGGTGGGGAGGGAAGGGTGCAGGTTGGGCCGGGGTCTGAGTCCTGGTGCCCACCCTGCAGGACATCCGGCTGCTGGCCACAGGCAAGGCAGCGCAGCGGGCAGGCGAGGTGGAGCGGGACCTGGATAAGGCTGACCACATGATCCGCGTGCTGTTCAACGATGTGCAGGCTCTGAAGGACGGACGGCACCCGCAGGGCGAGCAGATGTACCGCAGGTGGGCCCTGCCCTGTCCTGCCCCACCCCGCCCGGTGCCGGGGGGCCTGAGGGGCCTCCGTGTTCTACTCACCCCCGCTTGACTCCCCACTGCCCCAGGGTGTACCGCTTGCACGAGCGCCTGGTGGCCATCCGCACTGAGTACAACCTCCGGCTGAAGGCAGGTGTCGCGGCCCCCGTGACCCAGGTGACACAGGTGACCCAGGTGACGCAGAGCGCGCAGCGGCGCCCTGAACTGGAGGACTCCACTCTGCGCTACCTGCACGACCTCCTGGCCTGGGTGGAAGAGAACCAGCGCCGGGTGGACAGCGCCGAGTGGGGTGTGGACCTGCCTAGTGTGGAGGCACAGCTGGGCAGCCACCGAGGCCTGCACCAGTCCATTGAGGAATTCCGGGCCAAGATCGAGCGGGCGCGGACTGATGAAGTGAGTGGTGCCCGTGGGGTGGGCCGCGGGTGGGGGGCCATCTCCCAGCCACGCAGGCCTCAACTCACTCTCCTTGTCCCCTGCAGGGCCAGCTCTCCCCGGCCATCCGAGGTACCTACCGAGACTGCCTGGGCCGGCTGGACTTGCAGTTTGCCAAGCTGCTGGTGAGTGGGGGCCAGGCGGCCGGTGGGGCGGGGTGGCCAGTGGTGCGGCCACAGGGCCGTGGCCTGCTGATACCCTAACCTGCCCACAGAACTCCTCCAAGGCCCGTCTGCGGTGCTTGGAGAGCTTACACGGCTTGGTGGCAGCAGCCACCAAGGAGCTGATGTGGCTGAGTGAGCGGGAAGAGGAGGAGGTGGGCTTCGATTGGAGCGAGCACAACGCAAACATGGCTGCCAAGAAGGAGAGCTACTCGGTGAGCACTCTGCACACCTTCCCACCCCCGCAGGCCCTGCTGGAGGCTGTGAGGTCCAGCTCTCGGCCCCGCAGGACAGCCAGAGGGCTTGGGTGGCGCTTGATGGGACACTGGCTGACCCCGGTGTGGCCCTGATGCCATCCCTGAGACCCACTGCCTCTGTGTCAGGCCCTGATGCGTGAGCTGGAGCTGAAGGAAAAGAAAATCAAGGAGATCCAGAGCACCGGGGACCGGCTGCTTCGGGAGGACCACCCTGCTCGGCCCACGGTGGAGGTAGGGGATGCGGGGGGACCCCCTTGTGCCCGTCGTCGGGATGGGGGGTTGTGGGGAGCCCCTGGGTGCCCACGATGGGGGTAGGGATCTGAGAGATCCCCTGGAAGCCCATGGTAGGCGTAGGGGGCTTCAGGGATCCCCTGGCCTGTGGTGGGGGCACTGACAGGACACCCGCCATGCCACAGTCCTTCCAGGCGGCCCTGCAGACCCAGTGGAGCTGGATGTTACAGCTGTGCTGCTGCATTGAGGCCCACCTGAAGGAGAACACCGCTTACTTCCAGGTGAGAACCGCCAATGCCCGGCTTAGCGGCAGCGTTCCCCCAGCAGCCCCTAGAGCACTGTTGCAAAGTGCAGCCCCTCCCTGTCCCCTTGTACCCTGTCCCACTGACTCACAGTGAAGTCCTCCCAGGCACGTGCTGGGACAGCCCTGCCAGGGCCCAGCCTGACCTCTTCTTGCTGCCCTAGTTCTTCTCAGATGTGCGGGAAGCCGAGGAACAGCTGCGGAAGCTACAGGAGACGCTGCGCAGGAAGTACACCTGCGACCGCTCCATCACTGTCACTCGCCTCGAGGACCTGCTGCAGGATGCCCAGGTGAGCCGGCTGCCCAGGGTGCCTGCAGGGGTGAAGGTGGGTGGCCACCTGACTCGGATGGAGAGATACAGGCGGGGCAGGCGAGGGGGGGGTCTGGGAGAGGCAGCTCGTATCTGGGCCACATTGGTGCTTTGGAAAGCTCCCTCTACAGGTGGAGGGGCAGTGATGGGGGCCAGCAGGGGTTGGGGGAGGCACGCTGGGGGGGGTTGGCGGTCAGCACAGTGGAACGGTGTGGGAACTGAGAGGCCTGTGGCAGGGTCCTGGAGTGGTAGCAGGTATCTGGCCAAAGCTGTAGGAGCCCTTCACGCTCACAGTCCCTGGAGAGAGTAGACCTGAGTCAGCCGCTCTTGTCAGCAGCCCTTTCACCATATGCGAGTCTATCGGCATCTTGCTTCTGACGTCTAGGGCCAAGCTGGGCAGAGAGGCAGCTGAGTGTGGTGCCTGTGTGCCCTGGGACAGGGGTGGGGGCACCGGGAGTGGCCCTGGGACCTTCTGGGAATGCCGGGGGCAGGGCAAGTGATGGCGGAGTAAGAAGGCTGGAAGCCCTGCTGGCTGGGGCTCTGGTGCTCAGGAGTGGGGGTCAGTGGAGGCCGTGAGGTCCAGGAAGCCCCCATAGCAGTGTTGTCTGCTGGAGGTGCAGACAGTTTCCAGGTGTACTATTGACCCGCAGCCTTGGACAGTCCTTGGTGGGTTTGGCCCCTTGGATGGGCTGAACGGTAGGAGGCAGGTAAACTTGTGCAGTGGGAGGGGGAAAATGGAGGGGAGAGGCTGTTGTGGGGCCAAAGTACAACTAGGGCCCCCCTGCCCCCCCCGGAGGACACGGTGTGTGACCGAGCGCAGAGGGAGCGCACTCAGTCCTGGTCCAGAAGGAAGGAGGGTCCGTGGCTCTGCTGCAGGCGCAGCCCCGAGGGCCTGTCCTGGCCACGCCTCCTGCTCCCAATTGCCCCCGCAGACCCTCGCTCAGGCACCTGGTGTCTGGATGCTGGAGGAGGGTTTCTGAGCTACCTTTCCCCTGCAGGATGAGAAGGACCAGCTGAGCGAGTACAGGGGGCACCTGTCAGGCCTGGCCAAGCGGGCCAAGGCCATCGTGCAGCTGAAGCCCCGCACCACCGCCCACCCCACGCGGGGCAGCACACCGCTGCTGGCTGTGTGCGACTACAAGCAGGTGGAGGTGAGGGCAGCAGGCACGCAGGGCTTGCAGATGGAGGGGGGTGACAGCTGGGGGGTGGGCGTGGCTACACTCTGACAGCTCTGGCTGCCCCAGGTGACCGTGCACAAGGGTGACGAGTGCCAGCTGGTGGGCCCTGCGCAGCCATTCCATTGGAAGGTGGTCAGCAGTTGTGGCAGCGAGGCCGCCGTGCCCTCTGTGTGCTTCCTCGTGCCCCCGCCCAACCAGGAGGCCCAGGAGGCCGTCAGCAGGTGGGTGGCCCAGGGTGTGGCCACTGGAGTGGGTGGCGGTGGGTGGGTGTCCAGCCACTTCTGACCTCACCCTTGACCTGCCAGGCTGGAGGCCCAGCACCAGGACCTGGTCACGCTGTGGCAGCAGCTACACGTAGACATGAAGAGCCTGCTGGCGTGGCAGAATTTTAGCCGAGATCTGCAGCTCATCCGCTCCTGGTCCCTGGTCACGGTAGGCCTGCCCCACGGGGCCACATGGGGTGGGGGGGGCGTCCTGTGGCTGAGCCTGCTCTGCGTGCTGAGCGCCACGTGCTGCCTGCAGTTCCGCACACTGAAGCCGGAGGAGCAGCGCCAGGCCCTGCGTGCCCTGGAGCTGCACTACCAGGCCTTCCTGCGAGACAGCCAGGATGCCAGCAGCTTTGGCCCCGAGGACAGGCTGCAGGCCGAGCGCGAGTACAGCTCCTGTAGTCGTCATTACCAGCAGCTGTTGCAGAGCCTGGAACAGGGTAGGTGCGGGCAGTGCAGGCGGGTGTGGGCGGGAGGGCAGGCGGCAGCACAGGCGTGAGTGAGCTGTGTCCCCAGGCGAGCAGGAGGAGTCGCGCTGTCAGCGCTGCATCTCAGAGCTCAAGGACATCCGGCTGCAGCTGGAGGCCTGCGAGACACGCACTGTGCACCGTCTGCGGCTGCCGCTGGACAAGGAGCCCGCACGGGAGTGCGCCCAGCGCATCGCCGAGCAGCAGGTCAGTGCCATCCTGTCCCTGTCCCTGTCCCAGTCCCCTCCACCTTCGCCGTGTGCTCAACTCGTCCCCGCTCTCTCCTCAGAAAGCACAGGCTGAAGTGGAAGGGCTGGGCAAGGGGGTTGCCCGGCTCTCTGCCGAGGCCGAGAAGGTCCTGGCCCTGCCTGAACCATCGCCTGCTGCTCCCACTCTCCGCTCGGAGCTGGAACTGACCCTGGGCAAGCTGGAGCAGGTCCGCAGCCTCTCCGCCATTTACCTGGAGAAGTGAGTGCACCTGTCAGCCGCGACTGTGACCTTGGGAGGGTTCTGAGTAAAGGGAGTCCTGACTACTGTGTGCTGGCACGGGACAGGCTGAGGGGCAGGGGCGTGGGCAGTGAGGTGCGGTCTGTTGAGGGATCTGGCCAGGAGATGGGTGTGGACCAGGGTGGGGGTCACGGACGAGGGGAGAGGGATTCAGTCCTGATATGCCTTGAAGGTAGGACTTCCTGATGGATGGACATGGGGTGAGAGAGGGGTCGAGGGGGCTGGCATGGCTCCCTGAGGTGAGGCACTGTGGGAGTCAGGACTTGGGGGATCCCACCCGTGGGACTCAGGAGCTAGGTGACTGACTTTGAGAAAAGTGCAGGAGTGTGGGCAGAGAGTAGAGCCCAGGAGGGTGAAGAACACCCACCGGGGACGTGGCGTGTGCTTCAGACAAAGGGACTCATGGGGAGTGCCAGTGACCTCAAGGGAGGGGTTCTGGGGGGAGGGCAGAGATGAAGACCCGGGAAGGGGAAGTAGGGGGTGGGACAGTGGCTGAGATGGCAGAGGGGCCCACACGAGGTCTTTCCAGGGGGCTTGCACTTGCCCCATCTCCTAACTTCCCTCCCCCACAGTCCCTCACCAGGGCCCCCTCCTCCCGCCTGCCCCTCCCCCACCCAGCCACAGGGCCCCTTCTGTTCTCTGTGGTTCAGTGGACGCAGTTCAGTCTGAGTCCATTTTCAGAGTGGAGCGAGAATTCCTTCTCCCCTGTCCCATCTTGGACTCGCCCTCCAAGGCCCTGCCTGTTTCCGATGTGTTGTCTCAGTCCCTTGCCATGCTACAGACACTGCGTCCTTTCTGGACACTCGGCGTGTCCCCACCCAGCCTTGGAAGAGCTGTCCCCAGCCTCCAGTGCAGCTGGCTGGGATCCCCTTCTTCAGGGCCTTGGGGTTTGCTGTTCCCCTGGCCAGCACAACCTCCTTCCAGGACTCAGGCTGGAACTGAAGTGTCCATCTGTCCGAGAGGTCCCCCAAACCCTCTCCCTGAGGCCTCTGTTCTTTTCCCTGAAGCCCGTGACCAGGAGGGTCAGCCAAACAGTGGGGAGCTGCCCCGAGCCCACCCCCCACCCCAACTCTCATCCTTGCTGTCCCCCCAGGCTCAAGACCATTAGTCTGGTAATCCGCAGCACACAGGGGGCTGAGGATGTGCTCAGAGTCCATGAGGAACAGCTCAAGGAAGCCCAGGCCGTGCCCGCCACACTCCCAGAGCTTGAGGCCACCAAGGCCGCACTCAAGGTACCGCTGCCAGGACTCTGCCTCTCGGGGACCTTGGGGGACCTTGGGGGACCTTGGGGGCCAGCAGCAGGGACTTGGGCTGAAGAAGCACCTGCCCCTCTGGCCCCCAACAGAAGCTGCGGGCCCAGGCGGAGGCACAGCAGCCCGTGTTTGACGCCCTACGGGATGAGCTGCGAGGGGCACAGGAAGTGGGTGAGCAGCTGCAGCAGCGGCACGGTGAGCGGGATGTGGAGGTGGAGCGCTGGCGTGAGCGGGTGACCCAGCTGCTGGAGCGCTGGCAGGCCGTGCTGGCCCAGACCGACGTGCGGCAGCGCGAGCTGGAACAGCTGGGCCGCCAGCTGCGTTACTACCGGGAGAGTGCGGACCCGCTGGGCGCCTGGCTGCAGGACGCCAAGCAGCGGCAGGAGAAGATCCAGGCTGTGCCCCTGGCCAACAGCCAGGCTGTGCGGGAGCAGCTGCGGCAGGAGAAGGTGGGCCTGGGCCTGGGCCAGGCTGGGGTGGCGCAGGGGTGGGGGTATGCCCTGTGGCCACTCACCAGCGTCCCCACAGGCGCTGCTGGAGGAGATCGAGCGTCACAGGGAGAAGGTGGAGGAGTGCCAGAGGTTCGCGAAGCAGTACATCAATGCCATCAAGGTGAGGCCTCTGCCCCCTGCCGCCCCACAGGCTGGGTGGCCCTAAGCCCAGGCCAGGCTAGCGAAAGCCTGTGGGTAGGTTCAGGGGCAGGGCGAGGGGTGGCTGACCGGTGTTTCCCTGCAGGACTATGAGCTCCAGCTGGTCACATATAAGGCACAGCTTGAGCCAGTCGCCTCCCCAGCCAAGAAGCCCAAGGTCCAGTCTGGGTCTGAGAGTGTCATCCAGGAGGTACGTCCTGGCTGGGGGTGGGGTGGGCTCATGGGCCCCATGGCTGTGGCAGGCCTGACTCTGGCTGTCCCCTCCCTCCCGCCCCCCAGTATGTGGATCTGCGCACACGCTACAGTGAGCTGACTACGCTGACCAGCCAGTACATCAAGTTCATCAGTGAGACTCTCCGACGCATGGAGGAGGAGGAGGTATGGCCCTGGGGGTGGAGAGGGCCATTCTGTGGCCCAGACACAGCCTTGGGGAATCCGTCGGAGTCCACTCAGCACAGCTCTCCCCACTGCCCTGCTGCCTGATGTTGCCAGCGCCCCTACCCTGCAACACTGCCTGCCCCACCTCAGCCTGGTGGAGCACTACTCTGTCTTGGTGGCTGGCGCCTCCTCTTTCTCTGTGCTGGCACCTGCCTCCTATTGGCCCTGTTGCCACTCCACATGGTCACTGCTCTGGAAGATCTGGGATGTTAGGTCGTGGGGGTGCCCATCTGTCCTATTCCTCCTGCCTCCTGGGTGGCCTCGCCGTCTGGCCCACCTGCAGCCCCCTCCGTGGTTGGAGCCGCAAGCTTTTGAGTCCCTCTTCTAGTGGGCTCGGGTGTGCACCGCTGTCCTGGGTCAGGGAGAAGGCCCCATGACGGGAGCCAGGCTGGCATGTGTCCATGGTGCCCGGGCAGGGCTGTGCGGTGGGAGTGGCTCATGGGCACTACGAGCCTCCTGCTTTGCATTCTCTCTCTCTCTCCCTCCTTCCCTCTGTCTCTTCCTGTCCGTCTCGTCGCCTGTCTATGGCAAGAGGGGAGCATGCCTGGGCCTGCTTCCCTGGGCTGGTGAGCACTATGGGGCCAGGCTGTGCTTGCTGCCCTGAGCACCCTGGCGGGTGCACGCTCTGTCCCTCGGCCGGGCTGTGACCTGTATCCTCCCTCAACCCCCACCGCGCTGTGGGAGTGGACTGTGCTGGTGCCGTGTCATGTACGTACCTGGTGGCAGCTGCGCACTCACCACACTGTCTCTGGTTCTCTCCCTCTCTCTGCCACGGCCATAGAGACTGGCTGAGCAGCAGCGGGCAGAGGAGCGGGAGCGCCTGGCCGAGGTGGAGGCTGCGCTGGAGAAGCAGCGGCAGCTGGCGGAGGCACATGCGCAGGCGAAGGCGCAGGCAGAGCGGGAGGCGCAGGAGCTGCAGCGCCGCATGCAGGAGGAGGTGGTGCGGCGGGAAGAGGCTGCGGTGGATGCGCAGCAGCAGAAGCGCAGCATCCAGGAGGAACTGGAGCACCTGCGGCAGAGCTCGGATGCCGAGATCCAGGCCAAGGCCCGGCAGGTGGAGGCAGCGGAACGCAGCCGGCTGCGCATCGAGGAGGAGATCCGCGTGGTGCGTCTGCAGCTGGAGAACACTGAGCGCCAGCGTGGAGGGGCTGAGGACGAGCTGCAGGCCCTGCGTGCGCGTGCTGAGGAGGCCGAGGCACAGAAGCGGCAGGCGCAGGAGGAGGCAGAGCGCTTGCGGCGGCAGGTGAAGGAGGAGACCCAGCGCAAGCGGCAGGCGGAGGCGGAGCTGGCCCTGCGTGTGAAGGCCGAGGCCGAGGCTGCCCGCGAGAAGCAGCGGGCCCTACAGGCCCTGGAGGAGCTGCGGCTGCAGGCCGAAGAGGCCGACCGGCGCCTCCGGCAGGCGGAGGCAGAGCGGGCCCGCCAGGTGCAGGTGGCCCTGGAGACGGCACAGCGCAGCGCCGCTGTAGAGCTGCAGAGCAAGCGTGCCTCCTTCGCGGAGAAGACAGCGCAGCTGGAGCGCACGCTGCAGGAAGAGCATGTGACTGTTACGCAGCTGCGGGAGGAGGCAGAGCGGCATGCACAGCAGCAGGCCCAGGCCGAGCGCGCCCGGGAAGAGGCAGAGCGGGAGCTGGAGCGCTGGCAGCTGAAGGCCAACGAGGCGCTGCGGCTGCGGCTGCAGGCGGAGGAGGTGGCGCAGCAGAAGAGCCTGGCGCAGGCGGAGGCGGAGAAGCAGAAGGAGGAGGCGGAGCGCGAAGCCCGGCGGCGCGGTAAGGCGGAGGAGCAGGCTGTGCGGCAGCGCGAGCTGGCCGAGCAGGAGCTGGAGAAGCAGCGGCAGCTGGCGGAGGGCACCGCGCAGCAGCGCCTGGCTGCCGAGCAGGAGCTGATCCGCCTGCGGGCTGAGACGGAGCAGGGGGAGCAGCAGCGGCAGCTGCTGGAGGAGGAGCTGGCGCGGCTGCAGCGAGAGGCGGCCGCAGCCACGCAGAAGCGCCAGGAACTGGAAGCTGAGTTGGCCAAGGTACGGGCTGAGATGGAGGTGCTGCTGGCCAGCAAGGCGCGGGCTGAGGAGGAGTCGCGCTCCACCAGCGAGAAGTCCAAGCAAAGGCTGGAAGCCGAGGCCGGTCGGTTCCGCGAGCTGGCTGAGGAGGCGGCCCGCCTGCGCGCCCTGGCGGAGGAGGCCAAGCGGCAGCGGCAGCTGGCGGAAGAGGACGCGGCGCGGCAGCGCGCAGAGGCGGAGCGCGTGCTCGCCGAGAAGCTGGCAGCTATCAGCGAGGCCACGCGGCTCAAGACAGAAGCGGAGATTGCGCTGAAGGAGAAGGAGGCAGAGAACGAGCGCCTGCGGCGGCTGGCGGAGGATGAAGCCTTCCAGCGGCGCCGGCTAGAGGAGCAGGCGGCGCAGCACAAGGCCGACATCGAGGAAAGGCTGGCGCAGCTGCGCAAGGCGTCGGAGAGCGAGCTGGAGCGGCAGCGGGCGTTAGTGGAGGACACGCTGCGGCAGCGGCGGCAAGTGGAGGAGGAGATCTTGGCCCTCAAGGCGAGCTTTGAGAAGGCAGCGGCGGGCAAGGCGGAGCTGGAGCTGGAGCTGGGCCGCATCCGCGGCGACGCGGAGAATACGCTGCGCAGCAAGGAGCAGGCGGAGGTGGAGGCGGCGCGGCAGCGGCAGCTGGCGGCGGAAGAGGAGCAGCGGCGCCGGGAGGCGGAGGAGCGCGTGCAGAAGAGCCTGGCGGCCGAAGAGGAGGCCGCGAGGCAGCGCAAGGCGGCGCTGGAGGAGGTGGAGCGGCTCAAGGCCAAGGTGGAGGAGGCGCGGCGCCTACGCGAGCGCGCAGAACAAGAGTCGGCGCGGCAGCTGCAACTGGCGCAGGACGCGGCGCAGAAGCGACTGCAGGCGGAGGAGAAGGCGCACGCCTTCGCGGTGCAGCAGAAGGAGCAGGAGTTGCAGCAGACGCTCCAGCAGGAGCAGAGCATGCTGGAGCGGCTGCGCGGAGAGGCAGAGGCGGCGCGGGGCGCAGCGGAGGAAGCTGAGGAGGCACGGGAGCGGGCCGAGCGGGAGGCTGCGCAATCCCGGCGCCAAGTGGAGGAGGCGGAGCGGCTGAAGCAGGCGGCGGAAGAGCAGGCGCAGGCCCGGGCGCAGGCACAGGCCGCCGCCGAGAAGCTGCGCAAGGAAGCCGAGCAGGAGGCGGCGCGGCGCACGCAGGCAGAGCAGGCGGCCTTGCGGCAGAAGCAGGCGGCTGACGCGGAGATGGAGAAGCACAAGAAGTTCGCGGAGCAGACACTGCGGCAGAAGGCACAGGTGGAGCAGGAGCTGACAACGCTTCGGCTGCAGCTGGAAGAGACGGACCACCAGAAGGGCATCTTGGACGAGGAGCTGCAGCGCCTGAAGGCAGAGGTGACAGAGGCCACCCGGCAGCGCAGCCAGGTGGAGGAGGAGCTGTTCTCCGTGCGCGTGCAAATGGAGGAACTGGGCAAGCTCAAGGCACGCATTGAGGCGGAGAACCGCGCGCTCATTCTGCGTGATAAGGACAACACGCAGCGCTTTCTGGAGGAGGAGGCCGAGAAGATGAAGCAGGTGGCAGAGGAGGCAGCACGGCTGAGTGTGGCGGCCCAGGAGGCCGCGCGCCTGCGGCAGCTAGCGGAGGAAGACCTGGCTCAGCAGCGGGCCCTGGCTGAAAAGATGCTGAAGGAAAAAATGCAGGCGGTGCAGGAGGCTACAAGGCTCAAGGCCGAGGCGCAGCTGCTGCAGCAGCAGAAAGAGCTTGCACAAGAGCAGGCTCGGCGGCTACAGGAGGACAAGGAGCAGATGGCGCAGCAACTGGTGCAGGAGACTCAGGGTTTCCAGCGCACCCTGGAGGCGGAGCGCCAGCGGCAGCTGGAGATGAGTGCAGAGGCTGAGCGCTTGAAGCTGCGCGTGGCTGAGATGAGCCGGGCCCAAGCCCGGGCGGAGGAGGATGCCCAGCGCTTCCGGAAGCAGGCTGAGGAGATAGGTGAGAAGCTGCACCGCACTGAGCTCGCCACACAAGAGAAGGTGACGCTAGTGCAGACGCTGGAGATCCAGCGGCAGCAGAGCGACCAAGATGCCGATCGCCTGCGGGAGGCCATCGCTGAGCTGGAGCGGGAGAAGGAGAAGCTCAGGGAGGAGGCCAGGTCACTGCAACTCAAGTCCGAGGAGGTACTGGCCTCGCCACTTGCACACAGGTGGGCGGGCAGGCCTGGGTGGGGTGTCCCCAGGGCCCCGATGTCCCTGACCATCCTCCCCCTTCACAGATGCAGACCGTGCAGCAGGAACAGCTGCTACAGGAGACGCAGGCCCTGCAGCAGAGCTTCCTCTCGGAGAAAGACAGCCTGCTGCAGCGGGAACGCTTCATCGAGCAGGAGAAGGCCAAGCTGGAGCGGCTCTTCCAGGATGAGGTGGCCAAGGCACAGGAGCTGCGTGAGGAGCAGCGGCGGCAGCAGCAGCAGATGGAGCAGGAAAAGCAACAGCTGCTGGCCAGCATGGAGGAGGCCCGGCGGCAGCAGCGTGAGGCTGAAGAGGGCGTGCGGCGCAAGCAGGAGGAACTGCAGCGCCTGGAGCAGCAGCGGCAGCAGCAGGAGAAGCTGCTGGCCGAGGAGAACCAGAAGCTGCGCGAGCGGCTGCAGCGGCTGGAAGAGGAGCACCGGGCTGCTCTGGCACACTCGCAGGCTGTGGCCTCCAAAATCCTGCCCAACGGCCGGGATGCACCTGACGGCCCAGCCACAGACGCGGAGCCCGAGCACGCCTTCGAAGGTCTGCGGCGGAAGGTGCCAGCCCAGCGGCTGCAGGAGGTAGGCGTCCTGAGCATAGAGGAGGTACAGCGCCTGGCGCAGGGCCGCACCACCGTGGCCCAGCTCTCGCAGCGGGAGGACGTGCGCCGCTACCTGCAGGGCCGCAGCAGCATTGCGGGGCTGCTACTGGAGCCAACCGGTGAGAAGCTGAGTGTGTATGCCGCGCTGCAGAGGCAGCTGCTGAGCCCGGGCACAGCCCTCATCCTGCTTGAGGCCCAGGCGGCCTCAGGCTTCCTCCTGGATCCCGTGCGGAACCGGCGGCTGACCGTCAATGAGGCTGTGAAGGAGGGCCTGGTGGGCCCCGAGCTGCATCATAAGCTGCTGTCGGCCGAGCGCGCCGTCACCGGCTACAAGGATCCCTACACCGGGGAGCAGATCTCCCTGTTCCAGGCCATGAAGAAGGACCTGATCGTCAGGGATCACGGCATCCGCCTGCTGGAGGCCCAGATCGCCACGGGCGGCGTCATCGACCCGGTGCACAGCCACCGCGTGCCCGTGCACGTGGCCTACCAGCACGGCTATTTTGATGAGGAAATGAACCGTGTCCTGGCAGACCCGAGCGATGACACCAAGGGCTTCTTCGACCCCAACACACACGAGAATCTCACCTACCTACAGCTGATGGAGCGTTGTGTGGAGGACCCCGAGACTGGCCTGCGCCTCCTGCCACTCACAGACAAGGCCGCTAAGGGTGGTGAGCTAGTCTACACCGACTCGGAGGCCCGGGACGTGTTTGAGAAGGCTACCGTGTCCGCGCCATTTGGCAAGTTCCAGGGCAGGACAGTGACCATCTGGGAGCTCATCAACTCCGAGTACTTCACGGCGGAGCAGCGGCGGGACCTGCTGCGTCAGTTCCGCACAGGCAAGGTGACTGTGGAAAAGATCATCAAAATCGTCATCACTGTGGTTGAGGAGCATGAGCAGAAGGGCCAGCTCTGCTTTGAGGGTCTGCGTGCCCTGGTGCCCGCCGCCGACCTGCTAGACAGCCAGGTCATCAACCGTGATCTCTATCGCCAGCTGCAGAGGGGCGAACGCTCGGTGCAAGAGGTAGCCGAGGTGGACGCCGTGCGACAGGCTCTGCGGGGCACCAACGTCATCGCAGGTGTGTGGCTGGAGGAGGCGGGGCAGAAGCTGAGCATCTACGAAGCCCTGAAGAAAGAGTTATTGCAGCCAGAGGTGGCTGTAGCCCTGCTGGAGGCCCAGGCTGGCACCGGGCACATCATTGACCCCGCCACAAGCGCCCGGCTCACCGTGGACGAGGCCGTGCGCGCTGGCCTGGTGGGGCCTGAGCTGCATGAGAAGCTGTTGTCAGCTGAGAAGGCTGTGACGGGCTACAAGGACCCGTACTCGGGGCAGAGCGTCTCCCTGTTCCAGGCCCTGAAGAAGGGCCTCATCCCCAAGGAGCAGGGTCTGCGCCTGCTGGATGCCCAACTGTCCACAGGCGGCATTGTGGACCCCAGCAGGAGCCACCGTGTGCCCCTGGATGTTGCTTGTGCCCGGGGTTACCTGGACAAGGAGACCAGCAAAGCTTTGTTGGCACCCAGGGACGACGCCAAGACCTACCACGACCCCAGTACACGGGAGCCTGTCACCTACGGCCAGCTCCAGCAGCAGTGCCGGCCCGACCAGCTGACGGGTCTGAGCCTGCTTCCGCTCTCAGAGAAGGCCGCCCGGGCCCGGCAGGAGGAGATCTACTCTGAGCTCCAGGCCCGTGAGACCTTCCAGAAGACCACGGTCGAGGTGCCTGTGGGCAGCTTCCAGGGCAGGACAGTGACCATCTGGGAGCTGATCAGCTCTGAGTACTTCACAGAGGAGCAGAGGCTGGAGCTGCTGCGTCAGTTCCGTACAGGCAAGGTCACTGTGGAGAAGATTATTAAGATTGTCATCACCATCGTGGAAGAGGTGGAGACTGTGCGGCGTGAGAAACTCTCCTTCAGTGGCCTCCGTGCCCCGGTGCCGGCCAGTGAGCTCTTGGCTGCCGGGGTCCTCAGCAGCGCTCAGTTTGAGCAGCTCAAGGACGGCAAGACATCGGTCAAGGATCTGTCGGAGGTGGACTCTGTGCGGACGCTCCTCCAGGGCACTGGTTGCCTCGCTGGCATCTACTTGGAGGACTCCAAAGAGAAGGTGACCATCTATGAGGCCATGCGGCGTGGCCTGCTCAGGCCCAGCACGGCCACGCTCCTGCTCGAGGCCCAGGCAGCCACCGGCTTCCTGGTGGACCCCGTGCGGAACCAGCGCCTGTATGTCCACGAGGCCGTGAAAGCGGGCATCGTGGGCCCCGAGCTGCACGAGAAGCTGCTATCGGCCGAGAAGGCCGTCACTGGCTATAAGGACCCATACTCGGGTAACACCATCTCCCTGTTCCAGGCCATGAAGAAGGGCCTTGTCCTCAGGGACCACGGCATCCGCCTGCTGGAGGCCCAGATCGCCACGGGCGGCGTCATCGACCCGGTGCACAGCCACCGCGTGCCCGTGCACGTGGCCTACCAGCGCGGCTATTTCGATGAGGAAATGAACCGCGTGCTGGCGGACCCGAGCGACGACACCAAGGGCTTCTTCGACCCCAACACGCACGAGAACCTCACCTACCGGCAGCTATTGGAGCGCTGTGTGGAGGACCCCGAGACCGGCCTGCGCCTCCTGCCGCTGAAGGGGGCGGAGAAGGTGGAGGTGGTAGAGAGCACGCAGGTGTATACGGAGGAGGAGACCCGGAGGGCATTTGAGGAGACACAGATTGACATCCCGGGCGGCGGCAGCCATGGCGGCTCCACCATGTCGCTGTGGGAGGTGATGCAGTCGGACTTGATCCCCAAGGAGCAGCAGGCACGCCTGATGGCCGACTTCCAGGCCGGCCGGGTGACCAAGGAGCGCATGATCATCATCATCATTGAAATCATCGAGAAGACCGAGATCATCCGCCAGCAGAACCTGGCTTCCTATGACTACGTCCGCCGCCGCCTCACCGCCGAGGACCTGTACGAGGCCCGGGTCATCTCCCGCGAGGCCTATAACCTACTCCGGGAGGGCACCAAGAGCCTCCGTGAGGTACTCGAGGCGGAGTCCGCCTGGCGGTACCTGTACGGCTCGGGCTGTGTGGCCGGCGTCTACCTGCCTGGCTCCAGGCAGACACTGACCATCTACCAGGCCCTCAAGAGGGGGCTGCTGAGCGCTGAGGTGGCCCGCTTACTGCTGGAGGCCCAGGCAGCCACGGGTTTCCTTCTGGACCCAGTGAAGGGCGAGCGGCTCACCGTGGATGAGGCCGTGCGCAAGGGCGTGGTTGGCCCCGAGCTACATGACCGGCTGCTGTCAGCCGAGCGGGCCGTGACCGGCTACCGCGACCCCTACACGGAGCAGACCATCTCACTATTCCAGGCCATGAAGAAGGACCTGATCCCTGCCGAGGAGGCCCTACGGCTGCTGGATGCCCAGCTGGCCACAGGTGGCGTCGTAGACCCACACCTGGGCTTCCACCTTCCCCTGGAGGTAGCCTACCAGCGCGGCTACCTCAGTGTGGACACACATGACCAGCTGTCAGAGCCCAGCGAGGTGCGCGCCTACGTGGACCCGTCCACGGACGAGCGCTTGAGCTACACGCAGCTGCTCCGGCGGTGCCGCCAGGACGAGAAGAGTGGCCAGCTGCTGCTGCCGCTCTCAGACGCCCGCAAGCTGACCTTCCGTGGCCTGCGCAAGCAGATCACAGTGGAAGAGCTGGTGCGTTCGCAGGTCATGGATGAGGCCACGGCACGGCAGCTGCAGGAGGGCCTGGCCTCTGTCGAGGAGGTCACCAAGAACCTGCAGAAGTTCTTGGAGGGCACCAGCTGCATCGCCGGGGTGTTTGTCGATGCCACCAAGGAGCGGCTGTCGGTGTACCAGGCCATGAAGAAGGGCATCATCCGGCCCGGCACGGCCTTCGAGCTCCTGGAGGCCCAGGCGGCCACTGGCTACATCATCGACCCCATCAAGGGGCTCAAGCTGACCGTGGAGGAAGCTGTGCGCATGGGCATCGTGGGCCCAGAGTTCAAGGACAAGCTGCTGTCGGCCGAGCGCGCCGTCACCGGCTATAAGGACCCTTACTCTGGGAAGCTCATCTCTCTGTTCCAGGCCATGAAGAAGGGCCTGATCCTCAAGGACCACGGCATTCGCCTGCTGGAGGCCCAGATCGCCACGGGCGGCATCATTGACCCCGAGGAGAGCCACCGGCTGCCCGTGGAGGTGGCCTACAAGCGCGGCCTCTTTGACGAGGAGATGAACGAGATCCTGACCGACCCCTCAGATGACACCAAGGGCTTTTTCGACCCCAACACGGAGGAGAACCTCACCTACCTGCAGCTGATGGAGCGCTGCATCACCGACCCCCAGACGGCCCTCTGCCTCCTGCCACTGAAGGAGAAGAAGCGGGAGCGGAAGACGTCCTCCAAGTCCTCCGTGCGCAAGCGCCGCGTGGTGATCGTGGACCCTGAGACGGGCAAGGAGATGTCGGTGTACGAGGCCTACCGCAAGGGCCTTATCGACCACCAGACGTACCTGGAGCTGTCGGAGCAGGAGTGTGAGTGGGAGGAGATCACCATCTCCTCCTCGGATGGTGTGGTCAAGTCCATGATCATCGACCGCCGCTCCGGCCGCCAGTACGACATCGATGAGGCCATCACCAAGAACCTCATTGACCGCTCGGCGCTGGACCAGTACCGCGCCGGCACGCTCTCCATCACTGAGTTCGCCGACATGCTCTCGGGCAATGCCAGCGGCTTCCGCTCCCGCTCATCCTCCGTGGGGTCCTCCTCCTCCTATCCCATCAGCCCAGCCGTCTCCAGAACCCAGCTGGCCTCCTGGTCTGACCCCACTGAGGAGACGGGCCCCGTGGCTGGCATCCTGGACACAGAGACGCTGGAGAAGGTGTCGATCACAGAGGCCATGCACCGGAACCTGGTGGACAACATCACGGGGCAGCGGCTGCTGGAGGCGCAGGCCTGTACGGGGGGCATCATCGACCCCAACACCGGCGAGCGCTTCCCCGTCACCGACGCCGTCAACAAGGGCTTGGTGGACAAGATCATGGTGGACCGTATCAACCTGGCCCAGAAGGCCTTCTGCGGCTTCGAGGACCCACGCACCAAGACCAAGATGTCGGCCGCCCAGGCCCTGAAGAAGGGCTGGCTCTACTACGAGGCAGGCCAGCGCTTCCTGGAGGTGCAGTACCTGACGGGCGGCCTGATCGAGCCCGACACGCCCGGCCGCGTTCCCCTGGACGAGGCCCTGCAGCGCGGCACGGTGGACGCCCGCACCGCCCAGAAGCTGCGTGACGTGGGCGCATACTCCAAGTACCTCACCTGCCCCAAGACCAAGCTCAAGATCTCCTACAAGGACGCGCTGGACCGCAGCATGGTGGAGGACGGCACGGGGCTGCGGCTGCTGGAGGCTGCCGCCCAGTCCAGCAAAGGCTACTACAGCCCCTACAGCGTCAGCGGCTCCGGCTCCACGACCGGCTCCCGCACCGGCTCGCGCACTGGCTCCCGAGCCGGTTCCCGCCGGGGCAGCTTCGACGCCACTGGCTCTGGCTTCTCCATGACCTTCTCTTCCTCCTCTTACTCCTCCTCGGGCTACGGCCGCCGCTATGCCTCAGGGCCCACGTCTTCCGTGGGGGGCCCCGAGTCTGCTGCAGCCTGAAGACTGCCTGCCCCCCCCCCCACCTGCCCTCCTGCTCTGCATGTGGCCAGGCTCCCCGCCCAGGCGCTGGCTTTCTTTGCTGTTTAAAGGTGTCTTCCTTCTAAGCGGTGCCTAAAGTTTAACCAAAAAGACCAGACTAATATATTAATATATACATGCTGTCCAGACAGCCTATGTCTTGGGGACAGGGCTGATCCAGCCCCACTGACCATCTCTCCCCCAGGCCCCTCCTCTTCTCTACCTGCCACTCACCACAGCCAGGTGCCTTGGAGGGTCCAGAGCCAGGCCCCCAACTTAGCCCTCCCTTCTTCCCAGGGAGGGATCTACTTGGTGGAGGTCCCCTGCCTTTCAGGCCGGCCACACCCAACGACCAACCAATCCTAGCTGCTTTGGGCGGCCTGTCACTAGCAGGGCTCTCAGGGCCTCCATTTTTCATCTGTTTCCAGAACTGACCTGCTGGCTCAGTGGGCCTTGCCAGGGACGGAGGGGACCTGGGCCAGCCATCTCTTCCAGCCTGCCCAGAGAAGCCCCTCCCCCGTGGGAAGGTGAGGGTCCAGTCCGCAGAACCAGCCTGGGCCCAGGTCCTGCACAGCCCCTAACCCCCAACACTCTCCTGAGACCCCAGGCCTCTGGCTTCAGCCTTTTAGCCTCAGCTCCCTAGTAAGTGCCTTCTGTGTCCCCCTCGCACCCCAGGCCCCAAGGACCCAGGCCTGGGGTGGGAGATACACCCTCCTGGTGAATCTCGGGTGTGCTGGTCCTTTTCCCCCATGGACTCCGTGGCCCCTTGAGCCTGGGGTGCTGCCTGCCTGTCTCTCCAGGGAGCTCAGCTGTTCATTGGCCCCGGGGACACTGGCTGGATGGTCTGTGCCAACCTAGGCAGCCCAGCCCGGTCCCACCCTCTCTTGCCCCACCGAGCCCACAGCCTTGGTGACTTTCACCCCTGCCTCCATCCTCTGACTGTGCTTTGCATGTTCCACTAACCCGGGCAGGTGGTGGGTAGAGGCGCCAGGCTTCTGGCTGCCTCCGTGAGGGCAGAACACTAACCTGACCATGGGCGGGCCTGTGGCGCCCGCCCCAATAAAAGCAATTCCACCCTCCTGTGGGTCCCGCGTCACTCTTTTGTCCTGGGGTCAAGTGTGTGTTGAGGTATGGTGGATGCTACAGCCCCAGGCTCGGAGTTTGGCTGCTGTGTCCTGGCCCAGGGCAGAGGAGCTGGGCCTCAGCAAAGACACTGGCCTGAGGCCACACGTCTCAGGCCAGAGAAACCCAGATGAACAGGCCTGAGCAGAGGCCAGGCGGAGGCCGGGCCAGCTGCTGGCCATTCCCGGCCCTGCTATCAGTCCAGGTGATGATCTATCACTGCACAGCCCCTTTGGCTGGGTTTGTGATTGGCACTTACTTCTGAGGTGGGGTGTCACATGCCCCATATCAGTCTGCCATCAGCTGTGCCCTCCACCCCAGTGTGGAGGGAAGCTGGTTCCCATCAGCCAAGGGTGTCCCTTCAGAGGAGGGTGCTGGGAGCCGGAGCAGAGCCTCAGCCCCCCCGCTGGCATCACCCTGGCCCCTTCGGTCCACTTGCTCCTCACATTTGTATTACAGCCTCTCTAGGTTTCTTCCTGGGAAAACTTAGAAGGAGGGCGAGTGGACACCTACAGCCCCCTGCGCCCCTGGTCCTGAGGCCACAAGTGATGCTCGTCTCCTGCTTTGCCCGGGGCAGGTGGCGACCAGACCCTCATCTTTGGGGTCTGTGTTGTGGTGACCATGCCCCTGCTGGGCTCTGCTCTCCTTGACCACTAGTCCGGAAATACTGAGGTGCCCCGGACGGCGGCCTGCCTCCACGTGACGGTCAGGACCATCCCTGCCAGGATGGTGACTGCCTGGCCTGCTGGCCCACTAGAATAAGGAACTGCCATGGTGGCAGCCGTAGCTGGAAGTTGAGTGTGACACTTTCTCACGGTGTCTCAGGTGGCGGTGTTTTCCTTCTGGAGACCAGGACTATTATGTTCTCACGGCCTTTTAGAGGAGGTCTCAGAGTCACTGCTATCTGTGCTTGTGCTCTTCTCGGGGGGCCTGAGAAAGCTTCCACTTCATGGGCTCTGGCTCTGAGACCTGGCTGAGACGGGGAAGCAGACCCATGATTGGATTTTCATTGATAACATTCGTGTAGAATTTTCTTTTTGGTCTATATGTAAAAAGCTAATGGCTTTCAAAGCATGGCCCCTGGACCACCGGCACCAGGACCACCTGGGAGCTCGTGAGATGCACAGTCTCGACCCCACCCCAGGCCCTTTGAATTAGAAATTCTGGGGCTGGACCCAGCTACTCATGTTTTAAGCCCTGCAGGTGATTGGCAGGACCTAGAGAACTACTTGTCAGCTGCCCCTCACTGGCTGCCCATCTCATGTCTCAGGGCTACATGCTCTGTAAGCTGCCCTCGTATATCCCCATGGACCAGGCTCTCCAGCTGCCATTTCACCATTCCCGCCTCTGTTCAGCTGGAGCTGCTGTAACAAGTACTGCAGACTGGGGACTGAAAAAAAACAGACATTTATTTTTTCACAGTTCTGGAAGCTAGAAATCCTTAGTTCAAACTGTGGGCAGGGCTGGTTCCTCCGGAGGCCTCTCTCCGAGGCGTGTAAACGGCTGTCCTCTCCCTGTGTCCTCACGTGGTCATCCCTCTGTGTCCTGAGCTCTCCTTCTGATAAGGACACCGGTGCTACTGGATCAGGGCCCCACCCTAATGACCAGTTTACCTTAATATCACCTGTGTAAAGACCCCGTCTCCAAACACAGTCACCTTCTCAGGTCCTGGGCATCAGAACTTCAACATATGGATTTGGGGGACACAGTTCAGTTCGTCGTACCACCATGGTGATTATGCCCCTCAGCCCACCCACAATGCTGCACGTCTCACCGCACCTCAGCGATGGCCTTGCCAGCCAGTGGACATGCTAAGTCCAAACCCTCTCTGTGGAGGATGCTTCCTGCGATCACACCTGGCATCCGTCTCAGGTCAGTTCCCCAGAGGCAGCACCTGATGTAGCGCTTCAAGTGCACCTGGTTTGCGCAGGGGTGCCACCAGGAGAGGGCGTGAGGAAGCAGGTGGAGGAGGGAGAGCCGCTGGGCAGAACGGGCTGCAGCTGAAGTCCACTGTAGGCTGGCACCACCAGTGTCCAGAGCATGAATTCACCTCAGAGCGTTTTCCTCCAGCAACAAGGGGTCTGGGCTGATCACCTCCACCTCAGTCACTGGCTATAGGCTGCCCTCAGGTGGGGCGAGAGCGCCTACTTCTCTGAGCAAAAGTGGAAGATTCTTAAAGTGAGGTTCATGCATCAGAGCGTTGGGCGTCACTCTGGAGCTTTGGGGAGTGCGGAGTCCTGAGCCCTAAGCCCACGGAATCAGGCGCATTATAGCAACTTATCCACATTTATGTTATTTTTAAATAAACTTTAAATTTTCGCATAGTTCAAGATTTACAGAAAAATAGTGAAGATAGTTCAGGGAGTTCCCAGTTTTTTTATTAACCTCTTATCACCAGTGAGATGGTAAATTTGCCACAATTAATGAGCCAGTACATTTTTATTAACTAAAATCTGTATTTTATTCAGATTTCCTTATTATTGTAATTTTTACCCAATGTCCTTTTTCTCTTACAGGACCCCTTCCAGGACACCATATGACATTTAGGCATCATACCTCCTTAGGCTGTTGGCTGTGAGTTTCTGAAACTTTGTTTTTGGTAACCTTGACAGTTTTAGGAATGCTGGTTAGGTATCTCCCCTCACTAATGCTTGAGAGGCACTGAAAAAAACATATGCCAAGCTTTACCACTTAAGAAGTAGGGTGAATGAAGATGCCTGCTCTTTCCACCTCTCTTCGACGTTGTACTGGAGGTTCTCTCCAGGGCAATAAGGCAAGACAATTAAATGAGGCATCAGTATAATATTGGAAAGGAAGAAGTAAAACTATATTTGCAGATGACATGATTTTATATATAGAAAATCTTAAGGAATCCACTAAAAATCTATGAAAACCAATAAACAAGTTTGGCAAGTTTGCAGAATACAAGATCAGTATACACAAATCAATTATATTTTCATGCACTTACAATGAATAATCTCAAAATTTTTAAAAATTCCATTTAAACAGCCTCAGAAGGAATAAAACTTAGGAATACATTTAGCAAAAGAAGTGCAAAACTTATATTCTGAGAATTACAAAGCATTGTTGAAAAAGTTAAATAAATGGAAAGATATCCTATATTCATGAATTGGAAGACTTAATATTGTCTAGATAGCAGGACTCCCCAAACTGGGCTACATATTCAATCCCTATGAAAATCCCAGCTAGATTCTTTGCAGAAATTGACAACTCAGTTCTAAAATTTATATTGATGTATAGGAATTCATAATAAAACAAAAAAGGAAGAACCACAATTTGAGAACTGCTGGCACAACCATTGAATGTACAAAACAACAACACTCAAAAAATCAACAATGTCATTACCATATGAACTAGAAATTTCTCTTCTGGGTATATATAATACACACACACACACACACACACACACACACACACACATTTATTCTATGGCGCAAAGGACCCAGTATGAAGCAAGGAAGCGTCACCAAGTAAGGCAGGACCGGGGGTTGCATGGGTTCCGCAGGTCCAGAAGAACAGAAGCTGATTTTAGTGTCTTCCCTGGAGCCTGTCCCCAGAATGGAAGTGGCTTCTTTCTCTGGTCTCCTTTCAGAATGTGAAGCTTTACAATATTAGAGCTATATTTGGAAAATGGGGCAATCTGAATATCAATAAAGAAAGTAGCTGCTTAAATCCGTAAGTTAAAAAGAAAAAAGTAATTAATTGATAAAGGGAAAAAATAATGCATCAGAAAGAAGATGACGCAACTGGAAGCACCAGGCCTCTCTCCCCATTCAGGTAGCAATTGCACTGGCAGACTCTGCCTGATGGGACTATTATGGAACTTTGGATTCTAGTGAAGGTTTACAACTTCCAGGGGAAGACTTGGACAGTAAACTGCACTTAATTTAGGTCAATTTGAGCTCTTAACACAGTACCAACTACCCATCTCCCACCCTAGCCACACCTCAGGTAGCTGTGCACATGTTCCTGGAGCATCTTGCACATAGCTTGTGAGAGCTGGGTGGACAAAAAGAATCCTGTTTTCCAAATATTGGGTATTTGTGCTCTGATCACTGATGCTGTTTCTGACCAGGGCTGGCGCCCTTTCCCCCACTTCATTTTTCTCTTTTCTCCCTTTTGGGAGCCAAACATTAAAGACCAGGATATTCAAAAGCAACTGCATATAAGGGGGGAATTGGAAAGTGACCACCCATGCTCAGTGGAAGGCTCTGGCTTAGAAAAACCTGAGAAGACCTTAAGTTTTCTCCTCACCCTGCTCCTTGGCACAGAGACAGAGTACAAACAATAAAAACAACAGCAATAATAATAATACAGGGGGGAGAATCTGATTTCCAGAGGTACCACATTATTAGATTCAAATGTTCAGTTTTCAAAAGAAGAATCACAAGAAAAATCACAAGAAGAAAATACAAAGAAACAGGAAAGTGTGGTTCATTGAAAGGAAAAAATAATGAACAGAAAGTGTCCCTGAAGAAGAGCTGATGGCAGATCTACCAGACAAAGACTTTAAACAATCATCTTAATGATGCTCAGAGAATGACAGGAAGATGTGGAGAATGTCAAGAAAATCATGTGTGGATGAAATGGAAATATCAGCAAAGAGATAGAAAACCTAAAGAGAAACCAAAATGAAATTAGCCAAAAAGTACAATAACTGAAGTGAAAAATTCACTAGAGGGAGTCAAAGGCAGGTTTAAGCAGGCAGAAGGAAGAACTGGCTGGCTTGAATATAGGACAATGGAAATTATTGAGTCTGAGGAACAGAAAGAAAAAAGGTTGAAGTGAACAGAGCTGGAGGGACCTGGGGGACATCATCGAGCAGACCAATACACACATTGTGGGAGTGCCAGAAAGATTGGAGAGAGAATATCTGAAGAAATAGTGGCTGGAACTTCCTGAATTTGATGAAAGACATTAATATAAATGTCCAAGAAGCTCACAATAACTCCAAGCTAAGATGAACTCAAAGAGACCCACACTGAGACACAGCATAATCAAATTTCCAAAAGCCAGAGACAAGAAGAGGATTTAGAAATCAGCAAGAGAGAAGTGACTGGTCACATACAAGGTATCCTTAGTAAGATAATGAGCAGATTTCTCATCAAAAACTTTGGAGGCCAGAAGGCAGTGGTCAATATATGCTAAGTGCTAAAAGGAAAAAACTGTCAGTCAAAAGTCCTGTTGCCAGCCAAACTGTCTTGCAAAAGTGAGGAAGAAATTAAGACTCCCATGAAAATCTAAAAAAATTGTACATCAAAAGACACTACCCACAAAGTGAAAAGACAACACACCGGATGGGAGAGGAAAGATATCTTCAAATCATATACCTCATAAAAGGTTAATATCCAGAATATGTAGAGAACTCCTGAAACAAACAACCTGATTCAAAAATGGGCAAACAGGGCCAGCCCAACAACTTGACTTGGAAAAAAGGCCTGGAAGTACACACTGTTCCCCAATAAAGTACTGTTCCCCTTCCCAACCCCCCCCAAAAAATGGGCAAACAACCTGAACTGAATTTCTCCAAAGAAGACATACCGATGGCCGATAAGCACCTGAGAAGATGCTCAATATCACTAATCATTAGGGAAATGCAAATCTGAAGTATAGTGAGATACCACCTCACACCCACTAGAATGGCTACTATAAAAAAAAAAAGAGTAAGTGTTGGTGAGGAAGTGAAGTGGAGTAATTGGAGCTCTTGTGAGAATATAAAATGGTGTAACTGCTGTGGAAAACAGTATGATGGTTCCTCAAAAAATTTAAAATAGAATTACCATGCGATCCAGCAATTTCACTTCTGGGTATGTCCCCAAAAGAACTGAAAGCAAGGACTTGAATAGATATTAATACACCCATGTTCATAGCAGTATTATCCTCAATAGCTAAACATGGAAGCAACCCACCTGGTCATCAGTGGATGAATGAACAAGCAAAATGTGGTCCATACGTACAATGGAATGTTATTCAGCCTTAAAACGGGACATTCTAATGCGTGCGACAACTTGGATGGGCCTTGAGGACATGATGCTCAGTGAGCTCAGTCAGTCGCAGAAGCCCAAATACTGTATGATTCCACTTAATCAAAATCTAGGGACAGAAAGTAAAATGGTGGGTGGGTCGGTGGAACTGGGGGCAGGAGGAGAATTAAGAATTGTTTAATCAATGTTTCCCTTTTACAAGAGGAAAGAGCTACAGGGATGGATGGTGCTGATGGCTGCACAAAATTACAAATGGTACTTAGTGCCACTGACCTGTGCACTTTAAAATGGTTAAGATAATACATTTTATGTTATGTGTATTTTACCACAATAACAAAGAAAAAAGGGAAAAATTGAAAATAACCTAAATATCCAAGAATTGGAGAATAATTAAATCTATTAAATGGTGATGGTGGGGGCCGGGGGGGGAGGCTTTTCCTTTACAAACTAGGTCTCTGGGTAGCTAAACAGTAGAAGAGGGGAATCTTGTCTCCATAGAAATACTTCAGCCAATGAGCAAGAAGGGGTAGCAGGTGAGAATGTTGGCACCTGTTGGGCCGGCTTCATGGCTCAGGTGGTTGGAACGCCATGCTCCTAATGCCGAGGCCACTGGTCCGTGCCCCTCTACAGCTAAGATTGTGAACAAGGGCTCTCCCTAGAGGTGGGCCGCCGTGAGCAGCCAGAGGTTGGCATGAGCTGCTGTGAGCGGCTGATCGTCGATTGGTGACCAACTGCCTCAGCCAGGGGGGAGCGCAAGGCTCACAATACCAGCTTGGGCCAGGGAGCTGTGTCCTACACAATTAGACTGAGAAACAACGGCTTGGGGGAGTGGGGGGGGGTGCGTGAGGTGGAAGAAGGGGAAAAAAAAAAGAATGTTGATACCTGCTGAAAGAGCAAACCACTCGCTGACTCACCAAAAACCCGGCTGATTCCACCAATGTCCCACTCGGATGCTTTTCAGAGCCTTCTAGGGGACAACTCCCACCAGCACAGCCAGGAGGACCCCCCCCCCCCAGAGGGGCTGTGGTTGGCGTTAGGGAAGCAGAGGGGAGCGGAGTATGCTGATGGAGTTCTGGTTTTAAGGACCCCCTCCCATGAGGCCAGCCACACCCTGGGGAACCGTAGTTCAAAGGACCATAAGCCAAGTGGAGACAGAAGACAAAAGCTGGAAGTGTTACGGGAAGCCTTCTTTCCCACTCCGGTGAGGAGAGGGAACTTCTCTGAACTGAGGACATGGGACTATGGGATGGCAGAAACATGGCCTTTCACCCCATGTCCCACTCAGCGATGTACCCCTGCAGTGCCCTCAAGAAGCTGAAACTGTCCCTGCCCACATGTGAGAATGGGGGCGATGGGGCCAAATCGCCAAGATGGGACGTCTACCTTAGCCAAGATGGGCCGAGAGGGCTCAGTGTTGTGCGGTTTCACCCTGTCTGGTCCTCTTCTGTCCAACCTCCATGTCTCTCTTCGATTGTTCCCAATTGAAGAGTGACTTACTGGGTTCCTGGAGTGACTGCAGGAGCATCGTGTCTCAGGGGGCACCGTCTGCCATCGACATCCTCCTTAATTTAATTTTCATTATAATGCATTTTAATTATGGCTTCCTGGTGCCCAGCAATGATGGCTGCAAAGGTAGATAGTTATTGTAACAGTTTTCCAGCAGATGGCAGCAACGCGTCATGTTCTAACAAAAATCCTTAGGGAGTGTGTGGTGTTTGATCTGTGAGCCCACATCCACTCAGGAGGAAGAACGTCCATTAGCTAAAGGGCCTCACCGGCCTAACAGCATTTCAAACACGCAGTGCTTCTCATCTGAAGGGAGAACTGAACAGTGACTGTCTTAAAGGAAATCATCCATGGGGATTTTAAACATGGGACCGTGGTCTTGAAACTTACCCTCCTCAGATATAGATTTCTAGTCTTCAAAATAGATAAAGACATCATAAGAAAAAACTACAACCCAATATCCCTTACGAACATAGATGCAAAAAATCCTCAACAAAACACTAGCAAACAATCTACCCACATGTAAAAAGGATTATACACAGTGACCAAGTGGGATCTATCCCAGGAGTGTAAGGTTAGTTCAATGTATGAAACTTAATCAACGTCACTCACCAGATTTATTAAGTGAAGGAAGGAAAGCCACATGATCGTCAGTAGAGACAACCAGCACAACTGACAAAATCCAACACTATTCGTGACAAAGACACTCAACAAACTAGGAAGACGAGGGAACTCCCTCAACCTGATAAAGGGCATGTAAGAAAAACTCACAGTTAACAGTAGCACACTTAATGGTGAAAGGCGAACAGCTTTCACTCTACTCAATGTTGTGCTGAGGTTCCAGCCAGGTGGTTAGGCAGCAAAATAAACAATAACATCCTGATGGGAAAGAAAGAAGGAAAACTGTCTCTGTGCACATGACATGAACATATATACAGAAAACCCTAGGAAATGCACCGAAAAACTATCAGAGCTGATGAGCGAGTTCAGCAAGATTACAGGATGTAATATCAACGTACAAAAGTCATTTGTATTTCATACCAACAATGAACAATCCCAAAATGAAAGCCATTCCATAAACAATAGCTTTAAAACGAATAAAGCACTTAGGAATAAATTTAACCAAAGAAGTGCAAGGCCTGTTCACTGAAAACTATAAAACATTGTTGAAAGAAATTAGAGAACTAAATAAATGGAAAGTCTTCTTGTTTTCATGGATTGGAAGACTTAACATTATTAAATGACACCATTCCCCAAATTTATCTGTGGATTCAATGCAATCCCTATTTTTTTTTTTTTTTTTTTTGCAAAAAATGGACAAACTGATCCTAAAATTCATATGGAACTGCAAGAGACCCAGAAGAGCCAAAACAATCTTGGAAAAACAACAAAATTGGAGGACTCACACTTCTCGATTTAAAAATGTACTACACATTTTGTAGCAAAATTTACTACAAAGACTTAAAACCTTACCACAAATCAAGACCATGTAGCATAGGCATAAGGATATACATATAGATCAATGGAAAATAATTTAGAGTCCAGAAATAAATTCATACATCTATGATCAGTTGATTTTGGACAAGGGTGTCAAGACCATCCAATGGGAAAAGAATAATCTTTTAATAAATGGTGCCGGGACAACTGGACATCCACATGCAAAAGAATGAAGCTGGACCCCTATTTCATATCATATAAAAAAATTTACTCAAAATGAACCAAACACATAAATGTAAGAGCTAAACTTTTTTTAAGCTAAAACTTTTAAACATTAATCTAAAACTATTAAACTTAAAAGAAAACATAGGTGTAAATTTTTGTTACTTTGAATTAGGAATGGTTTCTTACACAGGACACCAAATGCATAAGCAACTATAGAAAAAATAGATAGATTTCATTAAAACGAAAACTTTTGTGCTTCAAAGACATCATCTAGAAAGTGAAAAGAAACCCACGTAATGGGGAAAATATTTGGAAATCATCTACCTGATAAGTATCTTACATCTAGAATCCATAAAGAACACTTATAACTTAACAATAAAGACAAATAACAATTATAAAATAAGCAAAGGATTTATGAAGACATTTTTCCAAAATATTCATACAAATGGCTACTAAGCACATGAAAAGATACTGAATGCCATTAGTGATCAGGGAAATGCAAATCAAAACCACAATGAGATGCCACTTGATACTTACTAGGAGGGACATAATTAAAAGACAAAACAGAAAATAACAAGAGTTGGTGAGGCTGTGAAGAAATTGGAACCTTCATACACTGCTGGCAGAAATATGAAATGATGCAGCCACTTTGGAAAAATAGTCTGACATTTTCTTGAAAAGTTAAACATCGAGTGACCATGTGACCCAACATTTCGACTCCCACGTACTGAAAAGTAATTTTAAGAGAATTGAAATATATGTCCATACAAAACTTATGCACTAATGTTCATAGCATTATTCTATTTAACTATTATTAATAGTTAAAAAGTGGAAGCAACCCAAATGTCTATCAACTAATGACCAGATAAGGAAAATGGGGTCTATCCATACAATGGAATACTATTCAGTCATAAAAAGGAATGAAATACTGATAGATGCTACCACTTTGAGGCACTTTGGAAACATTGTGGCGAGTGCAAAAGCCAGACTCGAGAATACATATGTACGAATCCATTAAAATGAAATGCCCAGGGTAGGAAAATCCGTAGACACTGAAAGTAGCTTAGTAGTTTCCAGGGGCTGGAGAAGGACTCAAAATGTATGGGGACGATGAAAATGTTGTGGAATTAGATGGTGGTGATGGTTGCTCCACTTTGTGAATACACTAAAGATACACTGAATTGTACACTTTAAAGGAGTGAATTTTATGATATGTAAATTATATTGAGAGAGAGATGCCTAGGTAAGAATGGACTGGTTGGCAAGCAAGGAGCCAGTTGGAAGAGAACACTGCTTCTCCACCCTGAACAGAAATACTTTGAGTAACAGAAGCCTATTGTGTCTCAGCCTTAAATCAAGGATTAAGTCAATGGTGACACACCCATGGCTAAATCCCTGATGGGTTGAGCAGGCACCTGGTAAATCCTTTCAAGTAACAAAATGGCTCAAAGCGAAGAGACTAAAGGTCCTGCATGGAACTGAAGTATTCTCAGTTCAGTCAAGAAAAGAACTGGATTTGCAAAGAAAAGAGGTGTATCTTTTTCCTTTTTTTTGGATTATTCAAAGTGATCTTTATTACACATCAAGATATTTAGTAATAGAAAACAATTAGAGCATAGCTCTAAAATGATAATTAAAGACAAAATAAAATATGTGCTACGTGACTTATTTAAATATAACTCTGAGTACATATACTACATAGATGAGGTACGGGTCAATCTGCCTTTTTCTTCTTCTTCTTCTTCTCTTCTTCTTCTTCTTCTTCTTCTTCTTCTTCTTCTTCTTCTTCTTCTTCTTCTTCTTCTTCTTCTTCTTCTTCTTCTTCTTCTTCTTTTATTCTTATTCTGCTTTCACATCAGGAAAGAAGAAAAAGTAACCATGGGACATTTTATAAAAATTATCTTTCCGTCCACTGACAGTTGGAGAAAAGTGGTGGATCTTATCTTCAAAGTCTGTCTAGCAAAGATCCAAGTGCATGGCCATTGACACGTGGCGCTGACTGGAATCAGATGGGTAAGAAACCAATTATATTTATTTGAAACAATGGTCATAGTGGAGAATCCAAACACATACTAAAGTAGACAAAATGGAATAAGGAACTCCCATTCACCCATTCAACAATTAGGAACGTTTGACCAACCTTTCCCACATCCCATTGTCAGTATACATCTGTCAAAGACAAGGGCTCTTTCACAAAACAATCACAATCCCTTCATGGTGCCTAAATAGCAATGGTTTTCAATATCAACTAATCAGTACCCTTGCATTTGTAAGCCCCTGCAAGCAACACAAATGGAAGCCACAAACCATGTGTGGGAATATAATACTGCCCACTGCCCTGCAATTGCCTCTGTGCCAGCCCTGCCCTCTGAAAATATGGTGCCAGGAGCTGGGATGGGGTATGGACTCCAGGCAGGGACCCCGGGAAGGCAGGCTCCCCTCCCCAACTCGGGCTTCTGACTCGGATTCCCAGGGCTTCCAAGTGTCTCCCCAAATTGCCAACAGCTGAAGAACAGGGCTGAGTACAGTCTCTGGGGAATCTTGAGATCTGGGGCAGAGGCCAGGACTGTCTCCATCCCACATGCTGGGGTGTCCACCACCTTGAATCCTGGGGTGCAGTTCATGGGGCCCAGGCCCAGCGAGGAGAGCCACTTCTTTCTGAGTATTAAAGAGTAGGTGCTTTTGCTTTTAGCGTCTGTTGACCTTTTTTAGGTAGACAATGGTGTCATTTGTCAATAGAGACCATTTTTTTTCGCTTTTCTCCCAGTTCTTTCCCCACTTCACTCCTTTTATTTCCTTATGGTATTGGCCAAGACCTCCAATACTATCCAGACTGTGAGTGGTTGTGAATACCCTTGTCCTTTGCCCACTCTCAAAGGGATGGTGTCTAAAATGTTTCATTAAGCAAAATATTTAGTGCTGGCTTTCCATAATAAACAAAGGAACAAAAAAACAGTTAAAGAAGTTATGTTTTAGTGTTAATTTGCTAAAAGTTTTGTTTTTGTTTTATAGTCATAAATAGGTATTGCACTTTATCAAATACTCTCCTATATCAATTGAGATCTTTGTTCTTTCCCTAAAGTCTATTCATGAAGTGAATTATGTTGATAATTTCCGAGGTTGAACCTTCCTTGCATTCTTGATCCTAACATGCTATTTTCCAAAACACTGTTGCATTTCACTAGGCAATATTTTATATGACATGTTTGCATCCCTGTTCATAAGTTACTTAGCCCAATACTTTTCTTTCCTGCATTGTCCTTTTCTGCATTTGGAATTAATTATACACTAGCCTCATGAAATGACCTTGGTAGATTTTCTTTCTTTTTTTGGAACAACTGGCATGAGTTAGTAAAAAAAAAAATTGTTTTTCAAGTTTGGTGGAATTTACCTCTAAAGTTATCTAGGCCCAGAGTTTCTACAGTGGGAAATGCTTTAACCACCATTCTATTTACTGATCTCTGAATGTCTCTAGTTCTTATTTTCCAATTTGGATATTTTATAAATCTCTAGGAATGTGTTCATTGTCTGTAGGTATTGAAATGCCTTGATTTTTCAGAAATCTCATCTATATCTGTAGTAATTTCCCTTTTTATTGTCATTATTTTATTTTTCATATCTTCTCTCTCATTTTTTATCATTCTTGTTAGAGGTCTCTCTTACTCATCTTTTTTAAAAAAGCGTCTTTTGGGTTTGTTATTTGCTGTTGGCTTTGATCTTTTGTTTCATTGATTTCCTTTCTTATTTATTTCTTTGTTTCATGTTTCCTCAGTTTGCTCCATTCTTCATTTTGCTACTTTCTTAAGTTTAATTCTTCTTTTTTTCCCAAAGATTTATTGGGGAATACTGGGGAACTGTGTGTTTCTCCAGGACCCATCAGCTCCAAGTCATTGTCATTCAATCTTTGGTTGCAGGGGGTGCAGCCCACCATCCCATGCAGGAATTAAACTGGCAACGTTGTTGTTGAGAGCTCCCACTCTAACCAACTGAGCCATCCGGCCACCCCTTCAGTTTAATTCTTAACTCTTTTGCTTTTAATCTTTCATATTTCCTGATAAAAATATTTAAAACAGTACATTTTCTTCAAAACACTGTACCCCACAAAATGTATGTAATGTTTTCATTGCCATTTGGTTCTCAGTATTTTTTTTAACTTTTATTTATTTAAGTGTTTTTAAACACTTAAATAAATAAGGACACATCGCTCCAAGTCAAGTAGTTGTTTCAGTCTAGTTGTGGAGGGCGCAGCTCACAGTGGCCCATGTGGGGATGGAACCGGCAACCTTGTTGTTAAGAGCATCGTGCTCTAACCAACTGAGCTAACCGGCCACCTCTGGTTCTCAGTATTTTTAAATTTGCTTTATAGTTTCCATTTTAACCCAAAGGTTATCAGGTAACATGCTATTTAGTTTCTAACCATGTGGGATGTACTCATTAGGGCACAAACCAGGTTGATGCTACAAAGAGACCCCAGGAGACAGTAGCTTAGAAGCTTATTTATTTCCTCGTCACAGAAAAAGTCCAGAAGCAAGTGTACAGGCGGGTGGGGGCTGCTCCAGGTCTCATAAGAGACCCATCTTCCTTCCTTTACTGCTCTGCAGTCCACTGCTGCACCAGCGTCCTGGCCCTCGGGAAAGGAAAAAGGACACTGCACATCTCTTTGGCCCAAACCTGTCACACGGCCATGGCTTGCTGCCATGGTTACTGAGAGATGTAGTTCATGGTGGGGCAGCCATTGCTTCACTGGACTTTTGTGGTTAGAGATTGGTTAATTAATTAAAAACGAATTAATTTTATTGCTTTTTGGTCAGAGGACCGTCATATGCTATTGGCCATTGGGATATTCCAAGACTCCTTCGTGATAAATGGGCAGAAACGTCCCCTGTGGACTAAGAAATGTGTATTCTGTCTGTGGGGTGTGAGTACATAGTGAGTCCACAGGTATCCAGCAAATCAGACTTACAGTCTTACCGCTGGATCTTCACTATATCGCTGCAGTTTTGTCCCTCTGAGCTCCCAGTTCCTGCGGGGGGCATGCTCTTGGAGGACCTGTTTGCCCTGCATTTCCTACAGACTGTGAGGGCTGCTGGGGCTCTGTCCTGTCCCTCCTCCTGCTGGTGTATGTAACACCCATCCTTCCTGGCGCTTGTCTACAGTTCTGCTTGCTCAGAGATCACAGTGGCTTTCTTTTGGTTCATGTGGCTTTTTGTTTTAAGATTGTCCCTTTCAGATAAAGGGAAGCAGAGTTTACCATCCCAAAATGTGCCTTTGGGGGATATTATTTTAAACTCAAAGACTCAGAAAGAACCTTTGACAACTGTCCCCTCCTGCCCCCACCCCTTACCTGCCTAAAGGAATTCAGGTAGAAAAACCTGCTTCAGGACGGGAACCTTGTTCAGCTCAGCACATAGGAACTAAGTGAGGCAGACAGGGAGGATTCAAGTAAGAGAAGGGGTTTGGCACAGGGCTCCCCAAGGTGTGGATTACTTTGAGCTGCAGGCAGTCGAGATGCTGCAGGCTCATGAGAGACCTTCACCTCTCCCTGGAAGTTGAGGCCCTTGCCCATAATAAGAGTTATCACCAGCGATAACTTTTTATGACCTATCCACAGGGCAGGGCAAACTTCTAGTTACTGCAATGACCTTCTCCCCTCTGAAACCCCAAGCCCCGGGCCTCATCTTTAGCTCAGAATGCTACATAGCCTTCATTTCCCGGTCTGTCTCAGACTCTCTCATATGTGGGGTTCCCATGCACACATATGTAATTTAATTTGGTCATTTCCTCCTGTTAATCTATCTCATGTCTATTTGATTGTTAGTCCAGCCAGAAGAACTTAGAAGGGTAGAGAGAAAATTACTTTCTGCTCCATGCACACAGCACGCTGCTGGACCTTGTCTGCTCTTTTTCCAAATCTAGTCTGAGAATCGCTTCTCCTGGGTGAGCTTAGCCCATTTACACCATGTATCTGCTGTTATGTCTGCATTGTTTTCTGTCATCTTATTACTGTTCATGTGTAATACATGTTCATATATTCTGTTCATGGTGCTTTATTTTTCTTTCTTTTTTTTGTTTTGTTTACTTTTCTGCTTCCCATTGGATAAATCAAATTTTCTTTTACTGATTTTAAAAGAAACATATTGTATTTTTGTTCTTGGCTGCTCTTAAGCGTCCTCCCCATGCTGATTTCCTGTCTCTGACAAGGCATGTCCTTGGGCCCCCTCCTGCCCATTTTTATCTTCAACAGCGGCTGTATGGAGTGTGCTTCCTGGTTCTTCTGGCAGCACTTCCTTCTGTGGTCCTATGGCTGGGACAGCCCACTCCCCACCCACCCCATCTCTGGCAGCTTCTCTCCCACTTGTCTCTTTCCTTGCCTCATTTTCTCCTTCCTGTGACCTCCAGATGCTCTCAGCATGGGTGGACTTGGAGGTCTGAGAACACTGTTACTAGTATGACTGCATTTGAAAGTATTTGAATGTCTGGATATGAAAATCTGAGGTCCAGCGGCCTCTCCTTCAGTGCTTTAGAACAAGACACCTTTGTCTTGTGTCCAGCCAGGCTGCCGAGAAACCTGACACCATGCGTGTCCCCTTTCAGGAGGTTTTCCTTGGTCTCCCAATGTTTTCAGAACCTTCCTCTTGTCTTTGATCCTGTTCAATGTCACCACCTCATGTCAGGGCTGGGTCTCCTTACATCTCTTCCAGAATGCTCCCTGAGCCCCTACAGCCCAAGGTCTCTCCTTTCTCTGACTCTGGGAAATCGAGTCCCACTGTTTATTTGTTGGCATGTTTTGGTTCTCCTCCAGCTCAGGCAGTGGATGAGGTCCCTGGCCCTTCCTCCTGCCGGCTGCCCACAGCAAGGCCTTGGGCTGAGCCCGTCCTGCCTCTCCCACTCATGGATTCTAGCTGTTACGATTCTCGTACAGAATTCTCACCTTCAGTTCTTTTTCTTTTACTAAAATTAATTCTTGTTTCTGGTAACTTCCCTTGTTTTCCCAAGTATGTGTAGTTTATTGGTGCATTTGTCTTGGTGACTCTGTCTTAGTTTGTGGGTGACAGCGAGTCCACTCAGCATCGGTGTGTGCACCCCCCTCTGGCCGGTCGTGTGGACAGAAGCACTGCTGGCCAAACCTGACCGTGCCTAGGCTGGCACGTTCAAGTAAAGAGGGGAGACGCTGCCCGGGGCGCTACACACCACCACCTGCCACTCTCGGGTGGGCACACTCTCAGGGAGAAGCACATCTGGGGAGGCCAGGGATGGCGGGAGAGAGGCAGGGGCCTGCCATCGCATGTGCTCACTCAGGTGGGGGGTGTGGGGTCGGGACTTGACTCAAAGCCACAGCTGACCTTGGTGATGCTGCCATCATGGCGGTAGAGGGGCCAGGCCTGGGACCAGTGAGGACAGAGCCCCGAGCTGCCCACTGTCCCCTCTCCCACCCTTGCTGCTCAGGCTGCAGCCACCCCACAGCTTCCGGGGTCTCACTAGGTGGCTTGTGGAGTCCACACTCCCCTTCCTGCCTCGGGAATTTCTCCAGGGTTGATTTCGGGGAGGGGTCAGCAGCCCTTGGCTAATGGATGTGGGGAGCCCCTGATGTGCGGGCTCATGTGTAGCTTGAGCGGCTGGAAGGGTCTAGAGCGTTCTCGGGGTTGCTTTGTGGGTGACATGCAGAGATGGGTGGGACCTGGGATGGGCTCATCACTCGCAGCCCAGCCTGTACCCCTCACTGCCTCCCTGCCTCAGAGGCCTCTGATTGCTGTGGAGATGACTGGAGACAAGGGTGTCAGAGGCCACAGGGCCCACCAGGGTCCCTGTGGTTGTCTCATGAGCCATGAGGCCCCAGACCAAAATACACGAGCAGCTCCCGGTCTCACTTGATTTGCATAAGAACCGAGTACTGGTTGTGGCAGCCCCACCACAGCCCCAGGCCTGGTCACTCAGTGCTGGGCCCCTTGAGCTGTGGGGTGAGGGTTCTCTCCAAGGATGTCCTCTCTGCCCGCCCCCAGAGGACCTGGGGCAGGGAAATGCCCAGACTGTGGGTGGTGGTTAGGTGCTGGCCTGGGCTAACACTGCTTCCTGGGGCTGCGTGCTGCACGTGGTCACCAGGTAGGGAAGCCAACGGGAGCAGACGGTGCAAGGGTGTCCCGGGGCCGCCATAACAAGGTTCCACTTGTAAGACTGGGTGTCTTTAAACAACAGAAACTCGTGCTCCCACAGGTCCGGAGGCCAGAAGTCCAGGATCCAGACGCCAACAGGGCTGGATCCTGCTGGAGCCCGTGAGGAGATGCTCTTCCAGGCCTCTCTCCAGCTTCTGCTGGCACTTCTGGGCTTGTAGACGCATCGTTCTAAATAAACTCTGCCTGCGTGGTCACTCAGCCGCTCCCTGTATCTCCCTCTTCTTCTAAGGATGCCAGTCCTACTGGATTAGGGCCCACCCTTCTGCCGGTGACCTCATCTCAACTAATGCCATCTGCAAAGATCCTGTTTCCAAACAAGGTCACATCCTGAGATCCTGGGGTTTAGGACCTCAACATATCTCTTGTGGGGACACCATTCAACCCATGGTGGGCTGAATGGTGGCCCCAAAGTGAAGTCCACACCCTAATCCCTGGTACCTGTGAAGGTGGCCCTATCTGGGAAAAGGGTCTTTGCAGAGGTAGTAGATCGAGGGTCTGGAGATGAGACCACCCTGGATTGCCAGGGTGGGGCCTCGAGCCAATGCTGAGAGAGGAGGGCCCTGGGAAGACCCAGCAGAGCCTGGAGGGACGTGGCCACAAGCCAAGGAGCGCCTGGCACAACCAGAAACTGGAAGGGGAGGAAGGGCCCTCCCCTGGAGCCTCCTGGGCAGTGGGTGGCAGCACTGCCGACCCCCTGACTTTGGACTTCTGGCCTCCAGGACGGTGAGAGGATAGATTTCTGATGCTTTAGGCACCATGTTTGTGGTCATTTGTTCCGGTAGCCCCAGGACTTGAATCCACACCCTTGTTACATGAACAGTAACGTCCGTGCCACTGGACTGTTCTGCCCCTTGTCCTTTAGGTCCTACAGCCCGCAGCTCTCTCCACAGCGAACAGGACAGGATCTCGTTTTTCAGCAGCTGCTGGTGTTTGGGGTGTGGATGAACGGTGGATGAAGCGTGGCTTTTAATCAGCGCCTGCTGGTGTCTGAATCATTTCTAATCTCCTGTCCTTGGTCTCCAGGCAGCACTGAATGACCCTGTATATAGTCTGCTTAAGCGCACAGGTGTGTGCAGGGAAATCCCCAGAACTCAGAGGATCGTAGCTGAAAGGACCTATTACCTGGGGCGGTGCTGCCAAGCTGTCGCTCACGGGTTATTCCATTTCACACGTGGAAGATGTCTCCTTTGGCCCCGTGGTCTCCCCCTCCCTCACGCTGCCGTGTAGATGTGACCACTGGAGCCCAACAGCTTTCGTCCGACCTTGAGGCGTGAAGCCGAGACTAAGAACGGCAGGTCAGAAACACAGAGCCGGGGGTAGGTGACTTTGAGGACCAGTGTGCCGGACTCATTTTAGGGGAGAAGATGAACCCCTGTTTGTATATATACTCCTGTCACAGTGGCCAAACCCAGGAGGTACGAGCCTATGAGTGTCTTTGGAGGCCATCACCACCGTCTGAGGCCTCTCAGGCTGACCTCTGAGCAGACCCTGCAGCTGGTCCAGGCTCAGGAGTCTGCTCTGCCTCAGCTCGTGGACATTGTCCAGTGTCCCTGAGAAGACAGACCTACGTGGAGCCTGCGCTGTGCCCCACAAGGAGCCCATACCCCCTCCCAAAAGTGACCGGTCCCCATTGAGGACCAGCCTCAGGCCTGTTCCTGGGCCCTGGTGGGGACAGACCACCCAACCAGAAGAGCCAGGACCAGGACTGGTAGATGCTTGTGGCCATAGGTTCGCTGCCATAAAGTGGGGTGTGGGCAGCAGAGTTCCACCATCCAGAGAAGACGGCACACAGGGCAAGCAGGTGCCAAGCAGCCCATTTGCATGAGCAGGTGGCCTGGACCCCTGTGCACCTGCTTCCGCCTCACCCCGCTCAGGCTCAGACACACACACCTGCCCCCAGGTGAGGAGGTGGGGGCAGTTCAAGACTACAGACAGCTATGCTGAATGTCTTGCCCCCAGCTGGGAAGACAGCCCCATGGTCCCCTAAGAGGTGACCAGGGAAGGTAAAGAAGGGACCGTGTCCGCCAGATCCAGGGTCCAGGAGAGTAGCTGACTGTGTGAGGCCAGTCACATGCTGGGGGGAAGTCTGGCCAGTTGGGGAAGCCATGGGCAGGGGCCAGGCGCCAAGGGGCAGCGCGACATCCAGGCATGCGTCTGCCCTGGTCATTTTGCCCAGGCACCCCCACTCCTGACTGCATTCATCGATTCATTCAGCTCTAATTATGCACCCCCTGTGTGCCTGGCACCGTGATGGGCTCTGGGCATTCAGTGGTGACCATGGGAGAAGTTTCCTGCACTGATGGAAGCGTAGAAGCAAGGGAGACAGGCTTTAACCAAAGTGCCATGAAAAGGGGAACTGCTGGGGTGCACGAGGTGCCATGTGAGTGTCCTGCATGGGGCGACCTGGGACCTGGGCTGGGCTCCCCAAAATAGACCCCAAGGAAAGGATCTGGGTGAAAGCAATTTGTCTAACAGGAAGTGAAGCCAGAAAAAGCAGTGGGGATGGGGAAGACCGACAGGGAGCGAGGGACCAATGCTTAGGGCACTGCCCAACTCCCAACTGCACTCTGGCAGGGGCTCAACTTTCGACTGTTTGCCCTTTGGCTGTCTGCTCTCCACAGCCACACAAAGCCTCTCGGATTTTGTCACTTCGGTCATATAAGTGGGTAAGCGCAGCCAGGAGGCCATCCGGGGACATTGCGTGAAAGAAGATGGATGCATCCTGCGGGGACCTGCTCTAGGGTCTCCATCAGGGGCTGGGTACTATCAGTCTTGAGGAAAGGCCACTCCCGGGAACTTAGGTTCACAGGTCTATGTCATAGGCCAAGCCGGTTCCCAGACCTGGAGGCCATGTCCCCACATCAGGTGCTGTCTGCGGGCACAGGGGCACCCCCAGAGTCCATGTGCATGAAGGGGCCTGAGCCCTGGGGTGCCATGGGGCGTCGACAGTGCCTGCTACATAGAGTCCACCCCTGGCACAGCTCTGACACCCTCGCACCCCATGTTAACTTCACCCGCTGACCCCTCAGAGCTGTGGTTGCTGTGATTTCCAGAAAAACAACAGACGGCTGCAGTTGATCCCAAAGCCACGACTGTCCCGCCCCTTCCTCCATTCCTGGTCTGGTGGCCTGCCTGACGATGACCCAGGCCCCTGAGAGGTCTGAGGCCCTGGCTGTGTAAGGTAAGGCTGGGCTTGGTAAGGTCCAAGCGGACCCTCGGAACCCCACACACCCTCCACGGCTCCCCTCTGCCTGATGACCGGGGCAGCTGCTCCTGACTGGTAGGTCCTGTCCTGCTCTTCTGTCAGCATGTGCAGCCCAAAATAACCAGGAGCACCCGGGAAGTTAATGGAACCAGGCCTGGGAGAAGCAACCAGGACCTCTGCACCAGCAGAGCCTAAGGTGCAGGGTGGGGAACAGGTTCCCAGCAGGGCCACTTGTCCCAGCAGTGACAAGTGGGGCCACTCCTGCCTCCGCCCTTCATGCCCAGACCCGCGTGGCCTCCATATGTACACAGTGGTCCTCTGCCCGGATCTGCCATGTGACCACATCTTAACTTGATGACATCATCTGCAGAAACTCCATTTCCAAACAAGGTCAGGTTTACAGGTACTGGGCTAGGATTTCAACACATCTTTGCGGGGTGGGGGTGGGAGCCACCATTCAACTCCTAACCGCAGTTGACCCAGTGACAGCTAGTGTGATTTTTCCAGAACTTGTGGGAGGGAGACAAGTGGGCTTCTTTTCTCCCGTTATGACGACGTTCCTTAGGTTTACCTTACCTTACCTTAGGCCACCTTATACCACCTGTAATGCACACAAACAGAGAATAAAACCAAGAGAACGAGGAAGGAACAGCAACATGGGGCCCGCTGGATGGAGCCTGAAGGCACCCTGCCCCAGGCTTCTCCACACTTGTGCACTAACAGACCCCGTTCCCACCTAAACCACCTCCCAGGAAAATCCCTGTCACTAGCAACAAAGGCCATCGTAACTAATGAGAAAAGGGTACGAGCTGCGGCTTGAGACCAAGTGGCAGAGGGCACGGGCCTAGCCCCTGCTGGGGAGATGGTGATAGCCTGGGCTCCTGTGCGTGTCTCAAGCTGGGCCACGCTCCGTCGGAGGGAGTTCTGACTCCCTGGGGCCCTGGAGTGACAGGTTGCAAACAGACCCAAACGGACCTCGAGGGGCTTATTTCAGCTGTGAGGCCCGCAGCCAGCAGATTTTGGGAGTTGTTCAATCCCTGGGCAGCTCCAGGCCACTTGCCAAGGACCTTTTCTTGGTCTTCTTGGAGAGGAACACAGGTTTTCTTTTCCTCTTTTTTTTCCTCTGGAGGTGCCAGCACTCGCAGCTGTGAGCCAGGAGACAGTGAAGCCAGCAGGGTGCCAGCAGCCAGCCTGGGTGACAGTCTCCTGCTTCTCTCGCAGACACAGACTGCATTTCCAATCAACAGCGACCCTCCCTTCCTCCCTTCCTCCCTCCCTCCCTTCCTCCCTCCCTCTCTCCTTTTTTAAAAGCCAGTTTGAGTTGGGTTTCTGGTGACTGACAACAGCCTAGAGTCTGCTCATCCCTCTGTGAGGCCATAGGGTCCTCTGCCTGGACCTGCCACGTGGCCACGTTTCTCCACCTGGAACAGGGGTGCAGGTCCCTGGGATTTCAGGCTTCTTGAAGGCACAGATACATGCACCAGTAACTTATAGACTATTACGGTTGCCATGTCTTCTCCCTAGTAAATCTGTGTCTTGTGGAGAAAAGCTTCCTATTTCAATGTACAGCCCCTGCTAAGGGGCACAGCCCACTACCCTCACTGTGGAGAAAGCCCCAGGCAGGGCCCTGGGGTGGGGCACAGCTGCCCGACTGCCCCAGGGCCATCTGGGCTTACTTCCCGAGCAGGTACTGCTCCCTGCGCTAGGCCACCTCGGGCTGCCCTGCCAAAGCCAGCTCATCTACACCAGCTCCAGCCAGGCAGACCACCAGCCACTCCCGCTGCACTTGGGCCCATTTGCCACTGTCAGACATGCCAAAGAATGTACATAAGTTAGGTTCCCAGTGATGAGGGCTGGGGACGCACTGCTGTGGGGTTGCGTGGGACCTGTCTGGGCTTGTTGCAGACCCGGTTCTGACTGCATTCTCCCCTGAAGGCACTTCCCCTCTGGCTCGGCCAGGCCACTGCCTGTCAGTGGTGCCTGTGGCCCTGCTCCACCAAAGAGTGAGAGTGCAGGCAGACCTGGGACTGTCCTCAGCCCAGGTGGGAGTGGAGAGGGGGCAGGGTGGCGGCACTGGGTCATTTGGGGCCTTGGAAAGGGATGCCTAGGTTGATGTGCAAGGGAAGGACACAGAGAAGGAAGGTCCTAGGAGGGGCCACGGCCTATGCAAAGGCCCAGTGGCAGCACGGAGGGCGAGGCTCAGAGCGAAAGGGCACAGGGTGTGGGCTCCGTCAAACCAACTTCCTCTGTGTGAATGAGCCGGAGTGTGGGGCATGCTGGGGGATGGGGGGACAGGGCCCCTGCCAGCCCCTCTCCTCCCTGAGGTCTACGTCACTCATGTGCTGTCTCGAGGGAACCCTGGTGTGGAAAGGGCCACATGGCCATCCCAGGGTGCTGCTGGGTGGGTGTTATTGTCTCTGTCCAGGAGAAGCCTGACTCCACTTGGCACCCTGACCCAGGCCCGGTAGGAAAGGCCAGAGGCAGCCCCAACCTACCCCGAGGCCTTGCCGCGCCTGGCCTTCTGCTCCTCAGCCCCAGCCCGCGGCCAGCCCTGTACAAGCTCAAACAGAAGCCTGATCCAGCCCTGCCTTGGGTGGGGAGGTGAACATGTGGACCAGGTGTCGTGAGCCAGGGGCACCTGCTCCCCCTCCCCATGGGAAGCCTGAGGCCAAATGGGGTGGCTGGTCTGGGCAGGTCTCTGTGCCCTGGGGGACACCCTGGCAGGTGGGTGGGCATGAGGCAGTCTGTGTGCTGAGTTGGGGGAGGCCTCCGCTGGAATGCACCCTTCTAGCCCACTGAGGCTGCCTGAGGGGGCTCACACACTAGGTGTTCCCCAGGCTGAGAACGGAGTGGGAAGGGCAGGGTGGGCCCCTTCTAGGAGAGGTGCCGCCTACCCATCCACCCATAGCACCCGCCGCCCTGGCCCGCCCGACGCCCCAGCTTGCCAGCCTGCCCGCCTGCCCGCCCCACCCGACAGTTTCCGATGAAGTGTTCCCAAGGCAACAGCAGCACAAACCAGGGGGAAAAAGACAAGCCCAGGCAGGGGCAGGCTGGAGTGGTCACAGCCTGGGGGTGGGAGGGAGGACTCCAGGGCCTCCCAGGGCTCTACTACCAGGCACCTGAGGGGCCACTCCATGCCCCTAGGCTTCCCTCCTTAGGCAGGGGGGCTCCTGGGAGGGTCTGGGACCCAACATGGCATTGGACATGGGAGGGCCCTTGGCTAGTCTGCTGGACACAGCGTCCACTCCTTGGTAAAAGCCAAATTTTGATGAAGGAATCAGCAGATAAATGAATGAATGAATGGGTAGATCCACATGGATGCCCACCTGACCACCGGATGGCAAAACCACAGTAGAAAACTATAAGCCTGCATCCCTGGGAGCTCCCCCCCACCCCCGCCCTGTGGGAGTCAGCCCTTGTCCTAGGGACCTGCGAGAAGGGGCTCTGCTGGAAGAGGGGGTGGTTCATTCCAGGGAGGGTGGGGAAGGGTGTGGCCAAGGTGTGGGGCTCCTGGAACCCAGCCCATCAGTCTGGGGTATCGGGAAGCCTTTGGTGGGGGTGTTGGGGCCCCAAGGGTAGGGTGGCTAAAGCAGGAGGGTGAGGCTGGTTAGCTACACGTGGAGGTGGGGAATGCAGCTCAGGGGCCCCTCCAGGGTCTGGCTGAGGAGATGGTGGTGGGAGAACCAGTAGTTCTGCAGGCCCTGGTTCAGCCATCCAGCCAGAGGGGCTCCCCAAAGTGTATGCACTGCCCCTCATTTCCTCCACCCCCAGGTCACCCTCAGGGTGTCCCCAGCCCCACAGCAGTGTGGGTGGGCTGCATGGGGCGTGTGTGGGGAGTGAGAGCCCCCGCCTTACTGACAAGGAACTGAGGGGGAAGGGTGAGAAACTCCAGCCCTGCAGCCCCTCCCCCAGCCCCTCCCCCACCCTCATGACTGGACTGGACGTTTCCCAGGAAACAGGCGGCAGAGACAAGACGACAGCCCTGGGGCTGGCGGCTGGACCTGTTGGACTGTCTGTAGTTGGAGAGGAAAGGCCAGGGCAAAGGTAGCCAGGGCTCCAGGGGCTCCTGGCTCCTCCCTATTGTGCCCCCCACCCTGCCACAGCAGGACCACCCCGTGTCCCCGTTCCCACAGGCCGCATAGTGCCATCGGCCACGGGAGACCTGGCCTCACGCCTGGGCTGCCTGGGGGAGGGGAGGCTTCATGCCAGGGCCAAAACCTGGGCCCAAGGGGACCCTCTCCACCAGGGATCCCTGGGCCTGGTGGGGCCCCGTGCCCTGGAGGTGACTGAGGTGACACAGACAGTAGTTATGAGACTGTGGAGGTGGGGCCTGGCCATCCAGCCCGGGTGAGGCAGGGCAGCCTGGGGTGGGCTGGAGGTCCAGTCCTTGCTGCAGGCATCTGTCCACAGGGCCCTGCACACCCTTCACAGCTGGTTGGAGGGCATGGCGGAGCTGCAGGCCTTGCAGGCCTCCTGGCCCCTGATGGCACGGTGGCCGCTGCCCAGCTACGGGAGCAGGAGGTATAGGGTGTGGAGTGTGGACCAGATGGGGGCCCCTTGGGATCCCCTGAGTCCTCTGTGCCTCGGACCAAGGCCCAGCCCAGTGATGGCCTGCAGACCCTCTCCTGGTGGCGGGCAGTGAAAGGACTGCCGGTCTGGGCCCAAGGCGCCCCAGAAGGGGCAGGGGCGGCCAGGCCCCTGTAACCGCCCCACTGTCCTGGGCATGCTGGGGGAACAGACACTGCAGGAGGCACAGAACCCAGCGGAGTTGTGGACATAATGGCATGGCCTGGTGCAGCGGGCGGAGGCCAGGTGAGGCCAGGGCCGGCACCGGGAGGGTGCCGCTGACCACCCTGTCTCTGTCCCCTGGAGCTCCTGGAGCAGCTTGTGCCGGCTGCCTGGAGCTTTGAGGAGGCCTGCGGTGTGGACCTGGTACTGCTGACCCTGGACCAGCAGCTCCTGACCCAGCTGGGGCCCGAGGGAGGAGAGGGGGCTTTCCTGTACCTGCAAGTACAGTCCAGGGCCTGGGTGGACCAGGGACTGGCACAAGGCTCAGTGGGCCTGTGTTCACAGCGGGTGTACCAGGGGCTGTGGCCCGGGCTGAGGGCCTGCAGAGGGCCTTGGAGGCTGGCCTGAGGCTGGTGGTGAGTGGGACAGGCAGGACAGGTCAGACAGGGTGTCTTCCGTGTTCACATCTGGGGACTCCCAGGAAAGCCCTTCCCCCAGTGCCTCCTACCCTGCCTGGGGCATGGTCCAGGTGCTGACCTGGCCCTTCCCTCTGGCTACAGAGGAGGAAGCTCTGCTGGTGAGGGAGTAGCTGGAGCAGCTCCAGGAGTGGGCGCGGCTGCCTGGGGATGCCACCTGTGTCCAGCAGGGACTGCTGCCTGACCTGGGCATGGGGTCCACTGAGTCCACAACCCCAGCAAGCTCAGGGGCCCGGATGGAACTGGAGGGAGCCGCCTCTGAATATCAGGTACTTAAGAACCAAGAGCAGGTGTTTGTGCCCAGGATGGACCTGGAGGGCTGGGGCAGGGGTGTCCACCCTGCCCCATAGCCTTTGGCCCTGGAACAGGGATGGCGGGGGTGGGTCTGGAGGGCTTTCTGTCCCCAGGCGGGATTGCCTGGGGCAATGCTGCTCTCCTCTCCCAGCTGAGGGCCCAGCTGGCAGAGGCCCCTGGCCAGCTTGTGGCACACACAACAGCATCTGTCCAGGAACTGTACCTCCCGCCGGGTACCCCAGGACCTGCAGGGGTCACCGTAGACAAACTGCACAGCCAGGCCCAGGAGGCGGGCATGGGAGCCCAGGTGTGCAGGCAGCTGAGCCAGAGGGGTTGAGGGCAGGGTGCTGTGCCCAAGGCTGGGCTCAGGGTGGTCCACTCTCTCCGAGCCGGACCAGCCGAGCTGATCTGGTCCAGGAGGGGCTGCCGCCTGCAGGTGCCTTGGGAGACTCGGGCTGGGGACGGGCTCAGCCCAGAGTCCTGTGGAAGGATGGGGTGACCACAGGGAAGCTGGACAGCTTGGGGGCTCTGGAGCTGGGAGGAGACCTGCCCCCTTGGGACGAGAAGGCAGGCCGCAAGGAGGAAGGAGAGTTGGGCAGGCAGGGTTGACCAGAAGGATTTCTGGGGCACCTCCAGACCTGGTTCCCGTCTTTGAACAGTCTTGAGACCCCATGGCATGGCCACCCTGCTCTCCCAGTAGGGCCAGGGCCACAGATACAGGCGGGCCCTGGCTGCCAGCCCCCAGAGGTGTGTGTGGCCAGCAAAGGACAGGACCTCTGGGGGCAGGACTGCTCAGCCTCTGAACTGTCTTGGGCTGGGACAGGGGGTCAAGGTACCTGGGCTCACCTCCCACCTTTTCTATCAAGTAGAACTCCCAGCTGAGATCACAGTGCTATTACTTATGACTTCCATTTACATAGCAACTGGAAAGAAAATACATATTTGGAGCAAAATAGAAAGAAATTTAACTCTGAAGTACAGGCTGGACATCTCTCCTGGTTTAATGCTAACTCATGGCCCAGCCTGCAGTCCACAGAATGGGTTCCACCCTGGCTCACCGGTCTCCCCCTCTGCCCTCCCTTCTCCCTCCATCTCCCTCCTCCCTTTCCCCCCTCCCTCCCTCACCCTCTGCCCTCCCCCCCCCTTGCCTTTCTTTCTCCCCCTCCTCCCTCCCCCTCCTGTCACAGGGAGAGGCTGGGGCTGGCACAAGGAAGCTTCCAGGGTTTCCTGCTGTCCTGAATGCCCACATTCCCCTCCTCACTCACTCCACCAGGTTTAGTTCTCAGACTTGGGACTGTCTTGTTTGTTCCGGGCTGGCAGGTGGCTTAAACAACAGAATGCTGAAGCTGGAGGTCCCAGGGCCAGGGGTCTGCAGGGCTGGCTCCTTTTGAGAGTCTCGAGGGAGAATGGGTCCCAGGCTTCCCCTCTGCTTATGGACGGTCTTCTCCCTGTCTTCACATCATCTTCCCTCTGTGTGTCTGTTCTGATCTCCCCTTTTTTATAAGGACATGCAGGGCCACATACTCTCATATTCCAGTATGATCTCATCTTACTTGATTTTATCTGCAATGACTATATTTCCAAATAAGGTCACATTCTGAGGGGCTTAGGGCCCCAACACATGAATTTTGGGGGGGACACACAATTCAATGCATAATAGGGAGTCAGTCCCGCTGGCTCCACTGGCCTTTTCTCACCCCAGCCCTGAGTGCCCAGCACAGTGCTGCCAGCTGGGCAGAGGCTGTGCTCTTCCCACTAAGCCAGGCCAGCGTGTGTCCAGCCCCCCTTGTTGTTGGAGGGAGCAGCACGAGGCACAGGTGGTAGCACTGAGGGGGACAGAGGCAGCAGGGCCTCTTGGAGGCAGGCAGATTAAGAGGCTCCTCTGGGGCCTTCCTGGTGGCTCAGGCAGTTAGAGCTCCATGTTCCTAACTCCGAAGGCTGCCGGTTCAATTCCCACATGGGCCAGTGGGGTCTCAACCACAAGGTTGCCAGTTCAATTCCTTGAGTCCCGCAAGGGATGGTGGGCTGCGCCCCCTGCAACTAAGATTGAACAGGGCACCTTGAGCTGAGCTGCCACTGAGCTCCCGATGGCTCAGTTGGTTGGAGCACGTCCTCTCAACCACAAGGTTGCCAGTTCGACTCCCACAAGGGATGGTGGGCTGCGCCCCCTGCAACTAGAAAACGGCAACTGGACCTGGAGCTGAGCTGCGCCCTCCACAACTAAGACTGAAAGGACAACAACTTGAAGCTGAACGGCACCCTCCACAACTAAGATTGAAAGGACAACAACTTGACTTGGAAAAAAGGCCTGGAAGTACACACTGTTCTCCAATAAAGTCCTGTTCCCCTTCCCCAATAAAATCTTTAAAAAAAAAAAAAAAAAGCTCCTCTGATGGCAGGGGTTCACGGGGGAGAGCAGGCGCTGTCATTGGCATCTTTGCTGTGGAGGAACCTGCCCTGTGAGGAACTCGCCACTTGGGCCTGCTGCTGGAGCCACTGGGCTGCTGGGCTATGGTGTCTGGGCCCTAGATGGGGAGGTCAGCCTGTCACTCTGCTCTGTGCCCACCCCCCTCCCTCTGGGCCCTGCATCCCGCCCACTTCTGCCGCTCTAGGCCATGTGTCCGGGAGGAGAGAGTGACACTCACAGCAGACCATTCTGTGGAGAAGCTGTCTGCACTACCCCACAGGCTGAGCCAGGCCGGTACCAAGGGGGCACCTGTGGCTCAGGGCCAAAGCCTGCACAGCGACCTCTTGGACCAGGCTGGAGTCAGCATGGTGACACTGCTCTCGGGTGTCCTGGGACCCTCTTCCTGGGACCATGCCCTCTGACCTGCAGGCACTCTGCGGGAAGCAGGTGGCCTGCAGGGCTGGGTGCAGCTTCTGAGGGGCTGTGAGTGCCCAGCAGTCAGCTCAGGGGGCCACCAGCTTCCGCTGGCTGCAGGCAGAGCAATGGGCAGGATTGTGTGGAGGGGCTCGCCTTGCCGGATACCCGCCTGCTGTATCGGTGGTGCAGGCCCAGGCATGGGGGTTGCAGGGAGAGGAGCCAGTGGGACAAGGACCGGTGGGCATGACTAGGGCAGGGCCAGCTGCAGGCAGCCTGCCTACACGTGCAGGTGAGGGGCAGACAGGCACGCTTCCCACCCCAGGCACACTAGAGAGACTCAGGCCAGGCCAACCTCGCACCTCCTCCCCACAGCGAGGGGCTGGCACACACCTGGATTTCATGGCCTGGTAGCAATACCACCAGCAATGGCTTGTCTACAGGAAGAGGCAAACACAGGGTGCCCTCTGGCCAGCACTGCTGTGCGTCCCAGCAGTATATCATGAACAGGGTCCTGGTGTCTGGTGAGCAGGGCTGGGGATGGATGAGGTTGGCCCCACCCACCTTGGGGGCATGTAGGTCATGACAGAGCTCACTACTCTGTCGGGTCAGGGCTCCCCAAGGCCAGCAGCAGCCACACAGCATGGCCAGTGTTGGAGACATGGACAGAGACCAGCACACAGGTGGCCAGAGGCCGGCCCAGGGCCCTGGGAGCCCTGGTGGGCAGGTGTCAGCATGGGCTTGGTGGGCAGGGGTGAGGACAGCCATGGCAGCTGAGCAGCACCCTCCGCACTGGAAGCCCGGGTCCCCAGGCCCTGTTCCTGCGCAGGCGTCTCCATGTGACCTCGTGGTTCGTATTAGAGGTGGCTGGGTGGCCCCGAATGAGGATCTGGTCAAGAACTACCCGGGCGGAGGTGAGGGCTGGGGAGGGGAGACTGAGCACTCCAGGCTGGCACCAGGCCCTGCCCTGGGAGGTGAAGGGTACCTGCTCTGCCCCATCCATTTGGGGTCTCTGGTCAGCAAAGGGGAGGACCTGCCAGAAGACCCATGAGAGGTTCCTGTTCTGGGCCGTGTTCCCAGCAGGCTGGCCCCCGAGGTAGTGTCCCCAAGGCTCGGGGCCTCCATCCTCAGCACCTTCGGCAGCCACCCTGCCCAGGAAGGTGGGTGCTGGGACAGGCATCTGAGAGGGGGCGTTGGTGCTCCTGGGTGTACAGGGGCCCTTCTTCGAACCCAGGTGGAGGGGCTGGACCCGTATGGTGAGGCCTGGCTATCTCTTCCAGACAGGTTTGGGAGCCTGCGCGGGACACAGAGACCCTAGCTCTTCAAGGTCAAGTCCAAAGAGGGGCGTTGCTGCAAGGGGAGCCCCTGAGGATACCTTGGCTCAGTCCACCCAGGATTAAGCAGCTCCCAGGGGGGCCGCACTCAAGGGAGTGCGCAGGACCCTGTGGACAGCGACGCCCGGGTCTGCTGTCAAACAAATTGCGTTTTGGAACACAAACCCGCCTCTTGGCGGGTCATCATGTCCCTGCGCACTCCATGCAAACGCCGTGGGAACCTAAGCGGGACGCACCTGCCTCGCTGCTCCCAGCGGTCGCCCGCATTCCTTCGCAGTGACTCTGGGGGAGGGGTCGAAAGGGGTAGGGGTAGGAGGGAGAAGACCCTGATGCTCCGCAGCCGCCCTCCCCCCACCTAGGGGGCCCCTCCTCGCCTAGGGGTGCACACAACCGCCGGCCAAGGGGCGCGCGTGGGGCATCCGCCTCGCCGCGCGCGGGGTTCCCAATACCTGCCCGCTCCACCTGGCTTCGCGGCGCCCCCACCCGGCCACCGCCCCCAGACGAGGGCGGGGCCACTGCGGGGAGGGGCGAGCGGGTTTAAATCCGGGCGGCGCAGGGCCCTGGCCGTGGAGCGAGCGGAGGCACGGCGTACCGAACGTGGAGCGAGCAGGTGGGACCTGGGAAGCTGGTCTGCCCCCGAGGGAAACCGAAACACCTGCGCGGCGTTCGGCGAGGGGCCGCAGAGGCTGGGCTGGGAACGCGGGTGGGGGCGCAAGGCGCCCGCGAGGGGTCCGGGGCTCCGAGCTGTGGCTCGGCTGTTGTCCCATTGGGACGGTCTGAGCTCCGAGCAGGGCGTTGCAGCCCGGTCCCCGCCCTCCCAGCCCTGGCAGTGGCCCCAATGCCCGGGTGCGGGTGGGAAGACTGAGGTTCCCCGTATGGGCGTGGGAGGCGTGGGGCGGGGGTCTCGCCCGCGCAGAGGTTTCCCGGCAGGACGGGTGCGCCTCTCTGGGCGGGGCCTGCAGGTCGGGTTGCTTCCTGCCCCTCTTACACGGCAGGGGTGGGGGCGTTTGCGAACGGTGCAGGCCCGGGCGCCTAGGGGGCGAGGCAATTAGGCTGACAAATTGAGAGAGCGGTGTGGCTCCTGCTTGAGGTGCTGACCGTCTGAGGGAGCTAGCTACCTGCTGTCAGCACAAGGACGCCTGTTGGGGTCATCTCAGGACCCCTGGGAGGGAGACGTGGGAGGGACTCTGCCTATCGTGCGCCCCACCCTCCAGCGCCCTGCTGTCCCACTCCACCCCCATCTCGCCAAGTTTCTATCGGGCCATTGATCTCTGTCTGTCTGCACCTGGGCGGGTCTCCCAGCAGCTGACCATAGTGGAACAAAGGTCGCTGCCTCCCTGTGTGAGGCCACCTGGCCACCTGGTTCTGTTCTGATTTGGCTCAGGTGGACAACCAGCTAGCCTCCAGCCACCCCTGGAGTTGGGGGGGGGGGAGTTGACAGTCTGGTGCCCCCCACCTGAGGAATGCGAACCCACCCTTCTCAGGAATTGCCCTCCCATCCCTTGTCTCTGGCCATGAGGTGAGTCACTCCCAGGAATCTGCTCAGCCCCCTCTTCCAGTCCCAAGGCCACCAGCCCCTTTGGTTGCAAACCATGCCCATTTCTTTTTTTTTCTTCTTCTTTTTTTTATTGTTTGGGGAAGGGGAGCAGGACTTTAGTGGGGAACAGTGTGTACTTCCAGGACTTTTTCCAAGTTAAGTTGTCCTTTCAATCTTAGTTGTGGAGGGCGCAGCTCAGCTCCAGGTCCAGTTGCTGTTAGTTGCAGTGGGCGCAGCCCATCATCCATTGCGGGAGTCGAACCGGCAACCTTGTGGTTGAGCGCCTGCGCTCCAACCAACTGACCCATCTGGCACTGGCCCATGTGGGAATCGAACCAGCAGCCTTCAGTGTTAGGAGCACAGAGTTCCAGCTGCGTGAGCCACCAGGCCGGCCCCCATGCCCATTTTTGCTGGTGGCCACCTCTCTGGGACACCGACCTTTTGGCTTCTGTGACTGGGCCAGCCTGGGTCTCCTGTTCCCCAGGCCATGGACACCCCTCACGTGCCCTGGTTGTCTCTCCAAACTCCAGACTCTTCTGTCCAGTTGCCTTTCCAAGGTCCCCACTACAGCCACCTTGGGACACTTACAGGCACAGGCCCCAGCCCCCATCTCTGCTCTCAGTGCCCCTTAGGCACTCAGCCCTCCCTCCCAGCAGAAGGCCCCTGTGCCTGGAACCTGAGCTTGTGTGTGTTCCTGGTCCTGGCCTGCCCCTCCACACTGCAGCACGGCCTGTCCAGGCTCTGGGCTGGCTGCTCGTGTCCAGGCCCAGGGCCACCCACGGCTGGCTGCCCTGGTAGCCCTGTAGCCTGGCGCTCCTGTCGAGACGGGCAAGGCAGGATGTCAGCCTGCACAGCTCCTCAGGCTCAGACCCTCTGAAGGCAGTTTTGGAACAGGCATGCATTAGTAAGGAAACGTGTACAGGTGGGCAGCACCGCACGTGACCAGGTCTGTCCTAGGACAGCCTGACAGACAGAGTGTTAGGAACTGGCTCAGGATGGGCCCTGGAAACAGACGGACAGAGGGACAAGCTGGCCTGTAACGCCATCTCACTGACCCCTAGAAGGAGGTCAGAGCAGCTCTGCGTCCACCATAGTCACACCTAGTCCTGGGACCCTGCTCCCAGGGTATGGATGGGCAGCTCTTCCTGGGGAAATGCTTAGAGGGTGAGCAGGACGGACCCAGCCCCTGCCTCACTGGGTCTTGGCCACACTGGGGCATTCCTGGTCTCCTCCCTGGGACACACTCCTCACTCCCTCTCCTGGCTGCTCATCAGCTGGCTCCATGCCCACCTGGGGTGTGAGCAGACCCTCATCCCTGAGGTGTCCTCTCAGGCAAGGGCAACTGTGCTGGTCCCTTTGCGGCCAGACAGATCCGAGGAAGAACCACCTGGGTCGCCAGAGCTCACCCCTGCCTGCACCCTGTCACAGGACTCCCGCCCCCACTTTGTAGTCAGCTCTGCTCCCCTTCTGGTCTCGTGGTCCTGGGCACAGGGAGCCAGAGTGCCCTGGTAGTGGCCGTGGCCTTCAGCTCAGTGGGATTATAGCTCTATCTCCTGGGACTAAGATCTCTAAACCCACTGACCCCAGAGCTACGGGAGGAGGAGCCCAAGCTCCCAGTGGGTCAGTGTGGGGGTCACACCTGCTCCCACCCCTTGGTTCCTGGGCCCTTATGATCCCCTTGCTGGGACAGGGTGTGTCACCTTTTAGAGTAGTGTACCCCACATGGGGGATGGGGCTACCTCTGAGGTGGCACTTCCTAAGTACCTTCAGAGGGATCTCACAATGGAACCACCTCAGCCTGCCCTGCCCTGTGGGAGTCAGTGCCTCTCCACGCCACCATGAGGCCCCAGTGTCCACATGGGCTTTTGCTGTCCACCTGGTCACCTGCAGACTTTATGATCTTTTTCCAAAGCCTGGTTGCTGAGCAATGGCCCCCAATCCTCATCCCCATCTTCTCAAATGCCTGATACTGTGCCCTGAGCACACCTGCCCTCCATGGTCCATTAGCCTCGAAAGCTGGACCCTTGCAGTGCCTCCTGGAGCCCTGCCCTCATGGCCAGCCTGGCAGCCCCTCCAAAGCTCCACCCTGACATCTGTCTGGTCCTGGCACCAACTGTCTGAGACTGGGCAGCAGATCAGCTTCAGGGCGTGCCCAGCATTTGTGCAAGGGAAGGGAGGGGACAGGACTTCACATATGTGGTGGGGGGGATGCGCGTGTGGACTTGGCAGCTGTCTCTGCAAGCAGCCTGGCAGTGTGTGACCCTCCCAGCTAAGTGGAGGGACTGAGTCTGTGCAGCCACTAGAAGGGGCTGATTCCCAGGAGGCAGCCTTCCACCCTGTGATGGCATCTACACCCCCCAGGTGTGAGTCAGAGCCCAGCCTCTTACTGGTGACCACAGGGACCCTGTGCACGTCTCCACCATGCTGCCCCCCGCATAGGTGTGGCACTGAGGTCTCTGCCCCCACCCCAGTGTCCACTTGCTGACCCCACCCTCCTCCAGGGCAGGAAAAGGGAAGGCGTCCTGGGGTAACACAGCTGTGCTCACGAGCAGTGGGGCTGAGGGGTACCATGGAAGCCACAGGCAGGGCCGTGAGGTGGGCCAGGGCAGATGCACACCCTCCTGGGGCCAGTTGGGGGTTCAGGGCCCAGGTTCTCAGCATGGGCCAGGGAGAGCCATTCACGGGTGCTAGCAGTGTGGGCGCCGTGGAGTCCGAGGCCACTCATGAGGCCACCAGAGCAGATGTCCAGGAGGCAGCTGGACATGTGGTTCTGGACCCCGGGACGAGCGGGGCTTGGCTGTAGATGTGGGTGCCTGAGGTAGTCTCGAGGAGCTGAGTTCATGGGTAAGTGGAGATGGAGCAGAACCCTGTCACCAGGGAGGAGGGTCCCCATGCCTCGTGACCTGGAGGTTGGGGATGGCCAGACCCAAAATGGGATGGTCAGATTTGGCAGCCCGAGTCTGGGCCGCCTCGGCAAGAGCTGTGGGATGGAGACGAGGGGCGTACATGGGGTCTGAGCCTCTCCCGAGACCCAGTGTGGGCCTCTGGGAGCTAGCTGGTCACGGGGCCAGGACAAGCACAGATGGGGGCCTTGTGGGTGTGGTTCTGGGGAAACAGGGAGGGTACCCGCCATCTCCTAGGCTGTCGCAACAGTTACCACAACCTGGGTGGCTTAGAACAACAGAAACTACTCTCACAGTGCAGAGGCCAGATTCCGAAATCAGCCCTTCTGGCTGTTGGCGGTAACCCCGGGTTCCGGGCGCATCATGCCAGTCTGCCTCCGTTGTCACGGGCGTTGCCCCTGTGTCTGTCTTCCTAAGGACACCAGGCATGTCGGATCAGGGCCCTCCCTGCTCAGGTGACCTCATCTTGACTTAATTACATCTGTAAAGACCCTATTTCCAAATGAGGGCACAGTCACAGGGCCTGGAGTTGAGGACTTGGACATATCTTTTGGGGACACAACCTAACCCAGCATAGAGGGACGGACCTGGGCAGGAGGTTACTGCTGCTCAGAGATTCGGGCACACAGCTGTCTGTCAGATGACAGCGTGGGGGTTGCTGGGTTTTGAGCCAGCTGACCAGGACCCGCAGGCTGGAGATTGTGCCAGCTCTGCCCATAGCGCCCAGGACCGGCACATGGGCACTGAGTCTCTGGTGTCCCAGGCCCCCCAGGTGGGCACAGAGAGCATGGGGTTATGGTGGGCGGAGGCACAGAGCCAGGCTGAGGCTGCAGACCTTGGGGGCATTAGGGCTGGAGGAGGGGAACAGGAGGGTTTCTGGCTGGAGCCCAGCAGGGAGCTGGAGGGAGGGAATGAGTTTGGAGGAGGTCACTGGAAAGAGGGAAGGGGCAGGAGGACAAGGCAGGTGCTGGTGTCCACGAACATGGGGTGGCAGGGCAAAGCTTTCAGGGAGCAAAGGGGGGGAGCACGTGGCTGGGGGGCTGCAGTGCTGAGGCCAGATGCAAGCACACAGGGCCCAGCGGGGCAGTGGCGGGGACAGAGAATGGCCTCCAGGAGAAAACAGCTCGCACAGCCCTATAGGCCACCGTGGCCAGCTTGGGGTCCCTGTGCTCACACAGTCCCAGAGACCTAGGGGAGGGGAGGGCACTCCCCTGGATGCTGGTCCTGGTCCCCCAGGAAGGCCAGCCGAGGCTGGAGGTGGATCCAGGATCTGCAATTGACCCCCGACCTCACACCTGGGCCATCCCAGGGCCCCTGACAGAGCCTTTCCACCCCTGCAGGGAGCAGACACACGGACCTTGTGTGAGTGACTTCTGCACAGCCAGCTGGGCACCATGAATGGCCACGCTTCTCCTCATGATGTCCTGATCACCAATGGCACTGAGCCGGCCATCGTCCCCAAGACCACGAAGGCCATGTTGGGAACAGGCACTCCCTCCGGGCCCCAGGCCAGGAGCATCGCTGGGGTGTACATGGAGCCCTCAGGCCAGGCCCAGAGTCTCTACAGTGCCATGAAGCAGGGCCTCCTGCCCGATGGGCTCGGGCTGGCTCTGCTGGAGGCCCAGGCGGCCACCGGGGGGCTCGTGGACCCTGCCCAGGGTCAGCTGCTCCCTGTGTCTGAGGCCCTACAGCAGGGTCTGGTGGGCCTGGAGCTAAAGGAAAAGCTGCTGGCTGCAGAGCGTGCAGTCACTGGGTACCCTGACCCCTATGGGGGTGAAAGGCTGGCCCTCTTTCAGGCCATTGGGAAGGAAGTTGTGGACAGGGCACTGGGTTGGAGCTGGCTGGAGGCCCAGCTGGCCACGGGGGGCCTGGTGGATCCCATCCAGGGCGTGCGTGTGCCCCCAGAGCTGGCCTGCCAGCAGGGCCTCCTGGACCAGGAGGCATGGCGTGGCCTGTCGGAGTGTGAGCCGGGCTCAGGTGCCCAGCGCTTCCTGGATCCCAACACTCTTGAGAAGCTGTCCTATAGTGAGCTGCTGGGCAGGTGTGTGCGGGCCCCCAGCACAGGGCTGGCCCTGCTGCCCCTCAAGACCACTTTCCGTACCCTGAGTGGGGCGGTGAGCTTGGCCGAGCTGCTGGAGGTGGGGGTCCTGGACAAGGAGACGGCCCAGGGCCTGCAGGAGGGCAGGCTGGCAGTGCCAGATGTGAGTTCACGCCCCCAGGTGCAGCGTTACCTGCAGGGCACTGGCAGCGTGGCGGGGGTCGTCCTGCTGCCTGCTGGCCACAAGAAGGGCTTCTTCCAGGCTGTGGCTGAGCACCTGCTCCCAATGGGCGCCGCGTTTCCACTCCTGGAGGCCCAGGCTGCCACCTGTGCCCTAGTGGACCCAGCCACCGGCCGGCAGCTCTGGGTGGATGAGGCGGTCAGGGCAGGCCTGGTTGGCCCAGAGCTGCACGGGCAGCTCCTGGAGGCAGAGAAGGCGGTGATCGGTTACCATGACCCCTTCAGCAGTGCACGCATCCCCCTCTTCCAGGCCATGAGGAAGGAGCTTGTGGACAGGCCTTGGGCACTGCGGCTCCTGGATGCCCAGCTCTCCACAGGTGGGCTGGTGTGTCCAGCCCGCAGGCTCCGGCTACCCCTGGAGGCTGCCCTGCGCTTTGGCTGCCTGGATGAGGAGACGCAGCAGTGTCTCTCGCAGGCTGCTGGCTTCTGTGACCCCGGCACGCAGGAGAGCCTCAGCTATGGGCAGCTGCTGGCCCGCTGTGTCACCGACCCAGAGACAGGGCTGGCCTTCCTGCCCCTCTCAGGGGGGGCCCTTGGAGAGGAGCCACAGGGACCCCAGTTCATTGAGCACAGCACCCGCCAGGCCTTGAGTGCAGCCACGACCACCGTCTCAGTGGGCAAATTCCAGGGCCGGCCCGTGTCACTGTGGGAGCTGCTCTTCTCTGAGGGCGTCCCTGTGGAGCAGAGGGCAATGCTGGCCCAGCGGCACAAGGAAGGGGCCCTCTCAGTGGAGGAACTGGAAGCTGTGCTGAGGTCCACTGTGCAGCAAGCTGCAGTCACTGCCACGACCACCTTTGCTGGGCTGAGAGTCGCCGTGACACCAGGAGATCTGCTGGAAGCAGAGGTCATCGGCCAGGACACGTATGAGCAGCTGGCACGGGGACAGACCACAGCCCAGGATGTGGGCAGACTGGACTCGGTGCAGAGGTACCTGCAGGGCACCGGCTGCATTGCTGGCCTGCTGCTGCCTGGCTCCCAGGAGCGGCTCAGTGTCTATGAGGCTTACAGGAAGCGGCTCCTGCGGCCGGGCACGGCCCTCATCCTGCTGGAGGCCCAGGCGGCCACTGGCTTCATCATCGACCCGAAAGAAAACAAGAGATACTGCGTGGAGGAGGCTCTCAGGGCCAGCATCATTGGGCCCAACATGTTCGCAAAGCTGCTGTCGGCCGAGCGCGCCGTCACCGGCTACAAGGACCCCTACACCGGAGAGCAGATCTCCCTGTTCCAGGCCATGAAGAAGGACCTTATCGTCAGGGACCACGGCATCCGCCTGCTGGAGGCCCAGATCGCCACGGGCGGCGTCATCGACCCGGTGCACAGCCACCGCGTGCCCGTGCACGTGGCCTACCAGCGTGGCTACTTCGATGAGGAAATGAACCGCGTCCTGGCAGACCCGAGCGACGACACCAAGGGCTTCTTTGACCCCAACACACACGAGAACCTCACCTACCTGCAGCTGCTGGAGCGCTGCGTGCGCGACCCTCAGACAGGCCTCTTCCTGCTGCCACTCAGCAGCGCACAGCCCCAGCTGGTGGACGGTGCCACACGACAGGCCTTCCAGAGCCTGCTGCTGTCGGTGAAGCACGGGCGATTCCGGGGGCGGCAGGTGTCCGCGTGGGAGCTACTCAACTCGGAGTACTTCAGCGAGGCCTGCAGGAGGCAGCTGCTGCACAGCTACCAGCAGCACAAGGTGTCGCTGGACCAGCTCCCACAGCTGCTGGGGAGGGAGGTGGGCAGGGGTGCAGACGTCACACTGCCCGTGCTGCGGGGCCAGGTCACTGCCCACCAGCTGCTGGAGGCCCACATCATTGACCAGGAGCTCCTAGATAAGGTGCTGGCGGGGTCGGTCAGCGCTGAGGCCCTCCTCCGCATGGACAGTGTGCGCAAGTACCTGCGTGGCTCGGGTGCTGTGGGTGGCGTGCTGCTGCAGCCCTCCCACCGGCGACTCAGCCTCTACCAGGCCATGAAGCAGAAACTGCTGGGGCCAGGAGTGGCCTTGGCCCTGCTGGAGGCCCAGGCAGCCACCGGAGCCATCACAGACCCCCACAGTCTAGAGACCCTGTCAGTGGCAGAGGCTGTGCGCAGGGAGCTGGTGGGGCCAGAGCTTTATGCCAGGCTGAGACGGTCTGAGGACGCCGTGACTGGCTTTAGAGACCCCTTCTCTGGGGAGCAGGTATCCCTGTTCCAGGCCATGAAAAAGGGGCTTGTCCGTGTGGAGCAGGCTACCCGCCTCCTGGAGGCCCAGGTGGCCACAGGAGGGATCATTGACCCCAGAGGCCACTACCACCTCCCCATGCCTGTGGCCACCCAGCGTGGCTTCATCGACCAGGAGATGGAGACAGCCTTGTCCAGCTCCTCTGAGACCTTCCCTACGCCAGACGGCCGGGGACACACCAGCTATGCCCGGCTTCTAGAACAGTGTCTGAAGGACGAGTCCTCAGGCCTTTACCTCCTGCCTCTGCCAGAAAGTGCTCCTGCTGTGCCCACAGACCAACAGGTCCAGGAGACCCTGCAGGCCACGCTGGGGGCTGAGGACGGCACATCCCTGTGGGAGCTGCTGCACTCCTGCCACTTCACTGAGGAGCAGCGGAGGGGATTCCTGGAGGACTTCAGGATGGGGAAGACCACCACGCACCAGCTGCAGGTGGTTGTGCGGACCTGGCTGCAAGGGGCGGAGCTCCGGGCACGAGCACGCATCACTGTACCCAGCCCACGGGGCCAGGTTCCCGCTGTCTGGCTGCTGGACGCTGGCATCATCACCCAGGAGACCCTGGCAGCACTAGCTCAAGGCACACGGTCAACCGCAGAGGTCTCTGAGGAGCCCGCAGTGAAGGCCTGCCTGTGGGGCACAGGCTGTGTGGCTGGGGTGCTGCTGCAGCCCTCAGGGATCAAGGCCAGCATCAACCAGGCCGTGAGGGATGGCCTCCTGCCTGTGGGCCTGGGGCAGAGACTGCTAGAAGCCCAGGTGGCATCTGGCTCCCTCGTTGACCCTCTGACGAACCAGAGACTGTCGGTAGAAGGTGCAGTCAAGGCTGGCCTGGTGAGTGGGACGCTGAGCGAGCAGCTCCGGCAGGCCGAGAAGGCGGTGGCCGGGTACACGGACCCCTACTCAGGGGGCTCCCTCTCGCTGTGGCAGGCCATGGAGAAGGGGCTTGTGCCCCAGAGCGAGGGCCTCCCCCTCCTGCAGGCACAGCTGGCCACCGGGGGCGTGGTGGACCCCGTCTACGGGGTACACCTGCCCCAGGCTGTAGCCTGCAGGCGTGGCCTCCTGGACGAGGCAACAAGCCTGGCACTGACTGGGACACATGAGGATAGCAAGTTCTTCTTCGACCCCAACACGCGGGACAAGGTGACGTACCAGCAGCTCAAGGAGCGCTGTGTCCTTGACGCTGACACCGGCCTATGGCTGCTGCCGCTGCCCCAGGACATGGTGCTTGATGTGGACGACCACACAGCCGTGGCTCTGAGGGCCATGAAGGTGCCCGTCGGTGCTGGGAGGTTCAAAGGGCTCACTGTGTCACTCTGGGACCTGCTGCACTCAGAGTACGTCAGCGTCCGCAAGCGGCGAGAGCTGGCGGCACTCTGCCAGTCCGGAAGGGCCACAGCCCTGCGGCAGGTCGTCAGCGCACTCACCACCCTGGTAGAAGCCTCAGAGAGGGAGCCCTCACAGGCCTTCTTCAGAGGACTCCGGAAGCAGGTGTCAGCCAGAGACCTGTTCAGGTCCCAGCTGATTGACAAGAAGACATTGGATGAGCTAAATCAGGGGACAAGGACCGTGCAAGAGGTGACAGAGATGGACAGTGTGAGGCGGTTCTTGGAAGGAAGCAACTTCATCGCCGGGGTCCTGGTTCAGGGCACAAAGGAGAGGATGAGCATCTCGGAGGCCATGAGGAGGCACATACTGCGGCCGGGCACGGCCCTGGTGCTGCTGGAGGCCCAGGCGGCCACCGGCTTCCTCATTGACCCGGTGGAGAACCGGAAGCTGACTGTGGAAGAGGCCTTCGCGGCAGGGATGTTTAGCAAGGAAACCTACCAGAAGCTGCTGTCGGCTGAGCGCGCCGTCACTGGCTACACCGACCCCTACACCGGGGAGCAGATCTCCCTGTTCCAGGCCATGAAGAAGGACCTGATCGTCAGGGACCACGGCATCCGCCTGCTGGAGGCCCAGATCGCCACGGGCGGCATCATCGACCCGGTGCACAGCCACCGCGTGCCCGTGCACGTGGCCTACCAGCGCGGCTATTTCGATGAGGAAATGAACCGCGTCCTGGCGGACCCAAGCGATGACACCAAGGGTTTCTTTGACCCCAACACGCACGAGAACCTCACCTACCTGCAGCTCCTGGAGCGCTGCGTGCGCGAACCTGACACGGGACTGTACATGTTACAAATCGTAAAGAAAGGAGAGACGTACATGTACATCGATGAAGCCACCAGACAGGCTCTGAGATCCAAAACTGTGACAATGCACGTGGGGAGGTTTGCAGGTCAGAGGGTGTCCTTGTGGGACCTGCTATCATCTCAGTACCTGACAGAGGAGCGGCGGCGGGAGCTGGTGCAGCAGTACAGAGCCCAGACCGTGCATCTAGACCAGTTGCTGGAGATCATAAGCGCCACAGTCAACGACACAGAGAAGCAAAACCAAGTCATCAAGGTGGCAGGCATTGGTGGGGAAGTGACAGCCGCAGAGTTGTTCAACGCTGGAATCATTGATAAAAAGACCCTGGACACACTACACAGGGGGAAAGGTGGAGGACAGGACCTCAGCAGGCTGGAGCACGTGAAAACCTATCTGGAAGGCAGTGGCTGTATTGCAGGGGTGACCGCCCCCTCCACCCAGGAGGTGATGAGCGTCTACGAGGCCAGCACGAAAGGACTCATGTCCACGGGGATTGCGGTTCTGCTGCTGGAGGCTCAGGCAGCCACAGGATTCATGCTGGACCCTCGGGGCCATAAGAGGCTCTCCGTGGACAAGGCCGTGGCTGCCGGCCTGGTGGGCGAGGAGTTGCAGGAAAGGCTCCTGAATGCTGAGAAGGCTGCCAAAGGCTACACGGACCCAGCCACAGGAGAAACAATCTCGCTGTTCCAGGCCATGGAAAGGAAATTAGTCAAACGGGAGGAGGCGCTCAGACTGCTGGAGGTGCAGGTGGCCACAGGGGGCGTGGTCGATCCCCGGCACCACCTCCGGCTCCCGCTGGACACAGCCTACAGGCGCGGCTGTCTGCACCAGGAAACATACCTGCTTGTTTCGGACCAGAAGCACATGAACAAGAGGTTTGTGGATCCCAACACGCATGAGAAAGTAACATACCAGGAGCTTCAGAAGAGGAGTCGCCGGGAAGAGGGGGAGGGCTGGACTCTGTTCCCTGTGGTCCGGGACACACAGGACTGCATATATGTTGACGAAGCAACTAGAAGAGTCCTGGAGACCGAGCGGGTGGAAGTCATGGTGGGCAGGTACAGAGGCCAGAGGCCATCAGTGTGGGAGCTGCTAAACTCTGAATACGTGACAGAGAAGAAAAAGCTGGAGTTAGTCGGTAAATACAAAAGAGACACAGCACATGCACTGGAAAAGGTAGTAAAGGTTATCGTCTCAATGATTGATGAGAAGGAGAAGATCAGTAAGCAGTTGTGGTTCAGAGGCTTCAGAAGACAGATCACTGCCTTTGAACTCTTCCATTCCTCCATCATCACCAAGGAAATGCTAGAGGAACTCAAGGGCGGGAGCAAGACGGTGGACGACATCAAGAAAGACGAAGGGGTCAAGCGCTACCTGGAGGGCACGAGCTGCATCGCGGGCGTGTTGGTGCCCTCCAAGGACAAGCCCGGGCAGCAGGAGAAGATGAGCATCTACCAGGCCATGTGGAAGGGCATCTTGCGGCCGGGCACGGCCCTGGTGCTGCTGGAGGCCCAGGCGGCCACCGGCTTCGTCATCGACCCGGTGCGCAACCAGAGGCTGTCCGTGGAGGAGGCGGTGGCCGCGGGCGTGGTGGGCGGCGAGATCCGGGAGAAGCTGCTGTCGGCCGAGCGCGCCGTCACCGGCTACACCGACCCCTACACCGGGGAGCAGATCTCCCTGTTCCAGGCCATGAAGAAGGACCTGATCGTCAGGGACCACGGCATCCGCCTGCTGGAGGCCCAGATCGCCACGGGCGGCGTCATCGACCCGGTGCACAGCCACCGCGTGCCCGTGCACGTGGCCTACCAGCACGGCTACTTCGACGAGGAAATGAACCGCGTGCTGGCGGATCCGAGCGACGACACCAAGGGCTTCTTCGACCCCAACACGCACGAGAACCTCACCTACATGCAGCTGCTGCGCCGTTGTGTGCCTGACCCCGACACGGGGCTGTACATGCTGCAGCTGGTCGACCGGGGCTCCGCCGTGCACCAGCTGAGCGAGGAGCAGCGTGCCGCCCTGCGCGAAATCCGTGTGACGCCCGGCGCTGGGGACCTCCAGGGCCAGAGCGTCTCCGTCTGGGAGCTCCTCTTCTACCGGGAGGTGTCTGAGAGCCTGCGGCAGGACCTGCTGGGCAGGTACCGGGCGGGCACGCTGACCGCGCAGGAGGTGGGTGCCTCGCTCACCTCGCTGCTGTTCCGGGCCAACGGAGGGAGCCCACACCATGCCGCCCAGGACGCACAGGGGACCCTGCGTGCCGCCACCATGGAGGTCAAGGTGGGCCCCCTGCGGGGTCCGGCAGTGCCCGTCTGGAATGTGCTGGAGTCCAGCTACGTGAGCGCCACCAGGCGGGAGGAGCTGCTGGCCCAGTTCCGCTCGGGGAGGCTGGGCCTGCCTGCGCTGACCCGCCGGCTGACCACCATCATCGAGGAGGCCGAGGTGGCCCAGGGGACCGAGCATGCACAGGCGCACGCCGCCCCCGGCCAGCAGGAAACCGGTACGCTTGGCCACAGTGGTGGTGAGGCCGACCCCGAGGCCGCCAGGCGCCCCCAGGAGAAGGCCCTGCGTGCCACCATGATGGAGGTGCACACCGGGCGGTTCCAGGGTCAGCGGGTATCCGTGTGGGACATCCTCTTCTCCTCCTACCTGAGCCAGACTCGCCGGGACGAGCTCCTCGCCCAACACGCGTCCGGTAGCCTGGCCGTGTCCGGCCTCGTGACCATCCTCACCAAGGTCATCGAGGAGACGGAGGAGCGGCTGAGCACGGTGTCCTTCCGAGGCCTGAGGCGCCATGTGTCCGCGTCCCAGCTGGGCATTTCCGGGATCCTGGACCCCGAGACCTTGCAGGGCCTGGCCCAGGGCACCAAGACCCTGCAGGAGGTGAAGGAGATGGACTCGGTCAAGCGCTACCTGGAGGGCACGAGCTGCATCGCGGGCGTGTTGGTGCCCTCCAAGGACAAGCCCGGGCAGCAGGAGAAGATGAGCATCTACCAGGCCATGTGGAAGGGCATCTTGCGGCCGGGCACGGCCCTGGTGCTGCTGGAGGCCCAGGCGGCCACCGGCTTCGTCATCGACCCGGTGCGCAACCAGAGGCTGTCCGTGGAGGAGGCGGTGGCCGCGGGCGTGGTGGGCGGCGAGATCCGGGAGAAGCTGCTGTCGGCCGAGCGCGCCGTCACCGGCTACACCGACCCCTACACCGGGGAGCAGATCTCCCTGTTCCAGGCCATGAAGAAGGACCTGATCGTCAGGGACCACGGCATCCGCCTGCTGGAGGCCCAGATCGCCACGGGCGGCGTCATCGACCCGGTGCACAGCCACCGCGTGCCCGTGCACGTGGCCTACCAGCACGGCTACTTCGACGAGGAAATGAACCGCGTGCTGGCGGACCCGAGCGACGACACCAAGGGCTTCTTCGACCCCAACACGCACGAGAACCTCACCTACATGCAGCTGCTGCGCCGTTGTGTGCCTGACCCCGACACGGGGCTGTACATGCTGCAGCTGGTCGACCGGGGCTCCGCCGTGCACCAGCTGAGCGAGGAGCAGCATGCCGCCCTGCGCGAAATCCGTGTGACGCCCGGCGCTGGGGACCTCCAGGGCCAGAGCGTCTCCGTCTGGGAGCTCCTCTTCTACCGGGAGGTGTCTGAGAGCCTGCGGCAGGACCTGCTGGGCAGGTACCGGGCGGGCACGCTGACCGCGCAGGAGGTGGGTGCCTCGCTCACCTCGCTGCTGTTCCGGGCCAACGGAGGGAGCCCACACCATGCCGCCCAGGACGCACAGGGGACCCTGCGTGCCGCCACCATGGAGGTCAAGGTGGGCCCCCTGCGGGGTCCGGCAGTGCCCGTCTGGAATGTGCTGGAGTCCAGCTACGTGAGCGCCACCAGGCGGGAGGAGCTGCTGGCCCAGTTCCGCTCGGGGAGGCTGGGCCTGCCTGCGCTGACCCGCCGGCTGACCACCATCATCGAGGAGGCCGAGGTGGCCCAGGGGACCGAGCATGCACAGGCGCACGCCGCCCCCGGCCAGCAGGAAACCGGTACGCTTGGCCACAGTGGTGGTGAGGCCGACCCCGAGGCCGCCAGGCGCCCCCAGGAGAAGGCCCTGCGTGCCACCATGATGGAGGTGCACACCGGGCGGTTCCAGGGTCAGCGGGTATCCGTGTGGGACATCCTCTTCTCCTCCTACCTGAGCCAGACTCGCCGGGACGAGCTCCTCGCCCAACACGCGTCCGGTAGCCTGGCCGTGTCCGGCCTCGTGACCATCCTCACCAAGGTCATCGAGGAGACGGAGGAGCGGCTGAGCACGGTGTCTTTCCGAGGCCTGAGGCGCCATGTGTCCGCGTCCCAGCTGGGCATTTCCGGGATCCTGGACCCCGAGACCTTGCAGGGCCTGGCCCAGGGCACCAAGACCCTGCAGGAGGTGAAGGAGATGGACTCGGTCAAGCGCTACCTGGAGGGCACGAGCTGCATCGCGGGCGTGTTGGTGCCCTCCAAGGACAAGCCCGGGCAGCAGGAGAAGATGAGCATCTACCAGGCCATGTGGAAGGGCATCTTGCGGCCGGGCACGGCCCTGGTGCTGCTGGAGGCCCAGGCGGCCACCGGCTTCGTCATCGACCCGGTGCGCAACCAGAGGCTGTCCGTGGAGGAGGCGGTGGCCGCGGGCGTGGTGGGCGGCGAGATCCGGGAGAAGCTGCTGTCGGCCGAGCGCGCCGTCACCGGCTACACCGACCCCTACACCGGGGAGCAGATCTCCCTGTTCCAGGCCATGAAGAAGGACCTGATCGTCAGGGACCACGGCATCCGCCTGCTGGAGGCCCAGATCGCCACGGGCGGCGTCATCGACCCGGTGCACAGCCACCGCGTGCCCGTGCACGTGGCCTACCAGCACGGCTACTTCGACGAGGAAATGAACCGCGTGCTGGCGGACCCGAGCGACGACACCAAGGGCTTCTTCGACCCCAACACGCACGAGAACCTCACCTACATGCAGCTGCTGCGCCGTTGTGTGCCTGACCCCGACACGGGGCTGTACATGCTGCAGCTGGTCGACCGGGGCTCCGCCGTGCACCAGCTGAGCGAGGAGCAGCGTGCCGCCCTGCGCGAAATCCGTGTGACGCCCGGCGCTGGGGACCTCCAGGGCCAGAGCGTCTCCGTCTGGGAGCTCCTCTTCTACCGGGAGGTGTCTGAGAGCCTGCGGCAGGACCTGCTGGGCAGGTACCGGGCGGGCACGCTGACCGCGCAGGAGGTGGGTGCCTCGCTCACCTCGCTGCTGTTCCGGGCCAACGGAGGGAGCCCACACCATGCCGCCCAGGACGCACAGGGGACCCTGCGTGCCGCCACCATGGAGGTCAAGGTGGGCCCCCTGCGGGGTCCGGCAGTGCCCGTCTGGAATGTGCTGGAGTCCAGCTACGTGAGCGCCACCAGGCGGGAGGAGCTGCTGGCCCAGTTCCGCTCGGGGAGGCTGGGCCTGCCTGCGCTGACCCGCCGGCTGACCACCATCATCGAGGAGGCCGAGGTGGCCCAGGGGACCGAGCATGCACAGGCGCACGCCGCCCCCGGCCAGCAGGAAACCGGTACGCTTGGCCACAGTGGTGGTGAGGCCGACCCCGAGGCCGCCAGGCGCCCCCAGGAGAAGGCCCTGCGTGCCACCATGATGGAGGTGCACACCGGGCGGTTCCAGGGTCAGCGGGTATCCGTGTGGGACATCCTCTTCTCCTCCTACCTGAGCCAGACTCGCCGGGACGAGCTCCTCGCCCAACACGCGTCCGGTAGCCTGGCCGTGTCCGGCCTCGTGACCATCCTCACCAAGGTCATCGAGGAGACGGAGGAGCGGCTGAGCACGGTGTCCTTCCGAGGCCTGAGGCGCCATGTGTCCGCGTCCCAGCTGGGCATTTCCGGGATCCTGGACCCCGAGACCTTGCAGGGCCTGGCCCAGGGCACCAAGACCCTGCAGGAGGTGAAGGAGATGGACTCGGTCAAGCGCTACCTGGAGGGCACGAGCTGCATCGCGGGCGTGTTGGTGCCCTCCAAGGACAAGCCCGGGCAGCAGGAGAAGATGAGCATCTACCAGGCCATGTGGAAGGGCATCTTGCGGCCGGGCACGGCCCTGGTGCTGCTGGAGGCCCAGGCGGCCACCGGCTTCGTCATCGACCCGGTGCGCAACCAGAGGCTGTCCGTGGAGGAGGCGGTGGCCGCGGGCGTGGTGGGCGGCGAGATCCGGGAGAAGCTGCTGTCGGCCGAGCGCGCCGTCACCGGCTACACCGACCCCTACACCGGGGAGCAGATCTCCCTGTTCCAGGCCATGAAGAAGGACCTGATCGTCAGGGACCACGGCATCCGCCTGCTGGAGGCCCAGATCGCCACGGGCGGCGTCATCGACCCGGTGCACAGCCACCGCGTGCCCGTGCACGTGGCCTACCAGCACGGCTACTTCGACAAGGAAATGAACCGCGTGCTGGCGGACCCGAGCGACGACACCAAGGGCTTCTTCGACCCCAACACGCACGAGAACCTCACCTACATGCAGCTGCTGCGCCGTTGTGTGCCTGACCCCGACACGGGGCTGTACATGCTGCAGCTGGTCGACCGGGGCTCCGCCGTGCACCAGCTGAGCGAGGAGCAGCGTGCCGCCCTGCGCGAAATCCGTGTGACGCCCGGCGCTGGGGACCTCCAGGGCCAGAGCGTCTCCGTCTGGGAGCTCCTCTTCTACCGGGAGGTGTCTGAGAGCCTGCGGCAGGACCTGCTAGGCAGGTACCGGGCGGGCACGCTGACCGCGCAGGAGGTGGGTGCCTCGCTCACCTCGCTGCTGTTCCGGGCCAACGGAGGGAGCCCACACCATGCCGCCCAGGACGCACAGGGGACCCTGCGTGCTGCCACCATGGAGGTCAAGGTGGGCCCCCTGCGGGGTCCGGCAGTGCCCGTCTGGAATGTGCTGGAGTCCAGCTACGTGAGCGCCACCAGGCGGGAGGAGCTGCTGGCCCAGTTCCGCTCGGGGAGGCTGGGCCTGCCTGCGCTGACCCGCCGGCTGACCACCATCATCGAGGAGGCCGAGGTGGCCCAGGGGACCGAGCATGCACAGGCGCACGCCGCCCCCGGCCAGCAGGAAACCGGTACGCTTGGCCACAGTGGTGGTGAGGCCGACCCCGAGGCCGCCAGGCGCCCCCAGGAGAAGGCCCTGCGTGCCACCATGATGGAGGTGCACACCGGGCGGTTCCAGGGTCAGCGGGTATCCGTGTGGGACATCCTCTTCTCCTCCTACCTGAGCCAGACTCGCCGGGACGAGCTCCTCGCCCAACACGCGTCCGGTAGCCTGGCCGTGTCCGGCCTCGTGACCATCCTCACCAAGGTCATCGAGGAGACGGAGGAGCGGCTGAGCACGGTGTCCTTCCGAGGCCTGAGGCGCCATGTGTCCGCGTCCCAGCTGGGCATTTCCGGGATCCTGGACCCCGAGACCTTGCAGGGCCTGGCCCAGGGCACCAAGACCCTGCAGGAGGTGAAGGAGATGGACTCGGTCAAGCGCTACCTGGAGGGCACGAGCTGCATCGCGGGCGTGTTGGTGCCCTCCAAGGACAAGCCCGGGCAGCAGGAGAAGATGAGCATCTACCAGGCCATGTGGAAGGGCATCTTGCGGCCGGGCACGGCCCTGGTGCTGCTGGAGGCCCAGGCGGCCACCGGCTTCGTCATCGACCCGGTGCGCAACCAGAGGCTGTCCGTGGAGGAGGCGGTGGCCGCGGGCGTGGTGGGCGGCGAGATCCGGGAGAAGCTGCTGTCGGCCGAGCGCGCCGTCACCGGCTACACCGACCCCTACACCGGGGAGCAGATCTCCCTGTTCCAGGCCATGAAGAAGGACCTGATCGTCAGGGACCACGGCATCCGCCTGCTGGAGGCCCAGATCGCCACGGGCGGCGTCATCGACCCGGTGCACAGCCACCGCGTGCCCGTGCACGTGGCCTACCAGCACGGCTACTTCGACGAGGAAATGAACCGCGTGCTGGCGGACCCGAGCGACGACACCAAGGGCTTCTTCGACCCCAACACGCACGAGAACCTCACCTACATGCAGCTCCTCCAGAGGGCTACCCATGACCCTGAGTCTGGCCTCTCATTTCTTTCTCTCTCTTGAGGGTGAAGGGCTTTGAATAGTAGTGGTATGTCATCTGTCTAAAATATGTTCTTATGTTTTTCAACACGGTCTTATTTTTCTTTCATGCTGTCTCATTTCTATGCTTTATGCATTGGGTGACATTGTTTTCTTTTCCATTGCCTTCCAGTTGCACATTTCCACTCTTCAGTAAAATGAGACCATTTTCCTTCGTAATCTTTATCTGCACTTATCCTTGTATTCTGTTGTGAATTTTCAATCTGTTTTTATTTCACAGAATATTGGCAGGTTCCCGATAAACTTCTCTGCAGTTAAACAGCTCTTTTAAGTGGTACCTCAGTCACACTAAAGTGTATACATTGATTTGTATGTTCCTATTTTTATTAAATGCATTCCTTTCAATTATGAAGTCGTTCTGCTGTTACTGGACTAATTCATTTTCCGGCAATTGCTGTCATTCTTACATGGCTCATGGCTCTCAGCTGGGGTCCACCTGTGGTCGTCATCAGCCCTCTCCTGTACTAGGTGAAGGCACAGAGTGACTCTGGGTCTTGGTGCAGCTCTTCCCCATAGGAGCTACAGCCTTTAGTATTTACAAGAAATATTTGTGCATGAAGAAAGCTCTCTTCTTTGATTTCAGATTTTTGAGGGTTCATGCACAAAATTACATTGTAAACATGAGAGATACAACAAGGAAAACAGGTATCCAACACCTTGGACAACATAGAGCCATATGGCAGAATAGTGTTTGGATGGGTGCCGGAGGTCATGCTCAGAGCCTCCCGGAAGTGGCTAGAACTTCAGTCCTTAATTGCAGAGTGCCTAGTTGGGGCAGGTGACAGAGGTCCAGGCATTTTTTGCTGATCCCCATTTACTACCCAGATTTCTGAACAGGTGAGTGACGTTTTGCAAGATCAAAGGGGTGCTGGTAGAAGCCTGGAGCAGAGGGAGCAGGCTGGTCTTGGAATGGGTCAGACGCCAACATGTGGGAGGCTGAGAAAGAGAGGTGTCCCAAGCGACTCTAAGAGACCACTGGGGCTGAATACCACTGATGGGAGATGGAGGAGCAAGAGTTCAGAGTTGGGGCTTAAGTTTGAGAGAAGACGGGCACATGTGTCTAGTGCTTTTTTTTCTGGAAAAAGAAAACGAAGGATGCACGAGGAATCAGCTGGAGTGACAGGAAGGGGACCATGGGAAGGAAGTGGGGTTTGGGGGTCAAGGGGGATTTTAGACAAGAATTCTAGAGCAAGTCTCTTGTTGATGTGGCCAGAGGCAGTGGTGAGGGGAGCCTCCTGGAGGGAGAGGCTGGGATCCCCATGGCTCCACCGTTCCTGGGAAAGGGAAGCACAGAATTAGGCACAATGGGAAGTTTATGGTCATAAATGTAAGTCAACAGGTCAGCCTGCTTGTGTAGCTGTGTCACCTTCAATGGCTCTCCCACGTGATCCTTGGCGGGGTGGTGTGCAGGGAGAGCCGGCCTCCCAGAGATGGCCTGTCCCAGGCCTTCCCCCACAACCCGCTCCATGCTGGGTTCAACCAGTGCTGAAACCTGGAGACTGAACCGCGGGCCGGGGCCGGCCGGGTTTCAGGATGTGTGTGGCAGGAGTGTGCTGGAGAAGCGGTGCGGGAAGAACGCGCGGCTCCAACAGTTGGGCTGGGGCCGTTCTCCAGACCCCCTGGCACGGCCAGGCCGCCGCCTGCCCAGGGAGGCCCAGACCGACGAGGCTGCGGGCCGGGGCCGAAACCCCTGGGGCCGAGTCGTTTGGCTTAGGCTGGTCCCGGGACTTCCTTTTCCCGCAGCGGAGATTTGTTTCGGCCTGGAGGAGCGGGGAAGGTTGGGCCCGGGACCGCGCCTCTGTTCTGGCCGCGGCCTCCAGCGGGCGAGGCCTTGGGCGGGGCGGGGCCTCTTGGCAGGCTGGGCTCCACAGTCTGGGCTCGGCCCGGGCGGAGTCTTAGGTGGCAATGGGCGGGGCCGGGCCGGGGCGGGGCCTCAGGTCGGGCGGGGATCGTGGGGCGGGACCTTAGACGCGAACAGGCGGGGCCTCGGCTGGGCCCTGTGCCCGCTGGGGTCTCCGTGGGGACGCTGTACTCCGGCTCCCGCCGGAGGAGGCGGCTCCGGAGGGGCGGGCGGGCTCCACCCACCCCTGCCGCGCGCCCGCTCCTCCCAATTCGCCGAGCCCGGGTGGGAGCTCGAGGCGGCGGCGGGTCTCCTCCCCTCTGGGCCTCTTTGCGCGGGGCCAGCTCGTGCAGGGAGCGGCGGCGGCGGCGGCGGCGGCGGCGGATCGCTCGGAGGGCGGCGGTCTGGGCCCGCCGAGCCATGGCGGCCCCGGAGCCGGCGCCCAGGCGGGGCCGGGAACGGGAGCGGGAGGACGAGAGCGAGGACGAGAGCGACATTCTGGAGGAGAGCCCGTGCGGCCGCTGGCAGAAGCGGCGGGAGCAGGTGGGCACGGCGCGTGAGCGGGGACGCTGGGGGAGCTGGAGCTGGGAACCCAATCCTCGAGCAGGCGACCCCCTTCTTGTACCTCTTTGGCCTGACCCCCACACCCTGGAGAGGAACCCCTGATTCCCTAAGGGACAGCCCCCTACCAGGACCACTTCCCTATGCCTCTGGGACCAGCCACTAGCCCCCTGGCAACCATCCTCAACCCCCTGAAAGCTGCTCTAAATCCCCTCGGCCCAGCCACTGGGTACCCTCAGCTTCCCTCCAGAGTGCCGGGCCATGGCCTGCTTGGCCCCCTTGGGCGGTGGGATGGGTGTGGGAAGAGCAAGCCCCCTGACACATAAAGCACATTCGTGTTCCGCTTCACCTCCGCCCCATCGCCAGGTGAATCAGGGGAACATGCCGGGGGTCCAGAGCACCTTCCTGGCCATGGACACGGAGGAGGGCGTGGAGGTGGTATGGAACGAATTGCACTTCAGCGACAGGAAGGCCTTCTCCGCCCACGAGGTGAGGCCTGCCACATCTCTCCCACCCCGCCTCCTGTGCCCACCCCGTGACCGCCCCCCCTTTCCAGGAGAAGATCCAGACCATGTTTGAGCAGCTGGCACTGCTTGACCACCCCAACATCGTCAAGCTGCACAAGTACTGGCTGGATGCCTCCGAGGCCCGCGCGCGGGTGAGCACAGGCACAGTAGGGGCGGGCGCGGCATCCGAGGGTGGGGTGGCTGTGGGCACCCACCCGAAGTTGGCGGAGCCCGCGAGCCCGCCCGCCCCGCAGGTCGTCTTCATCACAGAGTACGTGTCGTCGGGCAGCCTCAAGCAGTTCCTCAAAAAGACCAAGAAGAACCACAAGGCCATGAACGCCCGGGTATGGGGAGTGGGCTGGAGATGGTGGGGGCGCGGGGCGCCTTCGGGGACAGGAACGGGGTTGGGCTGGGGCGGGGGGCGCGGTGGGGGCTTCGCAGGCCCAGCCACCTCTCCCCACCGGTCCGACGGAGTGCGTCATACGCCAGGCCTGGAAGCGGTGGTGCACGCAGATCCTGTCGGCGCTCAGGTGAGAGCATGGGCTTGCCCGCCCCCTCCCCGGCCCGCCGCGCCCCCGCACCCCCTGACCCGGCTCGGCCGGCTCTATCCTCCCCTCGCCCGCAGCTTTCTGCACGCCTGCAACCCCCCCATCATCCACGGGAACCTGACCAGTGACACCATCTTCATACAGCACAACGGCCTCATCAAGATTGGCTCCGGTGCGGGCGGGTGGGGCTCGGTAGGGGGCGGGGCTGGGGACCTGCGGGAACCGAGGGCAGAGGACACTCAGCACCCCATCGAATTGACGCCCGCTCTTTCTCCCTTGTGGCCGTGCAGTGTGGCACCGCATCTTCTCCAATGGTGCGTGGGGGTGCTGGGGGATGGAGGCCGTGGAGAGGGGTCAGGCGGCTCACGCCCCGCGCTTCCCGTAGCGCTCCCGGTGGACCTCCGAAGCCCCATCCGCGCCGAGCGGGAGGAACCGCGGAACCTGCACTTCTTCCCGCCAGAGTATAGCGGTGAGGCCCAGAGAGCCCCTCTCCCCCGCGCTGCGCCTGCGCCTCCTCTCCCTGAGTTGCCCTCTCTCTTTCAGAGGTCGCCAATGGCACTGCTGTGGATATCTTCTCCTTTGGGATGTGTGCGCTGGAGGTACTAGCCCCATGGCCTCCTGGCCTCACAGCTACCTCCCCCCACCATCTCACCTGTGTTGTCCCTTCCCTCTGCCTGACCTGGCCCTGCCCCCAGATGGCTGTGCTGGAGATCCAGGCCAATGGAGACACCAGGGTGACCGAGGAGGCCATTGCTCGTGCCAGGCACTCGCTGAGCGACCCCAACATGCGGGTAAGCAGTTTTCTCTGCCCCTCTCAGCTGGCTCTCTATGCGTCAGGTAGGGCTGGTGAGGCCCTTTGGACAGGCCTGGGGGTGCAGCAGGTCAGTGCTGCTGAGGGGCTCCAGCCAGCTGCACCAAGGCCCACCTACAAGGAGGGCCTGACCTGGAGTGCATGCTGTTCTTCAGGCCTGAAGGCCCCAAGGGCACATCCTAAGGTCAGGGAGACCAGAGGCAGAGTCTGCATGTGGGCACTATTGTTATGCCCATTTTACAGATAAAAAGCCTGAGGCTCAGAGAGGCTAAGTACTTTGCTCAAGGCTTTAGAGTAAGTAGTAGCTGGTGTTTGCCCCCAGGTCTGCCTGACTCCACTGCCTTGCCTTGAAGCCTCCTGGGATAGGCTGGATGTGATGTGGCCTGAGTTTGCTGGGGGGCATGATGGGCAGGGGGCGGGCAAAGGGAGTATGGGGTGGAAGCTGCATCCGCAACCTCTCTGGCCAGAGTTTGGGGACTATCTGGCTTAACCACGTGGCCACTGGGGGTGGGGGCGGGAAGTGGGGCCTGGATGGGGCTGGTGGGGAGGTGGAGCCAAAACAGATGTGACAGGCAGTGCTGGGCATGGATGGGGTGGGGGCAGGGAGCCATGAAGGTCGTCCCCTGAGCTGGGCTTGAGCCGAGCACTAGAAGAGGGGCAGGCTGTGGTAGGTGGCTTCATGCTGGGCCACATGACCTCTGGGCTGGGCTGATCTGCTGGCTCTCTGCCCAGCCCCAGGGCCAGAATGCAGATGTCATCTGTGAGTGAACTGGGATGACAAAGCTGACCCCACAGGACTTTTGTGAGAGTTGCAGGTGGTAGAGGGTGGGAAGTCCTGGGCCCAGAGTCCGACTGTCCTGACCTGGCTGCTAACAGGACCCCTCTCTCTGCACATTCCTGCATGAAGGCTCCCTGGGGATTGGACCCTGGGGCTGGGGATTTCAGGGGCCTCTTCTGCTCACACTGAGGGACCAGAGCAGAGAGACTCATGCACGCCCGGCAGCTTCTTGTCTCCTCACCCCCAGGAGTTCATCCTCTGCTGCCTGGCCCGCGACCCTGCCCGCCGGCCCTCTGCCCACAGCCTTCTCTTCCACCGCGTGCTGTTCGAGGTGCACTCGCTGAAGCTCCTGGCAGCTCACTGTTTCATCCAGCACCAGTGTGAGGGGCCGAGGGCTGGGTCAGGGTGTCAGAGTGGCCCGTGGTCAGGGTGCCCCCTCCTGAGCGCTCCCGTGGCCTGCAGATCTCATGCCTGAGAACGTGGTGGAGGAGAAGACCAAATCGATGGACCTGCACGCTGTCCTGGCCGAGATCCCCCGGCCCTCCCGGCCCCCGCTGCAGTGGCGGTGAGTAGCCTGCCACCCAGAGGTCTCCCCTGCCCACCTGGCCAGCCCCCACCCCGTCCTGCCCGATGGCAGGGCAGGCTGGCCAGCCACCGTCCTGTGTTTCTCGTGCCCGTGCCAGGTATTCAGAGGTCTCCTGCTTGGAGCTGGACAAATTCCTGGAGGACGTCAGGTGAGAGCTGGCATGAGGTTGGGGAACAGGCAGTGCCAGGCCTCAACCCCCAGCTACCCCTGGTGTGTTCCCAGAAACGGGATCTACCCCCTAATGAACTTTGCTGCTGCTCGGCCCCTGGGGCTGCCCCGCGCACTGGCCCCACCCCCAGAGGAGGCCCAGAAGGCGAAGACCCCAACCCCAGAACCCTTTGACTCGGAGACCAGAAAGGTGAGTGCCCAACCCCCGCAGCCTGAGGGCTGCCCCATGGTGGTCCTCAGGCCTGTCCGCTGCCCTTCTCAGGGGCTTTGAGTCACCCCAGCCCAGCTCTTCCCCAGGCTGCCAGAGAGCAAGTCCTGGCCGACCCCGTCTGTGGGGTTGGCGGGGCAGGACAAGCTGGGATACTCGCTTTCCCAGAGGCTCCTTGCCCCCTGCAGACCCTGCTGCCCATCCCCATACATGCTGACCCACCCCTCCGCAATCCCACCTGCTCCAAGCAGCCTCTGTCTGGGAGGCTCATCTGCCCCCAGCCCTCTTTGATCCTGCCCCCTTCGCTTGCTGACTCCCTGACATTTGCGTCCTGGTGTCTCCTCCAACGCCTTCTGACATTGTGTTTCTCCCAACGTTTCCTCCTACAAGGCTCCCTCCTGGCCAGGGCCTCTCTGTCTCCCTTTCCATGTCCACCCAACTGGGTTCCAGAAGCTCTGGCTTTGGCCTTGGGTGTGTCTCCACAGTCACTTCCCTGATCTGGGCCACCTCCAGTCCGCACCTGGATGCTGCACCAGCCCCCCACCTGGCCTCCTTCCTCCTGGATCCCCTCCATACTGTAACCAGAATTCATGTCCTAAGAGCCAAAGCTGCCCACAGAGATTGTGGCCGTCCCCTGCCCGTCCCCGGTGCCGAGGCCTGACCTGCTAGTGTCCTGTGCTTTGTGCTTCTGCTCTGTCTCATCCCTGCTGACCCCCCACTTCCCACGTTCCCTGTTTGTTCAGGTGTTGTCTCCACCTGTGAAAACTCCTATTCACCCCTCAGTACCCAGTCTCAATGTCTGCTCTTCTGGAAGTTTCCTTAACACTCCAGGTGGCTAGCAGTGAGAAGCGCTTTGTAGGCTTCCCTTGGGTACTTTTCCCATTTCCTGTCCTTACTGTCCCCTCTCGGCCCCTTTGTGGCACACCTGCTCTTGGTCCTCAGTTGCTGAGTATAACTAAGCCTTTGTGAATGACCTTGGGCCCTGCCACCCCCAGGTGATCCAGATGCAGTGTAACCTGGAGAGAAGTGAGGACAAGGCGCGCTGGCATGTGAGCAGAGCCCCGGGCTGGTGTGGACGGGTGGGGGCGGGGCAGGGCGGGTGGACGGGGCTGACCTTGCCCTCCTGCCTCCCCAGCTCACTCTGCTGCTGGTACTGGAGGACCGGCTGCACCGGCAGCTCACTTATGACCTCCTCCCAAGTATGCTGGGGACCCTGGGTGGGGTCCCTGGGTGGGGGCTGGCCAGGGCCGCACGGTGGCCTCATGCCTCGCCCTCCATGCCCCTGCCCGCGCCCCTGCCACAGCCGACAGTGCCCAGGACCTTGCTGCTGAGCTCGTGCACTACGGCTTTGTCCACGAGGTGTGTAGGGCACGCGCGAGGCCAGGCTGGGAGGGTGTGGAAGGTGGGCCACGCCCCTCCGTCCCCCCATGCCTCCTTCCCACCCTGCAGGATGACCGGCCGAAGCTGGCCGCCTTCCTGGAGAGCACCTTCCTCAAGTACCATGGAGCTCAGCCCTGATGCACACCGGGCCTCCCACGTGGGCAGCTCGGGGCCAAGAGTTGGGGACGGGGGCTGCCTTCTGCCTGTGAGCCAGGGGTGGGGACCAAACACCTGCTAGAGAGGAACCTCTGCCTTGCATAGCTGTCAAGAGGCCCTGGGCTGGGGGTGGGGTGAGGGCTGTGGGGTTGGGCCCACAGGGGAGCCCTTCAGCCGGTTGGGGAGCGTTGGGGAGCGTTGGGGGCTCCTTAGGACCAGGCTACCTCGCCCAGCTGCTTCCACAACTCACCATTCCTTCCCATGTCCTCCTTGCCCTAGCCAACTTCCCACCCCACCCCAAGCTGTCTGGTTGGGGACTGAGACCTGTGCGTGGGGGAGGCCGCCCTGTGGGAAGCCACGGTTGGGGGGGACTTGGCCCTGGACAGATAGATGTCTGCCCCATCCCGGGTCGGCACCACAGAGCCACACAAGGACCCCCACCTCAAGCCAGTGAAAGCACCTGCAGGCGTGAGGCATGGTGCTGGGCGCCTGGCAGGGCCCTGACCTGGTGGGAGACGCAGACAGCAGACGCCCCAAGAAGCCCGTTCCCAACACCACGTGGTTCTTGCATGCCTGCCCAACGTCCAGCGCAGACCCGCCTGGAGCCCCTCTGAGGCTGGCATCCGCCACCCCCTCTCCAGGCACTTCTGGCCCCTGCAGCCCCCTGCAGAGGGCTCTTACCTCTCTGGCATTCCCTGGCCTAGAGGGGTGAGGGTCAGGCGTCCTCCCTGCTCCTCACGGTGCCTCCTCTCAAGCTCACCACCCCGTTATCTCCCTCTCCTCCTCCCGGGGCAGCTGCCGCCCTGGGTCTCAGCTCCCCGTCTCTCCCACTCAAATCCTGTCCACCCCCATTGCACTGGCCTGGTTCTCTTGGACCACCTCCCCTCCATTTTCAAATTTAAATAGTCTTAAACGCTTTAAATTGCATGTATAAATGTAGTGCATTCAGGGTTCTTTTTAAGCATTTCAAATGCCAACTGAGAAAGCACACCACTGTGTTATTAGTTCTCTGTTGCTGCCCTAAGAATTTACCATAAACTTAGTGGCTTAAACAACAAAAGTTATTACAGCTCTGTAGGTCAGAAGTCTGGCCTAGCCGGCTGCCCTCCTTCCTGGAGGTCCTAGGGGAGGATCCATCTCCTACTCCTTCGGGGTGGGTATTGGCTTGCAGTGTCAGATGTCGCCCCGCAGGTGTCGAGCAGAGATTCATTTCCTTGCAGTGGCAGGGCCGAGCTCCTCATTTTCTTGCCTGCTGTAAACTGAAGGCCCTTCCCAGCTTCTAGCTGTGGCCGCATTCCTCAGCTCAGCCCCAGGCCCCATCCTCAATCTGCAAAGTCAGCGACAGCGGGTGCAGTCTGTCCTGAACCATCTGTCTGGTTTTCTGCAGCCAGAAAAACTTCATGTGGTGAGACTGAGTCCACCTGGGTAATCCAGGACAGCCTCCCCGTCTCAGAGGCCTTTTGCCATGTACAGGATACTCCCAGGTTCCAGGCTTGGGGTATGGACCTCTCCAGGGGTCATTGTCATCCCACCTACCACACTATATCACCCTAACCAAAACCCAAGACAAAACCAACTTAGCCAGGCCTAGCAAATAAGTTAAATGTACAAATAGAGTGACTCTCAAGTTATCTTAAACATTCCAATACTCTTTATGAAATGACTCCAATTCTCACACCTTTCAACCTAAAAATACAAATCGGAACTAACTTACATCCCTGGCTGGAAATCCTGATGCTGAGCTGTCTGGTTTTACACAGTCCCAAACTGAGTGTCAAAGGCATAACAGATTGTACCAGCGATTAGACTGAACTCAGAGCTATCTGTCTGTACTGCCATTGCTTCATTTAATCCAGACTATGCTGAGGTTTTCATTTTAACTTTTCTCTTGTCAAAGTCATATACATATCACTTTTAGAAGTGGAGTGGTTTTTTCAGGCCAACAATAAACAATAAATGCAGCCTCCAACCGTGATCCTTTCTTAGGTGTTTCTTCAGCCATTGAAAATCCTGTTTCTCAAAAGCGCACACATGCTTTTACTGCTTTTTATTGGTTTTCCCCCCCAGAAGGTGTCCCCTGTTGGCATCCTCTGGGGGTGGGGGTGGGGGGTCACTAGTCTCATGCCCCTGACCCAGTGTCATCCCAGTGTGATGGGTATTCTTACGGCTTTTTCCCACAGGTCTCAGCAAAGAACAAGTTGTGCTAGGATGACATTTGCTTTCTGGCACAACTTTTCGTTTTCTCTGGGGTTGGTTTAGTTTTCTATACATGTCTCAGTTCATCCTTAGCTTCTCCTGCCGAAGTGTGAGCCTCCCCTCAACACTTGGGACTTGCTGCAGAATTGACTGCTCAGGTTCATGTTTTCCTGTAGCGCCCACCAGGCCTGCCGCCTGCCCCAGGCTGCTGGTACTCGGACCTCTGGCGCAGCTGTCAGTACAGGTTACTACTTCAGCAGCCTCCGGGAGCACCTCTGGTCCCTGGACCCCATGCTTTCCTCTTTTATTTGCCCTGTTTGAGGAAGAACATCCTCTACGTTTCCTGGGAAAGGATGCATGGGAAGTTATGGAATGTTTGCCTGTTGGTCCTCACTCTGCTGTCACATCTGCTCATCAGTGTACCTAGGTACAAACGTCTGGCTGTGTTGGAGGTGCTTACTTCCCAAAATACTGAGGATAGCACACCACTTTCTTCTAGTCCCATGAAATCCTGTACCGCTCTGAATTCCGACCCTTTTGTCTATGATCTCTCTCTCTTCTCTTTGCCCCGGTGCTCTGGAAATTCTCAGTGACGTGTCTTGATGTAGACCTCTTTCATCTGTTGTCCAGAGGTCCCAACCTTTTGGTTCTAGAAATGTGTCTTTACTTCGTTGTTATTGTTGGTCCCCCCCTCTCATTTTCTGGAACTTTTACTATTTAGATGTTGGACTTCACTTTGGAGAGGTGCCATTGTGGTGAGGGCCTAGTCTCTGGAGCCATTCTGAGGCTTCCTGCTACGTGACGTGGGTCTGTGCCTCCACTTCCTCCTCTGTAAAAACAGGGACAATCACAGTCCGCACTCCAGGGCTTGTTGTAAGGATTGTGTGAGGTGATGTGTGTGCTGAGAATAGTGCCCAGCCACCAGCACTCTGAAGGCCATATTACATAGCAAATGTCATGGGAAGCTCCCCCTGAACGTGTGTGTAACCCCCCACCCCGTGGTAGAGGCGAGCCAGTCCCAGCCGACACACCCCTTCTCTATCCCCACCAATTACGGGGGCCTCTGCGGTGCTAGGCCACTTACTGGAGGGCAACGACCAACGTGATTATGATGACGTTTCTGTTTTCTAGCTGTCTGGTTCTGTTGTTAGACATCCGGAAGATTCCAGCTTTATCTTCCAGTGTTTCTATTGAACTGTTCACTTCCCTCTCATATTTTTTCACTTGTAAGCTCTCTCATTTGCTGAATGTTCTTTCTTTACAGCCTCTCGTTCTTACATGCAATATCCTCTAATATCTCTGAGGATATGATTTCAACGTTTCTCACTTTATTGTCTCTGTTCCTTCTGAGTCTCTTTCCCGTTTCCTTTGTTGCCTTTTCCCTCTTCCTCAGGCGTCTGGTGATCCTGGGCTGACCAAGGGTGAGATAATCTTAGTGGTGGGGCTTGTTGCGGGCTCAGCCTCCAGGCCTGGGATCTAGCCAGGTCAGTCTCCTAAGCAGCCTCCCCCACCCAACCTACACACACACACCAGCCCTCAGTCTTCTCCTTTGAGCTGGGAGCGCCTGCAGAGAGGAGCTCTCTCTAAGGACAGCAGGTGGCACCTGCTGGATCAGACCTGGAGCCAGGGGTGGAAGGGTGGAAAGGGCCAGAATCTCACTTGCTCCCACACTTTCAAAATAGGACCCAGCCCCAATGGCCAGCCCCCAGAGCACCTCTGAAGGAGCTCACCTCCCGGCCACTTGGTAGAGAGAGAAGTCTGCGTCTCCTTTCCCAGCTGCACTTTCAAGCATGATTCCCTCAGACACTGACTGCAGTCCGCTAAAACAGCTCTCACTGCCCACCTTCCTCCAGCTCCCCAATAGCCCCCCTCTTGTCTTCATGAGATTTTGCCTTTGTAAAAATCCTGTTCCCATCATTTTAGAGGGGAGGGAGATGAGGAAAATATTCTGCCCTGTTTAACTAGCTCTGCCTATATAGTTCATTTTAAACTCTCCCACGTTGAGAAGAGACCTGCCTAGCTGGGGAAGACACTTTGTTGCTTCAGACAGGTTGAAACTGATGGCTGACAACCTCGCCCGAGCCCACAGATGTGGTTCCTTCACTGAGTTAGGGGCTTGGGACAGAGTGCCTGCGGCGTGTGGCAGAAGTCCAGGGCAGCTCCACACCCAACACGGAGGTCTTGAGCCTTTAAGAAGTAGTTTGGGGACTAAGGGGCTCTGGGTGCATACCCTTCTGCGAATGGGTTCACAAGCCTGTCTCGGGTTGCTGTTCTACCGACTGTGTGTCATTGAGTCTAGGACACCAGCGTTTTAAGGTGCACTACTGTTTTATGAATCACTAGAAAAGAGAAAATGTTGCCAATTTTAAATGAGGACACACCGTCCATTGGTAGGCGCATCCTGATTTCTTTTTTTTTTTTTTTAAAGATTTTATTGGGGAAGGGGAACAGGACTTTATTGGGGAACAGTGTGTACTTCCAGGCCTGTTTTCCAAGTCAAGTTGTTGTCCTTTCAATGTTAGTTGTGGAGGGCGCAGCTTAGCTCCAGGTCCAGTTGCCGTTTTCTAGTTGCAGGGGGCACAGCCCACCATCTCTTGCAGGAGTCAAACTGGCAACCTTGTGGTTGAGAGGACGCACTCCAACCAACTGAGCCATCCGGGAGCTCAGTGGCAGCTCAGCTCAAGGTGCTGTGTTCAATCTTAGTTGCAGGGGGCGGAGCCCACCATCCCTTGCGGGACTGGAGGAATTGAACTGAACTGGCAACCTTGTGGTTGAGAGCCCACTGGCCCATGTGGGAATTGAACCGGCAGCCTTCGGAATTAGGAGCATGGAGCTCTAACCGCCTGAGCCACCGGGCCGGCCCCGCATCCTGATTTCTGAGATGTTAGGATGCAAAGAAGAGGCATCTGGAGATCTGTCTCGCATATGTGGCGATTCTTTGTCACCTCTCTCGACTTGATCGTTTGGGAAGGTGGAACTCCTTCAGCCCTGGAGGGGATCCGGCCGTCCTCCGTCCTGACTCTGGGGTGCGAGCGGGGGGAACAGCACCTAAGTTTTTCTGTAAAGGAGGCACAGAAATGGAGCAGCGTCCGCACGAGGGCAGGGGGGCGAAGCGAGTGGCTGGCTCACACGAAGAAGGTTACGCGGTCCTCGCCCCGCCGCGCGCGCGCGCGCGGCCGCGACGGACGCGCCCCACCCCGCCCCGCTCCTAACCGCCCCGCCCCGCTCCTAACCGCCCCGCCCCGCTCCTAACCGCCCCGCCCCTTCCGCCAACTCGCTCCTCCCCTTCCCCCCGGAAGCGCGTTCCTTTCTCCACCCACGTCGCGGGAGAAAGGGCCTTGTATCGCGATAGTTCCCTCTTTCTCCGGGCGCCTCCGCAAGCACCCACATCGCGCGAGACCGCGGAGGGAGCAGGAGCGTGTGGCGCGCGCTGCGGCCGCGACGGACGCAAGATGGCGACGGCGACCATAGCTCTCGTAAGTGAGCTCCCTGCGACCACGGGCCTCCGATCAGCTGGCGGGAGAGGGTCCTCTGCCCTCCCGGGGCGCTGAGGGCCCCTCCGGGGACGCGGCGGTCCCTCGCCAACCCCGCAGCCCTTGGTCGCATGAGACGGGGCGGGCGCGAGGCGGGGGCCGGGCTGCGGCCATAGCTTCCGGCCCGCGGGTTGCAGCTTCCGGCGGCGAGCGCGGGAGGGCTGTGTGGGGCCGGGGGCCGGGGCCCGGGGAGCTTAGTGAGGGCCGTGCAGGCGCCGAGTCCGACCCCTTGGCGGGGCGGCCCACCAGGCCCCGGCGAGCCGCAGCCTCGGGGCGGAGCCAGGCGGCCGTGGTCCCGCTGTGCAGACGGGGTGCGCCTGCGGCTCGCGGGCGTGATGGCGCGTCTCCTCCCGCCTGTGTGAAGGGGGCTGCCGGGCGTGCGTGGAGGGATCGGGCTCGGTGGGGAGTGTGGCCGTGGCTCCTTGCAGCCGCAGCTGTGAATCTGCTCTCCGCTGATGCTCTGCGGGGGACTGGTTACCAACTAACGGGGACTCCATCCAGTCATCCCCCCACGAAGGAAAGGACGTGCTCTCTCATCACACGTTTCTTAAGCAATTCCTTTGTCGCAAGCGCTGTGCCAGGACTTGGGGGCACCGTGCAGAACCAGAGGCAGCAGCCCCTGCCCTGTTCGCGGGTCTGGTGGCACCAGAGACCAGTTCCCACTCAAGGTGCCTTATATTGGGTGCCCTAGGGAGCCGTTCTCAGGGTGGTGTGGGCACCTGGAGGAAGGAACCACTCTGCCCTGCTGGGTTCTCACTTCGCTTTTAGCCACGTGGAGTGATGAGCATAGACGAAGACCCCTGCTCACACCACACTTCCTGGTGACATCTGCCTTGACCCTTCTTTCTCCCCACTTGGTTCTGTAACGCTCCCCTCCTGGACCCTTCCCCCAACTCACACCCAGAGTCAGGTGGCGAAGTCTGTTTGAGAAGGCAACTTTTGCAGGTGGCTGGAGGCTGGGCTGATAGGGTCAGGAAATAGACTGCCCTGGCCGGCCCGGGGCTGGGGGCTGATCCCCAGTGAGGGCAGAAACCAACTCCCAGCTCGTGAGGCGGGCCCAGGTGTAATTCCCAGCTAACTTCACTGTCCTCTCATAACGGAGTCCTGCTTCCTGTCGAAGCCACAGGAGCAAATGACATTGTGAGAGGGAAGTTAGGAACGAGGTGAGGATTGAAGATTTGGTGACTGCCCCAGGAAGCAGTCAAGGTTGGGTGGTGAGGGAGCAGGAGGCTTGAAGACAGGTCCTGACAGTCCTGGGAAGGTGTAGAAGGAGGCCAGCGAGAGTGGATACCTCGTGTCCCCGCCCATCCACAGAACGGTGTAACCATGAAGCCCGGGAGTCGGCAGTCCTGTGCTTGTGGGGGCAGAGGGGTGAATTGGGGTTCAGCTCAGCTGGGGTACACTGCCAGACACAGGTGGTATCATAGTAGAGGTGACCATGAGCAGTAAGTGTAAACCCAGGAAGCTGGGGCTCTTTGCGGGCGTGATCCTCCCAGGTTAGCACAGGCAGATGTGCCGCTGGGTGTATATAAGCTAGAGACCCAGGCTTACCTCGTCAGACTCTGGGAGTGAGGTCGGTCCAGCCTGCGCCTGACACGTTCCCCTTCTAAACTTCAGAATGGACAGGTTTCTAGAAGGGTTGCCTGTCTCCCTGCTGTACTAGTGGGGCACTGTGAGTGCCTGTTCCCTGTCTTGTGGTCTGTGCACGGGAAGCCACTGCTCGCTGCTCTAAGCGGTGGCTTCCACTCTGAGGAGCTGGGATGGAGTGGCACTGAACTTGTCTGGCTGGGATCTGGTGAGGGAGGGGCGCAGGAAGACCCAGAGATGCCTCTTCTCGCTCGGGGGTGCCTTCTGCCTGCTGCCGCAGAAATGGCATGAGCTTCTGGACACATTGTGTCTCTGATTCGCTGCTTCGTCGTCCCCTGCCTCTGGCAGCCTGGCTGGAGCATCATCCTTGGGTGCCGTCGGGCAGGAGCACGGCACCGTTGCCGTGTGCCCGTGGGCACCGTTGGCACCTCCTGTAGGTCCAGCCTGCATGTCAGCGCACAGAGGCCTCCCTGACGCGGTGCCAAGTGTGCCTGGTCGTGTCTCTGTCCACCTGCACTTGCTGTTCTTCTTGGTGCTCACTGCAGCTGCAGGCATGCCTGTCCTCTGGTCGTGCTGCATCTGTGGTGCCCAGCCCCGAGTCTGGCCATGCGCTGGGTGGGGGGAGGCAGCATTGCTGTCTGAGGCTGACAGTGGGTGTACTTGCCCTGCACAGGGACCCCCAGGGCCGCACACGGAGCGCCTCACCAAGTCCTCACTCCAGCCCCAGGAGACAGGCCTGAGTTCAGAGCCTGAAGCCTGGAGATGGTAAGGAGTGACTTGACTTCCTGCTTTTCTAATGGAAATAATCCTCTTCAGCCTGGGCTGTTGCCCAGTGGCAGGGCTGCAATGTGTGTCCCAGAATCACGGGGCTGCGCTGCCTCCCCAAAGCGGGTTCCGTCACCCCTGCTGCCTGGTGCTGGCGGTGCCTACAAAGCTTGCTGTTTTTATTGCCAGAGGATGATGGCATGTGTCTAGCTATGATGACAAATGACAGTTTTTCTCCAAGCTCTCTCAGCATCTGCTTACAATAGAATCCAGCTCAGTGGCACTGGGAACTTTGTTTCTGCCATGGGTGGGGTGGGAGGTCCTAGGCAGAGTCCCTGGTGGTCTGACTTTTTCTGGGAAGTCTCTTTGGAGACGTTTTCTGCTCTCGGCGTCGTCCTGGTTCCTGTACTGGCTATCGCAGTCATTTGGGAGAGAGGGCAGGAAGGTACTATACATGTGCCCTCCAGTTGGCCCTGTGGACGGGGGTCTAGGGGTTGGGGGCTTCCACAGAGCTGACGTGATCTTTTGCGGTGGGCCTTGAGAGGCAGCCTGTGCTTTGGGGGCCAAGTCACACTGAGCCCGTGCCCAGCTGCCACGCACCCACTGGCTGGGACCTGTGTCGGAGGCCCCTTTCTTTGACACTCTCTAGGGCACTCTTGCAGAGCCATGGTGCTGAGGAGCCGGGCTGGGTTGGCCAGTTTCCCAGCAGCTGGGCTTATGCTGCTGTCGCTCCTTAGAGGCGAGAGCACGTTCTGGCCTCGTCCGTGCACAGAGCTCCCAAGGGTGGGCATGGCTGCCCCGTGTTCCTAGATGTCTGTGGGTCTCGTCCTTGAGCTGGGAGAAGGGGGAGTAGATCTCAGGGCCCTTCCAGCAAGGCCCTCACCACCATAACGTTGCCTGCCGCCTGCCCTCGTCCTGTCCTTGCCCCTGCCAGCCTGCTGAGCCGTGCGGGAAGCCTGTCCTTCCATCTGCTGTGCACGGCAGGGCTCCGTGGCCCCTTTCGGTGTGGGGTAAGGGTTGCTAAGTTTTCTGCTGCCCTCCTCGGGTCAGACAGCCCTGGATAGTGTGACCGCTGTGGGGGGAGGCTTGCACGTGCAGACTGCCTGCCTGGCCCTGCCACCCAGAGGGCAGCTCTCCTCAGAGGTGTCTTCAGGAGGGGCCTGGGGCCTGGGCTTGGCGTGGACGGCATTGGGACTGATGCGGAGCTGTGGGTTGGCCCAGGCATGTGTGCAGGGTGCTAGCAAGGTGCCCCTTGCCCTGCTGGCGGGAAAGTAACTGATCTTTCGGACCTCAGTGGTGTGGCCCGAGGGCCACTCTAGACCCAGGAGAGCCTGGCTTTCCTTGGCTCGCTACCCTGTCCCCTCCTGGGGATTTGCTGCCAACTGGGGACTGCCCCAGATTCTGCTATGGTTTCTGCTAGGCTGGCCCCGTGTGCCAGGGCCCTGGGCAGCTGCAGGTACGCTGGCGGAATGGGCGGGGTGGGGTACTGTCAGGAATGTTCGGGCCAGGCCAGAGCTGGCCCCTCCTGTGCCCCTGCCTGGCCTCCCTTGTTCGTCTGTGGGGAGCTCAGCCCTCAGCCAGGGAAGAGGAGAGGGCCCGGGTGGGTGGGTCTTCTGACTGTCCGTCCATTACAGCGTTTCCTTCCTGCCGCAGCAGGTCAATGGCCAGCAAGGAGGGGGGTCCGAGCCGGCGGCGGCGGCGGCGGCGGCAGTGGTGGCAGCGGGAGACAAGTGGAAACCACCACAGGTACAGCCCTTAAGCATCCTCGCCCTCAGGCCCGCCTGCCCGCCCGCCCGCCTGTCGCCCGGCCGTGTGCCCCTGGGCCCAGAGAGACCTGGCTGGGGGTGGGCGGGAGGAGCCCCAGGGCCTCTGTCTGGACAGACGCCTGTCCTGCGCCCTCACCACCCAGCCTCCTTGTCCCTGCCTCTCCCCTCAGCGTCCACCCTGCTTCGGGGTGGGTCGCAGTCTGGCGTGTGTTCAGATGCCAGGCAGGTGGCCAGGTGGGGGCCGAGCCTCAGCCAGGGTGAGCGCTGAGCCGTTGGTGCCGTACAGAAGGGCAGGCATGCTGTTCCCAAACGCGCAGGGTGCTAAGAGCCAGCCAGCTCTCTGATTTAAGTACGACAGCAAAGCAGGACAGCACACAAATCCAACAGTCTGGTGACCTCACTGGGCTGGGCACATGTCGTCCTGCCCCGCGGCCCGTCCTTGGGAGTGTGTCCTGTGGGAGGTGCGGTGGGCCTTGTCGCTGGGTGATAGGGCTCTTTGTGCTTCTCAATGGCAGCGCCTGTCTCCAGGGATTTCCAGTGGGGGCTCAGCAAGGGAGACCTGTGGGGGCTGGGCCGTCCTCTGGGGTCCCCCCACTGTGGCAGAGTCGGGGAAGGCCTGTGGTGTGCAGCTGGATCCCGGGAAGTCACGGGCTGAAGCTGATGGGCACGGGGGCCCGGGAGTCCCTCCAGCCAGCCCTCCCCAGCCTTGGCTGGCTGTCCAGCCAGCCATTGGTCGGTGGGAGAAGGGCCTTTTGTTTACTGAGACAAAGAGGAGATTGAAAAGTTTCTAAGGGGCTGAAAGGGGGTTGCCATTGATGGCCGTGGTGACAGCCTGCTCTAGCATGCAGCCCCCGACTTTCGGGGCCTCTTTCCCACTGAGGAGAATTGGGCTTGGGGCCAGCTGAGAAGGTGGAGGGGATAGGCCTCCAGGGACCAGACTGGGCTGCTAGGGGAGGGACTGCCTGCCTTTCGCCCTGTGCTGGTCAGCATGCCGGTTCTCAGGGTTTGGGTCCGCCAGCCCCTTCCTGACTCCTTTGTACCTCTGTCCTTGCTTGTTCCTGAGCTGGGGACCTGCCTCTTTCCTCTGCCGTCCCTCCGAAGGCTGTGTGCGGGGGGCTGCAGAACACCCTCTCTGGAGGGGCCAGTAGTGGTCTCTCCTTGCACTTGCTGGGCGGCCCCAGGCCCCCTGAGCTGGTGGGCAGGCAGGTGTGCTCACACTCCCGACAGCCACACTCCTTGGTTTGGTGGCCATGCGTCTTTTCCTGCTTACACGGCTGTATTCTCTCTGCAAACAGTTTAGAAGCGGATTTGACAGTAGGAGTGTGGATGTAATGCTAGTAGTGTCTGCTGTGGTCTGCTGGGGGCTGTGACTACTCCCTCCACTTCCCTGGCTAGTGCTGGCCCGTGCCCTCGCCTCCTGTGGCCCTGGTGCTGGTCTGCTCCTGGGTTCTCTGCCCAGGGCTGAGCACAGCCGGAGGAATCTGGTGGAGGTGGGCTGGAGCCGTCCCCTGGCTCCCTGGGCGGTGCACAGTGTGCAGCGATAGGATGGGTGCTACAGCGGTGGGAGGCACTTCGCCATACATGCCCCGGGGTGCTTCCTGGAGATCGTCCCCAGCTAGGGCTGGGGCCAGGAGGAATTGAGGGGCACTCGGCTGCCAGGCAGTCAAAAGGAGAGTGCGGACCATCGGCCCTGACCCGTTCCCTGTTGGAGGACAGCCAGGGCCGCATGGCGCGTGGCCTGTTGCACGGCGTGGCACAGAGGCTCTGGGGTCATGCTGGCTGCAAGGGCTGGCCCACCTACTACTTGCCGCCTGTCTCGGTGGCTCCTGAGGTCATTGTCACCTGGGGCCTACAGCTGCTCCAGGTTGGCCCAGGGCCCCCACGGTACCTGACTGCCTCGCTGTGTGTCCTAACCGTGGGTCCTGGGGGCCACAGGACAGACAGGTCACAAGGGCAGGCCTGCAGGTAGGCCAGGCAGGAGAGTCTGTGCTAGGACCTGTCTGTCCCTGGGAATGACTGGAGGCCACGTGTAGTTGTAGTGGGAGGGAGACTGGTGGGGTGGGCTTCTGGGGGCCACAGGCGGGAGGTCTCGGGCTGCTGTTTAACCATTTCCCTGCTCCGTACCACCAGGGCACAGACTCCATCAAGATGGAGAACGGGCAGAGCACAGCCGCGAAGCTGGGGCTGCCTCCCCTGACGCCTGAGCAGCAGGAGGCCCTCCAGAAGGTGAGAGTGTGCCTCCCGGGGCCCTGGGCTGGGGGGCCAGAGGGGGCAGCCGGCCGTTGGCCCAGGCCGGGCCCCCAGTGCTCCTCACCACCGTCTCTCGCAGGCCAAGAAGTACGCCATGGAGCAGAGCATCAAGAGCGTGCTGGTGAAGCAGACCATCGCCCACCAGCAGCAGCAGCTCACCAACCTGCAGGTGAGCGCCCGGCCCGTCCTCCGCCTCCCTCCCTGCCTCCTCTTCCTTCTCTTCCTCCTCTGTGCCTGCGGCGTCCCCACCAGGTGTTGTGGTTCTCAGTTTCTCAAGGACTCTTTCTTGGGACGCCTGGGTTCCTCCCCGAGCCACGCGTGGCCCGGCCTTACCTGCCTGTTGAGCGCCCACGGCCCCTCCCCGCCCCTTCTCTGTAGCCTTGCCGCTCCCCGAGCCGGCTCCTCTTCTCGGACTTCAGACTTGCCTCAGGTCGCCCTGCGCCCGTGCCCCCCGGCTGGCTGCACGGCTGATGGTGCGGCACGTAGGCCCTTCCTCCTTGCCCCCTTGGCCTCGGATAAGAGCGGTCGGGCTTCCACCTCCGCAGGGAGCCCAGACCACCTGGGCTGGGCCCTGGACTGAGGACAGGCTAGGGGCACCTCCGTGGGGCCCTGCTTTAGACGTGTGGCCAGAGGCTGTGATGGCTGTGGGGGAGAGCAGGGCGAGGCCCACAGGTGCCTGGGCCTTGAGCCCCGCCCCCACCCGGCCCTCAGACATTCACGCTGCCAGGCAAGGCCCTGGCTGTTCCCATGCTCCGTCTGTGCCCATCCTCCCCCTGCTCCCCTCTCCCTACCCCTCCCTTCCTCTGCCCCGTTGGCCAGGCTGTGGGCAGGGCACCTGGGGCTCTGAGGCCCCCCTGGGCAGGTGCCGGCAGCCATCGGCCGGCAGTGTGGGAAGGCAGGCGGGCCTCCCAGGCAGGGCGGGGACTCCGGGCCTGCCGCTGTCTGCGTGAGGTGTGACAACAGCGGGAGACTGCTCGGCTCCAACAGACTGAACTCTGTCTTTACTGTCTTTCAGATGGCAGCAGTGACAATGGGCTTTGGAGATCCTCTCTCACCTTTGCAATCGGTCAATAGAAATGCTCACTTCTTCCGGGGCTCATGTCCTTAGTCAGGGCTAGAGGGGGGCAGTGCGCCCGTGTGCTGGGGACCTTGCTCCCCTAGCCGGCCCTGCCCGCCAGCTCGGACGAGCGCAGCAGAGCGCCAGGCGTGGCGGGGCCAGTGGTATGGGCGGGCACCCACCCGGGACCGCCCTGGGGAGGCCTCCATCTGCTCTGAGGGCCCGCCTTAAAACTAATCGGCCAGGTAACTGCGGAGGGCAGCCGGCCAGGAGGGTAGCTGCCCATGCCAGGCCCACCTGTACCCATGCCGCCTGCACGCACGCATGGGGCGCACCGCCCAGGCCTCCAGCTCCGTCAGTCTCCAGGCTGCCTGGGCTCCTGGGTTGGGGGTCAGGCCCTGAGGAGAGAAGAGTCCTAACTCATGGCCTTGTCAGACCCTGGAGGGAGGATGGATGGACGGGGTGGGGGGCTGGGGGGACCTGAGCGAGCTAGAGAGGGAAGGGCAAGGACGTGGGCCTTGGGCCAAGCTGTCAGCAAAGGGTAGAGACCACACAGCCAGGGAGTAGGCCAGGGAGGAGGTGAGCCGGTGGCCGTGGCTGCCATGGGCAGAGGAGTCTGGGAAAGAGACACCCCTCCATTGCCCAGAGGCAGGCTGAGGAGGCCAGGGACCCCTCCGGGGAGTCTGAGGGGGGACGTGGCCCTTTCTCGGGGGGCCACCCCGGGCATGCTGCTCTCACAGGGGAGACGTGGCCCTGTCCTCAGGGCCAGACCCAGTGTCGTCTGTGGGGAGCGTCTGTCTGTGGGGGAGACGACAGGGAGAGGGCTCTTGGCCCACTTGCTGTTGGGGAGCCCCCGCTGAAGAGAAGACATGCTGCTATCTCGGGGAACTTTGACCTGAGGGGTAGATGGTTTCGTGTCTGGGTTGCCTAGTGTGAGGGGGGACATCGTTCCACCTGTGGGGTCCTTGGTCTCAACAGGGAGCCTGAGGCCCATTAGTCGGGAGTCCAGTTGAGGAAGGGAGTCCCATTTCGGGGGAAGTCCTACTTTGGGGGAACTATGGACTTTTTCTTAGGCCCCTCTTTGAGGGAGGGGGAGGCCTGGCCTATACCAGGCTAGCTGGTGTCTTAAAAGACAGTGGCCTCTGGTCACGGGCATCTCTGTGACGGTGTGGGGAAGCCCCTGTTGGTGGAGAGGCTAGAGCCAGGCCCCCACACCTCCGTCTGCCCTACGCCTATGCTCTCCTCCCGGTGGCCCACCACCTGTGGCTCTGAACCCCCCTGCCTGGCACGTTGTGTGAGGTTGCAGGGACAGGAGCCCATCCCTGGGGGCTTGGGGAGGTCGCTAAGCACAATGGCCAAGCTTAGCCCAGGGCAGAGGCAGTGTCTGCCCTGGGCCTGCCGGGCCCACCACCTCCTGATGCTCCTGGGGTCAGGCAGCTCTTTTTTGTGAGGGGTTCAGGGCATGGGGGGCCTGCAGAGTGCTGAGCCCCCACCTGATGAGTCGGCCCTGCACAAGTAGCTGTTCTTCCTCCTCTCCAGGGAGCCCACATCCGGGCTCCTGACCTGCCCCCTGGGGTCTCTTCTGGGCGGTAGCTGCCCTGTCTTCTGCCCCTCTCTTGCCTCCACACCAGTGGGTCCCTCCAGCTTGGATGGCCCCCCCTCTTCCGTCGGAACACTTGGGAGGATCTCCCAGCCCAGCCCCGGCTACGGGCCTCCAGACTGGAGGGGTGGGCGGGGTGGGAGGGCACACTGCCCTGCCTCCCAGCCACCTGTCAGCTTTGTTGCCAGTCTGCCCGGGCCCTGGGGGGCCAGGGTGCGTCCGTGCCCTGCCTTGGGGCCTGGCCTTCCTTCCTGGGGGTAGGGTCCTGCTGACCCTCGCCACCCTGACTGCCGGCGCTCAGCGTGCGCCGGGCTGCCGCGTGGGGAGCCCTCACCACAGTGGAGCTGAGTGGGTGGGCCAGGAGGGGCGTGGGCTGCCTCGCCGCCTGCCACCCCGTCACAAGCCAGTGGCTCTCTCTCCCCTTGTGTCCTGCTCCAGATGGCAGCTCAGCGGCAGCGGGCACTGGCCATCATGTGCCGAGTCTACGTGGGCTCCATCTACTACGAGCTGGGCGAGGACACCATTCGCCAGGCCTTTGCTCCCTTCGGGCCCATCAAGAGTATTGACATGTCCTGGGACTCTGTCACCATGAAGCACAAGGTGAGATTCATCCGCCCCGCCCTACCCTGCCCCACCCCATGCCGGGCTCTCCTGGCCTAATGCCCGCCCCTGTGTCCAGGGCTTTGCCTTTGTGGAGTACGAGGTCCCGGAAGCAGCGCAGCTGGCCTTGGAGCAGATGAACTCGGTGATGCTGGGGGGCAGGAACATCAAGGTGAGGCCCCGGCCGCGGGGGGGGGGGGGTGCTGCCGGGCTCTGGCCAGCGCCCTCCGGGAGCCTGCAGTGACCCAGCCGGGCTGACGGGGGGCTCTCGGTCCCCTGCGTCTCCCCCAGGTGGGCAGGCCCAGCAACATAGGGCAGGCCCAGCCCATCATCGACCAGCTGGCTGAGGAGGCACGAGCCTTCAACCGCATCTACGTGGCTTCCGTGCACCAGGATCTCTCTGACGACGACATCAAGAGTGTGTTTGAGGCCTTCGGCAAGATCAAGTCTTGCACCCTGGCCCGGGACCCCACGACTGGCAAGCACAAGGGCTACGGCTTCATTGGTGAGCGTGGGCGGGCCGAGGTGGGCGGGCCAGGCCTGCCCGGCACTGTGGCCCTCACCGCTGCCCCTGCCCTGCAGAATATGAGAAGGCCCAGTCGTCTCAGGATGCCGTGTCTTCCATGAACCTCTTTGACCTGGGTGGCCAGTATTTGCGGGTGGGCAAGGCTGTCACACCCCCCATGCCCCTGCTTACACCTGCCACACCTGGAGGCCTCCCACCAGCTGCTGCTGTGGCCGCAGCTGCAGCCACAGCCAAGATTACAGCTCAGGTGAGGGCTGGTGCAGTTGTGTGGGTTTGATCCTGGGCAACCGGCCCCCATTGTTTTGGGGACGGACTGGCTCTCCGGGTGGTATTGAGTGGAGGCAGCCAGACTGAGGACTGAGTAGGGTGGCCTTTTGGGTTGCAGGAAGCAGTGGCCGGAGCAGCGGTGCTGGGTACCCTTGCCACACCTGGACTGGTGTCCCCTGCACTGACTCTGGCCCAGCCCCTGGGAGCTTTGCCCCAGGCTGTCATGGCTGCCCAGGCCCCTGGAGTCATCACAGGTGAGCCTGGGTGGGTCAAGGCTGCCCCTCTCCTCTAGGCTCACTGCCTCTAGGGCAGCCCAGCCATGGCTGCACGGTGCTGTGTTCCTTCTCAGGAAGGACAGAGGTGGGGGGGAAGGGGGCGTGACTGCTACACCTGCTGGATTTGTTGCAGGTGTGACCCCAGCCCGGCCTCCCATTCCGGTCACCATCCCCTCTGTGGGAGTGGTGAACCCCATTCTGGCCAGCCCACCGACGCTGGGTCTCCTGGAGCCCAAAAAGGAGAAAGAGGAGGAGGAGCTATTTCCTGAGTCAGAGCGGCCGGAGATGCTGAGTGAGCAGGAGCACATGAGTATCTCGGGCAGCAGTGCCCGCCACATGGTGATGCAGAAGCTGCTGCGCAAGCAGGAGGTGCGTGGCGGGGCCGGCGGGGCTGGCGGGGCTGGTGGTTCAGCCAGCCGGTGCTCAGCTGTCCCCTCCACAGTCCACAGTGATGGTTCTGCGCAACATGGTGGACCCCAAGGACATCGACGACGACCTGGAGGGGGAGGTGACCGAGGAGTGTGGCAAGTTTGGTGCTGTCAACCGTGTCATCATCTACCAGGAGAAGCAGGGCGAGGAGGAGGACGCGGAGATCATCGTCAAGATTTTTGTGGAGTTTTCGATGGCCTCCGAGACTCACAAGGCCATCCAGGCCCTCAATGGGCGCTGGTTCGCCGGCCGCAAGGTTGTGGCTGAAGTGTATGACCAGGAGCGTTTTGATAACAGTGACCTCTCCGCGTGACCGTGACCTTGGCCCTGATCCCTGGACTTGTACTTGCTCTTGTTTCCTCTGGGTTTTATAGTGATTCAGTGGTGTCTGGGCCCAGCCGCCCTTGTACGCATAAAGGTGCAGATGGTGCTGGCCCTGAACGGCCCTGTGTGGCGGTGGTCCTGTACTTCGGGCTCCTTAGGCAGGCCTGGGGGCTGGGGGGGCCAGGGCCAGCCCCTGGTAGCACAGAGAAGTGAGGAGTCCGAGGAAGGCGGTCACTGGCCTCGGCGGGGGTGGCTTTGGTTTCGTCCTGGTCCTGGTCCTGTCGGTGGCCTGCGCAGGGGACACAGCCTGATGCCTAATGGGAGGGGTGGCGGAGGGAGGTTTTCTTCTGCTGGGTCCACACTGTCACCTGCACAGGTACTGCTGGGAGAAGCCTGGCTTAGAGCCCGGGAAGTCCCGGGACATTGAGTCCACTAGACAAATGAGTCCCCGGCGCCCTGTCCTCAGGGAGCCCACGTCCCGGTGGGAGGGGCGGCGGGCTGGATCGAGTGGTCGCGGGGCCAACCCCGGGAAGGGCCCGGGCGGGGCGGGAGGAAGCTTCGGGCCCGTGCACCATGGAGACACCGGAACTCGGACCTCGCACGGACTTCAGGTCCCGCCGTGCCTCACGCGGAGGGCGGGAGCCGACCTTCCCAACGGGCTATGCGCAAAACCTACGGGTCCTCGGAGGTTCCGTTGCCGCGCGGCTTTGTGGGCATTGTAGTCCCGGTGGCGAGGGCGGGCCTCGGCTTCCCGGCGGGCTGCGCGGCGGCCGGCGGTTGTCGGCGGGGCAGTCGGCGGGCAGCGGCGGCGGTTCCGGCTGCGGCACAGCTGCGGATGAGCAGACGGGCCGGGGCGTGCGAGCGGGCGGGATGCGGGACCGCCGCCGCCTCCGCCACCTTCTGAGAGTCTGAGTGCCGGCCGGGCCGCGCCCCCCGCCCAGGCCGCCGCGGTCCGAGCGTTCCTAGCGTTCCGAGCGCGGGCCGGGCCCAGCGCCGCCGCGGCCCGGGCCGCCCCCCGCCCCTCCCTCCCGGTCGCGGCCGTCCCGGCGCTCATGCGGGCCGAGCCCCGCCCCCCTCCCGGAGCCCGAGCCTGAGCCTGAGCCCGCGCCGCGCGCCTGCCCGCCCGCACCATGCTCAAGTGCATCCCGCTGTGGCGCTGCAACCGGCACGTGGAGTCGGTGGACAAGCGACACTGCTCGCTGCAGGCCGTGCCGGAGGAGATCTACCGCTACAGCCGCAGCCTGGAGGAGTTGCTCCTCGACGCCAACCAGCTGCGCGAGCTGCCCAAGGTGAGCGGCCGCCCGGCCCAGCGCTCGCCGCTGTCGGCCGGTCGGCCTGCCCGCTGGTCCGAGTCCTAGGCAGGCCTGGCCCGGGCGGGGCACCTCCAGCCGGCCCTGCTGGTTCTTACTGGCCAGAGCCCCACCCAGGCCAGCCCCACCCTCCTCACCCATCACCGGCACCAGGTGGCCATGGTCATCAGCTGCCTGCTTGGGGGTGGGGATGGTCACAGCCTAGAGGAGGAGCCACAAACTGACCGCTGTGGGGGAGGTCAGGGTGGAAGGTGAACCTGGCCAGTAGTTAATACAAACTTACTGAGCTGCCCTGGAGGTGGAAGCCCAGCCTTCTCTCTGAACTGCTTCCTCTTCCTCCGGGGTGCTGGGGTGGGTAGGGGAGCCCCTCCCTCCCCAAGGTGCTTGTCCCTGTCTGGTCGGCATTCTGTCCACCTCGTGCTGTTCCTTTGGGTCAGCTTGCTTTCCTTCTCCTAAGGCCCCTGTGGAGAAGAGGCTAAAGGAAGCAAGTCATGAAAGGATTTCCTTTTTGGAAACAAGGTGCTAAGTGGGGGCTGCATGCCACTGTAAAGGGTGTGGCTGCACTCTGGACTTGGAGGACGCTAGGGCTGTGTTGTCTTCTCCCCGTCCCACACATGGCCTGCGGCCTGTGCACACAGCACCACATGCATCTGTGGCGCTTTACTGTTTTCATTACTTTGTTTGTGATTGTCAGAATCTTGCCACGGACCTGGGGCTGGCTGGTTGTTGGGGTGCAGTAGCAGAAACCACCCTGGAGGGTTCACCTGCTAAGTGGGGGGGTAGAGGTGATTCAGGTGGTGGGTGGAGTCCTGAGAGAACTTACAGGGCAGGGAACAGGGACTGGCCAAGTCAGGAGGAGGGAACTTCTCGGCTAAGATTTGAGCACCTGCGGTCAACCCTGTGGCAAGATGGCAACAGGGAACTCACCTGAGGGGACACGAAGAGACCTGGAGCTGATAGTCAGGGATTCAGGTGTAGTGAGGTGTGTGTGCACATTGTTCCCTCCTTGCTTTTCTTGCAGCAGAGGGTTGATGTGGCAGGATCCCGGGTTACTCTGTGGCCTGGAGCAGACAGGCTCAGGGGACCCATGACCTGTGAACTTGTGTCTATTCTGGAGGGCCCTCTGCTGCAGGCTTGCCCCCATGACCCCACCCCTGCCCACAGCCCTTCTTTCGGCTGCTGAACCTGCGCAAACTGGGCCTGAGTGACAACGAGATCCAGCGGTTGCCCCCCGAGGTGGCTAACTTCATGCAGCTGGTGGAGCTGGACGTGTCCCGGAACGGTGTGGAGCCCGGGGCGGGTCTGGGGCGGAGCCTGAGGGGTGGCAGGAAGGACTCGGAACTCCTAGAGGCTACGGGCCTCTCTCCATACTGATCTCTCTTGTCACAGACATCCCTGAGATTCCTGAGAGCATCAAGTTCTGCAAGGCCCTGGAGATTGCCGACTTCAGCGGGAACCCCTTGTCCAGGTGGGTGGTGGCCACGGTGGGGGCGGTAGTGGGGTGTGTCAGGTCCCGAAGCTCTGGCCTGGAGCCTGAGGCCCCCCTTCCTCTGGCATAGGCTCCCTGAAGGCTTCACCCAGCTGCGCAGCCTGGCCCACCTCGCCCTGAATGATGTGTCCTTGCAAACGCTACCTGGGGACGTGGGCAAGTGAGTGTCCTGGGGGGTCTGGCTCAGCCCTGCTCCTGCCCCTTTCCGTGCCGCCCCTGCCTCCCTCATGACCCACCCTGGTCTTTTCTCGCAGCCTCGCCAACCTGGTGACCCTGGAGCTCCGGGAGAACCTGCTCAAGTCGCTGCCTGCGTGAGTGGGCTCAGGCGCCCCGCCAGCAGCTAGCTAAGGCTGCAGACCTGGGGCTTCGGGCTGTGAGGCCGAAATGAAACTTGCTCTGTTTCCTATGCAGGTCTCTGTCTTTCCTGGTCAAGCTGGAACAGCTGGATCTGGGAGGCAATGACCTGGAAGTGCTGGTGCGGAGAGCGCGGGGCCATCGTGGGCAGGGCAGGGCCAGGGAGGGCAGGTGAACCTTGGCTGTCACTCTGTCCGTTCTGTTCTTGCAGCCTGACACTCTGGGAGCTCTGCCCAACCTGCGTGAGCTGTGGCTAGACCGGAACCAGCTGTCGGCACTGCCTCCGGTGAGTGAGGGTGTGGCCACCCCACCTCCTGCCCTGCAGTGCCCTGACCCTCTGTGCCCACCCTCAGGAGCTCGGGAACCTGCGGCGGCTGGTATGCCTGGATGTGTCGGAGAACCGGCTGGAAGCACTGCCCGCGGAGCTGGGGGGGCTGGTGCTGCTCACTGACCTGCTGCTGTCTCAGAACCTGCTGCAGCGGCTTCCGGATGGCATTGGTCAGTACCGGCCCAGGTGCTGGGAGGAATCCTTGAGGAGGGGTCAGGCTGCAGTTGAGCTGGGGCCTGGGGGTAGGGCTGGCAGCTCATTTTGAGGGCTGAGCAGTAAAGCATGAAGGAGCAGTGGGCATGGCCAGGCCAGTTGCCAGCAGGATGTGCGCGGACCTGGGGGTAGGCAGGGCGAGGAGCAGCCAGCCCTCCACCCCACTCAGCCCTGTCACCATGTCACCCCAACACCAGGCCAGCTGAAGCAGCTGTCCATCCTGAAGGTGGACCAGAACCGCCTGTGTGAGGTGACTGAGGCCATTGGGGACTGTGAGAACCTGTCTGAGCTGATCCTCACTGAGAACCTGCTGACGGTAGGTCCAGGCATGAGGGTTCCAGTGCTGGTGGGGTTGCGGGGTAGAGACTGCCCCAAGGGGCTGTCATCTCCCTTCTGCGTACCTCCAGCCAGCTTCTGCCGACCTCTGACCCTCCTTCCCCCCGGCCAGGCCCTACCCCGCTCCCTGGGGAAGCTGAGCAAGCTGACCAACCTCAACGTGGACCGGAATCGCCTGGAGGTGCTGCCGCCCGAGATTGGGGGCTGTGTGGCGCTCAGCGTCCTCTCCTTGAGGGATAACCGCCTGGCCGTACTACCGCCTGAGCTCGCCCACACAGCTGAGCTGCACGTGCTGGATGTGGCCGGGAACCGGTAAGTGCACTGCCCTGCCCAGCCTCGTTGAGCTGACGTGCCACTGGCCCCACTGAGCTGACCGTGCCCGCCGGCCCCCAGGCTGCAGAGTCTGCCGTTCGCACTCACGCACCTCAACCTCAAGGCCCTGTGGCTGGCGGAGAACCAGGCGCAGCCCATGCTCCGGTTCCAGACCGAGGACGATGCCCAGACTGGCGAGAAGGTGCTCACCTGCTACCTGCTGCCCCAGCAGCCCCCGCCCAGCCTCGGTAGGTTGCTGTCAGCTGGGGGCGTGGCCCAGGGGTGGGCGTGGCCTCGGGCCCGGCCCAGGTCTGACGAGCTCTCCTGCAGAGGACCCGGAGCAGCGAAGCAGCCCTTCGGAGAGCTGGAGTGACGCCCCACTCAGCCGAGTCAGCGTCATCAAGTTCCTGGGGGCCCCTGCGGGCGACGAGGATGCCGAGGAGGCTGCTGCAGAGAAGCCGGTATGGGGGGGTGGGGTCCCTGGGCGGGTCGCCTCCTTACCACCCCTACCTGACCCCTGCCTACCCACCCCTCACCCCTGTGCCCACTGCAGGGCCTGCAGCGCCGGGCCACACCTCACCCCAGCGAGCTCAAGGTGATGAAGAGGGGTGTGGAAGAGCGACGGAACGAAGCCTCCTGCAGGCCCAACCCCCGGCCTCCCTCAGCCTTGGAGGAGGTGCCTGTGGGGCATGTGGGTGCAGGGGGAGCCTAGCCCCGCAGCCTTTCCCCTCAGGAGCCCTGTGTGTGGGGCTATGAGGGCTCTGGGTGGGCACAGGGCCCAGCTTACTGTGTCCTCATGCAGGGCAGGGCTGCATTGGGTGACGGGTGCTGGGGCAGGAGCGTGGGAGAACCCAGAGGCGGTCGTGCCCTTGGTGGCACAGGGAGCAGGGATCTGGGCCTGTGAGCTGCTGTGTTCCTCAGATGTCCACCTAGCTGGCGTGGGCGTCACCAGCTTCTGTGAAGCGGGCTGGGGTTAAAGCCAGGCAGGCCCACGTCTGCTCGTTCAGAAGCTTCCAGCAACAGGGGAAGCTTCAGGGCCCCTGGGATGCAGCAGGGCACTTGGCACCTGGGGGACACGACCGGGCCTGTGTCTGCAGTGCATGGCCTTAGGGAGCTGTGCTCACATCAGGGTACCTGGTCTTCCTCAGGCTGGCGTACTCTTGGGAACTTCCCTCTCTGTTTTTCTGATGTTTTCAGAAAGACTTTTGAGTGACTGGGCCGAAGCGCTGTGGCTCTTTGTACACCGGGACAAAGAGGCTGAGGCCTGAGCACAGACCCCACCCCTTTCTGCAGGGCCTGGGCAGCCGGGCGGGCAGCAGGAAGCCCAGGGGTGGTGGGTGGCCTGACCTGCCATCTGACCCCTACGCAGGACAAGAGGCTAAGCGCCGAGTCTGGCCTGAGTGAGGACTCACACCTGTCCACCAGCACAGCCTCCCAGGCTGAGCCTGAGGTCCTGCCGGCTGAGGCAGAAGCGCTGAGCCAGCAGGATGCCGCACTGGCTGCCCAGGAGGAGGCCACAGAGGAGACCTATGAGGAGGTGAGGCCGGCCTTAGAGGCCACTTGCCTGGAAGTGGGGGCCACTCGCCCCTGCGCCTACCCTTCCCTCCTCCCAAGCAGGTGTGCAGGTGGGCCACTCCCGTCTGGAGCTGAGCTGGGGCCCAGGCAGGGATGGAGCGGGTGGGTGGTGGGGTCTCTGTCCCACAGCCAGGCTGCACGTGGTTGAGGCCCTCCCACGTTCATCACTGCACGCCCCCTGTGGACTGTCCCCTGTGTCCCCTGGGGTCCTTTTCCCAGTCCTGATGGTGTTTCCAGCACGGGGCTGCTCCGAGTACTGTGCGTGGGTGGGAAGGGTCCTTGTCCCCGGCCTTCTCAGCGCTGAGGGCCAGGCAGTGCCCTTCGAGCAGCAGGGAGCCCCTGTCTGCAGCCTCCTGCTCGGCAGGCGCCCCTGGGGTTGGGCACGGCCTGTGCCCTCATGCTCAGCCCCTTGCAGCCCACAGTGCGCTTTGCCGAGGACACGCTGCTGCTGCCTCCGGGGGAAGATGGTGACAGTGAGGAGGGGCCCCTGGAGGCCCCCTGGCCCCTGCCTGCGGGGAGGCAGCGGCTCATGCGTAAGGACACGCCCCACTACAAGAAGCACTTCAGGGTGTCCAGGCTGCCCCAGCCGGAGGCTGTGGTGGCCCTGTTGCAGGGAACACAGCCAGACGGCCAGGGCTTGGCAGGGTCTGGGGGCTGCCACAACGGCCCGCACACTCCTTGGGCTACTCGGGCAGAGGATGCGGAAGACGAGGAAGACGACGAGGAGGCCGTGGCCTCTGCACCCTCTGTCAAGGTGCGTCTCACCCCGTCACCCGCCTGGCCTTCACGCTGCGTTAGCGCTGTCCCTCGCTCAGCCCCCAGGCCTGCGTGGGCGACGATTTCTGGACTCGCTCATGGCAGGTCTGGACTGTGTCTTAACACTGGCTGGCAATGGAGGGCTGCTGACACCTTGTCCTGAAGGGCTGCTAACTCCACCCCCCCCCAGGGGCTGGACCCAGGGGCTCCTGCTGGCCTTGCAGCCCCATCTCGGGGGGCTGGCCACCACCCTCTTGCTGCCCAGTCTCTTCTGCTTTTTCAGACCCTTCTCAGGGCTGGGCTTTCCCTGGCCCTCAGGTGGCCCTCATGGGCCCACACGGGGATCCTACCTGCTCCCGGAGGACACCCTGTCCCCCACATCACCCCTATGTGTCTGACACTTCAGTGGGTCTTACCTGAGCATGGGTGTGATGCCGTGACAGTTGCGGGGGTCTGGATGGTGGGGCCCCCCTGACCAGCCGCGCTGGCCCTGTGTGGAGGGTTGGTGACGGCAGCAGTCACATGCCTCGACTGGAGGGGACGAGGGGCCGGTGCTCAGGCTGCGGGAGCTTGGTGTGGTCTTTCCTTTCTGCTGGCAGTGGGCCGGGCGAGGTGGCGGCTCACCTGCATGCCCCTCGCTGGTCCTGTCCTAACAGGGGGTGTCGTTTGACCAGGCCAATAACCTGCTGATAGAGCCCGCTCGCATTGAGGAGGAAGAGGTCTGTACTCGCTCGCTGCTCTGCTCTGCGCCGCGCTTCGCGGGCTGCGGGCTCTCCCACCACCTACCCCTCGCTCCTGTGCAGACCCCCTCCCACCAGAGCTCCTGCCTGCTGCCTTAGAGTTGGGGGCCTGGGGCCACCATGTCCCCGAGGGACCTGCTGACCCTCTGGTACAGAGGGAAGGGGACAGTGCTGGCCTCTAGGCAGGGCGGCTGGTCTTGGCAGGGGTGCTGGGGCATTTCCCGCCTCTCCACCCTGTTTGCAGGGCCTCAGGCCTCGTCACCCATAGGCGGGCACCTCTTCTGGGCTGCACTCCCTTGAGCCCTGGGCCGCTGCACTCTGCCCAGCGATGCCCGCCTCCTGCAGCTCTTCTGTCACGCCCGAGCCGGTCCTGGCAGAAGAGTTACTGGAGAGGACTGGGCCCTCCCTTGTCCCTGCTGGGCCCATAACAGCCACACCATGGGTCTGTTCTGTTTGCAGCTGATGCTTACCATCGTGCGGCAGACGGGGGGCCTGGGCATCAGCATCGCAGGCGGCAAAGGCTCCACCCCCTACAAGGGGGATGACGAGGTGAGGAGCTGTCGCCGCCAGCCACCCTCTCCCAGCACCTCTGCCATTTCCCATGAGGCTTTCTGGGGCACCTTCAGACCTCACAGCTTCCTGTGGGGTGTTTCCCTCGAACCTGGCTCCCTGCCCCAGGATACTCACATGCTCTCAGACCCTGAGTCCTGGGTCCCACCCTCATGCGCTGACTGCTGCTGGGACTGGACTTGAACCTGGGTGGGAGCTTGGTGTTGGAGGGTGCCCCAGAGGGCAGCCCTGCCTGCAGCCTAGTTGCCTCTGCTGGGTTTGGGTTGAAGGCCGTTTCTGGCGGTTGCCCTGTGCCCTCTAGCTCCCTGGCATGTGGGCCCGCAGTGGCCCGAGTCCCGCCCCTGACTGCCCAGGCCCACTACGCCTCCCCACTCCCTGGGTCTAGGGCTGCTGTGCCAATGCCCTCGGGCTCAGCTCCTGCTCACCCTCTAGGGCATATTCATCTCTCGGGTGTCTGAGGAAGGCCCTGCAGCCCGGGCTGGGGTCCGCGTGGGCGACAAGCTCCTCGAGGTGAGTCCGCAGCCCCGGCCTCCATGCCCGCTGTCGGCACTCGGCCGCCTCCCCTGCAGTAGATGGGCTCCCCGAGCGCTGGACCCAGGCGAGGTGTGGAGCCCGTGAGCCTGAGGTTCAGGAGGCCCATTGCCAGCCCCCGAGGCACAGACCCCCATCTGGGCAGGTGCTGGCTGTGGCCACTGGGTGGTGCTGCTCCTGGGGGCTGGCTAGGAAGCAGTTGGACCTCTAGTGGGTCTGGGCTGGGGGTTTGACTCCTGCCCCGGAGCTCCTGTCTGAGCACCCAGCCACCAAACCCTGGCAGGTACCTCAGGAGCTTGTGGGTGTTTGTCCAGGTGGGGCTGACGCTATTGCGGGCAGAGACCCTAGAAACCCCAGGTGTCCTGGGCTGTGGGGCTGCTCAGCTGATGGGCACGGGGCAGGGGGTCTCCAGGACAGGGGACTCAGGTGTGGGCCAGTTTGAGGGGTGCCGCCTGCTCCCTTCAGGCACCTTGTGTCCTGGCCCTGGGGTTGCAGACGGGGGCGGGACCCACAGGCAGCCCCCCAGGAGCCCTGTGTCCTGTCCCCTGCTCTCCCATCCCTGGCGGGCTGTGTGCGGAGGCTTCGTGGCCGTGGCCTGCTCTGACACGTGCTGCCGTCTGCAGGTGAACGGGGTGGCCTTGCAGGACGCTGAGCACCACCAGGCCGTGGAGGCGCTGAGAGGGGCGGGCACCACTGTGCACATGCGGCTGTGGCGGGAGCGCATGGTGGAACCCGAGAACGCGGTCACTGTCACGCCTCTGCGGCCTGAGGATGACTACAGCCCGCGGGAACGGCGGCTTGGTGGCCTGCGCCTGCCCCTGCCCGAGACCCCTGGGCCCCTCCGACAGCGCCACGTGGCCTGCCTGGTGCGCAGCGAGAAGGGCCTGGGCTTCAGCATTGCTGGAGGGAAAGGCTCCACGCCCTACCGAGCTGGCGATGGGGTAAGCGGGCAGGGGCAGCCGGTGGTAACCCCCGGCCGCGCCACTGTTTGGCTCACCTCCCCGCCCCTCTCCCCACAGGGCATCTTCATCTCCCGCATCGCTGAGGGGGGCGCTGCCCACCGGGCCGGCACTCTGCAAGTCGGCGACCGCGTCCTCTCGGTGAGTGGGGGGCACGGGGCCTGTCAGCTACCCCCCCCTGCAGAGCCCTGCAGAGCCCCTGACCGGCCGCACTCTTGCAGATCAACGGGGTGGACATGACTGAGGCCCGGCACGATCACGCCGTCTCCCTGCTGACCGCTACGTCCCCCACCATCGCCCTGCTGCTGGAGCGGGAGGCTGGGGTGCCCCCTTCCCCTAGTCCCCCACCACACGCTCCGCTACCCCCCGCTGCTGCCGCCACCCCTGTGGTCACTGCTGCCCCTGGGGATCCCGGGCCATTGAGGCTTGCCCCCAGCCTGCTGGCCGCCACCCTAGAGGGGCCATATCCAGTGGAGGTAAGATCCCAGCCCTCCTGGCCTGCCCCCCACATCCATACAGCTCCAGGAGGGGGAGCAGGGGCTCAAACCCCAGGACTGCGGGGCCCTGTTCCCTAGTGTAGGTTCTTTCCCCGTGCTCCCCCGTGCACCCAGCGCAGCCTCCCAGCGCCCAGTAGGGACGCCCCCATCCCTGATGACATGGCTGCAGCCACCCTGGGCCCACACACCCTCCGGACTGGAGAAGTGCCCCTTTGCTGCTCTGGCAGGGCTTTTCCCAGCCAGTCCCTCAAGCCCTTTCTTGTCCCCAGGAGATCTGCCTGCCAAGAGCTGGGGGCCCACTGGGGCTCAGCATTGTCGGGGGCTCTGACCACTCCAGCCACCCGTTTGGAGTCCAGGAGCCTGGCGTGTTCATCTCCAAGGTAGAGGGGGCCCTGCGGGAGCCTCTGTGCAAACAGGCCCACCCAGGTGTGGGGCCCCAAGGCCCCGCCCACTGGATCCTGCCCTTCCCCACAGGTGCTCCCTCGGGGCCTGGCTGCGCGCAGCGGCCTTCGGGTCGGGGACCGTATCCTGGCCGTGAATGGGCAGGACCTGCGGGGTGCCACACACCAGGAGGCAGTTAGCGCCCTGCTGCGGCCCTGCCTGGAGCTGCTCCTGCTGGTGCGCAGGGACCCGGCGCCCCCGGGCATGCGGGAGCTCTGCATCCAGAAGGCCCCTGGAGAGAAGCTGGGCGTCAGCATCCGCGGGGGTGCCAAGGGCCACGCGGGCAACCCCTGCGACCCCACCGACGAGGGCATCTTCATCTCCAAGGTGAGGGCTGCGGCCAGCCAGGCCTGCCCACCGGCCAGTGGGGCGGAGAAGGGGCACCAGGCAGGCGGGTCCTCACTGCGGGGCCTCGTGTCCCTGCAGGTGAGCCCCACGGGGGCAGCCGGGCGCGATGGCCGCCTGCGCGTGGGGCTGCGGCTGCTGGAGGTGAACCAGCAGAGCCTGCTGGGGCTCACGCATGGCGAGGCCGTGCAGCTGCTGCGCGGCGCGGGCGACACCCTCACCGTGCTCGTGTGCGACGGCTTTGACACCAGCACCAGCCCTGCCTCCGAGGTCAGTGCCCCCAGTACCGGCTATGGGGGTCCTAGTGAGCCGACCCCTGTGGGCCTGCACAGCTGATCCTTGGGCCCCGAGCCTGGGAAGCTCAGCCATTGCTACTCCGCCGAGGGGGCAGCTGTGGGTCACGGCCCTGCCAGGCCATGGTCCGCACCACCTGCTCATGGTGCGCAGGCCCTGGCCCAGGTCGGATGAGGCACGGGAACAGGTGGCGTGCGTGGCCCTAGAAGAGGTTGAACCAGCCGCCTGCCTGCAGGTGGGCAACACCTGTAGAGTGTGACCACTAGGCCAGGACAGGATGGGGACCCACGCAGCTTACCCAGGCAGTCCTGCTCAGCTGTCCACATCTCCTTTCTGCAAGCGGCAGCCAGGTGGGGCATGTGGGGGGACCTAGCTGCCTCCCTCCCAGCGCCCTGGACGAAGTGTCAGCTGCCAGGGCCACGACTGGGCGCCTCCTGAGGCCTGCCACCTGGCCTGGCCCATATCCTGGGCAAGCCAGGCCTCTGCCTCTGGCTTCCCCTCTGCTCGGGATCACGCTGTGTCATTCTTTTCTTCTCTAGCGCTGTCCCTGGCATGCCGCAGCATGAGTGATGGGGCTCGTCTGCCTACGGCCCACTCAGCCCTGCCTTAAGGGCATCCTCGCTGGCAGGACCTGTGGGACGGGTGGTCACCTTGGGTTGGCCCATCTGCAGTGGACCTTTGGGATGTGACACGTGCCACCCTGTGCCTGCAGGGGTGGCTGCTCGTCCCGTGTGTGTCTTCTGAAGGGGAGTGGGGTTGGTACTTGTGTCCTTCACTCCAGGGCCGGACACCGGGCTGGAGACCATGCTGCCCCGCCTTCCTGCGTCCTCACAGGGACTCGGGTGGTTTTTGGGGAAGAACTGCTCATAGGTCCTAAGTCCTGGGCTACGTGGTCCCTGTGAGGGGTTTGGCTTCTGTTTACCTATTTAAAAGTTTCTTAGTAAGTTTACTATTTTAAAACCTTTTTTTTATTCAAAGAGAGAGAATACATGTGGCTTCGTGGTGATGGGTTCAAACGTCCTGAAAAGGGTGGTGTGTCCCCAAGTTCCAGGGGGCCACACAGGCCTCATGGTGGCTTTTCTGGTGGTGGCCCATTCACTTACTGCATCTGCCAGTCGTTCCCAGTGTCGCTGTGTGCCTGTCCTCTCCGGTGTCCCAGTGCGCCAGCCAGCAAGCTCGGGGCCCAGCTGTGCCGTTGGGGCTGTTTCTGTGGGAAGCGCCCTGCCCACCGCTCCTGTCCGGAGGCGCGGACTCCTGCCTCCGGGGCCTGGCAGGCGGTGCCATCGTCACTGTGTCCTTTGCTTGGGCTACGTCTGCTTTAATCACGTCATGTGCCGTTACTGTTTTACATCCTGTGTCCATCTTATGTGCATCGCAAATGTTTTTGTCACTTGCTTTTTTAAGAATGGTGTCTTTGGAGTTACAGAAATTTAAGTTTTTTTATGAATTAAGTCTTCTCATCTTTTCCTTTATGACTTCTAAGTTTGGTTTCTGCTTGCGAAAACTTCACTGTAAGAAGGCAAAAACACTGTCCTATACAGTGGTACCTCGGTTTTTGAACGTAATCCGTTCTGGAAGACCACTCGAGTTCTGAAACGTTCGAAAACTGAGGCATGGTTTCTCCGTAGAAAGTAATACAAAATGGATTAATCCGTTCCAGACCTTTAAAATCAACCCCTAAAACTGCAAATTTGCCATGAATTTTACTGTCTAGTGATACCATAGATCCATAATATTTACGGCGTTCATAAACCAAAATGTTCGTCAACGGAGACGTTCAAAAAGCGAGGTACCACTGTACTTTCTTCTAGTAGTTGTGCAGTTTTTTGTGTTTTTTTTAAATTTTATTTTATTAAGATTTTTTTTTTTATTATTGGGGAAGGGGAACAGGACTTTATTATTGGGGAACAGCGTGTACTTCCAGGACTTTTTTCCAAGTCAAGTTGTTGTCCTTTCAATCTTAGTTGTGGAGGGTGCCGTTCAGCTTCAAGTTGTTGTCCTTTCAGTCTTAGTTGTGGAGGGCGCAGCTCAGCTCCAGGTCCAGTTGCTGTTGCTAGTTGCAGGGGGCACAGCCCACCATCCCTTGTGGGAGTCGAACCGGCAACCTTGTGGTTGAGAGGACGCACTCCAACCAACTGACCCATCTGGGAGGCAGCTCAGCTCAAGGTGTTGTGTTCAATCTTAGTTGCAGGGGGCAGAGCCCACCATCCCTTGCGGGACTCGAGGAATTGAACCGGCAACCTTGTGGTTGCCCACTGGCCCATGTGGGAATCTAACCGGCAGCCTTCGGAGTTAGGAGCACGGAGCTCCACCCGCCTGAGCCACCAGGCCGGCCCCCTGCAGTTTTGTTTTTAAAAACAGCTTTGTAATCCACTGCAATTGCTTTTCAAGCAAGTGGGTATGCGTCCCAGGAGTCGGAGCCGACCGTCATTCCCCCACTGGAGCTCGTGGGTCCCATGTGAGTCCCTGTGTGTCGGTGTGACCCAGGCCGTGCTGGATGTGGTCCCGCCAAGCTGTCACTTTATGGTGTGTGATGACACCTTGTCGGTCAGGTCACCCCTTTTTTTTCCTTCTTAAAAGCTTCAGTCTGCTTTCACGTGCTTTTTCTTCCAAGTGAACCTGTGGAGTCTCCTAACTAAAGGAGTGGGACGTGGGCAGCTCTGAGTTTGGGGCTTTCGCCGTGAGGGGCCCAGCCCGTACTTTCACAGGCTGCTCATGTTCCCTTGTTAATTCTGGTCGGTGGTTTTGTTTCAGCTCCTAGCGGAGCCCTGTGGCCTGGGCCTGAATGGCCCTGTGGGTCTCTGTCCCTGTCAGGCCCTCCTGTTCCCTCTGCTGCCCCTTGTGGTGGTGCCAGTGGTCTTGCCTCATGCGACTTTAAGGGGCCATCCCATCTTGTAGTTCAGTATTTGCTATACTTTCTTTTACAACATGTTTTAAATTGAGGGGGCTGCTTCTGTTTATAATCTGTGAGAATTGTTGTCAGTCAGGTATTTTCTTGAGTCCTGGCCTGTGCCAGGTGGGCTGGGCTTTCTCCAGCCCACAGGCTTTCTCTAGCCGGCCAGCCTGTGGGTGCTGCAAAGGAGGAGCAAGGTTGCCACGCTGGCCCCTCCCCCGGCCGCCTGGAGTCCGTGCCTCGGGGCCGACAGGGCAGGCGCTCACCTGTCTTGACCCCCACCCATTTTTCATCAACTCAACTCATCTGTGTTAACCTGTCCGGCCCCTTGTAGCAATCATGGTTTGCCAACAGTTTCCCTGACTTTGTTTTCACTCTGCAAACCCATCTTAGTGTCACCTGCTCACTGGCCATGACCCCCCCCCCCCAGTGGCGGGTGGGGTGGCACTGCCGTCAGACCTTGCCTGCGCTTGTCCTGCCGTGGCTGCGGCTCTGGGGCCCTCACGAGGGGCTTGGCTCCTCATCTGCACAGCGGAAGACAGTCGCATCAGGATTCCTGGGGGTGGGACAGGAGATAGCCTGTGACTGTCGTCCAGGAGGCTGACACTCAAGTCCTCAGCCTCACTGTTTGGGACAAGGGGAGGGACGCTCTCCTGCTCCTTGTCCCCTACTCATGTCCCCTTCTTGAGCCCATATTTCTGCCGTTTCCTGCCAGTCACACTGGCCAACGTTTCACATGTTTCAACAGCCTTGTCAAAGAACCAGTTCTGGGTTTTGATCAAGACTCCCCTCCTTTTTCAGTATTTCCTTGGTTTCTGCTCTAAGGAGGAATGCGTTAGTTGCTCCTTCTATACCTGTTGCTTTTAATTTTTCTACAGAAGGGCTTTTCTTTTCTGCATCAGCTACTTTTTTTATCCTGAAACAAGATTTTATAGGAAAGGCGTAATAAATGCCGGATCCTTTCATGTGTCCACTTTCCGAACAACAAGCTAGTGCCCTGGAAACCTCCCAGGACGGCTACTGGTGGTCTGGCCTTGTTTCAGTGCGGATGGTGGGTCAGGGTGTCCCATCGTGTCTGTGCTCTCAGTGTCCCCGGGTGGGCCTTCTGTGTCCTTGTCGGGGATGCCTGGCATTCCATGGTGTCCTTGCTCTCTGATGTGACCAGCTGTCTGCACTTTCTGTCCCAGCCTTGGATTCGGCCGTTTCTGGGAGGAGCCCGCTGGGAGTGGTGCGCCCGGCGCTGGCGGGGGCAGTGCTCGTGGCTTCTGGGCCTCTGCACGTGGAGCCTGGGGAGTGGGTGTTTTTAGAAAGAAAAAAATCATGAGTTTGTACTGTTATTGTCAATTCATATTTCACGTTACAGGTTTTTTACTGACGTTTTTGGTTTTATATTTGTCTCTTTTCCTCACACTGAAAATTGTTTTTAAATACCGTTACCATAATTATTTCATTTCAACATTCAGTACTCACGTTATTACTGATATCAAGGCATTGAGAGCAATTTAAGATTTTTAGGCTATGCACTCAGATCCTGTGTTTTTAAGTTCCTTGAAATAATGCCTCATATTGTTATGCTGCCAACTTGACATCTAGTTGGGGTTATTGTTTTCAGTTTTTAGCGATGACCACACACTCAGTGTCTCGTGAGTGTGCGCCTTCACAGGACCCCACAGCCACGGAGGACGCTGACCTCCATCTCCTGCCCCCGTAAGCACCACCTGTGAGAGTCTCGGTTTATACTGCCATGATTTCTTCTTGAAAAATATAAGCCAATATTTTTAAATGTGGAGAAAAGCGGCAAGAAACGTCAGGGAGCTGTTGCAGGCCCCTGTAGCGCCTCATCATTGCAGCAGAGGGCGCGGCCTAGGGCACGCCAGGTGGCCGCTCTGTGTCCCCTGACTCTGACCTTCATTTTCTGATGAGCACAGGCCGTCACTGCGTAGAACTTACCTTGTGTGTTTCTCTGAAGTTTGAGTGGGTGCATTTTTGGCAGGATTCTCTTGGAAGTGACACTGTCTTCTCCGGGCCTCCTGCCAGGACGCCCGGATGGCGGTTGGTCCCATTACTGATGGTGCCCACGGTGGGATCGTCAGGTTTCCCCACTGCAAAGTGGCTCTTGCCCCTTTGGAATTAATAAGCATTGTGTGGGGAGGTCTCTGAGAGTGTCTGAATGCCCCATTCTTCATCTGAGTTTCACCCACCAGCTCAGTCCCTGTGGGAGGGTGACGTCAGCACCGCGGTGGGTGCCGTGTGGCTCTGTCTCCCATCACTCCTTACACACCGGTCGGCGTGCTTTCTGTGAGGGGAGGCTTCCCTTCCCCAAGGTTATGTGTCATCCGTGTGCCCTTCGTGCGGACTCGCCGGCTCCCATTTTATTTCGTAGGTCACGGTCAGTGGCGCTGTTGGTTTCAGTGCTCAGGTTATCCCAGAATTGGCTTCCAGGTGGCTCTGGCCCCTCCACACAACCCCTTGCCTTTGAGCACCTTACTTCCTGGCACAGCCAGGTATCCTGAGCTCATCTGCTACTTGCCCACCAGCCCCAGAGTCACATTTCTCCAAGGAGCACTCGTTCCTTTTAGTGGACAGGGGTGTTTAGAAGCCCAGATTTGGGCCCTGGCTGTGCCCAGAGCCATGGGGGTGTCGTGTCATATGCTCAGTGGCTGGGGTCACACGTGAGTGTGCACACTAACATCCAGCTGTCCCTGTGACTGAAAAGCGTGCGTGCACATCCACCCCTGGTCAGCCCTTCTGTACTCAAGTGGCCTATGACATGAGATCCCAGGTGTCCTCCCTCTCACTGAGGCCCTCTGTGAGCCACGTCCTCCCCAGGCTGGGGCCCTGCCTCTCGGGCGTGCCTGCTTTGACTCAGTTATTCTGGACGTTGAGAGGTGAGTTCCTGAGCTTTGTCATTGAATCCCGTCTCATCGGAACCGGAATCCTATTTAAGCCCCCCACTCTCAAATTTCTGGTGGTCTTTGCTTTCCATCGTCACCTGCCCACTTGTTTAGCGCCGACATTTTCTAATCATTGTATCAGCCTCAGAAATGCCAGCGTCTGTCGTGACAGTGTCCCTCTGCCTGCTGGAAGCTCGCAGCCTTGAATCCCAGCTTCTTTCTCTTCTGGGACCGTCTCCTCTTGCTTTCCATGTGGCTGGTTTCTGCCCGACCTGTGGTTATCACTCCAGTGGGGTTTTTAACCATCGCTTTAGCTGGGGTGTTTCAGCCCACACTGATGGCGTCCCTTGTTCACGATCAGGGATCTCCCGTACCACTATGTCACCGTGCCACTCCTTCCCCTTCTGGTTCTTTCTGTTGGTTGAGGCTGAGTGGCCCCTTTTGTCCCTTGTGGGGTTGGAAGTGAGCCGCCCCCATGTTTCTGTCCACCTGTGTTTACCCACAGCCCGACCAAAACCCATCTCTGGCCAGACCACGCACTGTCACCCTCTGGGTGCCACTTCTGGCTTGGATGGGCGACGGAATGCCTTCTGGTTGTGGTCCCGAGCCCGTCGGTGTTTCTCTTGAGTTGCCCTTTGTGTCAGACTCCAGAGGCACCTTGTGTCGCCAGGCTGCTCCCCGCATCTTGGTTTATCCTTTTGTTCCCCGGTGAGTGTGCACTGCCACGGTCCAAACGTGCTGTGTGCCCATGATGTGTAGACGTGACCTGCAGCTACCCCATGTCACAGGACAGTGACACAGCGCCTTGGCCATGTGGTCGCTAGTGGATCCTGGCCGGGTCAGCTTGCCCCCCTGGAGGTGATTTCGAGACCGGGACCCCCACCTTTAGCTCACTGTCCCCCTCAGGTGTCCCCGGGCGTCATCGCCAACCCCTTTGCGGCAGGCCTGGGCCGCCGGAACAGCCTGGAAAGTATCTCTTCCATCGACCGGGAGTTGAGCCCCGAAGGCCCCGGCAAGGTCAGAACCGTGTGCGGCCGGCAGCCCCAGGGCCAGGGAGTCGGAGGCCGTAGGTCCCTGACCGGTGTCTGCTCTGCTCACAGGACAAAGAGCTGCCTGGACAGACCCCACAGTGGGGACCGGAGGCCGCGGTGAGTGTTGGGCCATCACTGCCCTGCGAGCTGGGCTCCTCTGTGCATTGGCCCCTGGTGCTGAGCTCTGCCGGCTCCTCCCTGCTGGGCACTGCCAGGGTGGACGCAGCCCAAAGGGTAGCGGCCGGCCTTGTCCGAGAGCCCACTCCACACTTCTCAGAGCTGCCGGCCTCATGCAGGTCAGACATAGCTCCTCACAGCACTGTGTCCTCTCTGCTCTCTAGGGCCGGAGCCCAGACAGCCTACAGCTGGACTGCCGCGCCCTGGCCACCATGCCCAGCACTGGCAGCGTGCAGAGGGTCAGTGTCCCTGACTCACGCTGGTGGGCGGGCCTCTGCCTACCTGTTTGTCAATCCTGTCCCTTCCTTCACCTGAGGCCCCCAGGACAGAGTCTGTGGGTGGGCACTGCAGGGTCCTGGGGTACCAAGCTGCAGCTCTACCTCCCCACTTAGCGTGGGGCTTGTCCCCTTTGCCCAGGCCATGAGGCAGGTGCCAACGTCCCCTCCTTATAGCTGAGGACCAGAGGTAGGGAGGAGGGGCTGGCTCCTGAGATGGCCCTGGCCTCAGCCCCGTCCCCTGCCTTACCTTCACTGGGTGAGGGGTCCCAGAGGGCTCGGAGTGGGCAGAGACAGCTGGAGGCCACCAGAGCCATCAGGGTGCTGGTGGGATGGGGCATGAGCTGCCATGGGGAGAACGGGCGGGAGCAGCTGCGAGGAGCCATGGAGACCAGGGTTCGGGGGAGAGGCCCAGCGCCGACAGCTGGGCTGGGGGGTGGGAGTGGGGCAGGACTGACGTTTAGTCCTCATTCCTCCCCCAAGAAGTATAAATAGCCTCCCAGAGGCTGTGCCCAGCCAGCCGCCACTGGGAGAGCCCACGGGGACGTGAGTGGTGGGTGGGCGGGTGGGCACCCGGTGCTGGCACTTCTGAGCAGAGGGGAGGCTACTCTGGGTGAGGGTTTCAGGAGCCGGGAGGCAATGAGGGGCAGGAGGAGCCAGGTCAGGAGCTTCTGAGCAGACCTTGCCTTAGCCAGGAAGCCCCAGGAGGGGCGGGCGTCCAGTGTTCTCCGACCACACTAGGCAGAGCTGCAGGAGTCAGGGCGTCCCTGGCTTCACAGCTGTGAGACTCAGGTGGTAGCTGTAGCAAAGCACACGGGGCCTCAGCCTGGGGCCCCAAGAGCCCCCTGCGCCCCCAGCACTTATTCTGTCTGGTCTCATCCTGGTCTGTGTTCCCATTTCTTCTGTGAAGTTCCAGACTGCCCACTGCCACAGACAGACACGTGGGGCGGGGGGGTCAGAGGTCCAGTGCACTCCAGGCCTACCTCTTGACCCCCCGTGTTGTGGGGGTAGGGCAAGAGGCTGAGGGACTCCAGGCGGTGGCCTTTGGTGAAAACACCTTGGTGTTGGCCTGTCTGGGGACGTCCCTTGGGCTGTGGTCAGGTCAGGGATCTGAGGACCAGCCTCTGTGCTGCCAAGGCAAGCACCCCATCCCCAACTCCTGCTAGGGCCCCAGGCCTGCCCAACCCTCACCCCACCCACTGCCCGGCTCCTCCTGGCTCCTCCAGGTCCCGTCCGGGGCAGCTGGAGGGAACATGGCTGAGGCCCCTTGCTCCCCTGGTTACCAGCAGGTGAGTCCACCAGGTGGGGGTGGGGGACTTGTGTGCAGTGCCTTCTCTGGGGAATTGGTGCCGGGACAGTGCCTCCCAGTTGCCACCCATGGAAGGCACAGCCCGTGGCATCTTCCTGGCCAGAGCTGACAGTAGGCTTGTGGGGGGGGAGCTCCCTGTGGCTCCCCTGGGCGGTCAGGGCCTCCTCTTCCACCATCTTGCTGCTTCACCCCTGCCTGTCCTCTTGTGTGTGAGTCTGCTTTGGCCGTCCCACACACTCCATCCCTGCCTGCCAAGGCTCCCTGGTTCTGCCGCGTGGGAAGGCCAGGCACTGCAGGGTGGGGGTGGACACCAGCACTGCCCACTTGGAGCCCAGCTCCTGGCCTCTGCCCCTTCTGAGCAGATGGGTGAGTGTTGGCCCCACGCCCTGGGAACCCACCCCATCGCCCACCTCGGCTCCATCTCTCTCTCTGTCTTTCCCCACCATCCCTCCACCCCTTACCTGAACCCCTAATCCACCCCTCTGGCCCCTACTCCTGCCCTTTGCAGACAAAACCCGGGGTGATCCAGCCACTGGCTCAGGCCTGGCCAAGGGGCTCCCCGGCCCCCAGGGGCAGAGGTGGTGCCTGCGCTGTGAGTGCCCTGGACCTTGGGGGTTGGGGGTCGGAGGCAGTCGGCTGCGGGAACAGCTGTGGGGTGGGTGGTGGCTGCAGCCAGGACAGCTGTCCCAGCACAGCTCAGGAGAGCCTCACCCCTCAGCCCCCCTCTCCACCCTCCCCTGATGAGCTGCCCTCCGATGTGAAGCGGGCCTACAGGACTTTTGCTGCTGTGCCTGACGCGCACCCACCCCAGGACGCGACTGCCCAGGTACATGGTGGCCGCCCTGCCCCTGCTGCATGTGCCTGGCCTGCGGGGCTTGTGGGCATGCCCCAGGAGGGAGATGGCTCCTGGTGCCCAGGTATCGGATCCCATCCCGCTGCCCGCAGCTTCCCACGCCTGGGCCCACTGCCTCCCCGGAGCAGCTGTCCTTCCGTGAGCGGCAGAAGTACTTTGAGTTGGAGGTGCGGGCGCCCCAGGCCGAGGGTCCCCCCAAGCGCGTGTCGCTGGTGGGTGCTGACGATCTGCGGAAGATGCAGGAAGAGGAAGGTGAGGGGATGGCCTGAACTGTGGGCAGGCGGTCAGATGAGCCAGGCCGGGGACTAACCTGCATCACCCACCCACCCCACCCCACCCCCAGCCCGAAAGCTGCAGCAGAAGAGGGTGCAGATGCTGCGGGAGGCGGTGGACACGGGGCTCTCCCTGGATGGGGAGGCCCCCGACAGCGAGGAGCCTGAGGAGGAGCCGTCCTGGGCCGGCCCCGGCCCTGCCGCAGGGTGAGATGGGTGACTGGCCGCCACCTAGAGTGTCCCAGGCGTGCCCCTCCCGCCGGCGCCCCGCCCACCTGGCCCTCCTGTCCTGTCGCCTGGCCCAGGCTCTGTCCTGCGTCCCCTCCGATCCTGGGAAGCAGCGCGCCGGTGCGGACGGCCAAAGCTGAGCGGCGCCATCAGGAACGGTTGCGTGTGCAGAGCCCCGAGCTTCCTGTGCCGGAGCGGGCCCTGTCCCCAGCCGAACGCAGAGCCCTGGAGGCTGAGAAGCGCGCGCTGTGGAGGGCAGCCAGGTGAGGCCCTGGCGCCCCGCCCCTGGCGCCCCACCCGTCAGCCCCTGGCGCCCCACCCAGCCCCGCCTCCCGCTCTTTCGCAGGATGAAGTCTTTGGAGCAGGACGCTCTCCGCGCACAGATGGTCCTCAGCAAGTCCCAGGAGGGCCGTAGCAAGCGTGGGCCCTTGGAGCGGCTGGCTGAGGCCCCCTCGCCCGCGCCCACCCCATCACCCACCCCCTTGGAAGGTCTGTATGTCCAAACGGAGCAGGGGGTTTAGCCTGCAGCGTGGACCTCTCCCAATGCCCACTTCTTGTCTCCCCAGACCTCGGCCCCCAGAGCAGCACCTCCCCGGGACGCCTGGTGAGAACCAGCTGCCTTCCTTCCCCACACCCCTCCCCACGGCGTGGGGGTGGGGATCTAGACTGCACCCCATCCCACTCTTCTCCTCCACTCTCTGCCTCTCTCCCCTCACGCTGTCCTTTCAAGGCCTTGTCTGGGAGGAAGTTCGACTACAGGGTGTTCGCAGCCCTCCCTTCTTCCAGACCTGTCTATGACATGCAGGTACCGGGCCCTGCCGGCCTTTGCGCAGGCCAGCCCGCACAGCTCCTGCCGCCTTTCCGCCGGCACCTGTCTCCCAGCCCTGTCCCCTCCTCCAGCACCTGCCCTGTCTTTCTGGGGCTAGACCTGCTCCCTGGGGTGGGGCCTCCCCACCCACGCTCACATGGGTGGTCTCGGGCAGGTCTGGGTGGAGCGCTGACCCAGCCTTTCTCTCCATCACAGTCCCCGGATTTTGTTGAGGAGCTGAGGTCCTTGGAACCGTCTCCCAGCCCCGGTGAGTTGCTAGGCCAGACCCAGGGTGCGCCCAGGGAGCTTGGCCCCCATTCCCTCACTCTCTCTCCCATGCCTATGCCTGCCAGGTCTGCAGGAGGAGGACGGAGAGGTGGCCATGGTGCTTCTGGGCAGGCCCTCCCCAGATGCCATGGGCCCGGAGGAGGTGACACTGTGCAGCAGCCGCCGCCCCATGCGGCCAGGGCGCCGCGGCCTGGGCCCGGTGCCCTCCTAGAGGGTCGGGTACCTCCCCTGGACTTGGGGTGGGGGCCCTGCCAGCTCCAACACCACCCTTGCCCCAAGTCTTTTAACATGGGTGTTAGCATTTTAAAGAAACCCTCAGGAGTTCTGGCTGCTGACTAACTGCCCGCTATCAGCCAGGACCTCTTGGCAAGACTGTAACTAGTGATGTTTGTACAACCAAAGACTCTATTTTGTGGTTTAAGGAGAATAAAATTGACTACATTTTACCTTCCGCCCAACCGTGTCCACCCACTAACGCCCACCCCAACCCCCTGCCCTCCGAAGCTGGGGCTCGTGTGTGGGGACACCACGCTCCTAGGTCTCCCCCACACTGCACTGCTCCACATCCGGAGGGACTGGTTGGCATGCCTACCCCTGGGATGGGGGCCCCTCCAAGTGCCCGAAAACCAGTGTCCTCTGGCCGGGGACGTGGACATGCGAATGCGCACGCGCAGCAGCCCCTTCCCCGCAGGGGGGCGCGCACACAGCACGGACACGCGCACAGTCGCAGATTCAGCGCTCTGGGGCGCGCTTGCTTTATTGGGGCCAGGTGCTAGAGGCCTCCACTGGGCTGCTGTACAAGCACTGGGAGCAGGACCTGCACCTGCTCAGCCGTGGGCCACCGAACCCTGGTGACAAAGAAGAGGCGGAATTGCCCCAGGCGCGCCTCCTGGAACTGGGTGGGGCTGTACTCAGGTCCATCGGAGGGCCGCAGCAGGGACAGGTACCTGTCCTGCTCCAGCAGCCGGCGACTCAGCAGCTCCTGCGCCAGGCCCGGCTGCACCGCCTCCAGCTGCTGCTGCACCGCAGGGAACAGGTCTACTTCCTGCAGGTCGAACACCAGCGGCTTCCCATACCTGCGAGGCAGGGCGGGTGGTGAGGTGGTGAGGGGCTGGGCCGGCAGCGAGGGGTAGGGGGCGGGTATGCCCCGCCTCCCAAACCCCTCACCTGAGCGCCCCCAGAAGTGCCAATCGAATCCTCTCGGGCCGCATGTGGTCCGGGTTCACCGTGTCCAAGTAGTTGGTGTCCTGGTAGCGCAGAAAGGTAGCTGCCTGGCCCGAAGGGTCAATGATAACAGGCCACCTGGGGGCGGCCACCAGGTCACTGCTGTTGCTCGAACCCTCTGCTCGCCCCTCTCCCCACCCAGACCACTGATCTACCGGCCGTCGGCACGGATGCGGTCTCCCACGTCCTTCATTAGCACGTCGTGCAGCTCAGTGACCTGGCACTTCATCCCGGGCGCCTCTTCCTCCCCTGTGAAGACGTAAGGGTGGGGCCAACCAGAGGGCCCAACGCCCAATGTCCGGGCCCCCCTGCAGCTCCCAGCCCGAGCCCCGCCCACCCTCCGCGGTCTGCTCCCGCAGCTCCAGCCTGGCCATGGCCAGCGTCTCCTCCGCCTTCTCAGCCTCCTGCCGTAGCCTGTCCACTTGGGCCTCCGCGTCCTGGATGGCCTGGAGGAGGGGCCCCGCACTCCTCTCAGAGCAAGGCTTTACCCCCTGCGCACCCTGAGGCCCGGCCACCCAAGGAGGGGATGGCGGCCCCTACCCCGCCCCCAGGAGGCCCATGTTTGGGAGGGGAAGACATGCCCGGAACCCCAGGCCTGCGGGAGAAACCCCACCTGCAGCGTGAGCTCGGCCTTGCCCGTGCGCCTCCGCTCACACTTGTCGTGCTCAGCGACCCTCCGGTTGAGCTCGCAGTACGCCTGCTGCAGCTGGGCAGGAGGGCCGGGCGGTGGGGCCAGGGCTGTGTGTCCGCCCGCCACCCGGCTCCTCCGCACCCAGCTGCCCCAGCTCCTGGCCTCTCCCGGGGGCTCACCTCTTTGTGACACTGTCGCTGTTCCTTAGCCAGCTGTTGCACTTTGAGGTTCATGCTGAGGGTGGGAGGGAAGAGCCGGGTCACCGGACCTCCTTGCCGGGGCCCCGCCTCCTCCCGCCCGCGCACCGCTTGGCCTCCGCCTCCTTGCTTCGCTCGGCCTCCTGGGCCCGGCGCTGCCGCTCCGCCTCCATGTTCTGGAGCATGGCCTCGGTGAGGCACAGGTCCCACGACTGCAGCACGCTGGCCACGGCGTCCAGCGAGGCCACCTAGTGACGGGATGCTGGTCGGGTTCAGGGGAGGAGATGCTGTACTCTCCCCTTTTAGAGACGGGCGGCTTGCAGAAATGGGGCTCTCACAGCTCACCCGGGATGTCCGGGAGCCTTGACCCCAAAAACAGATGTCCAAGTGTCCTCTGGGTCTCCCTGTCCAGACCAGGCAGGCCTCCACGTCCCCTCCCCATGTTCCCTTCCTCTTTCCTCTGCTGTCCCCCTGCAGACTTCACTTTGCAGAATGCAGCCTTGGGGCCACCCTCGCCTAAACTTCTCTGCTCCTACACGGGCCCCATTGCAGAGGGTTCTGGAAGAAGGGGGATTCTGGCCGCAGTTTATTTCTGGACCCATGTGTGCTTCTCCATGAGTATTTCCTTTGTGGGCAATTGACCACACAACTTTGATTTGTAGTGTTAGGTGAGTGCTTTGTATGTTACAAAAGAAAGCCAAAATACGTAAAATCGAGGAGAGAGTAAGTGAATGGATGGCAAATGAATGAGAGAAGGGATGAATGAATAAGTTAGATAAGTGGATGGAAGTGACAACAGGTAGGTGAGTGAGTCGAGGAATTAGTAACTTAAAGAAATTGTGAAAACTTAACAGGGATAACAGCTGCCCTGTTTCCCTGAAAATAAGACCCAGCCGCACAATCAGCTTTAATGCGTCTTTTGGTAGCAAAAATTAATATAAGACCCGGTCTTATATTAATTTTTGCTACCAATTTCATCCTTACTATATCTGAAGTCATCCCTCATTTACTCATTTATCTACTGTTAACTCAAACATTTTTACTTTTTATATTTAGAGTTTGTTTCTTATAGGCAGAATATAGTTGGATTTTTTAATCCAAAAAGACAATCTCTGCCTTTTAATTGGGGTGTTTAGACCATCTACATTTAATGAGATTACTGAAATAGCTGAGTTAAAAACTGCCATTTTACTATAAGACCGGGTCTTAAATTAATTTTTGCTACCAAAAGACGCATTAGAGCTGATTGTCCGGATAGGTCTTATTTTCAGGGAAACATGGTATCACTAAGCACTGACTATGCCAGGAATTGTGCTAAGGAACTTCATTCATTATCATTAATCTTTGAAATCCCAATTCATGAATATATGGAAACAGATTCAAATAAGGTTAAGGATTTGCCAAAGGCTGGTTTGTAGGTAGAAGAACTGGAATAAATGGAAAACTAAATGAGTAAACAGATGAAATAAAAGAATAATGTAATGAGTAAATTTATGGATAAGCTGATGAGTAGACAAATGAATGATGAGATGAATAAATTAATGGATTAAATGATAAAAGAACATTGGATTAATTGAACAGATGGATGCAATGGTGAATTCATACAAGAAAAAATTAATAGGTGAAGGGATTTAATGGATGGATAATTAAATAAGCAGCTGGCTAAGCAAATGGACAGATGAATTAATGGATTCACTCATTCAACACAATTTCTGAGTACCTTTCCTGTGAGAACCAGGATGGGCGACCCTGGACAATACAATTGTGGACGAAACTAAATGTGGTCCCTGCTGTCTCAGAATTTTCCATCAAGTTAAACAGCATAAGTGTATGTAGTAAATGGGTGGGTGGATGTTTGAGTTAACAGTAGATAAATGAGTAATTGAGGGATGACTTCAGATATAAGGATGAAATAGGTGTTGCCTTCCGTTCTGAAGCTATTTGCACTGGGGATAGAACGTTGGAGAGGCTTTTCATTCAGTACTTGCTCTCACTGCCTGGCTGTGTCCTCAGATGTACTGTGTCCAACAGGAAAGCTGCCTGAACCTGACTTTTGTCCCTGCGTCCATCACACATTTTTTTGTCTCTACTTTTAAGATTTTCTCTTTATCACTGGTTTTATGAAATCTTATCATGATATGCCTTGGCGTGATTTTTCTTGCTGTGCCTGGGTTTTCTTGAGCTTTGGGGAAGGGGGTTTATATTTTTCACTAAATTTTGAAATTTGAAGGTCATTATTTCTTCAGATGTTTGTTCTGTTTCTCTTCTTTCTTCTCTCCTTTGGACCCATGCAGACAGATTCGGCTTCTTGGACCCACTCTCCTTTGGACCCACGGCTCAGTGATCCACTTCTCATTTGGAGAGATCCCTTTTTCTATGTGTTTTTATTTTGTGTAGTTTCTATTGTGAAGTCTTCCATCTCATTAATATTTACGGCTGCAGTAAATATTAATCTGAAATCTGACAGTTATGCCATCCAGAGGTTTTAATTTTGTCTTTTCATCTCAGACATTGTCGTTTTTATCACTAGAATTCAGTTCGCGCCTTTTTTATGTCTCCCATGTCTCTGTTCCATTCTTTTGAGTACCTGGATGGACTACAGTTACTACAGCTGTTTAAATGTGTTCATGTGCTAATTCTAACAGCAGGGTCAGTGCTGGGTTCAGCTGCCTTTTCTCACTGTGGTCCTGTTTTTCCACATCTTTGCATGTCGGGTAATCTTGCTTTGGATGCCAGACACTGCATTTTGTCGTGTTAGGAGCTGTGCACTTTTGCTTTTCTGAGTGTTCTTGAATTTTGTTCCGGGATCCAGTTCAATGACTTGGGAAGTTTTTGTTTCTTTGTTTGTTTTTTTGAAGGGGAACAAGACTTTATTGAGCAACAGTGTGTATTTCCAGGACTTTTATTTTATTTTATTGGGGAACAGTATTGTGTTTTCCCCAGGACTCATCAGCTCCATCCAAGTCAAGTTGTTGTCCTTTTGATCTTAGTTGTGGAGAAGGCAGCTCAGCTCCCGGTCCAGTGGCCGTTGTTAGTTGCAGGGGGCACAGCCCACCATCCCTTGCGGGAGTCGAACCAGCAACCTTGTGGTTGAGAATCCGCACTCCAACCAACCGAGCCATCTGGCCACCCAGATGCTGAGCAGCAGCTCATTGACTTCATTCTAGTTGCGGAGGGCGCAGCTCACTGGCCCATGTGGGAATCGCACCGGCAGCCCCGTTGCCCAGAGCTCGTGCTCTAACCAACTGAGCCACCCATCTGCCCCGACTTGGAAAGTTTGTATCCTCGGGTCTTGTTTAGCATTTGTTAGGTGACCCTTGGCAGCACTTAGTCTGGAACAACTGACTCCGCACCACTGACAGAGGCAGGATCCCTCAGGGCTCTGCTTGACACCCCGCGGGTGGTGAGGTGTCCTGCCAGGCAGTGGGAGCAGCACCACTTCCTGCTGTCCTCACAAATGGCTCTTCCCAGCCTCGAGAAGTTTCCCTGACATTCCTGGGCCGTTGAGTCTTCACCTCAACACCCAAGGGGACCCTCTGGAGCGCTTGTTCTCGAAGCAGGCCTCCCCTCTTGTGGCGCCTACATTCTCAGGGGCTTTGGAAGCCCATCTCCTTGGCCCAGGCCCCTGCCGGGCTCCGCTGCCTGGGTTCTCTCACCTGGTGAGCTGGGCACTCGGGGCTCACAGAGCTCACGGGCAGCCTCCTGGGTGTGCTGGTCTCTCCCTGGTGTGGTGTCCATGTTTCACACGTTCCGTCCAGGTTTTGTTGTTTCAGATGGAAGGTGAATGAGGCCACAGGTACTCTGTCCTCGAAGCAGAACTCCACTCATTTCTTTCCTTTCTATTTCATTTTGGATCGTTTCTGTTGCTATGTCTTCAAATGAACTAACGTAGTTTTTCAGTGTCTAATGCGCCATCCAGTGCATTTTTTGTCTCAGACAGCGTGGTTTCAGTTTAGGGGGATGGAGACAGAGATTGAGGCAGGGTTGTGTACTGTGTTTCCCCGAAAATAAGACTGAGCTGGACAATCACCTCTAATGAGTCTTTTGGAGCAAAAATTAATATTATATTAATTTTTATTATATTAAAGGTCTTATATTATTATATCATATTATAAAATATTACATTAAAGACCCAGTCTTATATTATAGTAAAATAAGACCGGGTCTTATATTCATTTTTGCTCCAAAAGACGCATTGAGCTGATTGTCCGGCTAGGTCTTATTTTCAGGGAAACACGGTACGTGTCAGAAGTCTGAATGTCCTTATCTACTAATTCTGTCATCTGGGTAATTTCAGAGTCACTTTTGATGGACTGGGTTTTCTCGTCCCTGTGGGTTGTATTTTTCTGTCTCCTTGTATGCCTGGTACTTTTATTAAATGTCTATTTAAAAGCAATGATAGATTTACAGGAGGTCGCAAGAGTTGGGTCCCCGTGAGCTGCTGAGGGCACCTTACACAACGCAGTGCAGTGGACAGGCCCGGATGTCAACACAGCATGACGCACAGGCCCCGCTCATCCCGTGACAGCAGTTACATGGGCGTGTCTGTGCAGTTTATCGCATGTGCAGATTTGTGTTACCGCCACCACTGTCAAGACACAGAGCTCCTTTGTGTCACCCTTCTCTCCCTTTTCCCTCCCTTTTCCCTATCCTCACCCTATAAACCACTAATTGGCCCCGCCTCTATAATTTGGTCATTTTGAAAAAGTTATGTCAAAGAATCATGCGGTATGAACTTCGTGAGACTGGGTTTTTCACTCAGCATGATGCCCCGAGAGCCAGCCAGGTGGGCTGTGTCACAGTGGTCCCTGCGGGCGGACCCAGGGTGTTTAACCCTTTATGTACTGAGGAACATCCAGGGGCTTTCCGGTGTGGGGCGACCACACAGGAAGCTACTGTGAACACGTGTACATCTGTCTGTGTGAACAAGCTTTTCATTTCAGTGGGTAAATGCCCGGGAGCACGATTTCCGAGTCACATGATACATGTGCGTTCAGCTGAACGAACGGCCCAGCATGCGGCTCTCGCGTCCTCCACGGCACATGCGGTCGCCGTCGTGTTTAATTTCAGCTCCCCTGCCAGCTGGTGATGCTGCTGAATGTCTCTTGTCCACCTGAGTCCTTGTGTCCTCTTCAGTGAAGCTTCTCTTCGTGTCCTTTGCTCACTTTAGAACTGATCGTGTGTTGATTCACTGCTGAGCTTTGAGAATTCTATGTGTGTTCTAGACACGGATCCTTTGTCAGGCATGTGGTTTGTCTTGATTTTGTCCCTGTCTGTGGCTTGTCTTTTCATCTTCTTAACAGAGCAGAAGTTTTACATTTTGATGAAGTCCATGTGTTGATATTTTTTTTTCTTTTATGGATCATGCCTTTTGTCTGAGAATAATTGGCCAAGCCGTAAGTCCCAAAGATTTTCTCCTGTGTTCTAAAGGTGTTATGGTTTTACATTCTACATTTAAAGCCGTGATCCATTTTGAGTCAGTTTTCCATAAGGTGTGCACAGTTCACCTTTACCCACCGATGTCCAGGGCTCCAGCACCATTAGTGGAAGACTGCCCTTCCTGCACCATGCCCCCCCACCGCCCCTCCCAAGTGTGCTGTTCTCCTCAGGCTCCAGCCCGTGCCCCACAGTGCCCCCCGCCCCCCTCAGACAGCCCCTGCACGTGGCTCGGGCCCTCGTGGTCCTGGGGCCTAGCGTGGGTGTGGTGTGTGAGCAGCTGAGAGGGGGGCTCCTTCCTGTGCACCCCCTTCTGAGGAGGCAGCCAGGCCCTTTGCTCGTCCTGGCCTCACATTCCACTTGTTCGAGGAGAAAGCAGGAGTGGCGTGAATGAAGCCAGACATGCTGCTGCTCTTCCTCCCCCTCCTGGTTACCAAACACAGGAGCCAAGGGTCCTGGGGACAGACGGGAGTGAGGGGTGGGGAGGCAGAACAGCATCCTGGGAGGCAGCCTGCAGAGGCGGGGCAGTGGGCACAGACCCTGGTACCCAGCGGTGTGGAAGTAGGCGGACCACTGCTGGGGTGGGAGGATGTGACTAAGATGGGAGAGAGCCTGCAGTTCAAACCACTTTCATTCAAAGAAATTAAGGAATGGGATTTGGCCACTGAGCTGCACACAGCTGCTCCCACAGGCCCCATCTGACCCAGCCCGCTCCCAGGCACTGGGGGGAGCTGCCTGGGACCCCAGGATGGTGGATTTGCAGAAACAGGAAATGCTGAGAGTGAAGGGCCAGGTGGGTGGGCCCAGTGCTGCGCTCACTGCAGGCCACTCATGGAGCAGCCAGCCTCAGTTTCCCCACCTCTGCCAGGAAGGCAGCCACCAAGGTCGAGAGAGAGCCCCCCACACACCAGCTGCTCACACACCAGGAGCTGCGCTTCTGCCTGCGGGTGACCCTGAAGGTTCAAAGCGGCCTTGAGGGGCTTGGGCACTGAAAGGGCCCTGCAGGATTAGGGCCAGCCCCCCCGCAGGGCCACCCGGCTTCCGATCACTTTGGGGGGTGCTCCCACCTGAGCAGGGGTGCTTCCGTCGTCTGCGTACAGCCGGGGGTCAGCTCCGAGCTTCAGAAGCACCTCTACCGCCTCCAGGTGGCCCCCGAAGGCGGCTCGGTACAGGGGAGTCCGGCCGAAGGCGCCCTGCGGGAGGGGCGCCCTGAGTCAGGCCCGCGGCAGCGGTGCCAACCTCCACCCGTCCGGCCACCTGCCGCGCACCTTGCAGTTGGGGCTGGCGCCCTGCTCGGCCAGCAGCTGGATGGCCCTGGGCTGCCCGCCCGCAGCCGCCTCGGACAGCGGCGTGTTCCCGCGGGGGTCTGCGCACTCCAGCAGGGCCACGCGCTGCTGTCGCCGTCGCGCCGCGCCCACCTCGTCGTGGCCCACGCCCTCGCGGGTCAGCAGTTCGTCCACCTGCGCCCAGGCCGGGTCACTGGCGCCCCGCGCTGGCCCCGCCCCGCTGCCGCCCGCCGCGCTCCCACCAGTCGCGCTGACCTCCCGCAGGACAGCGGCGATCTCGCCCAGGTTGCCGTCGAAGGCCGCGTCCAGCAGGCGCGCCCGGCGCTGCTGCTCCTCCCGCCGCCGCTGCTCAGCTTCCGCCTCCTGCTCCCGCCGCCGCCGTGCCGACTCCCGCTCCCGGTGCACCAGGGCCAGGAAGGCCTGTGACAGACGCGGCCCTGAGGTCACTGTCCCCCCGCCCAGAGGCTATGGCCCCACTATCCTGAGCTCCCACCCCTACGACCTGACACCATAGGTCACACTCCCTCTAGCCCGTGACCCCGCCTCACCTCCCTCTGCAGCCTCTCTATCTCCTCCAGGTACTCCTCGTGCTCCTGGCGGCAGCGCCCCAGCTCCCTTCTCGCCAGGAGCTGTCGGAAGGCACACTGGATGACAGTGGCTGCTTGGTCCTCCGCGGTTGGTCCTGCAGGTGGGGAGAGGGCTTATGGATCCCTGTGCCCCCTCCAAGCTGCCGTCCACGCAGCGGCCACGGCCTCCAGGTTAACACAGCCAGGGGAGCAGGCCGCTGACCAAAGGGCAGATGTTCTAACATCCACGAACCAGGCCCATTCCAAACAGGACCCCCTGCCTGAAAGCGAGAAGGATCTGGCACTCAGGCTGCCTGGGCTGGAGCGGTGGTCTCCACTACAAGCCCACCGGCACTCAGAAGAGGGAGCCCAGGGCCCCATAGTCGGCTTCACCCCAGCTGCAGACTGCTGGCCCCAGCCAGGGTCCCACTGACTGCTGAGCTGAGCCCCAGCTTCCCGGGAGGTGAGCAGGGTGACCCCGGCACCCAGCCCTGATGCCCTCTGCCCACGTGATGTTGGGTGGCCAGCACTTGGGAGAGGGTGGAAGAAACAAGCAGCAAGGCCAGCTCTCCAACAGCACTGCCAGTGTGCAGAACTCAACAAAAGCAGAAATTCCATCAAACAAGGAATCAAAGATAAACTGAATACAGCAGGAGTGGGAAACAGCAATGGGTCCCACAGGCCAACCATCCAGCGGGAGCCACAGGAAACACGCTGGAAGTGGCGCTCCTGGCAGGAAAGAAGGGCTGGGGAGGGTCTCAGTGAACATGGAGAAAACGAGTGGAAATCGATTTGAAGGAGGAGACACAGAGAATGGCAAAGGCAATTAAAACAAGAGTAATTCAGGTCTAGAATGCAGAGATCAACAGGGGAAAATAAATATTTAAAGGGAAAACAACAGGGAAAAAAATATTTAAAGATGACATGCGGAAAAATTTCCTGAAATGAATCTTAAGACAAGAAATATACCAGAAAACAACAACGGGCACCAGACACATCCCAGTTAGGTTTCTGAACCTGAAAGAAAAGAAAAAAAGAAAAGAAAAAGTTATTCAAGCACCCAAGTGAAAAAAAGAACTCAAACTAAGCTCTCCCAAGACTTTTTACAGCAACATTAACTGTTAGAGGTCAATGAATCAGTGTCCACAGAATTCTAAGGGGAAGAAGTAGCTTAAGATAGATGGGTTGCACCTGGCATCCAGAGCCCAGGCCAAAAGCCACCCACCCCGGGAGAGGGGTGGCCGAGCAACTGAGCAGGGATTTTGGGAGAAGCAGCCTCAAGGGGACAAAACCTGTACAGGCAGACCTTGGAATATCACGGGTTCGGTTCCAGACCACAGTAAAAAAGCGGGCTTCGCAATTAAACGAGAAGTAACCTTTTTGCTGGTGGAGAGCCTGGCCTTCCATTTGTAAAAATCATAACATCTGTGAAGCACCATAAAGCAAGGAGTGTCTGTAATGCAGCACACTTGGTAAGGCCGTGGGTTTAGGGTTGTCGGATTTAGCTACTAAAAACATGGCACACAATTTTGGGGACATACACTAAAAAAAGATTCATGGTAGTTCTGAAATTCACATTTAAATGAGTGCCCTGGATTTTATCTGGCAATCCTATGGCATAGGAATCTGAAAAACTCTGTCCTTCGGGAAACAAAGGCACCCTGGTGAGGACAGGAGCCCCAGTTCAAACCCCTCCGTCCCTGGCTGCCTTGGTGACACACATGCATGACTTGGTAGATTATTGTGACAATACGGGGTGGCTGTCTCAGTGAAGTTCCAAAAATCCAGTTGTCTGCGACAGCAGTGTTCAAACTTACTTTTTTGCTTGCACATCTCATTTAAAAATGCAAAACTATGTACCTATGTGCACATTTTAAACTTGACATCTAAAATTTTTCATAACAACTTTAGTTGCAAAGGATCAAACTGGTATGACATTTTAAAATAAAACTTACTTTACCAATGGAGTACTGTAGGGACAGAGCCAGGAGTTCAGTTTCCAGGCTCTCGCCCTCACGTGGAAAGGTGCTCACTCTGGTAGTAAATGGTCATCAACTGGGATTGGATGGCCATCAGCTGTGGCTAGTTGGCCGTCAGCTGTAACTAGTGAGCCATTGGCCACTAATATAACTGCTATGGCTACGCTGGCAGCAAATGGGGGCTAGCAAGAAGATGGTGGCCGAGCTAGCAAGAGCGGATTGCAGCTAGCAAGTGAGGTTGGTTGCCAAAGAGAAGTGGACAGCAGGTTGCGGGTAGTGTAGCTCCTGCTTCCTGTGTCTCCAAGCCAGCTGCCAGCGAGACTATAGTGGTATGACTCCCCTATCTATGGCTCCGTGGGTGTTCCTTTTTGGCTTTACCATATCCTGCGTTCTTATGTGGGGAGCGGGACCAGAGACCCCGCGTGAGTCCCTGCATGACAGGTACAAATGTCATAGCTATCTGAAACCCATCATCGCCCTGCAAACAAACACAGCTGTTCTTTTGTAATTAGAAATAATACATTGTGGTTTTCTCCCTGAAATGTTGTATCTATCCCACTTTCTTCACTGATTTCTATCCTACTAATATAGTCTTTTTTATTGATAGATATATAATGTTTCTCTGCTAAAAAATTATAGTTGAAACTAATTTTTAATGAAGTTTTAAAATTTTCCCCTGAAACTACCAGGCTCTACCTTAAAAAAAAAAAAAAATCCTCTGGATTGATTTGTTATTACTGTTGCTGTTAGCTACAATTGTTCAACATTACAAATATATTACAAAATGTGGACATGTAATCATTCAACCTAAACATACAAATTCACATCTAATAAGCCCCCAGGTCCCCTGAACCCTCAGCAGCTGCCCCAGGAACTGACCCACCTGTGGCCACCATGTGGTCCCCCAGGGACTGACAGAGGAACAGATGAAATAACCTGCACTGGGGGCAGTGGAGGTGGCAGTGGGGACTTTGCCAGCAAGGATGGAGAGGAGGAACGGTGCCCTTCTCCACCTTGTCCTAGGAGCACGTCTCCTGCCGACCCCCCCAGGGAGACCCTGCGTGGAAACTTGGTGAAGCCTCCCGTTCTTCTCTGCTGCTCCTTCCTCTGCCTTCACTTTCCTATTCTGGGATGACACCTGTCACTTAAGGCTTCTTCACACTTTCTAGGAAAAGCGAGCTGGCAGTTGGTGCCTGATGTGGTTCCAGGAGGCACAGTGGGTGTGGGGTTTGTGACTGCCAACCTTTTTGAAAGCTAGCGACCTTGTCCAGGGGAAGTGGGCGCTCTCCCCCTTCTGGTCTAGGCCTCCACCCCTCCTCTCTGCTCTGCATCCGATGCCAGCACCCCCCCCAGACTGTGACCCCATTTCCCCTTTGCCCCCTGGCTCCCTGTTAGTTCTGCTAACAAGAGGGGAGACCTGTTCCTGTCCCCATCAGCACTGCCCCGGCCAGGGAAGCTGCTTCCAGCGGCAGTTGGCACCACTGGCTACTTCCATCTAAGTCCAAGATCAGGCCCCTCTTTGCCCTATCAGAGGCCAGGAAACAGCTGGGCAGAGTGCCAGCTTTTGGGGTCTTGCTGCCGAGCTCCTGTGGCATGAGCAGTGACTGCCCTTCAGAAACTTGCTGCGGCTCCCCTGCCATCAGCCCCGAGGCTCTCATCAGCCCAGGACCTCTGTTCCCAACCTAGGGGAGATGGCCATGTCTCAAATGATCTCTGTCACGTCTCCATGCCCCCTTCTTGCTTTTTCGGACTTCCAGCGGTTGTCTGACCAACTCTCATGCTAAAGTTTGTCTTCTCATTTTGATAAGTTCCTGTTTTCCCGAGTCTGCTCTGACTGGTACAGTACTTGGTGCCGGAAACCAGACCCCAAAAGATACAGCTATGCAATCCATTTGGTCGTGTTCTTGTCCTTGAACGTGGTCCTGAGCTCCCTGCCAATGGGAAATGACACATGGGCCCAGCAATCCACGGCACCTGTGGTTGGAGGGGAAGCTGGGATCCTTCAGGTGGGAAGGTGTGTGCGTCTGTGTGCACCGTGGTTCTGCCTGCCAGCCGCCCACAGGACCCCTGTCCACTTCCTAGGACCACTGTGCCCCACAAGAAGCAGCTAAGCACCGGTTCTGAATTAAGTCCTGGGGCCCCAGACACCACTCTGGTCCACTATCAAGGTGGGAGCTTCTTGTGGGCAGGAGGTGATGGGATTTGGGCCCAAGTTCACATCATGTTGGGCGTGGTCATTCTGCTGCCCCAGCCTATGGTTACTTCCCTGGTTCCTGGGTGTATAAATAAAAAAGCCATGGTAAGATGCCCCTGGAAACGCCCACAAACCCAGACTCAGCTGCCACTTGGCCCTCTCCTGGGTGCCCACAGTGCGTCGAAAAGCAAACTCGCCATCCCCTTGTCCTCCAGTGTCACATGGTGACGCAGGGGAGGCATCAGACATCCGGGTGGACCTCACCATGGCCCATGGACAACGGCCAGCCTCTCCTCAGCCACCTACTGCTCATGCAAAGGCCTGTGAACAGAGTGGCCGTAGTGGCAGGGTTGGTGGTGACACATGGGCCCATCTGCATGAGCCCCTCTTATCAAGGCCAATCTAGACCAGACACCGTCCTGCCGGAAAACCTTCCCTATGCTGCCTCCCGTGCTCTGGCTGTGACATGGACAGACCATCAGAAACGGGAGGCGACCTGGGGCGGGGAGGTACTCTTGGGCTGAACTTTGTGGAACTGAGCACAGAGCAGTTTTCCGTGCGTCCCCACTGTTGAGAGGGCTCGGGATTAGCCAATGACACAGGCCACGCACGTCCTCAACCTCGAGGAACCCAGCCCTGAGCAGAGCAGTCCTACCCAACACCTTCCCTTGTGAAGGGGACACCATTTATTCTGGCGGCAGTCGAGGTTCCTCCTGGGCCGGCCGCTCAGGCCAGAGCCACCACCTACACAGGTCCACTGAGCCCCGTGTGCTAGTCCTGGCGCCCCCTTGCCTCTGAGCTGGGACCCCCTCGGAGTGGGAAGAAGCGATGCATCCTGGGTCACTGCACGTCCAACAGAGCAGCTGGCCTCAGAGAATGGTGGACTGGCCTGCTGGAGGACAGGCTTGGACCCCTGTAAGGTCGGGTGCCACTCTGGAGAATTCAGTGGGAGCCCACTTCCCACTACTGAAACTGAAATGGGACAAAGGACACCTGTCCCTTGTTCCATGACAATTAAACACCACCACCACCCCTACCCCATGAAGGCTTTGCTTCTCAGGGGGTGTCTGGACCTTGAGAAAATGACACCAGGACACAGGGACAATTAGAAAAGACGGAGCTACAGAGTACAACAGCGGTGCTGGCCCTAGTGACAGAGGCACACCTAAGCAGACTCTCTGGGGCCTGACCTGGCCTGTGTTCTGCCCTCCTTCCATTTCTGTCCTCGTGCAAGCCCGGAGCTCCAGCTATGGGTTGTCCCTCTAACACCCCGCTCGTGCGAGACTGCATAGCATCTGCCCCTACTGTGTGCAATCCAGAACACTGATCGCGGCACGGGAACTTACAAAGTCAGTCAGCACATCAGAAACTTCTGTTGTCCACCCCTGTCCTTATCCTGCCCTTGGTGGGGGGAGGGCAAAGGAGACTGGTGGTACTAGGGCTTTATTCCTGGGGAAGGCCACAGCCCAGAAGGGACAAACTTGCGTATGAGACTCGCGACTGGCTGCTCTGTGGAGAACAAACGAAGCAAAAAGGAGGCAGGAGGCCAGTGTAGTGCAGGCTGGGCCAGGAGGGAGAAGCCTGGGAGCCAGGGCAGAGCAGAGGCTGCCAGAGAAGCCAGGAACACACTGAGAATCGTGGGGGTGGGAGCTGAGGCACAGGGTCACTGAAAGTAGTCGCGGGCCATCGGACACTGAAGGACAAGGGCATGGCAGATTTGCATCTGGGTGTGCTGTGGGCTTCCAGGCCACCCAGGAGAGGGCAGGGTGGCAGCTGAATCTGGGTTTGGGGCACAGGAGAAAGGATACAGCTCTGCAGGACAGTGCCAAGAGACCACAATGGAAGCTGTGCTGAGATGAAAGCGCCTGGGGCACAAGCCCCTGGCACGGCCGCCCAGGAAGGAGCAGGAGAGACAAAGCGGGGGGAGGGGGGCGAGGGGGGCACTGAGTCGGTGCCACAACCAACTATCCCAGGAAGCCCGCTGGGGAGCAGCCTGCGGCTCGGAGGCAAGCGCCTGCCACCGGAGGGCGACAGCACGCAGACCGGACAGCCGGGAGTTCCGGCTGGAAGACGGCGGCTGGCGGTGTGAGAAATGGTTCCCGAGAGGCCGCGCCCCTGGGAGGCGGGCACGGTGCGGCGCCCCTCCCCCCCGCCGCGCCGGGAAAGCGCGGGGCTCTGGGGCGAACTTGCCACTCCGCGCTTCCCACGGGCCCGTTCCGCGAGCACGCGCAAACGCCGCCCTCGCTCGCACACAAGCACACCACGCGTGACCGGGCCCAGGGCAGCCCGCTTCCCACCAGGCGGCGGCGGCGGCGCAGGCTCTCACCTGCGGGGACCTCTGGGCACGAGGGGGACGCGGGCCCCTTCGCCTGTGGGCCGGTCTTCCTCTGCACCTGGCGGTTCTCTCCCGGCCTCCCTGGGGAGGGGGAGGGCAGTGAGATGGGTGTGGACCTACCCCTCCCCCCAACCTCAGGAAGCGTTTATGGGCCACCCGGAGGGCAGCTGCGTCCTGGTTGTTAGGGAGCCCCCAGCCGCGGGACAACTTTAATGAGCGGCCAGGTGGCGTCCTCCACAGCAAATACAGAGCACATATTGCGGCAAGGGGACCGCCAGGTAGAGCGCCCCGCTCCTGGGTCCCAAAACCCCGGAATCTGGTGAGCCCAGGTGTGCTGAGGCCCCTCGCAGGTGCCCCCTGCCCCGACCCGTGCCACTCCCCTTAGAGGCCCTAGGCCTTTCTCCCTTTCTGTGTGTCCAGGGTGCTCCCCAGGCTGTAGCCGGGAGACCTCCCAGGCACAGGCTGAGCAGGAGGGGTGCACTGGGCAGGGTTGGGCCAGGCAAACCAGTCCAGCCAGTGTGGCTGGGAAGGGGCCCTGGGCGTGGGTGTGAGTCAGCAGCCTCAGGCTGGGGAAACGCTGGGGTGGAGGCTGTCGGGAGACTCTCTCCCAACAGGAAGCCCAGGGGACGCCAGCACTCAGGCTTGCCCTGCGTCCCCCCCAGCCCTCGCCCCACCCCAGGATCCAAAATCTGGCTTGGTGGGGGCTCCTCAGGCCTGCATTTCTGTGGGCAGGGGAACCCCAGCCAGGATGGGCTCCAGAGCCCTTGCTGCACCCCAGATCAGGCCACAAGATGGAGCCTTTCAAGACCCAGTCTCTTCCACCAGCCCCCAGCACAGCGCGGCCCCCAGCAGGAGGGCCCCACTGGGCCAGTGGCCCTCATCTCCACAGAGCGCCCCAGGCGAGTTGGTGCCTGCGGGGGCTCCTCTGAGCATGCTGGCTGGGTGGTTGGTGCTCAGCGTGGCCCCGGGGCCAGGGTCTCCCGCGGTAGTTGGGTTGGGATTGTCTGTGGCCAGTGAGGATCTTATCAGGATGGTCAGTGCGGTGGGGATGCAGCTCCTGGCCCTGTGGGCTGGAGTTTGAGTTCTGGAGGCCAGGGGTGTGAGGGGAAGGGGCGTGGGGGAGGGGGCACTGGTGCCCGCCCAGGGCAGGACCAGACTCGTCCTACACATAGCTGGCCGCCTGGCTGTCGAGTCACCTCCTCCAGTTTCTCTCCGTCTCCCTCCCAGTCTGGCCAACAAGGCCTGTGGCCCGTAAAGTCCTGGGCCCTGTGTCAGCATGTTAGTCAGCCTTCGTGCTGGGCGAGCCACCGCGCCGGCGAGTCCCTATAAACTCCCCGGAGTGGCCCGGCCCGCCGAGTGGGGCCCGTGAGGCCCACGGGCAGAACCAGGGCCCAGAGCCTCGGCGCCGTTGGCACCAGCCAAGGGGCAGGGCAGGCACGACGGGCCGCAGCAGCAGAGGACCCACCGTGGCCTCTGGGGGTGCCCTCCGGGCCCACCTGATCAAGGCTGGCCGGCAGATGAGCCAGGGCCCCTGGGAAGCAGACAGCTGTTGGAAGAGGTGCAGGATCGGGGGCCATGTCTGGGAAACGGAGTCGAGCGAGAAAACCCCGAGCCAGGAGGGCGGGCAGGGTGCGGCAGTCCACAGGGCAGCAGGGCCCCCAGGCTGAGCCCCCGCCCCCAGACGCAGGGGGCCCTGGGGATGCGGTGGGGGTGGCCCCTGCGGGGCACGTGACCTGCAGCAAGCCGGCTCCCCAGGGACACCCCAGGGTGGCCAGGCCAGAGCAGCCACAGGCAGTGGAGAGGCCAGTGCCGGCTGCCAACCTGGGGTCTGAACTGGCGCTAGTCCCCACTGCAGACATGGAAGGCTGCGGGCCAGGGGGCTTTGTGCCCAGCCTGGGCCCTGAGCTGTTGAAGCTCCATGAGGTCCAGCTGTGCCTGGCCCAGGAGCAGCTGCTGCTGGAGGACCGGCGGCGGCAGGCACAGCTGCATGTGCAGCTGTGGCGGGAGCAGCTATGGCAGGAGGAGCAGCTATGGAGGGAGCAGCTGTGGCAGGAGGAGCAGCTGTGGCTGCAGCAGCTGCAGGAGCAGCAGGCCTGGGTGCGCATGGAGGGGCTGGAGCTGGCCGTGGCCCTGGGGCAACTCCGGAGCCAGGGCCTGGAGGTGCTGCCGACCCAAGGCCAGGTAAGGCCTAGGGGAACTGGGGTGGGGGAGGCTGCAACCGTCCGGGGGTGTGGTGACCATGAACAACCTACAGGTACCTGCAGAGGGCCAGGAGGCCGGGAGCGCAATAGTTGTGCGCTGCGGTCAGGCTGGACACGGGACATCTGTGGGCCCATTTTCACATCTGCAAAGTGGGGCTGGTGCCCACCGCACAAGGTGCCACAGGACCACACGACAGCCCACCTGTCAGGCCAATGCTTAGCAGGTAGAGGGTGCCTAGACAGGGAAACTGAGGCTGAGGGTGCTTATGCAGGGAAACTGAGGCTGAGGTGTTCCTGCACAGGCCCCAGGTGTGTGCAGGGCAGTGTTCGGGATGGACAGGGTGATGGCCCAGGTGGACAGTGAGCAGGTACAGAGCTGAGGCGCACGTCCCCCAGCACAGCTTGCTGGCCGGCTTCCTGGCACACCTGCCCTGTCAGGTTCCCTCAGCATGTGTCCTGGGGCTTGATGGCGGAAGCCTGCGGCGCCTGCACCCATCATCCTCATTCCAGGAGGGCTGCTGCCTCGGACGCCGCTGGGGCTATTTTTGGGAACCAGGGCCTAACCCTGGCTTGGCAGGAAGAGCAGTCACCACCATCCTGCCAGGTCCTGTGATCTGGGAGCCCTCTGGAGTCCAGGGGCTTGAGCAGGCCCATGCCAAGCAGAGGGGCTGCCTCTGGAGAACAGGGTGGGGCGCTGTCTTAGCAGGCACGGACCCCAGTGCAGGCCGGGTGCTGAAGAAACCTGGAGCCACAGCTTGGAAGGGCTTAACAGCTTAGCAGAGAACTCCGATGAGTGCCGTGACAGAGAAGAAATGGGACTCAGAGAAGGGAAGTGACAACGGGTAAGGGTGGGCATGGCAGGAGGTGCCCTTCCTGATCCCCAGTGGGACTGAACCAAGGACAAGCTGTCACCTTTTAGCCTCGAAGTGGCTATAGAGAGGATGGCTTCAGAGAGCAGCAGGCAGGGAAGAGCACTGGATGGTCCAGGTGGAGCAGAGGGTCAGAGTGGACCACATACTGAGCCTGAAAATCCCCAACATGGATTTAAGCCCTGCTCCGTTTCAGAGCCTGCTTCCCATCTCCAAACTGTGCTCCTTTGAACACTGCCCTTGGGCCCCTGATGCCAGACCCGGGGTATAAGACTCAGGCTCAGGGTCTGAAATGGACATCTGAGCAGTCTGTCATACCCAAACCCAGCTCACAGGAGAGGAGGGTCTTCTCAGAGGCACGTCTCAGGTGGCTGCAGAGAAGATGTCACAAGTTATAGTTTGAGTGGGAGTGCCCTGGAGGTGGAGGGTGTACTCACTCACCAGCAGCGGCTCTCGGCTTGGCTCTGGGGGTCTGCCACTTCCCTGATGCCAATTGGGCGCCCCCCTTCTTACTGCTCATTCTCCTGGAGGGAGGGTAGGAGAGGTCGGGGAGGGTGTGGTCAGTGGCAGAGGCAGTGGGGAACAGCACTACACACTGCCTTGGGCCTGGTGGATGGCCAGCAGGTACCAAACAGGAATGTAGGATCACAGACACCCCAACACAGCCTCTGGCTGGCTTCCTGGCAGCCCGTCACCCCTAGTTATTGGCACGTGTGCCCAGCAGCTTGAGTGGGACTGTTTAGCAAGAGCATCTGGCCACAGCTTGCTTCCCTTGTCCTCACTCACCTTCCCCCTCCACCCCTGCTCCCCCATCCGCTGGTCCCGGGCCCTGACCGCAACCCCCAGGACGGGGTGTCTGGTACCAGTCTCCCTGATGCAAACCACTGGGCTTCATAGTCATGTACAAGCTGGCGCCCAGCCCCACTCCACTGAAGTCTCCGTGCCTCCCCACTGCCCCCCACCACTCCGCACCCCAACCCTCTCTTGTCCTGGCCTTGACAGGTGTGGTCAGGGCCTGGAAGCCACACCCTTCTCCCTAGTCCACTTGGCTGAGCCCAGAGTTCATGTCCCGGCTCCAGCCTGGGTCCAGGCCCCCTCACCTCACCTACTACCGGTGCTATTGCCTGAGCGCTGCTCTGAACTCACGCCGGGGTCCCATCATGACGGCACTGGTGTAGTGTTTCTGAGTGTTTGTGGAGGAAACTAATGAGACAGAATGACACTCAAACCCGAGAACACAGGATTCTGTGGGAAGAGGGACGAGGAGGAAGGTGACTGGAGACTGGCAGAAAGAGGGTTGAGGCACTGTGACAGGGAAAGGGAGGGGGTGAGGGCCCTAAGGGAGTGGGTGACGGGGAACTGGGTTCTGAGCATGGATCTGAGAGGTTTGGCGAGACCCTGGAGGGACTGAGTCCCCGAGGAGTAGCTGAGGGCTTCCATGTGTGTGGAGGGAACGTGTCTGTATGTGTAGCTCGGTGTGAGTGGGGTCCCCTGTATGTGTGGGACTGGTACTTGCAGGGTGCCCGGTGCGTGGGGAACTCTTGGTGTTCGTGTAGGGTCGTATGTGCATGCAGGGTTCCGTGGGGGAGGGTCCCTGTGCTTGCAGATTTGGTCTCGTGAGGAGATTAGTGAATGTGGGGTCCCCTGTGTGTGGGGTCAGTGCGTGAGAGGTCCCGTGTACATGTGGGACCTCCTATGTGTGTGGACCGTGGGGTGTGCCTGTGTGATGGGCTTGGTGTGCATGTAGGGTCCCACATGTGTTCAGGAGTTCTACGTGGGGGGGGGTCCCTGTGTGTCATGGAGTGAAGGGTCCCCTGTGTGTGGACATAGGTGTATGTGCACGGGTCTCTGTGTGCCTGTGGAGTCCCCTGCCCATGCGGGGTGGGTGTGCTCAGAGTACCTTGTTTCTACAGTCTCCTGAACACGTGTCGGCGTGGGTGTGGGTGTGCCTTTGGGTTCAGCGCGCGTGGGGGGGGTTTCAGTGTGGGGGGACTGGTGTGGGTGTGGGGTCCGCCTGTGTAGGAAAGTCCTCTGCGGGCATGGTTCCCCTATAGATGTGGGCGTCCGTGTGCGCGCAGGGTTCCTGTGTACCTGTGGGGTCCCAAGTATTTGCGAGCATCTGTGTGTGCTGGGAAGGGGAGTCCTGTGTGAGTCCGCCGGAGTGGCGGGCGTCTCAGCACGGTGGAAGCTCCCCAGTGTTCGCAGGGTCCCCAGGCCCCGCCCCGTCCCGGGCTCGGTCCCGCCCCCGCGGCCTCACCTGCCTCACCTGCCTGCCCCAACTCCCCGGCAAGACCAGAAGCCCCGCCCCTCGCGTCGGGTGGCCTGTTTCCTAGCGACTGAGCCGGAACTTCCGAGTCACCTCAACTTCCGGGGCGAGGGTCAAGGGTCAGAAGTAGGGACCTCGAGGCTTCGGTGAACAGATGGGCGCCTGGGGGCACGGGGCGCTGGCGGTCTCCGGGGGCGCCGGGCCGCTGGGGAGCTTGGCGGGACCTGGGACGCAGCAGGGCTCCGGGGGAAACCGGGGCGGCGGCGGGCAGGCGGAGGAATGCGGGCGCGCCGCGGGTGGGGCCGCCCCGCCCCCAGGTGCTGCCCGGGCAGGCAGGCGGCGGGAGCGGCGGGCGGGGCGGGGGCGGGCGCGTGAATCAGGCCGCGCGGCGGGCGGGCCACGGCAGGGAGTGGCTGCCGGACCGACCGGACCGCGAGGCCGCTGGGCGGCGGTCGGCTCCTGCTGCCCTTGTCCTGAGACCCCGCGCACCTGGCCAGGTAGGCCCCCTCCCCCGGCTCGAGCGGGGCGGGGCGTGCGATAGGGGGAGGCCGCGACCGAACTGGCGGGATGGGGCGGGGTCGGCGCGGGCGCCCCCCGGCGCGGCCTCACCTGGGCGGTCCTCCCGCGATCACCAGGGCCGGGGCCGCGCGACGGAGAGTGCGGCGGTGGGAGTGCGAGTGCGGCCGCGTGCGCGGGGTGGGGGTGACGGGGCGCCGCGGCCGCGTGAGCCGGTGTGGACGCGAGCGCCCTCGCACGACGCCGGCTCAGGAAGAGCCTAGTGGGAAAGTTCCTGGGACCCGGGTCGAGCCTCCCTAGGAGGTCCTGACTCGCTCCCGCCCTGGAGGCCTAGCTGGAGTCTGGGGAGAGTGCTCGGCCCGGCCTGGACCCTTCGCTGGGGGTGCCCCGCCCTGGCCGCCATGGGTGCCAGGGCTCCCTCTGGTTCTCCGCCTGAAGTGCAGGGAGAGCCGAAGTCCCCCGTTCCCTCGCGCTCAAGACCCTGGACTGGGGTGGGTGGATGGGACACTGGCTCTGACAGCCGCTAACTCCCTGGTGTGCACTAATCCCCTTCGGTCCTGCCGTGCGCACCCCGATAATTACAACACTTTGACTTCCAATCCATGAGCCGAATCCCACCCTCATCCACCTCGCCGCTCGTAATGCCTCTTCTGCTGGGGACCCTCCTCCTGCCCCCCCCACCTGTGTACTTGGCAGGGGCCCCGTCCTTGTACATTAGCCCAGGTCCCTCCTTCTTATCTTCCCTCCAGTCACTGAGAAACCCCCTCTCCTGCCGGGGTGGGGAAGGTCCGCCATCTGGAAGTCCCTGGTTGGGATCCCACAGGAACCCTAAGGCCCTGGACGCTTTGTCTGGCTTGTGTCAGAGGTCAGCGGTCAGCGGTCACCACTGAGGAACGGACTCCTGCTGAGTCATTGACCTGGGTGGGAAAGATGCCCCTCCCTCCCAGCAGGTTTGGTAGGCAGATGTGTGGGAGGCACACTATTGGGGTGCCCCATTGTGGGCTGAGGAATGGACACTGCCCAGTCCACAGTTCAGGGCTGTACAGACCCATGAAAGGAAACTGACCAAGGAACACCTGAGGTCATGGTGTTGCTGAATGAGTCTGAGCAGGGCCACCTGTCCCCTTTCCTGACCAGTCCTGTGTGATGAGCAGATTCCTCACCCACCATGGGATCCCCCAACCTCACTGCACGCAAACTGTACAATTTGTGTTGGATCCCCTCCCCAGTGAAGTTGGAGGGGATGGTACCCCTTCTATTGTGTCACCCCCAACATGGAAAGTGCCCCCAAGCCCTACATAGTCAGACACTGACCCTGTGTAGCCAAATACCACAGTGCCCTCCTCATCAGACACAGTGTGAGACACCCCCCGCCCTCACTGTGGTCAGATACAGAGTGAGCCCCGCCACTGTGGTAAGGTACAGTGTGGACAGGACAGGTCTGCCCCTCGTCCCACTCCCTACTCCTTGTGTGGTATTCCTCAGTCTGGCCCTGTAGGATGAGGATGGGACAGTCACCCCATAGGTAACCAGGTGCAGTCAGAAGACAGTGTCCCCACAAAGGAATGTCAGAACAGCTTCTCCTGGGACCAGGTAGCACCTCTGCCTGATGCAGACTGAATGGTACATGGGGTCCCACATCTCCCATTCCCATGTCACATTTCAGTTAGCCTGTCCCCCCGCCCCGGGAAAGCAGACAGGTAAGGTTCCCCAGGTCATCATACACTACAGAGCCCTGACCCCCTCCAGTCAGCACGGCCCAGCTGCATCTGCGGAGGGGCATGCTGTGTGCAGTCTGGCAGGACCACTTCCCCTAGCCTCAGTAGCAGCGGGTGGGGTGAGCAGTGCCTGGGACTCTTCTTCCGGGTGGGAGGAGAACAGGTCCAGGTAGTTAAGGGAGCTCAGTAGAAGCCCCCACCTGCCAGGGCCAGTGACCTGCTTCTCAGGCAGGCCCGTGGGAGGCATGTGAGGCTGTGGCAAGTGGTGAGGGGAGAGGCCCCTTTAGAGCCCAGGACAGCCCAACGCCACAGCACAGGGCTCTGACTCCTAACTGAACGTGGTAGGGAGCAGGCAGTGACAAAGACTTGGAAAGATCACAGCTGCCACACAGGGCTTCGCTGGGACAGGACTGTAAGCTCAGCTCATAGAGAGTAAGGAGCTACAGCCCCAGCCAGGCTCTAAAAGGGTGTGAAGTCTGGCTGTGGGTGGGGCTTAACTCTGACCCTGCTTGGACAAAAGCAGTGACCAGCTCTGTATGGAGCTCGCCTTGGGCCAGCCATGACAGCAGATCAACCCTGACAGCGGCACGTTACAGTGGAGGTAAAGAGCCAGGGAGGTGCTGTGAGTGGACCAGGGACCTCACCCTGGGGACACATACACAGACAGTGGGCTACTCAACTTGTCTAGTATGTAAGTGCTAGGGGCCTGCCCGTAAAAATGCATTGTCATGAAATCAGAAGAAAAAACTGAACATAATAAAGAATCCAGCCTGGATTATGTTTTCTTTAACTCCAATAGTCATAAAATATTATTAACATTTTTATGATGGAAAGGGCCCACAAAATAGACGTGCCTGGGGTCACTGAGGCCATAAAGTAACCCTGAGTGGGAGTCACGTGGAGCCAGAACCCTCCCTGGGTCCTGGTGAGAGCAGGAGCCCAGCCAGCATGGCCAGTGCAGCGGGAGAGAAGGCACTCTGCTGATGTCCCCTAGCTAGAGGGCGTCCTGGGGCCTGGGGGTGCCCTGAAGCCTCCAGGCATGGGCTGGACTCCTCAGCCCACCCCAGGTCACTGACAGCGCTTCCACAGTGGGTGTCCACATGTAAGCATGTGGCAGAGTGGGCTCAGTGCCCCGCCCTGGTAATGTGTCTCCCTGCCCTTCCCCCAGGCCCCTGGCCCCAACATGGCCCGTCGCTCCCAGAGCTCCTCCCAGGGGGACAACCCACTGGCCCCGGGATACCTGCCTCCTCACTACAAAGAGTACTACCGCCTGGCAGTGGATGCACTGGCTGAGGGCGGGCCGGAGGCCTACAGCCGCTTTCTGGCGTCCGAAGGGGCACCTGCCTTCCTGTGCCCTGAGGAACTGGAGCACGTGAGCCGTCACCTACGGCCCCCACAGCATGCTGCCCAGGAACCCGCAGAAGGCAGCCCTCCCAACGTGGACATGGATGGCTCCTCGGGTACCTACTGGCCTATGAACTCAGACCAGGCGGTGCCTGAGCTTGACCTGGGCTGGCCCCTGACCTTCGGCTTCCAGGGCACTGAGGTCACCACACTGGTGCAGCCACCACCGCCTGACAGCCCCAGCATCAAGGATGAGGCTCGAAGGATGATCCGCTCCGCACAGCAGGTGCGCCGTCATGGGCCCGGTGGGTAGTGGGGAGGGACAGCCTGAGCTGGACCGTGAAGAATGAGTGGGAACATGAAGGAGAAGCAGATGTGCCAGCTTAGGGGCCAGGATGAGGCCAGCTGCAGCGAGGGCTCCCTGGCAGACTGCCAGGGCCACCAAGGGTTTGGTTACTGCAGGCCGCAAGGTGCAGACTTGCACAGGTTTGCTTGCCCGTCGTCATGGCCAGTGTCCAGAAACTCAGGGCCTCTGGGATGGTTAGGCCCCCTCCTGGCCTGAATTTATTGTTCATAGAATTCTCTAGTTTTGCCCTTGATGCAGCTGAGGGCTCCTTACCCTCCCCCCCACCAAGCAGTTGGCAAACAGCAAAGGGACCTGTTGAATCATGGAGACTGAGGCAAGGCAGCAGTTCCAGATGCTAAAGACTGCATGTGCCCTCTGCCCTCATGCCTGCCCAGGGGTTGAGGGAGCTCAGGCATCTGTGGGGGCAGGCAGCATCCCAGGGGCTTCTGTCACCTTGGCCTCTGCCCCATGCAGGGTTCTGCCCAGGGGTGAGTATCCTCCCCCAGTTGAAAGAGCCTTCCCCCAACAGGATGCAGTCCCTGTGCTTGCTTAGGGCCCCCCTAGCCAGCAGTCCACATCCCCTCGGACAGCCCCTTCCTCTTGACCCCACTCCCTAACAGCTCCATTCTCCCCCAGGATGGGCTAGTGGGCACTTCGCAGTGTTTTGGGGGTGATCCAGAGGCCCCCTGAGCCAAGAGCTATGGCTAGAGAATGGTGAGGACAGCAGAGGGCTCTGCCCTTTGTCCCTGACCCGACTCCCGCAGGTGGTGGCTGTGGTGATGGACATGTTCACGGATGTGGACCTGCTCAGTGAAGTGCTGGAGGCCGCCGCCCGCCGTGTCCCGGTCTACATCCTCCTGGATGAGATGAACGCGCAGCACTTTCTAGACATGGCCGACAAGTGCCGGGTCAACCTGCACCATGTGGATGTGAGTGAGGCTGTCGGGAAGGGGGGAAGATGCCTCAGGCAGAGACCTAACCACTCTCCCTCCCCAGTTCTTGCGCGTGCGCACTGTGGCGGGCCCCACCTACTACTGCCGTACTGGGAAGTCCTTCAAGGGCCACGTGAAAGAGAAGTTCCTCCTGGTGGACTGTGCTGTGGTCATGAGTGGGAGCTACAGGTGCGTCCAGCCCGTTTGCCCGGCAGACCCAACACCTCCCGACCCGAGGGCCTCCTCTCCAGAACCCCTGTAGCCCCTGTCACAGCTCCACTTGGCCCTACCTCGCCTGCGTCCCTGCAGACTTAACACCTTCCAGCCACAGGCTGGTCTCTGAGGCCCACCACCCCCACCCCACCCACCCCCCCCCCCCCCCCCCCGCCGCTGCTCAGTCCCACCCCCTCCCTCTGACTCTGGTCACGCCCCCTCCCTGACTCTGCCCCCCCCTTCTCCCCCCAGCTTCATGTGGTCCTTCGAGAAGATCCACCGCAGCCTGGCGCACGTGTTCCAGGGCGAGCTGGTCTCCAGCTTCGATGAGGAGTTCCGCATCCTCTTTGCACAGTCGGAGCCGCTGGTGCCCTCGGCTGGGGTGCTGGCACGCATGGATGCTTATGCCCTGGCTCCATACCAGGGGGCCGGGCCCCTCATAGGCGGCCAGGTGCCTGGGGCGCCGACCCCTTTCCCCTTCCCTAAAAGAGCACACTTCCTGTTCCCACCACTTCGGGATGAGGGCCTGGGCTTCCCCTCCTTCCTAGACCCCGACCGCCACTTCCTGTCAGCCTTCCGGCGGGAGGAGCCACTACGGATGCCTGGGGGTGCCCTGGAGCCACACACGGGGTTGCGGCCACTGTCAAGACGGCTGGACGCCGAGGCTGGTCCAGGTGGGGAACTCGCGGGCCAGCGGGGCTTCTTCCAGGCACGGCACCTGGAGATGGACGCCTTCAAGCGGCACAGCTACGCAGCTGCCGATGGCACTGGCGCTGTGGAAAACTTCGCGGCCGCGCGGCAGGTATCACGGCAGACGTTCCTCAGCCACGGTGACGACTTCCGCTTCCAGACCAGCCACTTCCACCGGGACCAGCTCTACCAGCAGAATTACCAGTGGGACCCACAGCTTGCACCAGCGCGCCCGCAGGGCCTGTTTGAGAAGCTGCGCGCTGGCCGTCCAGGGTTTGCTGACCCCGACGACTTCTTTGGTGCTGGGCCACGCTTCCCCGAGCTGGGCCTGGATGGACACCAGAGGCTGGACTATGTGTCATCCAGCTCATCACGTGAAGTACGCCAGGGCTCGGACCCTGCCTTCGGACCTGGACCCCGTGGCCTAGAACCTGCTGGGACCCTACGCCCCAACCTGGGCCAGCGTTTCTCATGCCAGGCAGCAGGGAGGCTAGGCCCTGAAACCGGACCTGAGGCGGAGCCAGAGCGCAGGGCTGGGCCCGAGGGGCGGGCAGGGCTGCGGCACTGGCGCCTAGCCTCCTACCTGAGCGGTTGCCATGGTGAGGACGCCTGCGATGAGGGCCTGCCCATGGAGACCGAGGCCTGTGAAGACGATGTGCTACTTGCCGGGAATCGGGGGCCCGCCGGGGACCTTCTCCCCTCGTCCTTCCGCGTGCCTGCATCCTTCCCGGCCAAGGGTCCGGCGCCCGGCTCTAGCGGCGGTGGTGGTGATGGCCTAGAGCGCGAGGGCTTGGAGGAGGCAGGCCTGACCAAGCAGGACTCATTCCGCTCGCGCCTGAACCCGCTGATCCAGCGCAGCTCTCGTCTGCGCTCCTCCCTCATCTTCGCGTCGCAGGCGGAGGGCGTGGGCAGCACCACGGCGGCCACCACCGAGAAGGTGCATTTGCTACACAAGGAGCAGGGGGTCAGCGAGACGCTGGGCCCCAGCGGCGAGGCCGTGCGCTCTGCCGCCTCCACTAAGGTGGCTGAGCTCCTGGAGAAGTATAAGGGCCCAGCTCGTGATTCTGGCGCGATGGGGCCTGCAGTCACCGTTGCCAGCCATAGCAAGGCTGTCGTGTCTCAGGCCAGGCAGGAGGAGGTGGCAACCCCAGGTGGCGTGGGGAGCGAGCGCCGCAGCCTCGAGAGCTGCCTGCTCGATCTGCGCGACTCCTTCGCACAGCGGCTACACCAAGAGGCTGAGAGGCAGCCAGGAGCTGCCACACTTACCGCCACCCAGCTGCTCGACACGCTGGGCCGGAGCGGCGCCACAGACAGGCTGCCCTCCCGTTTCCTCTCGGCCCAGGGCCGCTCCACCTCCCCTCAAGGGCGGAACAGCCCTCCAGTGGAGGCACCCCACTCGGAGCCAAAAGGGAGCCCCACTGCGGCCTATCCCGAGCGGAAGGGAAGCCCCACGCCTGGGTTTCCCGCTCCCCGAGGCAGCCCAACTGCAGGATTTACTGAGCAGAAGGGGAGCCCCACCTCCGCCTACCCCGAGCGCAGGGGCAGTCCGGTGCCCCCCGTGCCAGAGCGCAGGGGCAGTCCGGTGCCCCCCGTACCAGAGCGCAGGGGTAGCCTCACCCTGGCCTTTTCTGGAGAGTCTCCGAAGACTGGTCCCGCGGAGGAGGCGGCTGGCGGTGCCATGGAGGTCCTGCGCAAGGGCTCCCTGCGCCTCCTGCAGCTGCTGAGCCCCAAGGGTGAGCGGCGCACCGAGGAGGAAGGTGGCTTCCCAGCGCCGCAGGAGAATGGGCAGCCTGAAAGCCCTCGGCAGCGGCCGTCGCTGAGCCGGGGTGACAGCACGGAAGCTGCCACAGGAGACGAACGGGGCCCGCGGGCACGCACGGCCTCGGCCACAGCCAATGCCTTGTACAGCAGCAACCTGCGAGATGACACGAAAGCCATTCTGGAGCAGATCAGTGCCCACGGCCAGAAGCACCGTTCAGTCCCTGCCCTGACCCCAGTCCACAGCAGCCCTGAGCTAGGCCGCCCACCGGCGCCCGGCGGCCTGGCCCCTGATATGTCCGACAAGGACAAATGCTCGGCCATCTTCCGCTCGGACACTCTGGGGACACAAGGCCGGCTGAGCAGCACCCTGCCAGCCAGCGCGGAGGAGCGCGACCGGCTGCTGCGCCGCATGGAGAGCATGCGCAAGGAGAAGCGCGTGTACAGCCGCTTCGAGGTCTTCTGCAAAAGGGAGGAGGCTGGCGGCCCCGGGGGCGGGGAGGGTTCAGCAGAAGAGGACACCAGGGACAGCAAGGTGGGGAAGTTCATGCCCAAGATCCTGGGTACATTCAAAAGCAAGAAGTGAGCCTCCTGGCCCACCAGCCCAGGCCGGGGTGCCCCCATCACTGCCACCTGCCAGGCAGAGCACTTGGTCCTCATGCCACAGCAATATGGAACCCGGCTGGGCATAGCCAGAGCTCAGCTCCACTTGGGGCTCTGCCTCTTGCCTCTAGCCTCTCTTTGCTTGTGGCTGGGGCCCCTCGCTGCCCCATGCCTTGCTCCCCAACTCCCATTTCAACTCCTCAGTCTCTGGGCCCCCATCTTCCCTTAAACATGTGCCTCCACCATCTCCTTGGGCTTCATTCAGCTCAGGGACCCATGTCTGTGCCTCAGCCCCCATCTTCCAGGGGGCCCATGTCTGTGCCTCAGCCCCATCTTCCAGGGGCCCATCTCTGTGCCTCAGCCCCCCCCCCCATTGTCTCAGGGCTCCCCTCTGCTCAGGCTTCCTCGCTACACTGCCTGTTTGCCCTCTCCTGGCTGCCCCACCCTGTCCCAGCCTCCCACCTCCTCAGGGCCCTCTGTCTCCATCTCCATTTCAGGTTGCTGGGTGCTCACTTCCTGCTCTGCCCATCTCCTGCCTCCTACCACCTTTCTCGGGGGCCCATCTTTTCACTGTGGGGAGGGTAGAGGACCCCAGAGGGACTGCCTCTCCAGCAAGACTCCTGGAGAGGAGTGAGGGCACCAGCCTGCAGTGCTGGTGAGTATGTGGCACCAGCCTCACGAAGGGTACCCGCACTCCCTGACACCTTCACAGCTGAAAAGTGGCTGCATGTGGAGTGCTTGTGCCTGGAACAGGTGAGGGCAGGTGATGCGGTCTGGTGGCTCCTGAGCCCAGCCCACTGGTCCAGGGGTCCTGGGCGGGGTCCTTGCCCTGCAGGTGCTCAGTCCCACCTGTGCTACGTCCTTTCTTCTGTTGCCAACCCACAGCTCTATCCAAGGTTCCCCACTTACCTTTCTTGTATCTTTCTCACCTCTGGAGGGTAACTTTGATTCAGAATGACATACTTTGGCACCAAATGCTTAAAAAGCCCCCCTCACCCCATAGGTGCTAATGCTGTGAAATTAGCATTTCTACAATTTCTTTTCAAATAGTTTTTTTTTTTTTTTTTAAGATTTTATTGGGGAAGGGGAACAGGACTTTATTGGGGAACAGTGTGTACTTCCAGGCCTGTTTTCCAGGTCAAGTTGTTCTTTCAGTCTTAGTTGTGGAGGGTGCCATTCAGCTTCAAGTTGTCCTTTCAGTCTTAGTTGTGGAGGGCGCAGCTCAGCTCCAGGTCCAGTTGCCGTTGCTAGTTGCAGGGGCACAGCCCACCATCCCTTGCAGGAGTTGAACCGGCAACCTTGTGGTTGAGAGGACGCGCTCCAACCAACTGAGCCATCCGGGAGCTCAGCGGCAGCTCAGCTCAAGGTGCCGTGTTCAATCTTAGTTGCAGGGGGCGGAGCCCACCATCCCTTGCGGGAGTCGAGGAATCGAACTGGCAACCTTGTGGTTGAGAGCCCACTGGCCCATGTGGGAATCAAACCGGCAGCCTTCGGAGTTAGGAGTTAGGAGCATGGAGCTCTAACCGCCTGAGCCACCGGGCCGGCCCCTCAAATAGTTTTTGAGTTATTTTTAAGTATAAGAAATCCCAATTGTTCAGAGTGGGAAAGGATTTAAGAAACGAGCACTGAGTGAACGCAGCAGTTCCGACTTGGGGGTGCTGTCAGTTCACCAAAGCCCCCACCCTGCCGGGGTTTGCTGGTGAGAAAGGTCGTGGGGGTCCAGGGGAGCAGGAGCACTGCCTGGCCTGCGCTTGCTGACAAGTGCATTTCCGCGTGTCCTGGTGCTGCTTCGAGGGGGGTCCAGCCCTGGGGCTTGCGGGGAGCCTGTGCGGGAGTGTTGCGGTCCGGCCACCAGAGGCCAGCGGTTGCGCCCTTGGAGCCTCCTGTCTGTATCCCCCATGCGCTAAGTAAGACAGCTCCTCAAATGCAATTCTGCACACTTTGGTGTGAACAATAAATCACGAGCATGAAATATTCCAACACGTCCCCGAATATATATAACCACCCCACTGTGTAGTGCACGGGAGCAGTAAAGACCCTTCCCCAACTGTACTGCCAACACCTCTACCTGAATCTTCTGACCCAACACAGACCCCTTCCCGGGACAGCCCCACTTCACAGCCACACGCAGTCGCTCTCCTCTCAGCCGCCCAGCCCGCTCTGCAGGCACACCCCACGGGCACGCCCCTGGGGGCCCTGGCCCCCATGCCCAGCAGCCACTTCCCAGCCTCAGCTGGCAGCTCCCATCGCCCTGAGTCCTTGTCTGCCCCCGGGTGCCAGGCGGCCACTCCCCAGTTGTCAGGGCCTCCCATCGCAGGGACAGGGCTGGACCGTCCTGCTGCTTTCCGGGTGGTGGCGTCCATCCCTTCCCTTCTGTCCCCCTGGTCCATCCCCTAGGCGCTGGGCCTCAGGCTCCAGAAACCACACAAACTGCCCTGCCTCATGACTGGCTCATCTTCACGCAGAACGAGGCCCTCGTCCCTAGCCCCCTTCTTTCCTCAGCCTCGTTCCAAGCCCTGCTGGGTCTGGGCCCCCCTCTGCCCATTTTTCACCCTTCCCGCCTGTTCCCCCTACTGACATCGGCCTTTCCAGGAGAGATGAGCACCCTGCCCCTGGCAGCACAACCACCCCCTTAGCCTGTAAACTCCTCCTTGTGTTCTGGTCCAGGCTCAGGTGCGGTGCAGGTGCCCCTGGGACAGTAAGCACACAGCTCCATGCCCACTGGGCCCATTGGGTCACCTTGCCCCCCCCCCATACCCCTGGACTAGACTCACACTAGGCCCTTTGCCTGGTGGTGACCAGAGCAGTTAGCCTTGAGCCCCACAAGACATCCCAGGGTGCCCCCCACCAGGACAAAGCAGGTGCCAGTCATTGTGTTGGTGGGACACAGGCTGGGGATGTACCCTGGGGCACTGCCTTGTCATCCTGTCCCCTTTCCCTCTCTGGCTCAGGGTCACAAGTCCCTGTCTCCACCCTGGGGACAACCTGGCCCCTGCAACCAGCCCAAGCTGGGCTCTGCTTTGCTCCAGCAGCAGGCAGGCCTCGAGGTTCCCTGGGCAGACATCGTCCTAGACATGGGAAGGGGATCTCGGAAGCAGGTGGTGTGGCCACAGAGTCCCCCACTGAGGATGAAAGGCAGGCAGGCTGGGGATGGAGGAGACTTTATTGGAGGAAGCGATTGGGTGGGAAGCTCGTCTCCCCTACAGATGACCGGACAAGCTTCCTGGGACTGGAATGTGGCCAGGCAAAGCGGCAGTGGAGAGCACTGGGGACTTGGGGGGCCAATCCGGGGGCGGGGGTGGGACACAGGCCTGAGCTGCTCACATAGATATACCCCCCCCAGCGGAGTGGGGTGGGAAGCGACTAGCATGGCTCATGCGCGGGGTCCAGGGAGCAGAGGCAGGCGGCCCAGCGCCGAGTGGCAGATGGTACCGTAGGCTTGCGAGTAGCCCCCGAGCGCGGCTCTAGCGGCCCCCTGGACCCCCTGTGAGGCCGAGGCGCTGAACATCCTTCGGCCTGGCCGGACCTCCTGGGAACGCGGGAGAGGCACCTGCACGCAGCCGGGGTTCCTCGTGAGGGGGCGGGGCCCAGGAGAGGTGCGGAGGGAGGGCCTGGCGGAGCGAACCCCAGGAAGGAGCGAAGGGAGCGGAGGGCTGGAAGGGGGTGCGCTCACCTGTGGCACACCGGCCGCCCTCACCCCACGGCTCGGGTCCCGGTCCTTCCGGATCAGGGCCTGGATGGCCACCTGGGCGGCGGCCTGCGAGGTCAGGGAGGGCGCCACCCCCAGCACGCTGGACTTCACCTGGGAAGGGGCGCGTCGCAGGGTCACTGCCGGCCCTCGGAAAGGCACAACGGAGGGATCTTCCTGTGACCACCCTTACACGACCTACCCACGAGGGTGCTGAGGGGCACTCCGCCGTCGCCCCAGGTACCCTTTCCCCTCTCTCCGGTCCTCTTGGGGGCGGAGGCTGGAGCAGGGGTGCCGAATTCTGCCTGGGAACGTTCTTGGCTCCTCCAGGAGTGTCTGTGAGGTGGGAAGATCAAACCGGGGTTAGGAGCCCTGAGCCGGGGCTGTTGGTGATCCCACACAGAAGGGGCCCCGGCCTTGCTCAGCGATCACACACCATGCTCAGGGTCGTGACCGGGGCTATTCTGAGGCCTGTGTCCAGGGTCCTGCGCGGTCCAGCCCAAGGGCATCTGGGGGGCGGCTCTGGGTTTGAGTGGGTACGCCTGGGGCAGGGGGGCGCTGGGCTCTGCCCCCGGGGGGGCGTCTCCCAGGCGCTTCTCTCTCGGGATGCGGCAGTTTCCCTTGCGCTCCAGGATCATCTGTGAGAGGGGAGGGGCGCTCAGAGGGGCGCGGCGTGGGCGTGCAGGGTATTGGGGGTCGCTGAGGAGGGCAGTGGCCTCGAGGGGGCACGTTCCCTAGCACCTGATAGAGGCGGTTGCGATACTCGGGGGCCGTGAGCTGGACTCCTTCGTGCACCGGCAGCCGTACATCCGCCTCCAGTGTCCACTCACGGGCTGAGCAGTGGAACCTGCGGGGGCCGGCAAGGCGAGTGCGGGACAAGGGAGGCCCGGGCTGCAGTCAGGCGAACCTCTCCGCAGGAGCCCAGGCGGGGCACCCAACCCCAACCCTGGCGTTACCGCCTCCTCCCTACCTCTGCACATAGGGGTGCTGCAGTGCCTGGGCTGCGCTGAGCCGCTTGTCCGGGGCAAACACCAGGAGTCGCCTGAGGAGATCCAGGGCCTCCGGAGGCGTGTTGGCAGGCAGGAGGGCGTCCAGTGTCTGCTGTGGCCTGCGGGCGCCGGGGATCATCCTGCCTCCAGGTCGGGGCCCCTCCCCACATCCACATCTGTGGCCCAGGCTCAGCCCTGTGCCCTGACCCACTTAACTGTCTCAACCCATACATGACTGTCACGCAGCCTGGCAAAGTCTCGTCCCCTGCCTGCCTTCTGGTCCCCTCCGGCCACTCCCTGCCACCTGCCCAAAGCAACTCATGCGGTTTCACCCCAGGCTGAGCTGGGCCCACTGGGGACTCCTTATCATTGTGACCAACAGCTGCTGACTTTGGAACTGCTCTCAGGAGAGCAGGCAGGGGTCTGGGCTAGCACAGACTGGCCAGCAAGAGGCCCCACTCCAAAGCACCTGCACTCACCGGGACCCCAGGTGGTGCAGAATCCAGGCACTGTAGCCTGAGCCGACAGCCAGGACGTCTGTGGGGTGGGTGGCAGAAAGTGGTGTGATCAGGAGGCCCTTTTCTGGTGGGCAGTTCGGGGAGGTCTGGAGCCAGCCAACCCTTCTGGTCCCATGGAGTGACTTTCTCCTTCCAGGAGTGGAGCTGTCTGGTAGGGCCCGAACCCCAACTATCTGGACGTGAGCACCCAAACATGTGCCTGCCCTTGCACACCTCTACACCCTCAACACGTGGCCATGCTCACACCTGCACACACGCCTCCATCCACAGAAGAGCCCTTTGCCCTCTTCACCCAGGAAAGCAGACAGCTGGGGAGAGAACTGGACTCCGCCCATCCCGTCTGGCATCTTTCCTGCCCCACCTGCCTCCCTCAGGAAAGAGGGAGGACCCGTTGGCCATGCCCCCACTGTTGCCTTCCTCCACCTCTTCCCCCACCCTCCCCTGCCCATTGCCAGCACAGGGTGGGTCCTGCCCCCGCCACCACTCAGAGGGTTAGTGCTCTTGTCCTTCATGGGCACCCCGTGGCCAGATCCTCCTTCCTTGCAGACTGTCCAGCTCCTCCCTGGGCCCAGCACATGCAGGCCTGGCCTTCCCAGCCTCCTGAGGCTTCCAGACCCTCCCTTGCCCTCCTCCCAGTCCTGGCCGGTCAGGCGCTGTCTCCCCACAGCCTCGTGCTCCTGCCCCGTGGAGTGCCGCCCGCGCACACTCACCCTCCTCAGATGGTGGCGGGATGGTGTTGAGAATCAGCTCCAGCTGGTGAAGTGTGGACGTCCCAGGGAACAGGGGCCTTCCCCGCAGCATCTCCCCCAGGATGCAGCCCAGGCTCCACATGTCCACCCCAGGGGTGTACCTGGGGCAGAAAGGGGTAGAGGCGTCGGGGGGCCCCAGAGGCAGAAGTGGGGCAGGGAGGGATATTCAAGGGCGTGGAATCTAGGGCTCTGAGAAAGGGTGGATGAGGACATATGTGAGGGCACAGGAAGGCCTGGGCTCCCTGGCTGGGCAAGAGGGCACGTGGGGGGGGCACCTGCAGGAGGAGGGTGGGATGGGGTGGAGTCACTGTTACCAGCTCGAGGACAGCAGCACCTCCGGAGCCCGGTACCAGCGTGTGGCCACGTACTCCGTCAGGGCCTGGCCCTCTGGCCCCTCAGGGAGGTCGCTGAGAGAGCGGGCCAGGCCAAAGTCACAGAGCTTCACCAGGCAGCTGGCATCCAGGAGAATGTTGGATGGCTGGGGGAGAGGAAGTGAGCTGAGGGCTGATGGGCTGGGGCTTGAGGACGCTGAGGTGGGTGCACACAGTGGGAGGAGCGTGGGTGGCACCTTCTGATCCCGGTGGATGACGCGTCCTGAGTGGATAAACTTGGTGGCCCGCAGCAGCTGGTAGAAGATGTAGCGCTTGTGAATGTCCTTCAGCAGTCTGCCCTTGCAGATGATGGCGTGCAGGTCAGTGTCTGGGAACATGCAAGTCAGTAAGGAGGCCTGGGGGTGAGGCTGTCAGCCTGGGCGCCTGGGAGAGCAGGCAGGCCCCCACTCTGAACCCTCACTGGGGCACCTCAGCCCGCCCACTACCCGCAGTCCCCAGGTCCCTCTAGCCACCCTCAGGGCTGTGTCCTGGACATGCACACTGCCCAGTGGTCCCCGCAGGCGTCTCAGGCCTGCTCGCTGCCTGTGGTAGTACAGCAAGAAGTTTGTGGAACATTTTTAATACTTTATTCCATGCCTTTGTTTTATAAAATGAGAAAGGGAAAGGCAGCTGCAAACAGTGGACAAAGCAGGGGCCTCGTGGAAATGGAGGCAAGGTGGTTACCACCAGGGTCAGCCAAGGGCTAACACTTGCCAACTGTTTGCCCTTGGGCACAGGGATGCTGCCCAAGGTGAGGACGCTGGCCACTTCAGGGATCTGAGCTGCAGAGGGACATACAGAGGGAACCAGGCCACTGGGGCGGGGGGGTGGGGGGTCTCAGGCCAGGACAGAGGTGGGGCTGGGGGCTGATGAGGCCTCACTCACCCATAAACTCGAACACCAGGTAAATGTCCCTGTCATTCTCGGCCCGAATCACGTCCAGGAGCCGGATGATGTTGGGATGGTCCCCAAATTCCTGCAGAGAGAGCCAGGGGCTGGGCTTCTGCCCTTGTCGGGGGAGACTGGGGAAGCAAGCAGATGGCCTTGGCCACTCACCTGGAGCAGCATGATTTCCCGGAATGTTCTCTGCAATGAGATAGAAACATGAGTGTGTGCGGAACCAGCAGGAGCCATCATGAAAGAACCCAAAGGGGTTCATGGTCGTCAGTCACACTCCCACTGGACTGAGCAATGCCAGAAACCCACTGTGATGGGCCTTCCAGGCACCAAGACAATGGGGGTGAGCCCACAGCCCCGCCCCTTTCCTTTCCCGCATTTTGTCCCTCACCTGTGCATCCGTCTTATCCCTGAAGGCGTCGAAGATTTTCTTGATGGCCACAACCTGCCCGGTCCTCCGATCCACTGCCTTCCACACAATGCCATAGGCCTGGGGAGGAGAGCTGTCAGCCGTCTGCGCACGCCTGCCAGCCCACCCCTGACTGCCCTGCAGACAGGCTCCTCCTTCGGATTCTGGCTGCTGCCCGGGGCAGGGCTGTGGTGAGGGCTGTGGAGAGCCTGCTGCTGCAGGCTGCCCAGGATGCCAGCATATTTTGGAGGAGGGCGATGGGCAGCAAGGGCAGATGGAGGCCGGGTAGGTGGGGGTCTGGGGCAAGAACTGAAGCCTGACTCTTCTCCATGCCCCCTGATCTCTCTCACACTCCATCCAGCCTGTCAGCAAATCCTGTTGGCTCTACCTTCAGAATTCATCAGAATCCAACCCTCTCTGTGGTGCCTGCTGCTCCCACCGGGGTCTGAGCCACCATCTCTGGTCTGATTAGTGTCTTGACTCATGTCCCTCGCTCACCTCCCCCACCCTCATCCTCAACACAGTGGGCAGGGTGAGCCTTGTAAAATGCCACCAATGGCTGCTACCACTCCCTGTGTCACAGTAGAAGCCAAAGTCCTCTCAGTTCCCCAAAGCCCCATGTGATTGGCTCCTCCCCCAGTCACTTGTATCCAGTCTCAGCAACTCTGCTGTTTCCCCAACAGCCAAACAGATTCTGGTCTCAGGGCCTTTGAACTTGCTTTGTGCACTGTCTGAACCGCTGTCTGCTCTCCCCCATCACACGCTTTCACATACATACTCATACACAATTCCACATGCTCACTCATTGTAACAAATCACATGGGCTCACACCCTCTTCTGGCCGCCACTCCATGCCCACCCCATTTACCACCTCAGGCCCTTCCCAAACCTGCCCTCCCCCGTCAGCGACTGGAGCAAGTGGGCCCAGCCTGTCAGAGCCTCCTGTGGGCACCCGGAGACAAAGCCCGGGAGCTAGGGATAGTGGGTGGGGACAGAGGCTGGGTGCCACTCTAGGATCACTGGGCCTGAGACCTCTGGGGGCCTTGGTTGTAACCTGACAAGTTTGCTGGGAGCAGGCACTGTTAGGGCTCGGTGGCTTGCCTAAGGCCACACCTCCAGTCCGTGGAGTCAGAGGGAATAGACCCCCCACTGGCCCTGCCCACGCCCTGCAGGTGGCCTGGTCCCACGGTCGCCCAGGCGCTTCCCCGGGCTCACCCCCTTCCCGAGCCGCCGCTTGATCAAGTATCGCTGGGCTACGTGATGGTCCACCTCGGCGGCGCACATGCCGGTGGGTAGGCGCGGTGAGGCCCGCAGACTCCAGCTGGGCTGGAACTGTTGAAACCGGTTGCCTTGGGAACCAGCCACGGCGCCTCCTTGGCGCCTGCGCCAGGGTGGGGCGGGGCTTGCAGCCCAAGCCCTGCTCAATCTCGGGCCGCGGTGGAAGCCGTCCTCGCAGTCTCTCATCCTTGGCGCGGCACCTGAACCCTTCTAAGCTCTGAGTTGCCGCAGCCAAACCTCCTGGCCCCCGGAGAAGGTACTTTCTCCTCCCTCCACCCCACCTTAGCCCCAAGGAGCTTTCTGCTGCCTCCTGAACCCTGACTGCCACCTCCAGGCCTTTGCACGAGCGGTGCCCAGGCTTGGGACCCTCTTTCCACCTTCTGCCTTACTTCTTCCGGGCTCTGGGAAGGTGGTGCTGATAGTCACTCGCAGGCAGCCCCTCCACTCCTAAAACACTCCGGGCACCAATATCATGGTAAAAGCCCGTATCATTTATGGCGTTTTAGGAGTTTATGAGCAACATTTCTTTAACATTTTAATGTTAAAACAGAGATTCTGCATTGTCATTTTATTCATATTATAAAATACTTTTTTTTTTTAACAAGGTGGGAAATGCCTCAATTGTGTTCCTAATTTTAAGCGGTTTTGCCACACCTCCCGTGCAGGTGTACCTAACTAGAGCATGTCCAGCCATAGGAGTGAATTACCACTGCGCTGAAATCAACCTGCTAAAATAGTTTTCAGCACACGCCTTTGATAAAGACTAACTGGAACTTTAAGTAATGTAATCAGGGGGAGGGTCTATGGGAGGAGCTAGGGCTTAGGGAAGTTCACCAGAGAACCCTGCAGGAAGAACTGTTTATAATACAGCTCTATGGTTCTAACTTCCTTAAATGGCCCTCCATGTTGGCAAGCAGGCCAGAATGTGCGTGTGGCTTGCTATGTCTGCGTGAGCTGGGTTGCAGCCCTTTGCTTATTCCCGAATTATTCCTGAATCCTTTTTGGTGACAAAATACCTAGTCGATATTATTTTTCAGTCGACACCTTCCTACCAGCGTGGTTTCCTAAACCATGCTCACAAAGCTACAAGCCAACAATCCTTGAATCTGCCCACACGGCAGCAAATGGACAGACATGGACAGGAACTCAACTATACTATGACAACAGCAAAATAGGTGTAGATTTCAGTTGCCTGTCAAGGCTGTCTGGACTCTAAGAGCCTGCCCGCTCCTCCAGGCTAGGGAAGCACCGCCCACTGGCTGGCCGAGATTGAATTAAAGGAGGAGCTCAAGAGAAAGTCTCCACAACGTTAACAGCAGAAAGAGCAACAGCTGAATCCCTGGTGCATCCCTTCCCCCCCAGCCATTCTGGCCAGCTGGGAAGGAGACAACCGCAGGTCGGTGGGATGAAGAAATCCCAGAAACCCTGGACAATGGATGGCATCCGAATGGACTTGATGTTTTCCCATCAACCTGAACTCCCATGGAGGCCGCGGAGGAGCATGAAGTGCTCCCAGGAAAACCAGAATTCCGCGAGAGATGAAAAGCTGTGGGGAAGCTCTGTCCTGACAAGACAGATTTCACACGTGTGTGTTGGGTGGGGGGGTTATACCTTGCTCAAGGCTGAAGGCTAGGAATGAAAGGCTCTAGGAATGGAAGGCTAGGCTGAAGCCTCTCCCCACCTGAGGGCCACGGGGCTAAAAGCCCATTGGTGGACATACAGCGAAGGGCCCAAGTTTGGCACGCGGAAAGTGGAGGTTACTTGAGCTGCTGCTGAGTCTGTTAGATTCCGAAGCAAGTCCAGTGTGGTCCTCCAAAAGCCGAAGCCCTGCCTGGCTCTGCCAGGCCTGTGCAGGGCGCACACACAGGATGTCAGGCACCGACTTGGGTGAGGCAGTTGAGGGGAATAGAGGAGAGAAAGTAGGGCCGTTGTCCAAGCAACGGGGTGATAGTGGGGAAGGGCGACTAAATTCTGTCTCCATGGAGACTGTACAGGCTGAACGCAAACATTACTCAAAGTGGGCGCACCCCAATGGACGGCCTAAGTCCCTGAGGAGCTCACAGTAAAGGTTTGCCACGGTGCCCTGACCCCTGAGTAACGCCATACCCCTGATTCTGCCTCCCCCAATCTCGTGATGCTGAGACGCATCCCACCCCACTAGAATATTCGGGGTGGGGGAGGGGAAGGCTAAGCTGGAGCAGCGAGCTGGGTGTGGTGCCTTCACGAGTCCCCATGCCCCAGGCCAGGACCCATGGCGCCCAGGAAGAGAGGCCAGAGTGCGGGGCGCCACCCGGGCACAGGGGCAGAGGGCGCCACGCCGCCGCTGTCTGAGCACGCGCAGTACCTGCAGCGTGAGTACAAGCTGCTGTCGGAGCAGCTGGACGCCTGCCAGGAGCACGTCGACCAGGTGCTGCAGGAGAACGCCTTCCTGGACGACGAGGCGCTGCGCCTGCGCGAGGAGAACCGGCTCTACGCCAGTTACATGAGCACCCGTGCGCAGCGCTGCGCCCACGCTATCGTCCGGCTGGATGAGCAGAACCTCGTGGACCTGACGCAGGTCCACTGGCAGCGAACAGAGCTAGCTTCTCTCTATCACGAGCGCGAAGACGGGGTGCGGGCGCAGCTGCTGGAGATGGAGGCGCGTGCTGCGCAGATGGCACAGCAGGTGCAAGAGCTGCAGCCCTATAAGGTCAGTACGCGCGGGCCCACGGGAAAGCCAGGCGGGGGCCGGGAGGGCTGGGCGCGCGCCGCACTCAGGCACTGACCCGCACAGCGCCGCAGGAACTGCAGCTGGAGCAGCTGGCCCGGATCCGGACGCTGGAGCGCGAGCTTCTGCACATGCGCGTGGAGCACACACAGCTGCTCCACCGCGTGAAGCGGCGCTTCCTGGAGGACAAGGCGGCCTTTGAGCGCGAGGCGCGCCAGCGCGTACAGTCCCTGGCTCGGCGCGCGGAGCGGGAGGCGGCGCGCGCGCTCATCGCGCACACGCAGGCCATCAAGACGGACAACGGGCGCCTGCGGCAGGAGCTGCTGCGGCTGCTCCGCCGGGCCCAGCTGCTGCGTAACACGCGGAGACAGCTGCTGGAGCAGCGTGAGCAATTGTGGCGCGAGCATGAGGACACGCGGGACCTGGCGCGTGTGCATGCTTGGCTGCACCGGGGCGCCGGGGGCCCGGCGCTGTGGCAACGGCCGCCGCCCGCCTCGCGACTCATGTCTTTCGCCTCCCCGAAAGGCCCGTCGCGCACAACCTCCGGGAACCTGTCTCAGGTCTCTTCGCGTGCGGACTCCAGGGTCCCGTCATCATCGATCACGTCGCGAGTGGGCTCCCGAGTCCCGTCCTTGACCCCGTCCCATCCTACTTCCCGGGTCTCTTCGCGGACCTTGTTGCATGTGGCCTCAGAGAACATCACTCCCTCTGCTAAGTCTGTCTCCGGATCAGGCCCTTCCTGTTCACCAGTTGAAGACTGTGAACACTGATGGTACAGCCTGAACCTAGCAGGAGGAAGACCAGTGAGGCCAGGGGTGGGGGACACCTGTGCGCAGGACGTGTAATTGGTGAATGCCAGTTGTTAATAAAGGTGTGACCTCGCCGTTCTGGCACCGCCTGTTTTGTTGCTCCAGTATTTGCCGCCCGCGCAGGGGCCACTCATTCCTGCTTTCAGTTTCAAGCTGCAGGGTAGCTTGATGCGCCCTTCGCCCCAGGTGTCGCCGGGATCCAGCATCCCTCCACACCACAGCAGATCTGCGGCTGCGCCGACAGAGGAAGTCAGCCACATGAGCGTCCTGCCCACGAGGCTGACAGTGGTGGCAGAGACAGACATCGCCGGCATGGACAGATAGTACGGAGCAGGAAAGGAGCCTGGCAACTGCGAGTTACAGCCAGAAGGGCCAGCGTGGTCCCAGCTGCGGTTGGAAGTGCCACAGGAGGTTTCATGTTTAACCTATTGGAGGAGGGAGTCATTTTTTATTTTGATATGACTTCCAATTTAGAGAGAAGTTGCAAGAATAGTCCACGGAAGACCCATATCCAGATTCACGAGCAGTTTGCTTTCTGTCCCTCTGGTGTGTGTGTCTGCATTCCCCCCACCCTTCCCCCCACTCCAACATTTCAGATTAGATTCCTGACGCCGACCTCATGCCCCTTCACCTCTAAACCCTAGCTTTCTGAGCACAGGGACATTCTCCTACATTAAAGTATTGCGGTCTCTGGCAGGGGAGCAAGCAGCGTGAGGTGTGTCAGGGCACTGGTGAGCAGCGGCAGCATCCAAACGGGAACGCAAGCTGTCAATATTCAGCAAAATCTCTCACTTTGATGATGGAATGTCAGTTCTTCGTGCTTCTTTCCATTTTTGCTTTGAATGTTTTGATGTGATGACTTCGGTTTGCTGTCTGGTGATCTGAACCTTTAAATTATGTAGGGACCTTTACATTCTTTGCTTATAGCAGTTTTCTTTTGGTTCTTAGCCACCTAATGTATCTTTTTCTATTTTAATTTCCAACATTTTTTGTATCCTTATGTTTTAGGTGTGTTTCTTAATAACATACCTGAGTTTCTTAAAATTTTTGAGTGTTTGAATTTTACTTAAATCATCCATTCACATACTCATTTTAGATATTACTACAGAATATGTTGTACTATACTTGTATTTGTTGTTTTTTTTAAGATCAATTATTGTTTCTCTTTTGTCCATTACTCTTTTTTCTGCTTTTATTGGTTATTCTCAACATTTTAATACATTCACCCAACTTATCGGTCTAAAGTTATTCACACCCTTATCTTCCTCCTTAGTCATCTAACAAGGCACTTTAGAACACTTTAATTAACTCTGATATCACCTCACAATTGTATGCTAATGAATCATGTGTTTTTATTAAAATTTAAGCCCCTGTAGTACACCATTACTATTGTTTATCTAATGGATGCTTAATCAGCTTTACTCCCACATTTACACTTTCTTTTTCTGCTCTTTATTCCTTCTTAAATCTTAGATCATCCCAATATCCTTTTGCCCACAGTACATCCTTTTCAGTTTTTTTAATGAAAGACTGTAGGTAGCCAACTTTTAGTTTTGCCTGAAAACAAGTATGTCCATTGGTTATACACTTTTAGATTGACAGTATTTTATCTAGAACAATGGAGTTATTTCTTTACAAAGCCCGAGAAGTGAACTGATAGCCCTTCTTTTAAAGGTTATCTATTTTTTATGTCTGCTTTTAAATATTTTGTTTTGACATTATTCATATTCGTGTCCTGGCATTGTTAATTCTCTGCAGTTTTGTAATCATATGTCTGGGTACCAGCATTTTCTCATTTGTCTTGCCTGGTATTTCTCTCTTGTAGCTGTGTGGGTTAGTCTTTTTTTTTTTTTTTTATCAGTTCTGGAAATCCTTGGCCTTTTTACTTTTCTTACAAATATTGCCTAAACTTTTTGTCTCTCAGCATTCAATTCTAAATAATTTATTCAAATATATCTTTCAATCATTAATTCTCCCTTCAATTGCTTTAAATTTACTTATTAAACCCTTACATTGAGATTTAATGTCTGTTAAATTTTCATTTCTAGTTCTGCTTTTTCAAATCTGGTTGGAAAGGAACAAATGAAATTCTTTGATGAGCTACTTAGAAAAATTCTAAAGAATCTAGAAAAAAGCTACTGGAATAAGTGAATTCATCTAGGTTGCAGGATACAAAGTCATCATATAAAAATAAAATGTATTTCTATACACTAACAATTGAAGAATGGGTTTTTAAAAGGATAGAACTCAAAAACACAAACTTTCTTGGCAAATGCGACTTAATAAAATATTTTAAATCTTCAAAAACCACCATTAAGAAAATGAAAAGCCCAAAGACTGTATGTGGGAAGAGACTTTCATCTAGAATATGGAAAAGACTCTTACAAGTCAATCATGTGAAGACAAATCACCCAATTTAAAAGTGAGCCAAATTGTGAAGACATGTCACAAAGATGACACAGAATGGCAACATGCACGGGAAAAGGTGCTCAGCACCGCCATTCAGCACGCAAACACAGACACACATCACCAGAATGGATTAAGTTTTATGAGAGTGACAACACCAAGTGCTGGCGAGGATTTGGAGCAACAGGAACCCTGACACATGGCGGCAGGAGTGTAAAGTGGTACAGTCAGCATGGAGAACTTTTTGGCAATTTCTTATAAAGTTAACAAGGCATTTATAACTCAGCAATTAAATCCCTAGGCATTTACCCAAGAGAAATAAAGAGGCATGTCCAAATAAATCATTTTACACAGATGCTCATAGCAGTTTTATTCATAAGAGCTCAACTGGAAACTCAAATTTCTACCAACAGATGAGTAAGAAATGATGGTTTGTCCATACACTGGAAGACAACTGGGCAGAGAAAGAGCTATGAGACATGTAACTACGCTTGGTTGTCTTTAAAGCATGCCAGGGTGAAAGTAAGACACACAAGGTTACTTACTATATGCACCCATTTATATGACGCCCTAGAACACGCACACCTAATCTACACCCACAGAAAGCGGTTACTTGAGGCGGGGGTGGGATTGACTGAGAACGGCAACGGGGAACATTTTTGGGACATAGAAATGTCATTTTCTTGATTATGATGGTGGTTCCACATGTGTATGGATTTGTCAAAACTCTGTACACTTAAAATAGGTGCTTACTGCATGGAAATTGGACCTCAACAAAGTAGGTAATGGTTTGGTGATCCCTGCGTCCACAGCACTTTGAATGGCGAGTTCTCCAGACGGAGTCCTGTGTGCCCTTTTTGATTTACCCCCCAAGGATTCTAGGTTTGCTGAAATTTGTTAACTCTATGCCTTCATGGGCAAAAAAACCCCAATTGTTTTATATAATTTCCAAACTGGTTGTTTTGGTTAATGTTCAGATAAATGAAATCCAGCGGCAACAACTACAACTCATTAGATGCTGCCCCTGTGTAGTAAGACTCTCCTGCTCTGCACCGCTCTACTAGGAGCTGCACACCCCCATCCCTGCGGGCTCCTTCCACCCCTTCCTCTCTAGTGGACAGTGCCTACTTCTCTCTGTAGACCAGGTCAAAGGCCACCTTCTGTGCAAAGCCCCAGCTCCTCCATGCTACATGAGTCGCCTCCTGATGTGCTCCTACACAGCTGGGAACACTTCTTCAACACCTTGCTCAGTGTACTGTGATCTTTGTCCTCCCCATTGGACTTGGAATGATGTCAGGGCGGACGGTGTCTTCCTCATCTCTGTTTTCCCAGCACTAAGCACTGGTCGTTACAGATCAATACAATTTCAAATAAGTGACAAGATGAGCCAGAGAGCAGGGAAAGAATTGAGTTCAATCATGGAACAAAGACAGAAAAAAGTTGTATAGTGCACTGGGATTGTGTGCCCCTTGAGTGAATTAGAAAGATACACAGACGACTAAGGGAAGACAATCTCCCCCACAGCAAGTGCATGGTCATGGGTGAGAGCTAAAGGTAGTAAATAAGAGGGCACTGGTCTCATACTGGCCACCGCCTGTAACTTCTGGCTTGAGTACAAGCAGGAGACATCAACAGGGCTGAGAGAAGGTATTTCCAGACCAGTAGATTATACTTTACAAAACAATAACAAAATCCAAAAGTTTAAAGAATAGCCGTACAGAAAGGACAAAGAGAGGGGCCAGTTACACACAGACTTGGGGTGTGCTTTTTATTGTCTTGTGCTAGGTGCCAGGGACACATAAATCAATCAGATATGATCACTGTCCTTAAGGAATTAACAGTGTAATAATGAAAGAGAAAGTGTTTAAAAACATAACTCTGATAATCAAAGTTAAGTGCAGTAATAGAGGTGAGAACTGAGTGACAGGAGCACATGGGGAGGGGATGCGCCTGAGGTGACCGAAACAGATCTTGACTCGTGATGAGAAGTTAAGCAGACGAGCAGGGACAAAGGCCAGGGGACACAGCTCGGACACATGGGGGCGTCAGTCATTGAGGCTGCAGTGCCAGCTTTGGGGCAGGGAGTTAAGCGATGGGAGATGAGGCTCCAGAAAGGAAAAGACCTAGGACACAGGAGAGGGAGCTTAGAGTGCATCATGAGGACCACCAGGAACCAAATGTCATTTTAAAGAAGAAAGTTTCTTTTTCCAACTTGCCTTTTCAATAGATCAAAATTTGCTACACAATACTCTTTTAAGTAGTAAGACTGAATACACAGTTCTCCTTTAAAAGGGATTTAACTCACGGGTGAACTGTAATGGTGCAGTAAAATATAGAAACCTTGAGAACTAGCTCCTCCCCCTGAACTGTTCCAGCTCAGTCAGCTGTCCAGTCACGTGGCTCTCCTGAGGACGTGCATTCCTCGCTGAGGAGGTGGCCAGCAGTCCAGCACCACTGCAAAGCAGTGGGTGGCAGCCCACTCCTAATGCAGCCCCATCTGTGACTCTGGCAAATGTCGACACATCCAACGTCACACGAATGAAGACTCATGACACACTTCCAAATATCACTTACTGAGCTGGAGGATGATTAGTTTATAAGTTACCTGTATGTCCCCCCTGCCCTACAGACTTCTCACCCAGATGTATGGGGGTCTTACTCAAGGGAAGGACCTCTTGGTGAGCACCTTGGTTATTTTTAAAGCTTGGGGTTGAGCTGAAATCTTTCCCATACTGACATTCATAGAGTTTCTCTTCAGTATGAATTTTCTGGTGTTGAAGGAAGTTTGACCTCTGAATAAAGCCTTTCCCACAGTAACTACATACATAGGGCTTTTCTCCAGTATGAATGATCTGATGTAGAAGAAGCTTGGAACTCTGAATGAAAGCTTTCCCACAGTCCTTACATTCAAAGGGCCTGTCCCCAGTGTGGATTTTCTGATGTTCAGTGAGATGGGCTTTCTGGAGAAAAGCTTTCCCACATTCCTTACATTCATATACCCTCTCTCCAGTGTGAATTTTCTGGTGTCGAATAAGGTATGAACTCAGAAAGAAAGCTTTCCCGCATTCATTACATTCATAGAGTTTCTCTCCAGTGTGAATTCTCTGATGCTGAGTAAAGTTTGATGTCTGGCTGAAACGCTTCCCGCACTCGTTGCAAACATAAGGCCTCTCTCCAGTGTGGATCCTCTGATGCTGGATAAGCTTTGAGCTCCGAATAAAGGCTTTCCCACATTCGTTACATTCAAAGGGCCTCTCTCCAGTGTGAATTCTCTGATGTTCGATGAGGTCTGAGCGATGACGGAAGGCCTTCCCACATTCCTTGCATTCATACTGTTTTACTTCTGTGTGAATCTGATAATGTCGAATAAGGCTTGAGCTCCTAATGAAGGATTTTCCGCATTCATTACATTCGTAGGGTCTTTCTCCCGTGTGAATTCTCTGGTGTCGAATGAGTAACGAACTCTGGCTGAAGCCTTTCCCACATTCTTTGCATTCAAAAGGTCTCTCCCGGGTATGAACTCGCTGGTGTCGAATCAGATCTGAGCTGTGACAGAACACTTTCCCGCACTGAGCACACTTGAATGGCTTTTCTCCTGCATGTGTTCTCTGATGCTCAATGAGATCTGCATAATGAATGAAGTCTTTCCCACACGCATTACACACATAGAGTCTTCCTCCAGTGTGAACTCTATGGTGCTCAGCAAGGTGGGCGCTCTGACTGAAGCCCTTCCCACACTGATCACATTTGTAAAGTTTCTCCCCAGTATGAGAAATCTGATGACTAACTAGGTCTGAATTAAATGAGAAGCTTTTGCCACAAGTCTCACATGGGTGGGATTCCCCTTCTATAAGTTGTCTCTGAAGTATGAGAAGGTTTGAGCTCAGAACCGAGCTTCCTTCTGATTCACTACCCACCTGGGCTGCCTCTCCTGTTTGGATCTTCCAGTGGGTAACTCTCACCTGCTTGAAACCTCTCTCCTGAGACAGGGAACTCCGCAGGCTCTCCCCTTCCAGGTTTCCCAACAGCCCCCCTAATCTGGGTTCAGGGGCCCCTCCAGACTCAGGAGCGGGGGGCTCCATCACTGTGAGTGTTTCTGACATTGTCTTATGTGGATTTCCATCCTCGGAAATTCCGGCTCCCAAGTCACCTTCTTGTCACCAGTTCTTACATCAGAATCTGAAATAAAAGAGAATAAGATCATCTTTCCCCTTCGGTAAGACAGGAATCTGCTTGAGTGGGTGGGTGGGTGGTAAAACACATCCAGAGTGGGAGAGAGGAAGGTGTTTCCTCTGCCCACACTCCTGACTCAGCACACTGCCACTACAGTGCTCGTCTCACCCCAAACAGCCTCCCCCCTTTGGGAAGGTTTCTTCAGGGCCCCACCATCCAACTCCAGGGGACAGACTGATTTGGGTGGCAGATGGGTAGGGATATGGCTTGGACTCCATTAAAAAAACCAAGACATATTTCCAAAGAAACACATATTCATCAATCTTACCACCTCTTCATAGTCCCTCCTTCCTGACATCCTTCCCTCCTCGCCTGGCCTAGATCCCGTGGTCAGTGGCATTGTGTTCACGTGGGTTATACTTGTCCGCTAAAACCATTCTCTTGCATATCAGTCCTAACTCCCCTGCCCTTTTCTTCCTCTATCATATTCGAGTGGGAAAACCTCGCTTGGGTTGAATTCGGCTTGCTTTCTGACCTGTCTGCATCCTCACTGCTGAGCTCTCTACATTCATAACCCCTTGCCTAATGGAGTGCTGAGAGCTCCCAGCAATTTTCACACTGCCCTAACTCTTCTAGATCATTTCTTGCTTTTTCTTCTCAACTGTCCAACACGCACTCCTTCCCCCCAGCTGATGAGCAAATAGAAGCAATGAGACGAGAACGTTCATTTTCTCCCCCATGTACCAACCTACCCGTGTCTGTTCCCACACCATACACTCCCTGTGACGTGAGCTAAACTGTCCTTGATCCAATCTAAGGTAAACCTCCACTTGTGCACTAAAATCGACCCTCTCATCTACTCAATGACACCAAGCCTGTCCTGCAGACGTCTAGAGTGGGGATGCACATAGCAGTACTCTTCACAACACCAAAGTAGCCATCAACAGAGGGACGGATACACTGACGAGTATTCCTACAAAGAAATACTATATAGCAAGAAGAAAAGGAACTGCCACACCAAAAGCACAGATGAATCTCACAGATGTAATGCTGAACAAAGAAGCCAGGTACAAAAGAGTTCATATTGTATGATTCCATTTATATAAAGTTCAAAACCAGACAAAACCAGTGGGAGAATTGAGACAGTGATGGTCTTTAGGGAGAAGATGACTGAAAGGGGTGTGGGGGGGGGCTCTGCATGGTCTGCATTACACAGGTCTATTTACTTTAGAAAAGCTTGTTCAGCCAGTGGTTATTTAACCTTACATGGTTACTGGGGTGCTGCGCCCAACTCCCCTCTTCAGTGATAACCTTCCTCCGGCTCTGGAATTCTCACCCTGGGAACTGCCTTCAGGCAGGACTCTACATCCCCAAAGGTGGTGCCCTCTCCCAGGAGAGCCCACTCGTAATTATTCATCCATCACCGCATAACAGTGCACAAGTTTAGCAGCAGAAAAGGCACACACGTGTCATCTCAGTGCTATAGGCCAGAAGTCCAGCCCAGCACTACTGGGACCTTGCTTGGGGTCACATGTGTCACCCAGGCTGAAGTCTCATCTGGAAGCTCTGGGAAAACCTGTTTCCAAACTCATTCAGATTGTTGGCAGAATTCAGTTCCTTGCAGTCGTAGGACCTTCCAATTCCTTGCTGGCTGCTGGCTCCTACGGCCACCTGCGTCTTCCAAGCAGGAACTCATAGACTCCCTCTCTGACGTCTCTTCTGCAACCAGCCACAGAAAACTCTGCTTTCCAAGGGTTCACATGATGAGGTCTGCCCACCTGCAGAACCTCCCCACCTGGCACCTTACTTATATTGCAAAATCCCATGGCAGCTGGAAGGCGTGTGTACCTTAGGGGAATCTTGGAGGGCCATCTCGACTCAGCCTCCCTCATCCCAGCCAGTGCCTAACCGATAACAGGAACTCAGTGTGCCCTTGCTTCTGTTTGGGGCAATTCTGGAGCGTCATTCCAACCCAAGCCCCACTGGGACCATCCCACTGCTCAATCCTGCCTTCCTTATAGGTGTGTCGCCTGACAGCTATCCCCAGCTGAGTTCATTTCCAGGGGGCCACACAATCACTTCTTGCCCCAAATCTGCACCGGCGGGAAAAAGACAGATTGCTGCAGCCCTCAAAACCCATTTCCAACATAGCCGCCGAGCACAAGGACGCACCTCTGAGGGCAGAGCCAGGGCAAGGGAGCACCCTTTCAACACGTTTCTTTTTATGTGAGCTATAATTTGCATAAAGTGCACACGTCTTGATGAACTCCTCGTGTACACCTGTGTACCCACAGCCCCGGTCAACACAGAACACGTCTGCTGCCAGAAAGCCTCCCCTCTGAGGGTCACCATTTCCATCACTGTAGGTGAATTCTACCCAGTTTTCACATTTATTTACATGGAATCGTACAGTATGTTCCTTTTGTCTGCTTTTCAACCTGTGCCATTTTTTATTACAATAGAATTCACATACTATAAAAAGCATCACTTTAAAGTGCACGATTCAGTAGTTTTAGAATATTCCTAAGGTTGTGGACCCATTACCGCTGACTCCAGAACATTTTCACCACCCCGAACAGGCGTCTGCTCACACTGAGTCTGATCCTGCCCTCCGATGCCCAGTGTGCCACTATGGAAACATCCCTGTACGGCCCACTATTCTAGGCACAAGCATCGGAGTTGTTCGTAGTCTGGGGTTATGCACAAAGGCGTTCTGAAGTTCCTGTGCTTGTCTTTTGGAAGACGAAGGCCCTCGTTTCTGCTCAGTGTACACCCGCAGCGTGACTGCTGGGTCACTGGCCCCTCACTGCTTAGCTCTAGTGGCCATCTGCCAGGACATATCTGCAAATTCCCCTGGGAACCACTGTGGCTGTGGACTCTGGTGGGTTTGGGGCTCCTCCCCTTGCTAGGTGGCTGTGTCTCTGTGGCCACCCCCGTCAGCCAGCTCTTGCTTCCGCTGGGTGTTGCAGACCGTATCCAGGTTTAGAGTGTGGCTGTGAAGCTGCACTGGCGCCTGCTGAAGAAAGCTGCGCGTCACCAGAGAGCCTGGCTCTGGGCCAGAGGCAGTAACTAAGTATGGCCTGGCATGGGATGAAGGGCAAACAGTAGAAGAGACTGAAGACTGCCCAGTTTCCTTGCTTCTTCTGCGTGACAGCGATCCCACCTGAAATTTTTGTGGGCACGTGGCCACCCAGCAAGTGACTACTCTTCCTAGAGTCCCCTAGAGTTGGGTGTGACCCTGTGACTGAGGTCCAACAGAGATGGAATAGGAGGGATGCATGCACCTGCCTGTCTCCCACCCCATGGGGACAAGTGGACATGGCAGAGCATCCAGGCTCCCGCAGTGGGAGGGGGAGGGCCGCCGCCTGCCTACAAGAGAAACATGAGAAATCAGGTTTCTTGTTGGAAACATTATTTCTGAATCTCTTGCAGCAACTTGAGCCCACTGTGAATGACTCAGACAGTGACTGTCAGCCGTGTGAAAAGGGAATTGAACCTGCATGCCGACAGACCAGAGAGAAGCTGAGCTCCTTTCTGAGGCGCGTCCACCCACATGAGAGTTGCTGACAAGTCTGGCCACCGCCTCCTGGGGACAGTGGCCCACAGTGTGGCTCTGGGACACAGCATTTATGACCACTGCCTGGTGGCATTCGCTGAGAATGATTTTCTGAGTTAAAGACGCACTAATGTGGTTTTAAAAAAATCTTTCTCCCACTTATAAGAATTACGTTTAACTAGTTATTCTTCAAGATAGAAAGGTCAATTATGCCAGTTGGGAAAAACTTAAAAAAGAGAATTACCTTCAACCTCACCACTCAAGTGACCACAGCTAACATTTTCTCTGGCCCTTTTTCTGCACCAATATTTTATGAAATCAGGACCATACTACTCAGTCTTACATCCTGTTGTGCTTTCCTTTTTTTTTTTTCCACTTCTTAGCGATTAAAAACATAAGATATATACTGTAAAAATATTTCAAATGATAAAGATAGAGACAATGAAAATCCCCAGCAATTGAACAGATAACTGCTGCTAGCTGTTTACACACGTTCATCAGTTATACTTTTACTTACGTGCACACGAGTTTCAGAGATAAAGACAGGGTCCCACCATGCCCCCCACCCGCAGCACTTCCCCATTTACATCCTGGTACTCTCCCAGTTTGACCATATAGGTGTGTCGCAGGCTCTGAACGCCTCACCTTCACAGCGTCTGAGTCCCTACCACAGATCAGGCGCTGGACGTAGCACCCAGCACTTGTCCTGTGCTGGTGGAGTCCCGAGGCGGGCTGTTCCGTGAGTATTCTGCCACTCGCCTGACCCTTTCTCCTCCCCCAAGTGCAGTTAACCCAATGAGAGGTGTGGGAGGGTCACTGGGTATGCGGTGCCCAGCCTACACCACAGGCTGCGCGGTCTACTCCGCAGCATTTGGGGGTGTGGGACCTGCTGTGCGGGACCTGCTGGGAGAAGCACAGGGGGGTCAGGCTGCCCGTGAGCGGCAGGAAAGACTGTCTACTGGCACCCAGCCTGGGGAAGTCCACTGTCGCTCCAATCTAGCCTTTGACCAGTAGAAAGGGAACATTTCCTTCTTCACGGGCCTCACTGGGTCAAAACTTGGGGTGACCAGGAGGCTAAGACAGAAAGTCCACCATCCAAGGTCACTAAGCCAGTAGGTGGCAGAGGTAAGGCTCAAATCAAGGTCGGCCTCCAGTGACCATCTCCCCCGTGTGAGAGACCTGATCCCTTCCCAAGTCACTTTTACAGGACATTCTGCTTAGATCAGCTGGGCTCAGTGTTAGAAAAGTTTAAGCTATTAATAGTATTTTAAGCCTTGTTATTTTCCTTAATTTTAAAAACTAGGAGGTAGGATGTTGGTTTTGTTCGTTTTGGAAGTCAGTGATATCTTGTTTTTTTTTTTTTTTTTAATGTTTAAAATGATTTTCATAGAGTAAGGCAGCCACTGGAATTAATGAAGACTTTTAGGCAAAAGGAACCTTCAGGAAAGACGTAGGACAGCGCAGCCAAACCACCTCTCCCGACTTGGGAATTCTCCTTCAGGCCCGAGGGTGGGAGGAAATTCTGTTCATCACCTCTTCCTGCCTCCTCTGCTCCCGCCCGGGCAGGTGCGTGCTCTGCTCCTCCTCCAGCACAGAGAGGCCCAAGGCCCAGGCCACCTTCCCAGCATCATCTGGAGAGTTCCCTCGGGCTCCAGGGAGAGGAGGCCAGCTTAGAACAAAAGAGCTGGGCAACCCGCACCTGTCCTCTCACCTCCACCCCCAGCGCACCGCACAGGATCGCGGGACAGAGAACTGCGACACAGACGCTGAAGCTAGAGGCCCTACGGCTGGGTGCGTGGCCAGCAGAGAAGGGAAACTGAGAAAGGAACTGAGGGAGTGGAACCGGGTATCTACCCACATGACACTGCTCAGGGAGAGAAGCTGGGGCCACGGGCCGGACTGCAGCCCCGCGATCGGCCGTGACAGCTGCCGAGACCGGCTCGCAGAGGCCCAGAATCCCGGACACCCGCGCAGGGCGGGCCGCGGTCATCCCGTCCGCCCGCCCCTTCCGCCCCCGCCCGCGGCCCGAAACGCGCCACTCACCCGGCGCCCAGCGGCGAGAAGACAGCGCGCGCCCCGCACATGGACCCCCGGCCGCCCGCCCCGCAGGCCCGCCGACAAAGCCCACACGACCACCCGCACACCGCGGCCGGAAGTCGGCCCCAGACCCCGCCCGGGGAACTTCCGGTGCTGCTCTAGGCGCGCGGGGGCTCTCGGTGATTTGCACTTCCGGCCGGGCGCGGGCCGGGGGAGGAGAGAGAGCGCGGTGGTCGTGGGGTCGCAGCCTGCACCTGGGTGCGGAGCGGGTCTTCAGCCTCTGCGCCCCGGCACCTCTGAGCGTGGCCTGTCGCCCAGTGTAAATAGTTACGAGGGGTTTAGTTTCCGGTGAGCTGTAAATGCCGACGCTAAAACCGGGCGGAGCTCCGGGCACGGCCGCCCGGTGCAGGCGTCGCCGCGGAGGCACCATCGCCTCTCAGTATTAGGCTGCATGCATGACCTCTAGACCTACAACTGTACATGCTTAAGAGGAATATGAATTATTTGATGATGCAAAATGTACAAATATTGTGAACACTACACTAATTCGTGAGAACCAATGAAGCCACGAACTGCAGTATAAATATACAGTCTGCTTGGTTAGACAGACGTCCGACTGCTGACGGATTTTGAGCCTCACTTCTCCATCTTCCTTTGGCCTCACATCTGGGCCAGCTGATAAGAAACCTAGGTTGTTCCTTTCAAGTCCCTGCCTGTAAGTGGGAACCCTCATCCTGGCCCCTCCTTCTAACCACAATCAAAACCCCAAACCAGTCGGCTTTCCGCGCTCTCAAAAGGCATTTTCGGAGGCCTGCCTGGTGCACCCACAAAAACCTCCTTATGTAAGTCTTCTCAAAACCTCTTGGTTTTGGCGTCACAAGTCCACATCAGACACATTTGGGGTGGGGGCTACCCTGGCCCTGCAGGATGATCGCAACAAAAGAGCAAGAAAAGGGGCTGTCCACTACTCCCGTGCTGCATCAAGGGCCTGCGAAGGATTCGAGGAGTCATTCATCAGCCTTTCCCCTTACCTAAGCAGCACACGCACTGCTCAACTTCTCCTGGTACCTGGGAGTAGTTTGTTTCCAATACCAGGTTTAAAAGCTTCCCGCAGTCAAAAAACCGCAAACCTCCCTGACATCTGGACCAGCCACCTCTGTCTCCTTTTTTCTTTTTCTTTCTTTCTTCTTTTTTTTTAAAGACAGAGCTGTGCCAGCGCCAAGCCCAGATCCTGGGGGACGGAGGCACCCTTGAGTGTGTGACTCGAGGCCCTCTGCCGTGGGGACACAGAGTGGGGACACGGGGCAGGGCCCCTCTTCCCAGGCCCAGGACAGCACTGCCCAGGTAGTGGAAAGGATGCGGATTGATTGTCCTAGGAACAGGAGCGTCCGAGACAGGGTTCCTAAGCCTGCCTTCAACAGTCTCCAGGAGAACCTGTTATTAAAGTTCATTTCTGAGTCTACCTAGACCCATGGAACCAGAACACTCAGGCCAAGGCCCCTTGTTTGTGCCTTCAGTAAGCATCCCAGGTGAGCCAGGGCAAGTAACGGAGGGACGCGGGACCTGAGCGCGCGCACGCGAGGGAATCGGGACCTAGAGACTATGTGGGGCGTAACCTGAGCGCACACGCGCCGGAGGCGAGATCGAGGGCACCCGCGGGGCCTGGGCGCGGGCGCACGCGAGGGAGGCGGGGATTGTGGATCAGCGTGGGAGGCGGAGGAAGGGTAAAGGGGCGGGGCCTGAGACCCTGGCCGAGGGCCGGACACTCGAGGCGGGGCCTCTGGAGACAAAGAGGAGAAAGGGGCCGAGTGGGGCCCCCGGGCTCCGCCCACCGCCCTGGTCGCTCGGGACGGGTGCGCGGGGCTAGAGCCTCCGGGGCGCCCTGGGCCCAGACCCGCCTTAGCGCCTGCTGGACCCAGGAGGTAGGTTTAGCGGGCCCGTGGGCTCTGCGCCCGCCACGGTTCTTGCCACGCGGTCTGGCCCGCGCGGAGGCCACCACCAGCAGTGAGTCCCCGCCAGCGCTCTTCCGCTTCTCCCGGCCCTTCCGCGCTGCGCCGGCCCAGCTTCACTATGTGTTGACCGAAAGCTGAAAGCTGGAGCTCACGGTAGCGCAGAGCGTCGGTCCCCCGGAGACCCAGTTCTGAAGGGCCGCTGACTGGCCGGGGCTGCGTCAGGAGCCACTGGGCCAGCCGCCCTGCCGCCGCCGCTCCCCTCGCCCCGGAGCAACCCGGAGCCGACAGGCAGTGCAGCACCCTGGCCGGCTGGCCCCAGGTGAGCGCGTGTGCCTCCGGGGCCTGGGACTCCTTGCCTCCTTTCCTCGGAGCCCGCCGCACTTGGGGCCTGGAGTCCCAGGTTCTCTCCAGGAGGAAGGGACTCACAGGGGCCACCCCTGTCCCCTCTTCTCTTCCCTGGAGGCCTCCCTGAGGCTGGGGAGGGGGACAGTCTCCAAGGAAGACAGTGGTGTGGGTTTGGGGGATGGTGAGTGAAGGGAAATGGGATCAGTTGAGCAGGTTGGGTTGGGAGTACTGGTATCCCTTGTCATTAGGGGTTCCCTGGCAGACAGATGCCTGGGATGGAGTCCAGGTGTCCCACAGTACCCCACAACCCATCTTCCCCACATGCCTGCTGGGGAGCCATCTGCCCCCTCCCCCGTGTGTGTGTGTGTGTGTGTGTGTGTCCACGCCACTGACACGGTGACTCCATGGCAGCATGAGTGTTGTTTCTGGATATACTGACCTTTGGGGACGTGCACTTCACCCAGGAAGAAGGGGCATGTATTGGGATGTGACGCTGGAGACTTACAGAAACCTGGCCTCACTGGGTGAGAGCTCTCAGACCCAGGCCTTCTGTCCTCCCCACCCCAGCCCCCACTGAGAGCTCACGTGGGGTCCTGGAGGAGCCAGGCTGGCTGTGACTTGGGGACCAAAGCCAAGCCATTCTGCTCCCAGGCGGAGGTCATAGGTGGGGTCTCTGGGCCCATCAGCACATCCGGTGCCTTCTTTCCCGTCTCCTTGGTAGGGCATCTCTCAGAACTTTGCTACCCCTGTGAGTGGAGCGCCCCTTCTCTCACGTCTGGGGTTGAGCCCATTGTCCTCTGTGTCCTGAGCCCACACACCTCTGCTCTGCTCCCTGCCCCCTCAACCTCCTGGGGAGATTCCCTGTTTCTGAGCTTTCATCCTGGGGCCTGCTAGAACCCCGGTCTAGGGGTGAGGAAGCCAGGAATTTCCCAGCACCTGAGTCTGCTGGCTTCCTCTCGGGCAGGACAAGCCAGGTCTGATCGCCTGGCTGGAGCAAGGAGAGGCACCCTGGGGCTTGGACATGCTGGAGACCAAGGAAGGAGAGCCCCTGGGAGAGCCCCGCACATGTGAGTGAGGGGAGCCAGGGGCTCCGGTTGTTCAGCATATATGGCTAGCCACCTTGCAGCAGGACCTGCAGTGGGGCCCTTGCCTTGTCTGGGCCCCACTCTGACACGCGTAGCCTCTGCACACAGAGGCCGATGATGGTGGGACAGTCTCCCCAGTGGGGACACATGCTGTCTTACAACCCAAAGAGGCCCTCCAGGGCCAGTGCTCCTTTCCTGGGGGAGGAGGGCCAGGGCCACATTTGCCCTTTACTGAAGAGCTGACCTCTTCCGGCCCCTCCCTTCACCGTGCAGCCGACCCTGACCCTGTGTGGACTTTGCCCCCACCCTCTGCCCTGCAGCATCTTTCTAGGGCGTCTGGAGCACTTGCCACTCCCCGTTTGTTCACCAGATCTGATTAGCACGAGGTCATCAACACAGTGACTGCTGAGTTGCTGTGGATGTCACAGCTGTACAAGTCCCAGGGGACCACATTGCAACAGAGCAGACGCTCTGGGGCAGGATCATGAACGTGCACTACTGTCCATCCCGTTACATACGTAGCTACTTGGGTCCATTTTGATGGGAGCTGAGAACACATTTGCCAAATCGAGGACCCCTTCCAAAGTCTGAGGGCTGTTGCTTTGTCCATTACGGGCACTGCATCCAGCCTGGCAGCTGTGGCTGAGCCGGCACTTGGTCCAGTGGCTCCCCAGGACCAGACATGAGCCAGCGGTGGTTCAGGGGCCATGCGGGTGGACCAGGGGGGCTGTGGAGGGGCCTCCATCCCTGCATACTTCAAGTCTCTGAGGTGGCCACGTGGGCACAGCACTGTTGCTGGTTGGTGACATTGGCCAGGGCTGGGGCAGTTTCCAAGCATTCCACTTGGCCCTTCCCAACATAATGGCCCTTACTCCACAGGTCAGGAGACCAGTGAGAGCGTTCTCCCTGCTGCTAAGTGCAGCCATTCCAATCAGGTCCTCAGGGATGAGGGGCCCACACATGGGTCCCTGACTTGGTCCTCTATCCCTTTTGTCACCTGGCGTCCATATGCCCCAACCCTAATAGCGTTTTGGAGCCGTTGTCAGTGTCGGCTCAGACCCTGTATCCAGTCACCTCCAGGTGTAGGTGTTTCTCTCCCCAGTGTTAAGTCCTTTGCAGAAGGATTGAGAACATCTATTGTACTAGCTTGCAGGGATGTTCTTCTCAAGGGGCCCAAGGCTGGGAGAGGGATCCGGCTCCCCATCATGGCAGCAGACCTTGCCTTCCACTCCCTTGGCCTTTTTGGGTTTTACAAGTCAAGCAACCTGGCCAGCTGCCCATTGTCTATTTTGAGGAACACCAAGCTCAGTGACCCATCACCAAGTATCCCTACCCCAGGTCCCGGGGTCCCATTCCTCCTTGCTCTAGGCCTTGGTCTGAGCCAGGCGATGGTCCAGCCTATGCTTGCAGGTTCCTTGGTACTTGGCCTTGCTGTGGCTAAGGTTGGGCCCCATGGTCAGCACAGCGACGTCCACAGTGGGGAGGTGTGGAGGCCTCTGTCTCTCATGGCCTCCCCTGGGGGCAGCTGACTGCCCTGAGCCTATCATTCTCCTCAGTGCTGTCCAGGACACTTCCAAAAGCCAGGCAACTTCGTTGTCTTCCTTAAGACCACTGCCCCGCACAGCGAGAGGGCAGGAGCCACCGAATATCCCGCTACTCCCCTTCCGCCTGTCCTCTCTCCATCTACCACTGCAAAGGCCCGAGCTTCTTGCAGCCCTGGGTTTCTCATCCCTATCCCTGCACTGGAGGCCGGTGGTTGTCTGAGCAGTGGGGGCCCCACCCCAGAAAACTTCCTGGGGGTCAGACCAGGCTACTTCCAGTACCAGTCACTTTGGTTTGGGTCCCCGGCGTGCAGAGACTGAGCGTGTTGGGGACATATGCTATATTTGGAAGGCTGCAATTTCAGAAGCAGGAGGGAGGGCACAGGGAGAGGGAAGGAGGAGAGAAAAGTCAATATGATTGTTGCTGCTGGGAGCACATGGCACATGATAGGTCCAGGACGCAGAGAAGTGCAAAAGCTTGGGGGTTGTCCGTCAGAGGGAGGGTGGCGGGACATTCATCCTCCACTCCTACACCAGGACAGTATGGCTAATGCAGCTGGGCTGGCAGTGCAGGGCTCTGGAGAAGGACCAGGGACTCCTGGTGCCCTGGAGGATGCGGGCAATGGGCGGCAGTCAGGGCTCAGCAGAGCTGTCCTGCAGCTGGAGCCAAAATCCCAGATGGGCTGGGGGCCTGATGTAGGGGGCTAACAGCATCTGCTGCAGCCTTCACCTAGAAAGAGGTGGTGAGAAAAAGCTGGGACATACAAAAGAAAGGCCTGTGGAGGCAGGGGGGTACAGCCAGTGACCCTGGGATCACCTCTGGTACACCCAGTGGAGAGTCCCCAGGTGTCTTGTTGCTTGTGGGCCTGAAGGGGGGCTGCAGGTGGACCTTCAGGCACATGCACCCTTTCCCTTTGTTTCAGACTCAGGCCCCGGGCCTTTGTGTAAGCAGGTGACTGCAAGGGTGAAAACGTCTCAAGCTGCAGAACCTCCAGCAGGAGCATCTGGAAGCTTGTTAGGGAGTAATCCTCCAAAACTGGTCTATAGAGAAGCCCCTGGGCATAAGGGCAGGTTAGAGAGCCTTGAGAACTTCCTTTTCCAGGAAAGACAATTACACAGAACATACTGGACAACCTCCAAAGAAGAAGGTGCCCAGAAGTGTGATAAGTGGGGACCCAACACCTTCCTTAGGGACCCACGAGAGGAACACTGAAGGAGAGAGGGCCCACAGGTGCGAAACGTGTGACAAGAGCTTCAGATACCTCTCACGCCTGGTGAGACACCAGGCCATCCACGCGGCAAGAAGCCACATGCTTGTGGGGAGTTACTCGCCTCTCCACACTGCACCATCACCACCAGCAGGTGCACAGCGGCGAGAAGGCCTTCGGGTACCAGCGATACGGGAAGACCTTCAATTACAGCTCGCTCCTTGTTCAGCACCAGCGGATCCATACCCGGCAGGGCCGTTCAGGTGCGCGAGATGCTGGAAGAGTTTCATGTGGAAATCAAGCTTTAGAAACCATCAGAAATCCCCCTTGTGCAGTGATGCAGTTTGGACTTCAGGAAGTTAAGCTTTGGAAGCAGCCATTGGAGTAGAGAAGGCTCCAGACTGGCTCCCTGGCCTCTATAGAAATGAGGGGTTATTAACTCCAGAAGGGGCTCCAGGAGGACCCCAGGGCCACAGCAGACCTGGCCCAATCAACATGAGCCTTTCAGGTCCTTTCCAGCACAGGCGGACTGCAGGACTGGCCAGCACCCCCCGCCCCCACCCAGGTACTCCGTTTATAGCTCTGCGGCACTTCCCTGGTCAAACCCATACTTTCAAAGTGACTATTTTCCAGTGCATCGGGAGTTTATTTTTGAAATGTAGATCTGTCTTTATTTGCAAGTAGGTGGGTTCTAAAAGCCTTTGGGACCCAGAAAGGATACAGAGCTTATGGATAACTATGACACCACACAGCCGGAGAACCTGGCCCAGGGGATCCGCAGGCCATGCAGTCCTGGTCATCATTTGGTTCTGGCTTTTTCCCTTCGGATTTGTTGCATTGGGATGTGAATGCTGCGTCCTGAGCCGCTGGGCCCTGCTGCTTGTCAGCACTGAAGGCCTGCCCGGCCCAGCTTCACTTTCTCGCATGCTGGCTTTTTGCTTAAGTCAGGCGATATGAAACGTGAAGGACGCGCATTGTGTTTAAATTGCTTTTCTGCCAGTTCCACAGAGAACAAGTTTGCATAGTACTAATGTTTTCTATACAGTGATAACATTAAAAACTATTAAAACACATAGTCGAAATATGAGACCAGACATATGAAGTGAGCCAGTGGTGGTGACACACATAAGATCCATACGAAAGTCATTGGCCAGTGCCGGCCAAGCATCAGGGAGCAGGGGAAGGCTGTGCTTCTGTGTGCCAAGATCAGCACTGAACTCGACATTCATGGAGAGATCACACTAGCACTTCAAGTGTCTCCATGGACAGTGGAACTGTAAGTGCAGTCAGCCATTTTCTTACTGACATATTAAATAACTTATTACAGAAGCAATTCATGATCATTCGAGGAAATACAGAAATATAAAATACAATATGAAGTGTTATGTTGCGTCATCTTGGTTTATCTTACAGGAATCCTTATGTCACTAGATAAACTGACAATAAAAAGGGGTGGTGGTATTGGACTGTTGGCCATGGTGTTTCACCCAAACTATCTAGTTCCAAGCGATAACAGAAACTTTCCTGAACGAAAGAATTATCTGATCTCAATACGAAAAGGCCCTCTTACGAGCTAAGGAAATAATATACCAAGAAAATAACACCAAGTCTAATGAAATTACTGAACTTCAAAGATAAAATACTATACAAACATCTGGAAAAAAGAACTAGATTACTCACAAAGGAAAAACATTGGTTTGCCTCAGACTTTATAACAATTTTAGGTGTTTCCATAGTTATTTCCTTAATATGCAATACTCATGTTTTTAAAGTTGGATTATAGTCACATTTTAAAGTTAATTTTCTTTCTCAGTCCTGGACCTCTTTCCTGTTATGGTGTAGCGGCAATAGTTAAATTCAACACTGAGTTCATGAGGTGCAGATGTATGGTAGAATTGCCAGAAATAAGGGAGATGACAGCTCAGAAATGCTAGATGTGACACAGGATGTAGTAAATGAATCGGACATTGGACTCTCTTCCTTTGGGCAGGGGTGGAGTATTTTCAGATGTGTGTAATAATCGCATTCTGTTGGGAAGGGTTGAGAGGAAGTTTGAAATGGCTTTAGAGGAAGAGGTGCTTATGTGGATATTGGGTAATCAAGGGGTGCACTGTAATGAATCTGTTCTTAGCTTATTCTACATCCATCCACTCCCTCTTTCTTTTTGTAAAAAGACTTCCATGTTGGTTTGTGGCACTTCCTGGGATCCCCTGCAGAGTCATGGTGGTACTGTCAGTCTGAGTGTGTCACCCTCCCTTGGCCACCGTCCCGTGAATGAAGCTAAGGCAGTCTGACCCTCCTCTCCAGTCTTGCCCCTGGAGGCAATGTGAAATCAGGTGATGTCCTAAGCCTTTTTTCTCCTCAGACCATTCTCCTGGACACATGATGAGCAAAGGGTCAGCATAGGATCCAAATCAAATTCTGATTATAACAACATCATTAGTAATTTTGCTGAAATGAAAACTAAATTGTATGGGATGGATATGTAACAATTTGGGAATTATGGTTCTCTATTTAATTAACCAACCCTGCCAGCCTGTCACCAGAACATCCAGACATGCAGTAATAATTAAATGCAGTTATCTCTGATATTTTGCTGGCTTCTAGTCATATAAAACCCATAGTTTTATGGATATTTTTAAATTTTATAATTATGGAATATATTTTCATAATAAGACGTCAAGGTGGCCTCTTTCAAAGTGAGAGGCACAAGCATTTATTTGAGATCAAGAAGAAGAGCTATTTGGGAAGCACTGATACAGGCAGGAGCCCATACAGTGTTCCGATTAGGAGACAAAGGCAAGGGGTGTTTATGAGAAGGGGAAAGTGGCAATGACATCCATAGAAGGAAGGCGTTTCTATTGGTTCAGATAACATAATATAGTGACATTAATTTCAAACAATGTTTAATTTTCAGTCCTGTAGGTAAGTCATCTGTCTGGGAGTCATATCTACTTTCTTGATATCTTTGCAAACAGTTCTTGGAGACACACATTTGCTAAGGTCCAGTGCAAAGGTTATTTTGCCCTGTTTCAACATTCCAAAGGTTTGAGGACTAAGAGGGGCAAAGCAGCTCCCCTGGGATGGCAACTCCAGCTCCTTTTTAATGTGGTTCCATTTATACTATACGGACAGTAGGAGCGAGCACATTTTACCCACCAGTTTGTTGGCTTTGCCAATAGCTTTTAAATACTTGCATTTAGATAGAAGGCATGAACTCTCACCTGGGATCCTCAAAGGTTGTGACAGACCTGTCACCAGCCTCCCAAGTAGGTGGAGGACAGTGCTCTGAGCAGTGAGGCCCTGCCTTTCTTCCCCAAGCAGCAAGGTGCCCCAGGGAGGGCAGGGCAGGCCTGGCCACAGGGAGATGGTACGGCCATTCACAGAAGGGTGGGAGGGAAGGAGTTTGAGATGTGATGGCAGGACATCTGGGCAAAACAGTTCACCAGATACAGAGTAGTCAGGGCCTGAAGGGTGAATAACACTTCAGTAGAGGCCTGGAGAGACCACACACAGAGACTGACCCAGAAGAAAAGGAGCGTCCCCACTCCTGTCATCTACAGACCAGCTGCCATCTGCTCTGCCAGTCACTGCCCCGTGACTGGAGTTATTCCATGCCTCTGAGCCTCAGCTTCCTCCCTGGTACAAGAGGTTGACAATGGCTAACTCAAGGGCTATGCACTTGTATACAGTTATAATCTAGGGGCTCATGAATGTGAATGTACTTATGGGCGGGATCTTGGGGAAATTCGTGTTAGAGGGAGAAGTCGCAGAAGGGAGCCTTGCTGACCAGGACCTCCTTCCTGCTGATCCCCCAGCCGGGGCACAGCGCTGGCCCTGGTCTGGGCAGAGAGGGAAGGGATCCTGCTGGAACCCCTGCTCCTTGGTAACGAAGCCCGCAGGCCTCCTCTCTGGGCCCCCACCCAGATTCCTTGGTGGCCCCTCCCTCCATTCACTCAACCGCAGCACCTGAGCCGGTACTCCCGGGTTGAGGAAAGCCCTCCATCCGTGGTGTGCTGATTACAAAGACGGCCCCCAATTCCCCAATCTTTTACAACCACGTCCTTTGCAGCTGCTCCCTCCGTACCGGGGTACAGTCTAGACCCGACCTGGAGTCCGGCCTGGGGGCTGCCTTTGGCCAGAGGGCCGCGGGAAGGCGACAGTTACAGTGCAGGGGAGCCGAGTAAGGCTCCTGCCCTGCCTGCGCCTTATCCCTCCTGGAAACCCGCAGCCGGACACCGCCGGGTCGCATCCCAGCCCTGCGGGCGGCAGAGCGAGAGCCCGCGGAGACCCAGGTCCCACCCAGTCAGCAGAGCGCCCGCCGGGCGACAACCGCCGCCCCTTCTAACTCAGGCTTCAGCGATGCGCGGCCTCTCCTCTCGCATTCCTCCACGGTCCCCAGCAGGGTCCTGCCCAGCGCCTCGGCTGAGTCAAGGCGGTCGTGGCCCGAGCACCCTGAGGCCACCTTCCCAGGATCCGCTCCGCAGGATCCGCTCGGCGGATGCAGAGCGGGAGAGAACTCCATTCTCTAGGCTGCTGCACTGTCCCAGACTCCACTTCCCAGCATCGCCCGGGCGCCTCGCGAGGACTCCATGTCCCAGAATGCCGCGGGAGGGTTCCCCGGCCCCACCTTCTCCACCTGGCCCCGGCGCGCGGCTGGAGGTTTAGCCAGCGCCGGAAGTAGCTCTTCCAACCCTGGGCAGGTGGGGTAGGGTGCAGGTGAGACGGCTCGGGACACCGAGGTAACCCCCGGGGGTCCCGGCGTGGCACGCCAGGGCCTGGACCCTGGGCGCTCCTTGACAGCCAGAGAGCCCTGAGCAGTGTCGGGATCCCAGGGAAGTGAAAGGGGGCCCACCTGCAAGATGTCTGTAGGCTTGGAGGGGTCCAGGGAAGGGATTGGGGTGTGGGAAGGTCCTGAGGGCTTGGGAGGGAACCCGTGGACATGGAGGTGGCCCCGGTCCTGTGAGGGGCTGCGGGCGTGGTAGGGAGCCAGGCCGCGGTGGGGTCACCCCCACAGGCCTGCTGCTGGACTGCTTGTGTGATCCGGAGCAGCGGATGTCTGGGCGGGGACCCTGCCCCGGAGTCAGAGCCATCCTGTAGGGGCCCAAGCTGATTTCCACCCCTCAGGATAGGGTCCTCGAGGGTGGTGGCGCCCTGAGGTCTGTCTAGTTCTAAGCCCAAAGCGCGACCTGCCCAGGAGGAACTAGGCTGGCAAAGGCTTTCAGGGAACAGGGACTGCAGATGGGCACTGCATTGCAAACACAAGTGCCGCCTCTTCCTTATCTGTAACATAGGGGTGTTGGCTGGGAGCAGCCCTGATAATTGGACAGGAACACCCAGCCCCAAGGTTGTCTGCCTCCCGTCTTGTCAGCTCATGGCACCCAGTGTTCCTTTTCTCAGCCCAGTGGGGGTTCAGTGTTGGGCCTGTTGGGTGGAACCTTGGACAGGCTCTCTTGGCTGGGTGGTAGCCCCAAGGCCCCTGTGCAGGTCTAGGCAGCGGGCTCCCTGGGGAATGGGGCTGGGAGGAATGACTCAGGCCAGCTGGGTCTCTCTGGTCCCCAGTAGGCCATGTCCTCTCCCTGGGGGTATCATCCTGTGCCAGTTGCCCAGGGAGCCCTGGGCCAGCCCTTGTGGGAGCAGTGCTAAAGGCAGTGACCCCAAGCAGGGGCATCTCGGGAGTGAGGTTCTGTTGCATGGGAGCATGATGGCCTCAGCTTCACACCCTTTGGCCCTACAGGTACAGCCGACATGGGTGAGTCCGGGGGGTCCATGCGGATCCTAGTGACAGGGGGCTCGGGGCTGGTGGGCAGAGCCATCCAAAAGGTGGTAGCAGATGGGGCCACGCTGCCCGGAGAAGACTGGGTGTTTGTCTCCTCCAAGGACGCCGATCTCACGTGAGTGGGCCCAGCCCTAGAGCACCCCCACATGCCCTCTCCAGACAGAGCTCCCGGCCAGGCCTGTCCTTGAGCTTGGTGGCCTCCTGTCTGCACCCTCCCCGCCAGGTGACTGGTGTGGCCTGGGTGTGTGAAGCTCTGTTCCTAGGCCAACATCCTCCCATCTTTTCCTGGAAGCCCACACCTTCACAGCAGCTGGTGTCTGAACTGGCCACTTTCCCTTTTGGCAGTCCATCCTGCCATCAGCCCTGCCCAACTCCTGTCCCCAGTACCTCAGCCCCAGGGTGTTAGTTCCTTTGGGCCTTCAAGTGACCTGGGATGGCCCGGCTCCCTCCAGGGACGCTGCACAGACTCGCGCCCTGTTTGAAAAGGTCCGGCCCACACACGTCATCCATCTTGCTGCAATGGTGGGGGGCCTGTTCCGGAATATCAAATACAATTTGGACTTCTGGGTAAGTGAGGGGCCCAAACAAGCACTGGGAGCCAGGAGCTGGGTTCTGGGAACTTTCTGGCTGGCTTCTCACATTCGTGATCTGGCCCTAGGAGGCCCCTGAGGGTCAGGGCTTGGCACAGCCTGGTGGGCGCCCCCAGTGACCCAAAATTGCGTTGAAGGCAGAGGAGCATACTCATGGGCCTGAGGGCATTTGACCTCATAGAAAAAGCCACCAAGCTGACCAGTGGGTGGCAGGAACTGAGAGAAGTCAGCATTCGCTGTGTGACTTGGAGCTGGTTGCTGCCTCCAGACCCTCTGGTCCAGCTGCACTGAGCCAGGCCTGCCATGCGCTCTAGGGTGCAGAGTTGTGAGCTGGGCTCTGGGTCTATGCGTGTGCCCTGGGGGGTGGGGCGCGGTGTACGGGGCAGGAGGAGAATGGGGCTCTGCCAGGCTGTACCTCTGAGGGTCAGCCCCACCGTCTCTGGGCAGCTGGCCTTGGCACGGTTCGGCCCTGCGTCAGGCACTGAGGCTCAGAGCCGATTCTGCTGAGGGGCCCCTGTCGCCTGGGGCTCTGCTCATCTTAGTCACAGCCTTCCCAGCAGCACATCTAGCCACCACCTCTCCCTTCTCCCCAGACCAGTCCAAATGCCCTGGCCACTTCATGTCCAGTTTCCAGAAGGGGAGGTGGGGCCCCGGCAGGGGAGGGCTGGGGCTGGCCAAAGGCTTCACTGCTCCTGGGCAGGAGAGTCAGTGGGGTGAACACCTCTGGGGCAAGTGGGTGGAGGGGCCCCTTCTTCCCCAGGGCCAGCTGCGCCCCAGCTCTGTTCTGTCCCAGGGCTACTTGCCCTGCCGTCAGCAGCCCCTATGGGTGGGGCCCAGCCTCTCCTCCAGGGCCCTGGGAAGGCAGACCCAGACCTCCTGCAGCCCTGGGAGTGGGGCTGCCAGCTGAGGATGCAGCAGGCCGGGAGGGTCAGACAGAGGCTCCATCTTGTCCCAGGGAGCAGTTAAGACAAGCAGGCTCAGGAACTCTACTCCGAGGAGAATGGGGAGGGTGTGTCCCCGCTTTTGTCCCTGGAGGGGCCTAAACCCACCACTACCCACGCAGAGGAAAAACATACACATCAACGACAATGTCCTGCACTCGGCCTTCGAGGTGGGAGCACGCAAGGTGGTCTCCTGCCTCTCTACCTGCATCTTCCCGGACAAGACCACCTACCCTATCGATGAGACCATGGTGAGAGGACAGGCTGGGTATCGGGGCGGGACGGGGCCGGGCTTGGGGCGGGGCCGGAAGCAGCCGCCTCCCCTTCTCCCTCAGATCCACGATGGCCCGCCGCACAGCAGCAATTTCGGCTATTCCTACGCCAAGAGGATGATCGATGTGCAGAACAGGTCCTCCTGGCACCCGCCCAGCTGAGGCCGGCCAGGAATGGGGGAGGGCCCGCGTGCCCACGGGATGGGGGTCCCAGAGGGTAGCCCTGGCCGCTCCCAGGCCTCATCTCCTCATCCCTTGCCAGCCTCTGATTTTTCCGTGTAGAGGAAGCGGGGGTGGGGTGGGCTGGGTCGTGAGGGGTCCCAGGATGAGGTCGGAGGAGACGCTGTGCCCCTGCAGGGCCTACTTCCAGCAGCACGGCTGCACTTTCACCGCCGTCATCCCCACCAACGTCTTCGGGCCACACGACAACTTCAACATCGAGGACGGTCACGTGCTTCCCGGTCTCATACACAAGGTGCACCTGGCCAAGAGTGAGTGCTCGCTGCTCAGCACACCAGCCGGTCACCCTCCTGTGGGGTCCCTGGGGCTCAGCTGGGAGGAGTGCCGGGGCTGGCACAGCCCCCTCTGACATTGCCCCTCCCGACTCTGCAGGCAGCAGCTCAGCCCTGACCGTGTGGGGCACCGGGAAGCCTCGCAGGCAGTTCATCTACTCACTGGTTCGTGCAGGAGGGGGCACAGCTGGCCCCAGAACGCCCCCCCAGGCCTGCTGGCTGTGGGGAGGGCTGAGGGTCTGGGCCAGCCCTGTAGGAGCAGTGGCCGGTCCTCACTGGGTCCCTGTAGGTGCCTGGCCCCACAGCTCTGAGCTCAGCGGGAGAAAGGACTCGGTCCCTTGGGGCTGGGCTGGCTAAGGACTTCCCACAAGGAGGGCCCCCCAGGCCCCAGTGGAGCCTGGGTATGCCCCCACTTGACGGGCGCGCTTGGGAGAGGTGACCTGTGGCCTTTGACCCCTCCTGTCCGACTCTAGGACCTGGCCCGCCTCTTGATCTGGGTGCTGCGGGAGTATGGTGAGGTGGAGCCCATCATCCTGTCAGGTGGGTACCCTGCAGCCCCAGCCCCAGCACATCGGAGGGAACAGCTGTGGGGGGCTGGGTGGCAGTGGGGCCAGGCCGGAGGCCTCACCTGGCCTTGGGCCTGTCACTCCCCACAGTGGGCGAGGAGGAGGAGGTCTCCATCCAGCAGGCGGCTGAGGCTGTGATGGAGGCCATGGATTTCCACGGGGAAGTCACCGTATCCTTCAGCTGTGGTGGGGCATGGAGGGCCCCCCTGCACAGGCGGTGCTCATGCTGGCAGCTGGAGGGCAGGGTGTGCTGCTGTCCCCGAGCTTCCCCAGGGAGAGGTACAGGTGGCCAAGGGCAAGCTGGAGGCTGGGGTGGGTGGGGCTGCCCCTTCTGCTGTGGCCTTGACCAGGTGCCCAGTTTGATACAACCAAAGCAGACGGGCAGTTTAAGAAGACGGCCAGTAACAGCAAGCTGCGGGCCTACCTGCCCGACTTCCGGTTCACGCCTTTCAAGCAGGGTGAGCCCCGGGCCCCTCTGTGGCCCTCCTACCCCCATCCCTTAGGACCTCCTGGCCTCTCCTTGCCTTTAGGTGACCACTGCCCCTCCCTAGGCCTCAGCTTCTTACTGCCAGCTGGGGGTGGACACCTTGCAGGTTTGGTCTCCAAACCCTCATTGGGGGGCAGGACACGGGTGCCTGCCGTACGTCACTGGGGCCCCTACCCTCCACACCTCCCACGGAGGTCAGTGCAGCCCTGGCCCTCACTTGCCTCCTCCCTCACCTGCCCTCTGCAGCTGTGCAGGAGACCTGTGCCTGGTTCACAGACAACTACGAGCAGGCCCGAAAGTGAAACACAGTGGTGGGGCAGGCGCCAGCTTCCCCCAGGCCCCAGCGGCCACTCAGCTGGCAGAGCCCAGTGACAGCCATCCTCACCCTGCCAGGAGTCGAGGGCACAGCCCAGCAACTTGGGCGCACGGTCCACCCCCTCCACCAGGGTGGCTCCAGCCAGCTATCCAGCGGGGCCACCATTCATGTCCGTTCTCAGGGAAACCAAGGCCTGACCAGGCTTGACACTTTGTTCCCTAATGCCAGTGTCCGGGCCCTGAGTGTGTCCACTTCAGGTCTTGTTCTCCCACTCCCTGGGAAACAATAAAGTGCATTTCACAGGCCTGGCCCCGGCAGCTCTGTGCCAGCTGTGCCCCACACCAGGCACTGTCTCCCTGAGCCTAGCCAGCCCCAGGACCTGCCATCCCCTGCTGACTGCTCAGCCCCTGAGAGCTGCTGGGCTAGGGTGGCCCTCTGTCCTTGGGGTGGCAGAAGCCAGAGACATGGAGTGGCAAGTGTGCAATCAGGAAGCAGGCAGGCCTCAGGGGTGAGACAGTGGACCGTCGGCCTGTGGGGGTGCAGGGCATTGCCTGCTGTGGGCGTGGCCACAAGCAGGCCTGGTGACCTGAACTCCCCTGGGCTTCCCCCCTGAGCTCCAGGACTTTGCAGAAAGAGGCTGGGTCTGGATTTGGACAGGCTGAGTGGGAGGCATCTGAGGGGAGAGTGGCAATTGGGTGGCTCAGCCTTTCCTGGGACCATAGGAGAGAGCTGGGCCAGGCCTGGCCCTTCATCTCCCTACTCCAAGGCAGCAGCTTGGGTGATGGGGCTGCCTCCCTTCTCCCACGGACAGTAACAGGTATCACCCAGGCGACCCTCTGGGCCTTGAGAGCAGGAAGATGAGTGGCACGGGCATCCCATTCTCAGTGGCAGCAGGGCAAAGTCCAAGCAGGTTGAGTGGCAGGTCCCCAGGCCAGCCAGTCACTGGGGTGTGGATCCAGGAGTACCCAGCTCCAAAGGCTCCAGGTCAGAATCCGCTAGACTGCCTCACCCAGGACCCAGGCAGCCTTCCTGGTCTGGGACCCACCTCTTGTCAGGGCCCCTCTCCCCCAGTGCCCTTTACCACCTTCATGCTGATGACTCCCAGTTTTCTTCTGACCCAGTTGTGCCTGCCACGTCCATTGCTTCGTTTATGCAGGCAGTATTGGCTGTCTTCCCTGTGCCAGACACGTGAATCCCAGTGTCTCTCTCTGAGCCCAGCTGATGCCTCACTGCACTCGTCACCACCCCCTTTCTCTTAGGCAAGCCCAGGTGTTTGTCCTCTGGGCCTTCCCAGGACTGAACCCGGAGCCCATCTCATGTTAGTTCCCCCCCCTTTAGGTCTCCTTCTCTGAACTCCCACCTGCCATGCAGAATTGCTTGTTTGCTTGTCTGGAAATACCTGGGAGGCCCCCTCTACCCCCAGGACTTGGAGCTCCAGAATCAGGGTGCCAGCCCTTTGTGAATGAAGGCTCTGTCCATGTTGGGGTTCAGGGAGGTGGTGGCGCCTGACTTGGAGCTTGTGCCAGCCAGGTGAGAATAGTGGGAAAGAGGCCCAGCACAGAGGGCCCTGGACACACCTGGCAGAACATATGTAGTGGCGGTGTGTCCTGAGAGTCCCCTGGGTTGTCCTGTATGTTTATCTTGCAGGCACTTTTTCCCCAGGCCCTCAGGCTGAGGGTTCAGCTGTCAGGTCAGCTGCTGCGTGGCACCCATCCCAGCCCACAGCAGGGCCACACTGCAAGGCCAATGTCGAATGAATTAGGGAATTTCATTGTTGAAGAGCTTTGTAAATGTCAAAGTAGAATTTAAAAGAAAACATTCTTAAAATGAAATCTCAGACTTGGTGAACAGTAAACAAACAGAAAAAACTGGTCTTATATCTTCAAGCCTTATTTTTCCCCCTGTCAGAAATTACAAGCACACCATGCTGATCCCCGCCTCCGTGTTAGTCTCTATAAGACCTGGCCAAGCACTCCATCTCGCGGGTCAGATCTCTGTTGGGGCTCAGGGAGGCATACCTCCTCGCAGCTCCCTGGGCGACCCACAGAAACCAGAATCTCGGGTTGGCCAGACACCTGACCACACATTTCACTGGCAGTGCTAATTTTATGCTGTCACCGGGAGCCCCTGCAGCTTGTGGGGTAGCTGACCACAGGCTCTCATCAGGCATATCTGCCCTTCCCGCCTGAGTCCACTCCCAGGCTCCAAACGGAGAACCAGGGCGCTCTGAGAAAGGTGCTCCCATCCAGAGAAACCGGCCTGAGACTGGCAGGGCCCCACCCACCAGCGCTTGACCTGTCATGATGACACGCCAGAGTCCGGACCTTGCCTGCCGGTCTTCCATCAGAATCAGGGCGCATGTCCTTCCTGGAAGTTCAGCTGCCTAGCGACCACCAATCAGTGGCCTCCCGGGCTCTGTAGCGTCGCCACGAGGGACACCACCAGGCACGCTCCGGGGTCAGAGGAGACCCCACCCTTTCCGACACTTCGCCTTTGAATGGATCTTCTCCATTTGGAAAATCAGGATCTGATCTGCAGACGCGCCCAGAATCCTGCCATGGCTCGCCATCACCCTCAGCACCGGAGCCCGAGTCCTCGCGCCACGTTCCTCCACGCGAAACGATTCAGTACGCCTCCAACTCTGCTCCGCCCAGTGACGCGCCCCGCCTAGGCCCCGCCCACAGGATTCCGACGCCTAACTAGAACCAATGAACAGCGAGGAGGTGGAACCCACTGCTCAGCGAGCCGTAGACCGCGGACCAGGAGCCAAAGGGAGGGGGCGGGACATGTGGTCCTGACAGCCAATGGACGAGCAGAGGGGCGGGGCTCGGGGCGGGCGGTGGCAAGATGGCGGCGGCCGTTGCGGCGCCCGAGCTGCGGTGCGTGGGCTTCGTGGGCGCAGGCCGCATGGCGGAGGCCATCGCTCAGGGCCTCATCCGAGCAGGTGGGTTGCGTGGGGGCGTTCGACGCTGGCCTGGGGGAGGGAGAGATGGGAATACCTGGCCGGAGCTCACCTGCCCACTGGGATGAAGCCCGCAGAGCCCTTGGGAGAGGAGCCAGGGGCCTCCGCGCAGGGGTCCCAGGGTGGAGCAGAGCTGGGCCGGCGTGGGCCAGGGTGGGACGCGGACCCTGCCCTCGGGACTCTGCTTCCTTCGGAGAGCACAGCAGGGGGTGATGTGCGGGGAGAGGCTTAGAGCCGGCTGTCCCCACTGTAGCCACCAGCTGCATGTGGCCATAGAGCGTTTGAACTGTGGCTTGGCTGATTTGAGAAGTGCTGTGATTGTACAGAACAAAATACACACCGAATTTGGAAGATTTAGCACCAAAAAGAAAAGTAACATTTTAATAGTCTTTAATATTGATTACGGGTTGGAAGAATAGTATTTTGGCTATACTGGGTTAAATAAAATATAATACAATTAACGTCACCTGTTTCTTGTCTCGTGTGACTACTAGAAAATGTGGGTACAGATATGGTTCGAGTGGTGTTTCTCTTGGACAGCACTCTCATAGAGGCTGGAAGCTCCCGCCAACTCACTGGCCTTGGTCTGCTTGCTTGACCTCTCTGAGCCTCCCATTCTTTTTTCTGTGTGTATGTCATCTCCACTCTTGGTGGCATGCTACAGGATTTCTCAACCTCGGCACTGGGGACATTTGGGGCTAGATAATTCTCCATCCTTCACATTGTAGAGTGTTTAGCTGCTTCCCTGGCCTCTCCCCACTAGATGTCAGTAGCACCCACCAAATGTGACAGCCAAAAAAAGTCTCCAGACACTGCCACAGTCACCTGTGGCTGGGTGGGGGATCTTCCTTAGTTGAGAACCTCTGGTTTACAGCAAGGGCTGATACTGCTGTCTTAATCCTCCTGCACAGTATTTAGAAACTTTACATGTAGATAATGGGCTGGCTTTCTGCCTTCAGCCATGTATCAAAGTCCAGAGAGGTCAAAATCAGTCACAAAATAGTTGACTACAAGTCTCAGGTGTTTTGCTTGTAAAACCCAGCAGTATGGCCTGCCTCCCAGGACTGTCTGGGTGCACCGCTGAGCGCAGTTCTGCTCTGCGCATGCAGTGCACAGTGGGTGTTACTGCCATGGTGAATCAGTTCTGGGTTCAGGTTTGGGGTACACTTCTGCCTTCCTGTTAGATATTACAGAACTCTAACCTCCCCAGCCCCATACTCCACAAACACAGATGATTTCTACCAAATGGGCACTTAGCCTCTGCTTGGACGTCTCAGCACAGACGCAGCCCCTCCCAAGGAAGCTCAGTGCCCTCCTGGGACTCCCTACCCAGTATGCCCCGCTCCTCCCAGAGGCAGAAGCCCTTGGGATCTGTCCTCACAAGACAGGGCAAGCTCTGGGCCCCTGTGTCCAGCAGAGCCTCTGGAGTCAGCAGCAGCAGCAGCAGCTGGTGGTGGCAGTGACTCCCGAGTAGAACTGGATGAGCCTGATTGCCTGGGCTGGGCTGCCCCAAGCACCCCTGCCATTCTTGGAGAGTCTCAGGCCAGCCAAGGGCCAGGATGGTCAGGCATGGCTGAGCCCAAGAGCCTTCAGTAAGGCCGGGCTGGCTCCATCCCTCCTTCCTCCTCGCTGACCCCCAGCCTTTGCTTTTCTCTCCAGGAAAAGTGGAAGCACAGCATGTGCTGGCCAGTGCACCAAGTGACAGGAACCTCTGCCACTTCCGGGTGAGCTGGAGCCTAGCTCTTCTGAGTTGAAGCTGCCCCCAGGGGCCCAGGGTGGCTCTTGGCTCCTGTCCGTCTGGGACCCTTCTTGGGGCCAGGGAAGTGCTTCTTATGTAGCTCAAGTTTCGAGACTGGCTGGGCTGTGCTGGCAAAGGGGAGGCCAAAGGCCAGAAGGAAAGTCAAGGTTGTTGAGGGCCAGAGCAGAGTGAAGGGGTGCATGCACACATGTGTTTGTTGTGGGCAGGGATGGGCGTGGGCATTCCCTGGGGGCGGAGGGCTCGCAGGTGCTGGCATGAGGCCTGTGAGGCTCAGGGTTGGGTCTGGGGGAGTCCTGGCGTCAGGAGGGTGATGGAGGCACTGGCAGTGGGAGAGACCCGAGGGAGTGCAGGACGGCCTCCAGCCGGGAGGGCCATGGTCTGGGAGGACACCCACTTACCTGGCCTGGTCGGGGCACTCCTGGTGCAGGCTCTGGGCTGCCGGACCACCCATTCCAACCAGGAAGTGCTGCGTAGCTGCTCGCTTGTCTTCCTGGCCACCAAGCCCCACATCCTGCCCACTGTCCTGGCAGAGGTGGCTCCTGTGGTCACCTCTGAGCACACCTTGGTGTCTGTGGTTGCTGGGGTGTCTCTGAGCACCCTAGAGGAGGTGAGTGGCTGCTGGGCTGCGGTGGGCCTGAGGCCATGAGCCCAGAGGGGCTGGGCAGCCTCAGACTGGCCCCAGTCTGGGCTCAGGATGGCTGGGACAGGTGGCAGACAGCTTCCTAGCCAGCCTGCAGAGCCGGCCAGGTGGCTGAGGGGACTGGGGTTCGGGTTCCTCCTGGTGCCGCCCCTGGGAAGCAGGGGAGGGGGGCTGACTTAGGTGTGTGCCCGCCCGGCAGAGCTGGCTCCCCAGGCTCCTGACTCCAGCCTCCTTCTGGCCAGCTGCTGCCCCCGACTGCACGGGTGCTGCGGGTCTCGCCCAACCTGCCTTGCTTGGTCCAGGAGGGGGCCATGGTGATGGCGCGGGGCCGCCATGCTGGGAGGAACGATGCCGAGCTCCTGCAGACTCTGCTGGAGGCCTGCGGGCAGTGTGAGGAGGTGCCCGAGGCCCAAGTGGACATCCACACCGGCCTCAGCGGCAGTGGCGTGGCCTTCGTAAGTGTTGTCTGCCCCCCTGCCCCACCAGGTCGACCCTCGGCAAAGCAGGGCCTCCCTGTGAGCTCTGCCTTCCCCCACTTCGCCTTCCTGGGCCTTTGCAGCCAGCCCCTTGGCAGACCCCTGGGCCCAGGCCTCAGCCCCGGCTCTGCACTGGTGGCCAGTACTCCGGGCTCTGTTCCTGAAGGTTCTAAGCCTTCTCCAGGCTGTGTCCAGCAGAATGTTGGCTTTGACACCGCCCCCCCGACCCCCACTCCTACAGGTGTGTGCCTTCTCTGAGGCCCTGGCTGAAGGCGCCATCAAGATGGGCATGCCCAGTGGCCTGGCCCACCGCATCGCTGCCCAGACCCTGCTGGTGAGTGACGGCGGCCCCAGGAGAGTGTATGGAAGGGGATGGGCCTGTCTGCCTCCTGGGAGCTGTGCACAGGGACACTGCAGACCCAGAACATCGGGGCCCACATCGGGGCACGCATGATGAAGCAGGCTACACGGGGGGGCTGAGCTGGAGAAGGGGCTGCCCGCCTCCCTCGAGTCAGCGGCCACCAACGCCCCTCTCCCCAGGGGACGGCCAAGATGCTGCTGCAGAAGGGGCAGCACCCGGCCCAGCTGCGGACTGATGTGTGCACGCCAGGTGGCACCACCATCTACGGGCTGCACGCTCTGGAGCAGGGCGGTCTTCGGGCAGCCGCCATGAGTGCTGTGGAGGCCGCCACTTGCCGGGCCAAGGAGCTCAGCAGGAAGTAGGGCGCAGGCACAGGCCTCAGACCATCGCCCCTACTGCCCAGAATGGCTCTGCTACCCCGTCCCTCCCTCCCTGCCCCTTCCCAAGGACTGTGGTTCTCTGACCCACAGGAGCCTCACCGACTGCACCCTGCCTCCCGCTTGGGGAAGTTTAAGAGGATATGACTCGAGCAGATCCCCTCACCAGTGAGAATTGCCCTCCCCTCCGCAGGCAGGAGGCAGCGTGGTGGTGATGGCCCACTGTAAGGGTGACGTGGCTTCTGAGGGTCTGAGCACTGGCAGTGCTGGTCAGGTGCCCCCCATGGCTGGCCAGTTGGTTGAGGGTGTGAACAGAGCCCCTGGCATGAGATCAGCCTGTGGGCCCTTCTGAGAGCTGTGTGACTGACTGCAGCCAGGTCGGGGAGCACGGGGACATATGGAATCTGCACAGGAGACCTCCTCCCCCTCAGTGAAGCCACCATGTCTGTCCTGTCCCTGGGTTGGCCTGTGGCGGCGGTGGTGGGTGGGGTGCTGTGTGCTCTTCCAGCTGAGGGTCTGCACCCGGTCCTTCCCCCCAGGGAGCCCCATGAGCAGATGGCTCCAGGCAGCTGCGGGCTGATCTAGATTTGGGAGGATAGGCTTTGGCCAACTGAGACTATACACTGGGCTCCAGCTGGGTGTGGGCTCCTCTTCCAGACCCTGAGCTCCTGGCAAGTGGCAGGTAGAGCTGGCCCTGGGGATCCTTCCTGGTCACGAGTCCTGGAGAGTCCTGTGGCCTGGCCTCTGATGCAGGACCTGGCTCTCCGGCACGTCCCTGACAGACCAACAGGCCGGGAACTGGGGCCTTTGGGTAGGGGGTGGGCCAGCTGCAGCTCTGTCCTGACCATCCCAGGCTCCCTAGAGGCCGCCCCACCTCACGCAGGCCTCAGAGGCTGGAGCTCCCCTGGCTTCCGCCCAGTGGCTGAGGCTGCACCGGCATGAGGTGAAGGGAGGCCTGGCTATCGGTCACGCTCTGCCGCCTACCAGCTGAGGCTCTAGGGAATGAATCTGCTGCCTGTCAGACAGGGCTGAGGCACCAAATGGTGGCCTCCCATTGCGCTCCCACTCGTTCCCCGATAACCTACAGCCCCATGCCCTCCCTGCCCACCCTCTTCGGCCTTGACTTGGTTCGCCCCTGACCCTGCCACTTGCTAGAAGGGTCAGACTGAGTCCATTTCCACACCTTTCTTGATCTGTGAAATGGCAATAAAGTCACTGTTCTGTGTAGCAGAGAGCGACCAATATTTAATGGGAGGTGATAAAACCAAATTCCAAGTGCCTGGGACCACGTTGCCAAGGCCGGGACGCGGGACTCAGACGGAGCTGGGGTCCAGGCGGCTTGGGCAGCGGGTTTCTCCCCCACGAGCCCTGCACCCCGACATCACACTCGGCCCTATGTCTGGGTTCCAATGATGCATCTTCTCACAATCCTTGGGAACCAGGATGGGCTCAGCCAAGCAGGCCACTCCCTGAATGGGCACCTCAGTGAGCCCCCAGCCAGCTGGAAGGGCAGCACTGCCCCAGGTAGTGGTCTGTGACAGAACGTGTGGACTCAAGGGGCAGCTTCATGGCAGGGCAAGGCTGCAGCCCAATGGTTGGCCAGCTGAGACCGCACTTTACAGCACAAGGTTAAAATGACTGAGACTGGTGCACGTGTGCTGTCTCCTTTCATCAGTGCTGTCCCATTTTTATACCCTGTCCACTTGAATTTCAACTTGAGATGTTCTAGATCCAAGCATTGGGTCAAAGCGACACAAACAAGACTTAGAATGGGGATGCATATGAAGTTGACATGGTCAGCCTTTATTGTAAAGCACACTGTGCCCACCTGCTCTGCCATCAGTGAGGTTGGGTGTAAAACGACCCCTCACAGACCATGCAGCCCATCCGCCCATGTCCTCTCAAGGACATGCCACTGGAGTCAAGCCTCATCCATGGGCACCCTCACTGTGGGCCAGATAGTGCCCGGAGCTCTACCCCCACCCAGGCTCCCCACGGCAATCCCGACCTGCACTTGGGCCAAGGGGAGGTCATCCCTGGATGACCAGCCCCTCAGCCTGAGGGTGCTCCCATTCCTCTCACACCATGCTCAGATATTTTATCCATCCCAACTGATGTCTAGGGGGCCACTTCCTGAGGACAAGTCGCAGGCAAGGCTGGGCCCCCTCTGACTCGCACTGCCTGGTCTCATTCCCCAAAGCACATAGGTCCGGGGTGGTTCTAGCAGAAGTCTGCACACTGGCTTTCCTTCCCTGCCCACTGCCACGCCCACCAGGTGAGCTGTAACAATGACTGACCAAGGGCCACTTTTTGGAAGTGCAGTGACCTTCACCGCTTTGAACAGGAGTGGGGAGGCCAATGGCTTTGTCCCTAAGTACCTCCCGGGCTACAGGGTCCCCTTACCATGGTAGGGAAAGTGTTATCCTCAAGGGCAAAAGTTTCCAGCTGGCAGACAACAGAAGTTGAAGGAATTCCAGCAGCAGTAACCAAGACCCCTCCCCCAGGACCATCCACCACCTGTCTCAGGTCATCAGAAACCAGGGTGGCAAATCCCTATGCGCCCAGCAGATAACAGCAGTGAGGGGCAGGCCACGGATTGCGGCCACCAGCTGGGGTTCATTTCAGCCATCCTTCTGCAGAGACAAACTGAGGTCTCCCACGGCAAGCCTCCGGCCAGGTCACCCATGATTTCACAGAGCTGAGCCCAGGGAGATGGGTGACTTCGAACCAGAGGCAGTGCTGCAGTGGGGCCCTGGGGCAACCTGGGATCACAGTGACCTGTTGGTGGGGCTGCCTGGGGCCAGGTGCCCGCAGCCTCCGCCCCATGGAAAACACAGGACACCTTTACAGGTCTTCTCCCTGGCTCAGTGAAGCCAATGGCCCCACTTGCCAGGCACTCAAACTAGCTTCTCAGGGCCCCAGGCCAGCCTGAACCAGCCTCGCTTTATACAGCGCCCATCCAGGCCATCCAGCCAGGCCAGAGCCGCCTTCTGGGGTACAGCCTTGGTTCTCCAGATAGGAGCGGGCTGGTGCCCTGTGAAGCAGCTCCAAGAGACGTAGGCAAGAGGTCCTGCTCCTCACCCCCATCTCAGTACCGACTGGCCCCTGCCCAGGCCCACAGAGGGTGAGACTGGAGAGCGGAAGACTGGAGATGGACACCTTGGCCAGAGCAGCCAGTGCTGATGCAGGCTGAGGGGCTGCTACCAAGGCCACCTGGGCTGTGGAGCCCAGGTGCACCCTCACTAGGTGCCCGTCTGGGCCCTGACGTCTGCCTGTGCACACACCCAGCGGGCTCCCGGCCCTGGATCCCAGAAGCCCCACAGCAGCCGCTTGGGCTTGTGTGGGAATTGCTCGGAGGCTCCCTCCAGCTGCCTCACCCGGTGCAGCCATTCCACAAACACACCACCTGTCCGCAGCCTTGAGCCACCAGGACGACATGGGGGGGGGGTGAGAGAGGGAGAGCAGACCTCTGCACCTCAGGAGGGCTCTGGGCAGCATCTCTGCAAAGGCAGCCCCTCCCCCCATGGGGGGATCGGCATCTCTGGGCCTCAGACCACCAGCAGCCATCTGAGTCTAGACTGGACTCAGAAGCAGACCATGCAAGGGCTGGGCAGTAACGCACAGGCCCTCCCCCCCTTTAAACTGTGCCACCCAGAAGCCCAATTCCTAGGGCCCTTGGCAGTGCCTGAAGAGGCAGAGGAGCCCCAAGTGGCTCGAAGGCTCTGCAAGGTTGTCCTGGCACAGCTGTCAGTGCTGCTAGGGGAGTCCGGGAGCTTGTGCAATCAATAGTCTAGTCACCAGGGCCCAAGTCCAGCCGCACGCCAACCCCACACAATAAGAGCTGTTCAGAAAATGTATTTTCTTAAGGAAAATGAAAAACCCAAGTGGAACAGAAATCTACACCCTACTGCATCCAGAACCTCAGGAAGCCCAAGTGCTGGGCACTGTCGCCCTTCCCAGCCCACGGAGCCATCCTGCAAGAATGGGCCCAGGCTGGGGACTGAGACCCCATCCTGACCCCCTAGAGTATCTGTAAAAACAGACTTAATGTGCTAAAAACAAAACCAAGTGGTGCACCTTTCCACCGAGATGACCGTGTGGCTGTGGCGTGGGAACTACGCAGCACCAGGGTTCGGGGTGGACAGGAGTCCTGGGCCCTTGTCCAGTGCAGGTGACAGGCTACCGGGGTGGGGGTGGGGTTGGAGGCCTCAGCTTTACAGGGACCAGGGCAGGGCACAGCCAACTGCACTCTGGTAAGTGCTGTGGTGTGTGAATGCCAGGCGTGTCTGGGAGGGGCCCAGGTTCAGACCACAGATCCCACGTGGATGCTTGCCCAGGGAGGAGCATGAGACTGGGGCCTCTCCTCCAGCACTCCCCAGGATGACCCTGCACCAACAGACAGCCCTTCCAAGCCAGGCTGGACTGGGTTCCCTGGAACGCTATTCATGGGGTCGGCCACCCCAGGGGAGGGGAGGAGGGCAGAGGGGAGACGGTGTGTGTCCTCTCCCTCAGGTGCAGCAGGACAAAGGCCGTCGGGGGCCGTCTGGGCTGGCTTGGTCACACCCCGTTGTCGGGGACTGGGGGGGAGGGCCCAATGCCTCCCAGCCGCCGGGCCATGCTGATCAGTGAGCGCAGGTGCACCAGCTTCAGCGGCCCGACCTCCCGGGGGTCCTGGCACTCCAGCCACCGAAGAGCAGTCTCCAGACCCCGAACAGCCTCTCCAGCTGTGGGCATGGGGGCCTCCTCCTCCGCGCTCTCCATGACAGAGGGTAGGCTGCTGGGGGCTGGAGGGGTCACAGCGGCCAGCACAGGGGGCCGGCCAGGGCCTGCCTCCTCTCGGCAGCCCTCGGGCAGGCCCCCATCATCGTCCAGGTGCAGCCACTTGGCCACCTCCTCAGGTGCCAGGCGCTTGTAGGCTAGGGCTGCCAGGTGCGTGAGGTCGCTGAGCACAGTGCTGTGCTCGGCCGCCTCCTCGGCCTGGCCAGCCGGCTGCCCAACACACTCCTCCTCCGGACGAGGCTCAAAGGCCGCCCGCAAGCCCAGCAGCCAGCAGCGTTCGATGCTGCCTGCCTGCACCAGGTCCCAGGAGAGGCCGGCCAGGTAGAGCATGTCCTTGAGCATGAAGCTGCGCATGAAGTCCAGCGGAGAGCCGCCGGCACAGGACACAGCCAGTCGCAGCAGCTCCCGCTTGTACAGCTGCTTGAAGGCGGCCACCACGCCCTGCTCCAGCGGGGCGGGGATGTGTGCCCGCCTACTGCCCTTCGACAGGAATAGCACCCGGACAGCCCCATCGGGGGTCTGCAGCTCCTCCGGGGAGCCCAGGGGCTCTGGCCGGAACCGCCTGGGGGTCTCGTCGCTCTCCTCCAGGGCGAGCATCCTGGCCGCTGGGCTCGGGCAGGGTGGGTGGGCGACCAGCAGCACCGCCTTCTGCTGCAGGCAGCTGCGGCGCAGGTAGCGCCTGACGCCGGGGACGAACTCCTCGAAGAACCAGCCCCGCAACAGAGGGCGACTGAGCCAGGCGTCGGGACTGTAGCGGTAAGAGGCTGGGAACTTGTCCTGGTTGTGGTGGCGCAGGCTAGGCGGGTCCGGCAGCTGCCCAATGACCAGCGGTTTCAGCTTGTGGCTGCCGGTCAGGTTAGCGGCTAGCAGCACAGTCACCCGGTCGCCCCGCCAGCGGCGGCTGCAGCCCCCCGCACCTACAGGCGCAGCCTGCTCCGGAAGCAGCTTCCAGTAGAGGCCGGTGACGTTGGCGTTGTAGATCTGCTCGTCGCCGTAGCCACCCTCGGCTGGAGACGACGGGGCCGAGGCGCGGCCCGGGAGGGGGCCGGCGCCTGGGGGCTGCGCGGGCTCCTGTTTGACGGGCGGGCCGGGCGCGGGGCTGACAGCCGGGGGCTCGGTCTCGCCGTAGATGCGCTGGCTGGAGATGCCATGGCGCTTCTGCCAGCGCCAGAACCAGCCGTGGCTGGCCTTGAAGGTGCACTCGGGCCCGTAGATCTGGCGCGCGAAGGCCTCTGCCTGCGCCTGGATGAGCGGCCCCGACAACGGCACGCCGTGCTGGCGCAGCGCCAGGAACCACGAGTACACGGCGCGGTCGATCTCCTCTTCGTTGGCCAGTCGCATCTTCTTGCGCTGCGTGCCCACCTCGCCGCCCAGCTGCTCCAGGAACCAGCGCAGCTTCGGCTCGTCCTTGAGCCAGCCGCGCAGCGTGCCGCCGGGCACGCCGAAGTCGCGGCACACGCTGGCTTGCCGCTCGCCGCCCTTGACGCGCTCGATGGCCTGCAACTTGTCCTTGATGGAGTAGGCCTTGCGGAAGGCCATCTTCACCGCCACGCGAGGCCGCGCGGCGGGAGACGGGGCGGGCGCGGGGGGCCGCGGCGGCTGCGCTGGGCGCCCGAGAGGGGGGCGGCGGCCGCGGCGCGGGGCCGGGCCTGCCGGGGGGCCCGGGGAGTACATGGCGGCGGCGGCGGGAGCGCAGGAGCCATAAGCCCGCCGGGCCGGCCGCGCGGGGCGGGGCGCTGGGGGCGGGGCCGGCCTCGGCCCTCCCCTTTGTCTCGCCGGCTCCCGGGACGCAGGCGCGCTGGCCCCGCCTCGCGCCGCGCGTCACCCGGCGCGTGCCGGCCCGCCAACTCCACCCCGAGCCGACGAGTCCACTGGGCCCGCAGCGCAGGAGGGGCGGACGGAGGGTGCTTCTGTTCCTGGTTGTCTGCTCCGGCTCCTGCGGGCGAGAACGAGCCCCGTGGCGGTCTCCCTCCGGCTTCTGTCTTTGCAGCCGCTGGCAGAGTCGCGCGGAAGCCTCGGGCGGCGGGGCGGGGCGTGCGCGCGAGCCGCGTCCCCTGCGCCCCAGACCGCGGCGCGTGGTAGAGCCCGCTGCTTCATTTCCCGTGCGCGCCGCCGAGCCCTCTCTTTCCTCAGCCGCCCCGCGCCGCCGAGCTCTCCTCTTTGGTCAGTGCGTCCTTGGCAGGCGTGTGAGTACCGCGGCGCGCACCGAAGGAGCCGCACGCGCCGCGGAGGCCCCACGCGCCGGGGAGCGGGCGGCCCGGGCTGCGCTCGCGGCTCTGCGCCGCCGGCGTGTCGGCCTAGGGGTTGGTGGGCCAAGTGCGGCTCCCGGGGCGAGCGCACAGGGGCGGGGCCCGCGGCCCACGTGGCCGGCCGCGCGCTGCGGCTGCCGGGGCGGCGTTGGCCTTCTGTCGCGGTGGGTGACGGAGGAAATACGTGCCCGGCTGTGGCCCGGGCCTGTGGACCTTCCTTTGCCCAGCACGGGTTTATTAAGCACCTACTGCTCACGAGCGCGGGAGGGAATAAGGACGTGACTGCTGAGGGACTGAAACACACATGGTTTTCTGAGAGCGACTGGGGTCTTGACTTGGTTGAGGTGTCCGGGCAGGAGCCGACGTGGAAGCCACCCTCAAGGGGGAGGTGATGCCCTCCTGAAAAAGGGGCGCTTCAAGTGGAACAAGGGAAAGGCTGCTGCTGGAGCCCAGGGGTGGAGTGGCGACCCCATGGAGCCTGCGCGTACGAGTTTCCAGAACGAAGGGCCACCCTGGAGCGAGAGCACTATTGGGGTGGTCGCTGCCTGACAGTGGTGGCTCTGAAACTGGCCCTGGCGTGAATTCCTCTGAGTGGGGCTGGCCTGGGGCAGGGAGGGACGTGTTTTCCTTACCGGCTCCCACAGGAGCAGCTGGAATACCCCGGGTTCCCCGAGGCAGGAAGTGTGCAGGCTCAGATGCAGTGTGGTCATTCCTGTGCCCAGCCCCGTGGGCAGCGTGCCCCTGATCAGGCGCCTTCTCACGGAGCGCCTGGCACACATACTGAGGAGTAGGCTCCCTGTGCCACCTCTGCAGGGCAGCGTTCTGGGCCGTGTGCCAGTCCAGGCCTCTGTTTCTTCCCTGTGCAGTGGGGCTGCTGGGGGGCTCATGGGGGCCTGGGCACAATAAGCCCTCGGCTGTGGGTCCCTTCTTGCTCTCGATGGGCCGCACGACTGCCCTCTGGAGATGGGCTGCTTCCTGGGCTTTGCTGCTGGGAGCCGGCTGAGGCTGCAGGTTTCAGCATGGGGGGACAGATGTGCTTGGCTGGGGTTTTTGTGAATGTTTTCTGAAGGTGATGTTTTTTAAAAGATCCATGAAAAGAATGTCCTCCGGCATGTCATGTATCATGTACCAGGGTCAACTTTTCAGGGGCCGCAGGCGGGAAATGCTGGCCTGAGGGTTTGTCGAGCCCTGGCCCTGTGCCCACAGTTTTAAGATGATATGTGTTGGAAGTGGGTGGCAGCGAGACACTGAGGCGCAGCAAAGGCCTCGGAGGGAGAAGACGGATCCCAGCCGCTCGCCTCACCGGCTCAGAGCCTTGCTTCCACAGTCCTGTGTCCTAGCTGTGTGTGAGGCCTGGGGTGCACATGGAAGTTCGGAGAAGCACATGCAGAACCAGTGTTGCCCCAAGGGAAGGACGCAGGGGCCTGGTGGGCCCGGTGGAGCAACACGGGCTGGGACAGAAATAGAACTGACAGGCTGTGGCATGAGGTGGGACCGTTGTCAGGCCTGGGGTGTGACTTGGGCATCCATAGTGTGAGCCCCGAGGCTATGGGGGCCCTTTCCTACCATCAGACGAGTTGGCATTTCTGAGTGGGGCTGAACTATCCAGGAGGCAGACGTCAGAGAGCCCGAGTAGGAGTTTGGGGTTGTGGCACCCGCCAAGGGAAGGCAGAGGGCACCCCGGCCGTCTGTGCCTGGCCTGCACTGCTCGTGCCGCTGCTCAGTAGCTCCGTGTCTGTTCTCATCGACTGACGTTTCAGGGGCTCGAGGCTGCCCTGGCGGCTGCTGCAGGTACACGCAGCTCTACTGCGCAGCATCTGTCGCGGCCATGCCAGCCGGGGGCCCACGGCAAGCCGAGCCAGTGGCAGAGCAGCACACCTCATGCTTGCTCGTGCCAGTCTCACTTCCAGTGGCAGGTGGGCATTTTTTGACCGCGGGGCATACAATCTAGGAGCTCCTCCCTGTGTGACTGCAATGGGGAGAGGGGGGCTGCTTCCGGAGGATGGGGAAGGTGTGTGGAGGGTGGAGCCAGGGGAGGGGCCGGCCCCTCCCAGAAACCTTCCCCATTGCCCAGTGTCTCCGGCCCTGACACTGCTGGGCACAGCTCTGCCAGGCCACATCCTCACCTTCCTTCAGGGCCCTCTAGCCAGGAGTGTCCTGGGTGGGGGCTGTGGGTGGGTTCCTCGTGCTGGCACCTCTTGGCTCGGCTGGCCGAGAAGGGCCCATGGCCCACAAATGCCCTGGACATGTTTTGGTGCACTGGGCTGGCAGTGTCCAGACGAGGGGTCATCTCTAACCAGGGCCACCTCAGCCGTGTCAACTGCCTTCACCACGGCCTGGTGGCCAGGCAGGGTATGGTCCCACTGGGGCCTCCCAAACCGGAGGCCCCCAAGAACCAGGGGCAGCGCCCCTTCTATGAGAAATGTCTCAGTGTGCCTGTTGGACAGGGCTGGGCCGCAGTGGGGGTGGTCAGTTCCTGGCTCTGCAGGTGAGCGAGCCAGCCGCCGGCGGGGCCTCCTGAGGCCATGTTTGGGCCTTGCTCTGGTGTTTGTGAGTTTTCCTCCCCGTGCTCCAAGCTGCGACCACTGCTGCCTGGAGAAACCATGGAGAGGAGGGTCCCTGTGGAAGCGTGGGGTCCTCACGGAGAGCTGTTGGCACGTCTTTGTCCTCAGAGGGAAGTGTTTAGATTCCACCTTGCTTTTCCACTAGGAGACATGGGGTTTCAGCTCAGCGGGTCCTCATGGAATGCAGGGCCCACGGGACGAGGGAGGTAGAGGAAATAGGTGGGCTCCTGCGTCTGCTGTTTGGCTGTCTTGGGAGACGTAGCAGCAGGATGGGGGGAGCCAGAAGCGTCGCTGTGGGTGCTGTTGGCCCTGTCCCACCATTGGCTTCACCCCGGGTGAGGCTCCGTCACTGTCTGTAGAGAGCCCTTCTCCCCCGAGCCATGCCCTACCCACCCCCCGCCCCAGAGCCTCACCTCCTGAGAAGCCCACGGTGGGTGTTGCTCCTGCAGACCGCCTGTGCGCGCTGAGGGCCAGCTGCCTCCCCTTGGTGCCAGCTTGTCTGTCCACCCCTGCAGGGCACCTTGTGCATCCCCGTCCGTCAGGGACCTGGGTGGCAGAGCTCCCATTGGAGAAGGGAGACAGCGTCTTAAGAACTCTGGTGCTGAGTGGCTGCAGGGGACCCCAGGGCAGGGCGCCGTGGGCAGGGCATGTCATCTGTGCCCAGCGGGCCTCTTAGAGTCGGCTTCTTAGCTTCCTCTGGGGCGGGCTGCCACCTCCTATGGGTTTAGGGTGTGGCCTCTAGCTTCTGTGGCGTTTCCCCATCTGTGAATGAGCTCAAAGCCCTGTTCTTTTGCCACATGGATAGACTTTGTGACCCTCAGAGTCCTTTGGTGGAGCCATGTTTCATCATTGGCCCTCCAGCATGGTGGCTGCTGAGACCCCGGTGTGGCCCTTGTCATCTTGCACTTCATCAGAGCTGCTGCTTTGGGGAGCAGCCTGGACCAGTGGCAGCGTGGGGCTGGGTCCTTTCACAGCTTCAGGTGGACATTGGGGACACTCAGGGTGCTGGCTCACCTGTCCCCAGGTTGCCTCAGCCTGAGCGAGGAACAGGTGGGAGGGCTGTTGAGATGGTGCTTCTCGGGCCTGCCTGGGCTCCAGTTAAGGGGATCCCCAGGATGCCTGTTTCGAGTGATGACAGCCTTGCTACCTGGGCAGGCGCACGGCTGCCCCCTGGCATTCTGGTGGTGGGCCTGGAGCTCACCGTGTGTCCACCACTCGCCTGCACGCCGCCTCACCGAGCAGCTCCTCAAAGGGCCGTGCTATCTGAATGCCTCTAACTTGCTGCTTTCTCTTCATGCTGTCCTAGGAGGTCAGAGTGAAAGTAAGTACACCTGTCCTGTGTGCCCTTCATCTGAGACTGGGAAGCCCCAGCGTAGCCGGCACTGCTCCTGGAGAGTGCGGGGCCTGGCTCGCCAGGCTGCTGGCTTCTGTCCTTGTCGTCTGGAACACAGAGGAGCTGGATTTGCTGTGCTTCTGACCTTGATCCGTCGGGGGGAGCAGCAGCGAGTGTGGTCTCGGTGCTTCCCTGGGCTGCCCAGCTGTTCCCTGAGCGGGTCAGGACTGTGGGTAGGGCACAGCTGCAGCCCCTGCAGGGCTTGGGCACAGTGGGTCCAGCCTTGTGGGCAGGGCAGAGGGGACTTGGCGTCAGAGGTCAGAGGGCACACACGCCCTGCCTAGGCAGCCTACTGCCCCCTCAGGGACAGTAGGTGATGTCACAATGGCCTGCCTCCCACTACTACCAGCTTGGCAGGAAGGCACCCAGGGGCGGCCCCAACTCCTCTCTGGGACCTCAGAAGAGACCTGGGGCATGTGCCATTAGAGGCCCCCAAGGCACCCCTCAGGACAGGGGGGAATCTCCCCGAAGTGCTAGGCAGTGTAGGACTTAGTCCACGCGTCCCCACGGTAACTGGAGTCAGGTTTTGGTTTTGTTTGGGGGAAGGGTTTCCCGTCCAGGTTGGAAGGCTGCCCTCCCTCTGGAGACCTTGTCCCCAGGGGATGAAGGCCCAGTGGATCTGCCCTCACTTAGGCTCCACCAACGACCCACAGATGCAGGGGAGGCGGGGATGGTCCGAGGGTAGCTGCTCAGCCCTGGGCAGGTTAGCACCTTGGTTCATGTTGGGCAGTCAGCAGGATGCTTCTGCTTTGGGGAGCAGGGCCCCGAGTCAGGCCTGTGGCTGGGAAGGAGTCGCTGTGCCGCTCAAAGCCACCCCTCTGGATCAGGCCAGCCGAGTGAGCTCGGGAACCCTAGACACACCATCAGAGCAGGCCGACTCCTGTTCTTGCTGAGTGGGGGGCCCCTCAGTGTTCTGGTCTGGTCGGCAGAGTGGGCGCCAGCCTTTCCACAGCACCACACCTAGGAGGAGAGTGGCGGGGTGGGTCCCGGTGCCAGCAGCAGGATCGGAGCGTGGCAGGGAGTGAGGCCGTTGTTGTCAGGCCAGCTGCCCTTGGAGCAGACGCCTCAGGTCACCTCCAGCGAGGATGCTGAGGCTCCCGGCACACAGGCTTGTCTACTGGCCACAGTACAGGTTGGACCGAGCCCTCCACCTGTCTCCAGACATTCTGGGGCTCAGAAGTTCCTGGTGGCCCCTTAGTTTAGTGCACCCAAAGGTGTGAGCTGATCGCCTCTTGGTCGGAGGCGCCTGCAGCTGACAGCGGAGCCTGCTTTTTCCTCCCTGCCTGAGCCACTGGGCTCGTTCCCTTTAGAGGGTCACCAGCACGGTGTCTCCGGAGGTGGGGCCCTCCACCTTCTGCGCCCAGCCCATCTAAGACCCTGAGCAGCTCCTCTTGGAACATGTGATGTCTGGACGGTGCTGTGGCCGTGGCGGGCATGGGTGACAGGCTGGGCACACCGTGAGGGGCGGTCCTCAGGCAGCTACGTGCTTTCGGGAAAACCAGTGCCTCGGGAGGTGGCTGCACTCAGCAAAACAGGACGTCAGTGTGAATCTCATGAACAACAAGTAATTTGTCATTATAAGGGAGTCTTGTGTTTCGTGGGACGTACTTATTCTAAAGATTATTTGTTGTTCACATAAAAGTAAGTTCACTGAGTGCATCATGTATTTTATCAGGCGAGCCTGCCTGGAGATTCTGTGAGAAGTTTCTGTGGCCAGAGAGGTTTGGAAACTTCTCCAGATCTCTTTGGAGAGCCTGGGTGCACGTTGGATTGGAAAAAACAAGTACGGTTATGAGAATGCGTGCATCTACACACCCAGATGTGTGGTGTTAGTTTATTGCTGTACTGAGCTCCCCTGTGCTAGACTTGGGATCCCTGCATGTTGCCTGATGGCTCCCCTTGGGAAGTGTCCGGGCCTCCACCTCGTGGCCAGGCTGCGGGGGAGGGGCGGGCTCGCTGTGCTCAACCGTCTTCTTGTCTTGCTTTTAACGCTGCGTGGAAGATGAGGAGCGGGAAGGCCTCCTGCGCCCTGGAGACCGTCTGGGAGGACAAGCAGAAGTACGGGGACGCGGAGCGGCGCTTCTACGAGCAGGAGGCCATGCGAGCCGCCGTCCACCAGCAACTCCTAGCCGCGGCACCTGCTGCGAACGGGCCCGGCCAGCAGGACACGGAGGCAGCCACGGAGGCGGCGGCTCCCGGCAGCTGCAGGGGGGCCCCTGAGAAGGGCTGCGAGGGGGCAAAGCCCCTGCAGAAGAAGAGGAAGCGCTCCCCGAAGAGCTGGCTCGGCCAGGAAGACCTGGCCCTTGTTGGCCTCTCGGCTGACCACGTCTGGCTGGACAAGCCACTTTTCGACCAGGCTGAGAGCTCTTATCGCCAGAGGCTGGCAGACGTGGCTGCCCAGGCAGCCCGGCCGCCGGCTCTGGCCCCCAAAGGTCCCTGCACACATGGAAGCCAGGTGGCCTGCCACCACGTGACCTGGGGCGTCTGGGTCAACAAGTCTGCCTTCGACCTGGCCGAGCGGGCGTTTGTGGAGTGGTCTCAGGCTTTGCTGTTGGCTGCAGAGGGAAGCAACAGGCAGGGGACTCCCGACACAGGCCAGCCGGCACCTGCCCCTGACCTAGCCCTCACCTGCCAGCCCAGCCCACCGGCCAACGGCCAGCCCCCGCTGGGCAGCCTGCAGGCCCTGGTGCGGGAGGTGTGGCTGGAGAAGCCCCGCTACGACGCAGCCGAGAGGGGCTTCTACGAGGCCCTGTTTGATGGCCACCCCCCTGGGAAGGTGCGCCTGCAGGAGCAAGTCGGCCAGGCTGAGGGTGCCAGGCGGGGCCGCAGAGACCGGCGGGGCCGCAGCGCTGTGGGGAGCCGGCGGGCCGGGCCTCGGCGGGTCGATGGGGTGGTTCCCACGGCCCTGCCCTACTGGTACTTCCTGCACAAGGACGCCGAGGCCCCCTGGCTCAGCAAGCCCACCTACGACATCGCAGAGTGCCGCTACCATGCTGCCGAGGCCGTGCGCGTGGCCTGGCGCCTTGAGGCCACGGCTCTGGCTCACCGACCCGCTGCCCGGGCTGGCCCTTCTGTGTCCAGCCTGAGACCCAAGTAGGAGAAACGTGCTGGGCGGTTGCTCCCCTCCCTGCCCCCACTCCAGCAGGGCTGTCCCCGAGACATCTGGACCCGGCTAAGTTGGATGCAGTAGTGGGTTGAGCAGTGCAGCCTCCAGGGTCACCCTTTGGGGGTCACAGAGTTCTTGGGGGAAGGAAGGGGTGGGCACAGGTCTGACTGCCCCACACAGGATTCCCTATTGGTTGGGCAACTCCTGGGGCAGCGTTGAAGGCTCCTGAGCCTCAGTGGGGCAGGACGTGCGAGGCACCACGCCCCCGCCTGCCCCTCCTGTCATCCACCCCTGCCTCCCTCGTCTTGGGCCACCGCGGAGGTAAGGTGGGTGTCTCAGGTCCCGTGGCACACGGCCAGCTGAGCAGCCTGAGTCCGAAGGACACCGCTGGGAAAGGCAGACTTGCTTTTAGCCTGAGGCACCACTGGTGGTCTCTGAGGCCAGGGGCAGGGGCAGGCCAGTGGCCACAAAATGGGGTGTGGCGAGCTGGACCCAGGCAGGGGGGCAAACGAACTCTAAGGAAGACCAGAGGTGCAACTGGGCTGGGTGAGGGCTGGGGTGTAGGCGGCTGGGCCAGGGGGGACTTGGAGAGGTCCCTTTGGTCTCCAGTGCTGGCCTGGGCCCCGGACTCCTGGCAGGAGCCCCTTGGCTCTGCCCTCTGGGGTTGACCTCGGTGTGAGGGACGGCACCATTGTGGGGGGAGTGTCCCCATCAGGCGGAGGGGGGCGTTCATGGTGGTCTCGCTCCTCATGTGGGTGGAGGTGGAGCAGGTTCATGGGACCCACCCCCTCTTGTCACGGTGTCACTTGGCAAGGTCCAGTGGTGGCCTGGGGTCTGTTTCTGTCCCATTTGGTGAGGAACAGGAAGGGCTCTGCAGGCCCAGGTCTGGTTGCTCCCACCTGGCCGAGCGTGGGAAAGCAGCAGGCGGCCGGCAGGTGTGTGTGGCAGAGCAGCGACTCGCAAAGCGCCGGCTCTCGGGCTGCAGGCGGCTTGTGGTGCTCTAGAGCAGCGGTTCTCAAGCTGCATGCCTCGGGTCCCCCAAGAGCTTTTGTCACGTCTGTCCATTTTTACCACATTTGCACTTAAAACAGATGCTAAAAGTATTCATTGAAGAGTAAGAGGAAACTTGATGATAGACGTTAGGGTTGACAGCATGTTTTTATGGTGGAGTTTTCCTGTGAGAAAAGCCTCCAGTGAGTGCGTGCCCTTGTTTCCCGTCGTGGGAAAGTGAGTCAGTGTCTGGCTCAGGCGGTGCGCCCTCTGCCCTGCTCTGCACCCATTCTGGGTGGGTCGTCTGACATAAACCTGGCTTTGCACACGTGTGTGCTCGGAAAACAGGTTCCTGGCCATACTGACAGCCGCTGGTCTTGGGGACAGGCCTGGGACCCGCCTGGACACTGAGGGAAGCCTGTGGGGGGAGGGGCATACAGGCTCTACGGCCCTGCTGAGAACACTCGTGCTCTGCCCTGGTGCCTGGAGCACCTGTCACCCAAGGATGGGACGGCCTGCCTGCCCCTTGGTGCCCAGGCTGTTGCAGGCCAGGCTGTCTTAGCCTCCTCTCCTTCCCCTCCCAGCAGGAAAATGGCCACAAACTTCCTAGTGCACGAGAAGATCTGGTTCGACAAGTTCAAGTATGACGATGCAGAAAGGAAATTCTACGAGCAGATGAACGGGCCTGTGGCTGGCTGCTCGCGCCAGGTAGGGGCCGCGCTTGGGGCCACAGTGTCTGCGGCACCAGGAGGACAGGCACATTGTGCCCAGCGGCTGCTCCAGGTGGAGGGCTCTTTGGAGGGGTGGCCCTGGCTGGCTCCTGGGGTGCTGGATCTGCTCCTGTCGCAGCATGGGACAACGCGCCCCCACCATCTCCCAGGCCTGGACTGGGCCTGTGGTCAGGGCTGCAAGACTCCGGCACCCTGCGCTTCTGCCTGCTGAGCTCGTTCTGCGCACCACTCTCCCGCTCTCCACACAAGGGCTCCTTTTTTATGTTTTGGAAGTTAAAATTTTTTAATGAAAACAAAAAGACTGGTTCTTTCTGCACTATCTGCAGGAGAACGGCGCCAGCGTGATCCTCCGGGACATTGCGAGAGCCAGAGAGAACATCCAGAAATCCCTGGCTGGAGTGAGTACCGCGGCCTGAGTGCTGCCGGCGCGCTAGTGCGGCCGCCCTCACGCCAACGGCACGCCCCACTTCCCCCACGACTGCTGGCTGTGGCCTTTGGAGCAGTTCGGGCAAGGTGTGCAGTGCTGTGCTCCTGCCGGGACCCAGACCTGGGAGCCTTCCTTCCTGGCCGGGCCTCTTGCCTGCTTGCTGGTGCTTCCCCGGCTCTCTCCCCGCTCGCCCTGGCCGCTCGTGGGCACGCCTGCGGCCATGTGAGAGCCTGGCATCTGCCTCTCCCTGAGGCCTTGCGCTTCCCAGAGAGAGGGTTCACAGAGTGTGGAGTTCAAGTCAGAATCAGCACCACCGTGAATTTGAGGCCCAGGGAGGCACCTTGCAGCCCAGTTCGGCCTTTGGGGTCCCAGGTGGGGACAGGAGGGGACAGCCCCGTCCAGCTGTGCCCCAACCTGTTCAGGGAGCTTGTCCCTAGGAGGTGGCAGACCTGCTGCTCCGCTGTCCTGGCCCTCGGAGGCAAGACCTCGTTCTCCCTTTGGGACGCAGGGGTGTGTCCTGGCCCTGTGGGTCAGGTGTCAGCACGGCTGTGCTCCTTCTGGAGACCCCAGGGGAGAAGCCATTTCCTTGCTTTCTCCAACTTCGAGAAGCTGCCCACGCTACTTGGCCTGTGGCTTCTGGCCAGCAGTGTCATGACTGACGTTTGCCTCTGTCCCATCTCTTCTCTCCTTGCTTCTCTCACATACGGACCTTGTGATAACACTGGGCCCACCTGCATAATCATCCAGAAGCATCTCAACTCCATGACATCTGCAAAGTCCTTTTTGTCATGTGAGGTCCCTTGGCTGCACAGTTGGTTGACATGGCCTGGCTACCGGGCCACAGGCTGGACAGCCTTGGGCAGTTGTCCCCCAGGAAGTGGGGCCACTGCCCAGCAGGGCCTACTGCACACTCGGCCCCTCCCTGCTCCTGCGTTGCCTTCTACCCGACCAGGTTCAGGCCAGGCAGACAGGGACCCAAGTGGCACGAGGTTTTTGCTGCTGGGGGCTCAGCAGCTCTGAGCTACGGGAACTCTCCCTCCTCCCGCCCTCAGGCCTGGCTGTGTTGGGGTCGGCTCTGGGTCCTGGCCTTTGGGGAAAGCTATGCCATGCTGCTCGGGCTTGGAGACAGTATGCTTGGGGCTGGGCCAGCACCGTCCTTCCCGGGTCCCTGTCAGCAGCTGAATGACGTTCCTCTAACGTTTAAAGCACCACGGACCCCATAGCTTAAACAATAGACGTTTATTTTCTCACAATCTGAAGGCTGGAGTCCAACATCAAGGTCTGGGCGGGGTTGGTTCCTTCGGAGGTCTGTCTCCTGGGCACACAGACGGCTGTTTCCTGCCATGTTTTGCGTCATCGTCCCTCTATCTGTTGTAAGGACACCAGTCATTGGGTTAGGACCACCCTAATGCCCTCATTATAACTCGGTCACCACTGTAAAGACCCTACATCCACGTGAACATTAGAGGAATGTCATGCCATTGCTTACAGGACCCGGAGAAGGACAGTGCTGACCCAGTCGCAGGCTCAGACTAGTGTGGGGTGGAGCTCAGCAGACACGGGCTTCAGCACCCACAGGTGCCTGGTGCCAGGCACAGCACCAGGGGTAAGGGTGGAGAGTTCTGGATTCCAAAGCTTGGTGAGCAGTGCTGCCTTTGGCTTGCGACAGCTGTATCTGGACTGGGCCTCCTGGGCCCTCCTTTCTGGGGCAGAGGCCCTGGGCTCCCTGGCTGCCGCATCCTTGCTTTGGAATGAGCCTGGGTGCAGGGAGGGCAGGGCGGTAGTGCCCAGGCATAGGCTTCCTGGAGAGGTGTGAGCAGTGATAACACTGCTCACAGGGGACTCTAGGCTCCAGCCTGCCGTCAGCACCAGCTTCACTTCGCTGGAGCACAGCGCCCTGGGAGGGGAGCCTGCTGGGAGGTTCTGGCTTTCATCCGTGTGTGACAGAAGCCATCAGGGATCTTAGTGGGAAGGGCATTGGGAGCTGAGTGCTGTGGGAGACAGGCCAGAGAGGGGGTCTCGTGCCCGTGGGTGACAGTGGTCTAGGGAGACCCCCTGGAGAGCTGCCGGTGGACGGTGTGCCATTGACTGAAGTAGGAGGCTGGGGACTGCATCGAGCTGAGGAGGCAGTGACGTGAGCAGGGCCCACCCTGGGCCGTGGCTGGTCAGCGTTCCTTCCACAGCCACACAGCGCCCTGTCCACCCTGGGCCAGCTCTGCGAGGAGTAAGCTGGCGGGTGGGTCACTGCCCAGTACTCTGGCAGGGAGCCAGGCACCTGGTGGCCTGTCCTCTCTGGGGACCATGGTCTGGGGGAATACAGAGTAGGGGGAGGCCACGTGGCTTGTCCTTTGGCTGCTTGGCAGGTGGACCTCTGGCCCAGGTCGCTGATTGGACACCTGAGGGGGACAGGGAACCCTGTCCTTGGTGCCATTTTGCTGGGCTGCACGTCAGCCCCTAGAGTGTGACTTGGGTGTGAGCTCCTTGGGCAGCATTGCGTGGGTCAGGCAATGGGAGCCAGGCTTGGGTTCCTGAGTCCCCCAGAGCCCTCAAGGGTGGGCTTGGTGAGCCAGACGGTGGCTGTGTGGCCCAGGGAGGCAGGGTGCTGTGCTGGCTGCGGCAAGGTGGCATGCTCTTTCCTGCTGTTCCTGGGACTGGCAGCCCTCCGCTTCCTCCCGCTCCGCTGGGCAGTGCTGGCCCTGGCTCTGAGCTCCCGCTGCCTCCATGCTGGGGCTGCCCTGGGCCCTTTCTGCTTTTCAGTGTCACCGTGGTCCCTGCTCTCAAGGCTCCTCCCACTCCTGGGTGGAGCATAGCAGGCGGACCCAGCTCAGAGCTACACTTGTGAGTGGCTGTGAATGGGGGGGGACCCTAGGAGCAGGCTGGAGTGCCGAGCTGTCACCCTCCCCCTGCCTTGCAGAGCTCAGGCCCGGGGGCCTCCAGTGGACCTGGCGGAGACCACAGTGAGCTCGTCACCCGCATCGCCAGCCTAGAGGTGGAGAACCAGAGCCTGCGAGGCGGTGAGGCCCTGGCCCTGATTGGGGTGGGTGAGGGGGTCTGCGCCTGTCCCTGGCCCCCTGACCAGTCCCCTTGGCTCCTGCAGTGGTTCAGGACCTGCAGCAGGCCGTCTGCAAGCTGGAGGCCCGGCTGGGTGTGCTGGAGAAGGGCTTGCCGGCCCACCGCGCCACAGCCCCACAGACCCAGGTGAGCGCCCCTAGGCCCAGGGTCCCGGGTCCCCCAAGCCCCCAGCCAAGCTGAGCAGGTCCCAGCCTCCACTCCCCCTCGGCAGCACGTGTCCCCGATGCGCCAAGTGGAGCCCTCCACCAAGAAGGCGGCCACTGCCACGGAGGATGACGAGGACGATGACATCGACCTGTTTGGCAGTGACGAGGAGGACGATAAGGAGGCCACGCGCCTGCGGGAGGAGCGGCTGCGGCAGTATGCAGAGAAGAAGGCCAAGAAGCCCGCGCTCGTGGCCAAGTCTTCCATCCTCCTGGACGTCAAGCCCGTGAGTGGCCCTTCTCCAACCCCCCCGACCCCCGCCTGCGGTCCTGGGGGCAAGTGACAGCCCAGTCAGAAACCTTGGGCTAAGGACAGACACTCCGACGGCTCGCGGGGCCCTGAGAAACGCGCTCTGCTGTGGTGCGGGGTGGCTCCCCGGTGTCACAGGCTCCTGCCCCAGCCTCTCCTCCCCTCTGTCCCCAGTGGGATGACGAGACGGACATGGCCCAGCTGGAGGCCTGCGTGCGCTCAGTCCAGCTGGACGGGCTGACCTGGGGGGGCTCCAAGCTGGTGCCCGTGGGCTACGGCATCCGCAAGCTACAGATCCAGTGTGTGGTGGAGGACGAGAAGGTGGGGACCGACCTGCTGGAAGAGGAGATCACCAAGTTCGAGGCGCACGTGAGTGGGTGGCGCCCACGGGGGCGGGTGTGCAGAGGACAGGAGCGGGTGGGCCTTGGGGACATGGCCCCACGTGACCACCGGTCTCCCTCGTCTCCCCAGGTGCAGAGCGTGGACATTGCTGCTTTCAACAAGATCTAAGTCCGCAGTGGGCCTGGGCACGGCCCTGGCCTGCAGCCATTAAAGACTGAGATCCAGCACTCTGGCTCCTGTCCTGGTCTGGGCCCTGGGGGTGGGCGGCGTTCCATGAGCAGCACTGCCTGGCCCCAGGCCTCAGGAGTGTCCCTGCTCCTACACCAGTGGTCCCAGGGGCCGTAGCCTGCCTGTCGCCTGGCCTTGGCACAGCCTCCTCATGGCCGGGTTAGCTCACCCGTCTGCCTGCCGGTTCTCTGCTCCATCTCTCAGCTGCCCACCAGTGTTCACCCACCAGTCAAATTGTTGAAGGCAGGAGCAGAGTTTGTCTTGGCTCCTTCCCTGCAGAGGCCCAGGAGGCAGCCCAGCTCTCTGTCTCTGCACTTTTCCTCGTCCCGGCTACATTCCCAAGCTGAGCAAAAGTGCCAGCCTGCAGCTGTGCAGGAAAGAGAGGTCCCAGCGGCCAACCTGGCCCTGCTGCTGTGACCAGGCCCCAGCGCTGCCAGGTCTGACCTGTGTGAGACCTTGCCAGCGCCCACTGTCTCTAGGAAGAATGCTGGGCTTCTTTCCTTGGCTATGAGGACCCCGCGCGGCCCTGGCCCTGGCCCATCCTCCAGGGGGCGCTCTACACATGCGCGTGCTCTCTCTCACTCACACCTAGTGCAAGGCCTGTCTGGTCCACAACTGGAGACCTGGACAGAGCCCATGACGGACTAATTGCCCTATGGAGTCTATTGCTCTATGGAGAGCGGCCTGCCGCCTCTCCCCATCCCTGTCTGGGCAGTACTTGCGCCACTACTGGCTCCTCCCCTGGGCTGTTGCCCAGCGTGGCTGGAGAGGTAGCCATTCTTCGGGAGGAAGGTGGGCTGTTGTCCTGGTCAGAGCTGGTGTTCTCTGGGGCCTGGAGCCACACAGGCATGGGTTGCCCCTCGGTGGGGGCATTGAGGTGACGGTCAGGGTTTCACAGGACTCCTGTGGGGCTGAGGGAACAGGACCCCAAAGCCGTGGTGCCAGCTGAATTTAGAACCACCTCTACTGCCTCTCCAGGCCGGGCTTGGCTTCTGGGTGGCACGGGGACAAAGTTTAGCTGGCGGTGGAGTCACCACTGCCCTCAGCACCCGTTGCTGGAGTTCCGGGCCAGGGGGCGGGGCCGGGAGGAGCTGGGCTGCCCTGGGGCTGCGGACACATTCCCCACTCCAGCCCGGTCCAGCCGCGGGAACGGCTGCCTCATGAGGCCGGCAGACCCGCTCCGCCCGTTCTAGTTGCCGGGGAACGCTGCGTCCCCTGGGTATCCCCACCCTCCGGGCTCCTGGTTCCCGGTGCTGGCCATTGGGGAGCACGGTGTCACGTGACCGGGCGGGGCGGGGAGGTCAGAGTCCCGGTGTCGGGCGAGATGGCGGCGGAGCAGGACCCCGAAGGGCGAGCAGCTGAGCGGCCACTGCTCACCGACCTCTACCAGGCGACCATGGCGCTGGGCTACTGGCGCGCGGGCCGGGCGCGCGAGCCCGCCGAGTTCGAGCTCTTCTTCCGCCGCTGCCCGTTCGGCGGCGCCTTCGCCCTGGCCGCGGGGCTGCGCGACTGCTTGCGCTTCCTGCACGCCTTCCGCCTGCAAGATGCAGGTACCCCCGTAGCCCCCTCCCCGCCTGGAGTCCCACCACCCAGGCAGCACCCTCCTGCCCGGCGAGTCCCCTTCTCGCGCCCCGACGAGGCCCATTCGGCGGGATAAGACGTCTCCGCCACGAGCTCCCCACTGCCGCACGCTCGCCCCAACCCACGCGGGCCTCTGTCGCCCACAGACGTGCAGTTCCTGGCCTCGGTGCTGCCACCAGACACTGACCCCGCGTTCTTCGAGCATCTCCGGAGTCTCGACTGCTCCGGGGTGACGGTGCGGGCCCTGCCCGAGGGCTCCCTCGCTTTACCCAGCGTGAGTGCGGGCTGAACGGGACGGAGGGGTGGGCCTGAGCGGGGCCGGGCGGCGCCCAGCTGACATCCTCCTCGCAGGTGCCATTGCTGCAAGTGTCTGGGCCGCTCCTGGTGGTGCAGCTGCTGGAGACGCCGCTCCTCTGCCTGGTCAGCTATGCCAGGTGGGACTGATCAGCCCGGGGCGCCACCGAGCTCAGACTTCCAGGGGACCCCCCCTTGCGAGTGTGGGCGTGGCTCCGAACTGTGTGGGTGGGACGCAGGGTCTCCGGTGGCCTTGTGACCCTAACCCAGGGTCCCCTGCTCCCCACAGCCTGATAGCCACCAATGCGGCGCGGCTTCGCCTGATAGCCGGGCCAGAGAAGCGGCTGCTGGAGATGGGGCTGCGGCGAGCTCAGGGCCCCAACGGGGGTCTGACAGCCTCTACCTACAGCTATCTAGGCGGTGAGGGTCAGGGGAGGGAGCTAAGGTTGGGGAAGGAGACTCGCCCCAGGGCCCCTTGGCCACCACCTGAAGCCCCCCAACCCAGCCTGGTGCCCTGGCCTAGGCTTTGACGCCAGCAGCAACGTGCTGGCAGGACAGCTGCGTGGTGTCCCAGTGGCAGGAACCCTGGCGCATTCCTTCGTCACTTCCTTTTCAGGCACTGAGGTGCCTCCTGACCCGGTGAGTACCCCTCTCCTTGGCTGCGCTCAAAGCCAGCCCTTGCCTGGGGGAGGGGACCCAGTTGCTGCCTGCACAAAGGCAGATACCATACCTAGACCACCAGCAGCTCGGGGAAGCTGGCTGGCCGCTGGCAGCACCCCTGCTCAGATCTTCAACCCCCGGGGAAGGAGGCCCCACCTTGCACTCTGGGTCCCCCATCCTTCACTGACCCCTCTCCCTAGATGTTGGCTCCAGCTGCTGGTGGGGGCCCCAGGGTGGACCTGGTCGCCTGTGTGGAGGCGTGGCTGGAGCGTGTGTGTGCCCACCTGGGGCTGGGGGTGCAAGAGCCTCACCCTGGTGAGCGGGCAGCCTTTGTGGCCTATGCCTTGGCCTTTCCCCAGGCCTTCCAGGGTCTGCTGGACACCTACAGTGTGCGGAGGTGAGGCCCAGGCAGCCCCCTGGGGGGAGGGGTGCTCAGCAGAGCAGCGGCAGCACCCCCATACCCTTGTCCCTGCCCGCAGGAGTGGTCTTCCCAACTTCCTTGCAGTAGCCCTGGCCCTGGGTGAGCTGGGCTACCGGGCCGTAGGTGTGAGGCTGGACAGCGGTGACCTGCTCCAGCAGGCCCAGGAGATCCGTGCGCACCTCAGGACCTCTGCAGCTCAGTGAGTCCCCGGGAGGGGCCTGGCCTGCTGAGAGACTCCCCGTGGGGCAGAGCGAGGGAGGGGCCGTGCCCTTCCCACAGTGAGGAGCTGTGAGAGCCTACCTCAGTGGAGGCAGTGTGGCCCTGGGGGGGTGCCACAGCCAGGTGGCTGGGGCAGAGTCTCCCGGGATGTGTGACTGGAGAGGGAGGGAGTCCAGGTGAATTAGAAACTTCTGAGGGGCTGCCCCTCCCCACCATTACAGGTTCCAGGTGCCCTGGCTGGAATCGGTCCCCATCGCTGTCAGCAACAACATTGACGAGGGAGAGCTGGCCCGACTGGCCCAGGAGGTGAGGTGGGGCAGGGGCGGGGCGGGGCGGGGGCGGGGCAGGCTCAGGGGCGGGGCGGGGGCGGGGCGGCTGGAAGGGCCCCTGCTGGGCGAGCTCAGTGCCCCCTCCCCTCCTATCCTCCAGGGCAGCGAGGTGAACGTCATTGGCATTGGCACCAGCGTGGTCACCTGCCCTCGCCAGCCTTCCCTGGGTTGCGTCTACAAGGTGGAGACAGGGTCTGGGCTCAGTGGGTTTGGGCCAGGGGCATCATGGGCTGGGATAGAAGGGTCCAACTCTCCCAACACCTCGTCCCCACAGCTGGTGTCTGTGGGAGGCCAGCCACGCATGAAGCTGACCGAGGACCCTGACAAGCAGACATTGCCTGGGAGCAAGGCCGCCTTCCGGCTCCTGGGCTCTGACGGTGAGGCCCTCCCACCCCGCTGGCACCCCTCAAGTCCCCAGGCCCCTACACTATTCCTGGTGTCCTTCCCTCCCGCACACACATAGGGTCCCTGCTGTTGGACCTGCTGCAGTTGGCAGAGGAGCCCCCACCCCAGGCTGGCCAGGAACTGAGAGTCTGGCCGCGAGGGGCCCAGGCGTCCCGTACCGTGAGACCAGCCCACGTGGAGCCGCTGCTGCGACTCTGGGTCCAGGAGGGACAGGTGACCACCCCACACACTCCCTTCGTCTTCACCTGCAACCTAAATCAACCCCTGCCCCGTGACCTTTTGCCAACCCCATCCTTCTCTCCCCCTGCAGCTGTGTGAGCCCCTCCCATCTCTGGCTGAATCTAGAGCCTTTGCCCAGCTGTCGCTGAGCCTTCTCAGCCCCGCACACAGGAGGCTGGAGCAGCCTGAGCTGTACCAGGTGGGTGGAGGAAGCAGCACCAGCCCTGTGTGCCCCCTACTCCTACTGCCACCCATTGTCCCTTCCTCTGCTCCCCGCAGGTGGCGCTGTCTGAGAAGTTGCAGGCCCTGGTGGCCAGACTGAGTGCCGGAGGCCCCCAGTGAGAGCCCCATGGTGGGGCTGCCTGAAATTAACACGAGTCACTCACTGTCCCCCACAACTGGTCGTGTGTCATTTCTTCACCTAGCCTGCTACTCACCGGCCCCCAGAGCCTTCGGGTGGGCTGGAGTTGGGAATCAGAGTGAGGGCTCATGCTTTCAGGAAGGGCCAGGCCTGGTCTGGGTGAGGAGACAGCTCTGTGCGGAGGCCAGAGGGTGGTTGGGAGCTAGGCCAAGGCGGGGGCTGTGCCAACTCGCGGAGCTGGACCTCAGGAGCAGATCTGAGCCTGGAGAGGGCAGGGCTGTGGGGACGGGGCGGACTTCGGCGTCCAGCCCGCAGGTGTGGCAGTTACTGCGGGAGGCCTCTCCCTGCTGGAGGCTCAAGCAGGAGCCATGGGGTGGGGATGAGGTGCAAGAAAGAGGGGCTCAGGGCTTCCTGTGTCCAAGGGTGGCTCCCACACCTGCCAAGGAAACTGCCCTGGGCTCAGGGTCAATGGGACACCTCAAGCTTCCCAAACCAAAGAGAAACCCAGGTGTGCCCTCCTGCTGCCAGCAGCTCTGCCTTGGGGACCCTGGGCTCCATATGTCTGGCTCTCTCCAGACATGGGCATCTGTCATGGGCAGCCCCGCCTGGGCCTTGGGGACCCAGTTCCTGACCTAGGAGCCCTCGGAAGGGAGAGGAGGGTGTCAGGGGCCTGCACTAGAGCTGCCGAAGAAGTTGGCCCGTGGTCCTGGGCCGGCTGTGACTGCAGGCAAGCTAGTCGGGTCTCTACCGGCTTTGGCAACGTCAGCTCCAGAAGACCTGCCCAGGAGAGGTTCTAGGCTGCACAGGATACAAGAAAGAGGGTGGGGCTTGGGCCTCTCCCATTTGGCGGCAGGAGGTGGCACAGGGACACCAACGTATGGGGGAGTGCTGGCTGGCTGGGGCGCTTCCCGGAGCACTTCCTCCTGCTCAGGTATTTGGCCCAACCGGCTCTACTGGTTCCTTGGGGTCAGGCTGGGCATTGCCTGCTGTGTCGCTGAGTTAGGGTGACAGTGGGGATTTGGGGCAGAGGCCTAGTTAGGCCAGCCCTGGGGAGCATGAGGCTTGGAGACACATACACACACACACACACACACACACACACACACAGCAAAACTGGGTCCCAGATACTCATAGGTCACCACTTAGCTGCGTACTCACTTCCTAGGTGCCAGGACCCAGGAACTCTGTGGTCCAGCACTGGGGGGAGAGGGCACCTCAGAACTGTCCATAACCCAGAGGGCACACCCCAGTAAGTCACCTGCAAGAGCCCTGGGAGGAGGCAGGTGCAGCTCCCCTCACTTGCTCCACCCCAGGGCTGCCAGAGCTCAGAGGTGGCGACAGCTCTCCCAGTCATGCCTGTCCCCAGGATGTCTGGCTGGGTTGGAATGCAGAGGGGACAGCCCAGGCCCAGGTCCAGGCTGGACTGCTTTAGGGCTGAATCAGGCCAGGACTCAGCTCGGGGCTGGGCTCAGATGTCTGGACCCTGCTAGGGACTCCTCAGGTTGTCCACACCTGCCCCGATGCCCCTGGCTCAGCCCCTGTTCAGTAGGGCTGGAGATCAGGGTCAAGGACCCTTCTTCCCCCCCGCCCTTGCAGACCCACCACCTCCTGGGAATCATGCCCCTCCCCCAGGGCCCTGGTGGGCAAAGCCAGCTCCCAGATACTTAGGCTTCAGGCTGGCTACTCAGCACCAACAGCCAGGGCAGGAGGACCTCTCACAAGCCCCCAGTGGGCACCAGGGTTGGGGAAACCTCTGTGTGGCTCCCCGACTCGCCCCACCCACAGAGATCACACATAGGTCACCACACCTGTCCCTGGTCCCGCCCCCCCCAGGGCCTGCTTCTAGGTCAGGCCTGGGCACAACTTCCTGAGAGGACCAGTGGCAGGTGCTGCAGGCTGGGTCCCCGCTGAGCAGCTCCCCGAGTGTGGCAGCCATGGCTGGGGGTGTGTGGGGCCGGGCCCGGGGAGCCCCTGTGGGGGCCCTAACCCTGGGAGCTCTGGCTGAAGGGATCCGGGCCAGTCAGGGACAGCCCATGAGACCCCCTTCCAAGGGCCCTCAACCTGAACCTGAGGCAGAGCCTGGGCACGTAGCTGCCCAGGAGCCCTGCTCCCCGCCCCCTGCGCAGGAGCCAGCCCCTGAGGGGCCCTCTCAGGTGAGTGGGAGGGAAGGGAGGCTGAGGGGACCAGCCTGGGGGGCAGGGGAGAGAGCTGGGGGAAGGCAGGGGGGCTCACTGGGCTGGGGAACAATAAGAAGGCACGGGGACTTTGTCGGGAGCTGGCAGGGGGCCTGGGGAGGAGAGCTGAGAGAAGCAAGGGCCTTCACACACCCTACCCACCCTGCCCTAGGCCCCCCAGAGTTCCCAGAAGGAGGGGGCCCTGGCTGACCTGGCAATGTACACGGCTGCCTGCCTGGAAGAGGCTGGCTTTGCTGGGACGCAGGCCACAGCACTCTCCCTGTCCTCAGCCCTGGAGGCCCAGGGGGAGCGGCTAGAGGACCAGGTCAGCCCCCACCCGCGTTCTGCCCCAGAGACTCCTGCCCCATCCCCTCCAAGGTTGGGGGGTTGGAACAAGCTCCCTGACACTGACACAGGCCTCTTTTGGGCTGCACCTGCCCAGTGGGAATACAGAGGGTAATGCTGGGGGTCAAGGAGGCCTGGCTGCTGACATCTGCCTCTCCACGCCAGGTGCATGCCCTGGTGCTGGGGCTGCTGGCGCAGGGGCCCAGCCTGGACGAGGGAAGGCCCCGGAGGGCCGCTTTGCGGGTGCTGAGTGCGCTGGCCCTGGAGCACGCACAGGACGTGGTGTGTGCGCTGCTGCCCTGCTCGCTGCCCCTGGACCGGTAATCCTCCACACAGCTGCCTTCCCCCTTCCCTCTTGGCATGGAGTCTTGCCTCATGGGGCAGATAGTGGAGCGGGCAGAACCTCCAAATTTCCTCCTCCACCCCGCCCCCCTCGGAGTCCTCGGTACTGGGTTCCTGACTTGGGGCCTGCGTTCACTTTCCAGGTCACCCCTGAAGTCCAGCCTGGGGGTGTGCGAGCCAGGTGGCTTCTGGGACCCAGGGCCCTGGCTCTTTGGTTTGATCCACCCCAGGAGAAGTTGTCTGATTTTATTCTCTATGTGATTGTGTATAATGCCAGGTTTGTCACTGTCGCTGACCTGAGAGTGTTCTGAGCGGACTGTGCTCTGTTGTGGTCTGCATAGGTGGCACTTATTTTATTCCTCTGGGATTGGCGGTGATATGGGGGGGAGGGGATGTTTTACCTGTCCCTCCTCCTGCTGGAGTCCTAGTGGCTGTCTCCACCCTGACCTGGGGTCCTGCAAGCCAGCACAGACCCTGCATCAGGCACCCTGTGCCCCCAGGGCGGCGGCCGAGCTGTGGCGCAGCCTGAGCCGGAACCAGCGCGTGAATGGGCAGGTGCTGGTGCAGTTGCTGTGGGCGCTAAAGGGCGCGGCTGGACCTGAGTTGGAGGCACTGGCGGTAGGTGACAAGCCAGCACTGCCAGGGGACTCCCCCTCACCGCTGGCCCAAGGGGGTGGGCAAGTCGGGCCAGAGGGAGACTGGGCGGCAGGGTCTTGCCTGAGTCACACACATCTGTAATGTCCCTCAAGTGCCTGAGGCTCTGTCCTCGTCCTGTTTGCGGTGAGCCTGAGCCTGGGTGGGCCACTTGTTCCACAGGCCACTCGCGCCCTTGGGGAGATGCTGGCTGTGTCCGGCTGCGTGGGCGCTACACGGGGCTTCTACCCGCACCTCCTCCTCGTGCTGGTCACGAAGCTGCACGAGATGGCCCGGGGCACATGCTCCCCTGACACTTCCAAGGTTTGGACCCCATCCCACCAAGGGCCACCGCACAGCCACGCCAGGTGAGGGTCTCACACTCGGGGAGGTGAGGGCTGGATCAGCGCCCTGTCCTCACTGCCCTCTCGCCCACTGCCCCCACCTCTAGCTGCACAGTGGAGGCTCTGAAGGCCTTGCTTACCGGGGATGGCAGCCGCATGGTGGTCACGTGCATGGAGCAGGCTGGAGGCTGGAGGAGGCTGGTGGGAGCCCACACCCACCTGGAGGGTGTCCTGCTGCTGGCCAGGTGTGGCGCAGGGGGTGGGGGAAGAGGCCAGGCATGAGGGTGGCCGGGTGCGGGCTTCTCCAGGGGTGAGTCCGTAAGCAGAGGGAGAGCTGCCATTTCGCCCCAACCCAGTGCCATGGTGGCCCACGCGGACCACCACCTGCGAGGCCTGTTCGCTGACTTGCTGCCCAGGCTACGCAGCGCCGACGACACGCAGCGCCTCACGGCTATAGCCTTCTTCACCGGGGTGAGCCCCTTTCCCAGATGGGTGACGAGGGGTGACCGTGGACTTGGCCCGTAAGCGGCACCACCAGCATCGGGACAGTGAGAGTCCTGACCGCGTGGCCCCCGCCCAGCTGTTGCAGAGCTGGCCCACCGCGCGGCTCCTGCAGGAGGAGGTGATTCTGGAGCGACTCCGCGCCTGGCAGGGCGACCCCGAGCCCACCGTGCGCTGGCTAGGCTTGCTTGGCCTCGGCCACCTCGCGCTGAACCGCCGGAAGGTGAGGAGCTGGGCCGGGCAGGACGGGACGGGGGTGCGAGCGGCTGCCCAAGATCCCTGCCTCCGCAGGTGCGGCACGTGAGCGCGCTGCTGCCGGCTCTCCTGGGCGCGCTGGGCGAACACGACGCGCGGCTTGTGGGCGCCGCGCTGGGCGCGTTGAGGAGGCTCCTGCTGCGGCCGCGGGCGCCGGTGCGGCTTCTGAGCACAGAACTGGGGCCACGCCTCCCGCCACTGCTGGACGACGTGAGCACTGCCCCGCCGCTCCAGGCCCCGCCCCACCAGGACACTCCCCTCTCCCCAGGCTCCCCCACCAGGTCCTGCTCCTGCCCCCAGACTGCGCCCCCAGGCAGCTCCCCTCCTGAGAGCCTCTCCCTCCTGGCTCCCCCTGACTGCATCCTCGCACGCAGGCTCGGGACCCGGTCCGCGCCTCTGCAGTCGGGCTCCTCGGGACCCTGGTGCGGCGGGGTCGGGGCGGGCTCCGGGTGGGGCTTCGAGGTCCCCTGCGGAAGCTGGTGCTGAAGAGTCTCGTGCCGCTGTTGTTGTGCCTGCATGACCCCAGCCTGGACGCTGCTGAGGTCAGCTGCTCCCGAGACTGTCCCACCGCTGTCCCCACCCAACCCCGCCCATCCCACGGGGCTGTGTCTCGGAAGATGGCCTGTCAGGGACTTGCCCGAGGGTCCCGGGTGCAGGCGTCATGGGCTCCCAGGTTTCTGGCCCTGGGCTTCTCCACCCCTCATCCTGGCCACACTCAGGCCACCTCTGCCACTTTCTGGACCCCTAACCCTGCTTCCGGTGTTCCAGAGCTCAGAGTGGACCCTGGCTCGCTGTGACCACGCCCTGCAATGGGGTCTGCTGGAGGAGATGGTCACTGTGGCCCACTATGACAGCCCTGAGGCCCTAAGTCGCATCTGCCACCGCATGGTCAGAAGGGGAGCAGTGACAGTGAGGGGGTGTGGTGAGCTGCCCACTCGGTCCAGTGTACACAGGGACCACTGCCCTCAAACTGAGTCTCCTCACTTTCCCAGCTGAGTTGGTAGCAGGTCTAAGACCTCCGGCCCTGACCCCTTGCTCTGGGGGCTCCCCAGGGGATCCCAGCCCCTGGGCTCACCTCTGCCATCTCCTCTCTCTGTGGGATTGGCTCTCCTGTCCTGCCATGAGCCCTTCTGTCCCCAGGTTCACTGGTACCCGAGCCACGTGCCCAGATTCCTGAGCCAGACCCAGGGCTACCTGCGGAGCCCACAGGACCACCTGCGCCGGGCAGCTACCGTGCTCATAGGTGAGGCAGTCCAGGCGTCTCACTATCTCTCCTACCCAGAGCTCTGGGAGCTGGGGGCGTGGCGCCAGCACTCACGGGTTTGCCTTGGTCCAGGCTTCTTTGTCCATCACACCAGCCCCAGCCATGTCAACCAGGACCTGCTGGACTCCCTGTTCCAAGGTGAGGACCAGCGTCGCCAGGGCATGGGGTCCTGGAGAGTGCCAGAGTGGAGTGGGTGGGAATGGATGGGTGGAGGGCCAGGAGTCCTGGGGCGCTTGGCAGTCCTGAGCCCTCCCGCCCTGCCTGAGCTGCCCTGTCCCCCTAGACCTGGGGCAGCTGCAAAGCGATCCCGAGTCGGCTGTGGTCGCCGCTGCGCAAGTATCTTCCCAGCAGGTGGCGCTGCTGGCCCGCGCTCAGGGCCCTCGGTGTCGCCTGCGCTTTCCCCGCCTCCGCCTGCGTCAAGCCCGTGCGGACCGGCCCCCGCCAGTCTACCCGGACAGCCCCTTCCGGCACCGGAGCGTCAGAGGCCGCTGGGGCTCCTCCACACCGGGTTGAGCTGCACCCGGCACCCCCCTCCTGGTGGGGGTTGGGGGTCTGAGTCGGGCACCCCTCCGCTCTGTGGCCAGTCCTGGCACACTCCACTGGAGGGGCACCCAGGGCCTAGTGCTGGATGCCAGTGTCTGCCCCCTCGAGGCACCGCAAGGCCTGGTGCGCACAAAGACTCCTCCAGGAGCTCACCACCGTGATGGCACGCCCCCTAGAGGGACAGCAGTGTTTCTGTCAGCACCATTTCACCCTCAGCCCCTTGCCTCTTGCACCTATTGGTCCATCTGTCCCCCACAGCCCTGTTGCTCTCCCAAGCCGTGGTCTGGTGAGGGACACTGAAGCTGGCACAGTCCTGGGAGCTGCTGCTCTTATAGGCTGCCTGCTTCTTGGGCCTCTGCCCCCTCCTGCCCGGGTTCCCTGGCTGTCTGGCCCCTGCTGGTCACCCAGCAGCTCTACACCGCCCACCAGGTGCCCTACTCCTTGCCAGCCCATGTCCTGGCCCAGGTTCTGTCTGCTCAAAAGACATTGACCTGTTCCCCTGTCCACACCTGCTGCCCCCCCAGCCTGGCACCATTTTCAGACGCCCCCCACTCCTGTTTATTGTGTCAGATCCCATCTGAGCCTTCTCCACAAGGCAACCCCTGACCTCCCTCTCCACTGGACACCACAGGCCTGGGATTAGGTGTGGGGTGCCGCCATCTGCACCCCTACCACACTGCGCCTTCGCGCCAGGGTTGGGAAGGAGGCGTGACTGGACATACAGGGAAGAAGTCCCTGCAGATGCCACCCAAGTTGTGACCAGGCCCCTCTGGGCCCTCACCCCGGCAGGTTCCGCCACCAGAATGCCCATCCTGAAAAGCCCTTCTCCCCTGAGCTGCCGCCTCACACGGGCCTTGACTCTGAAGGCTGGGCTTTGTCCCTCCAGACTGGGGACACCTCGAGGGCAGGCCTGGGGTTCTGCCTGCCCCCTATGGAAAGTGTCTGAAGTAAAGACCTGTGGATCAAATGGGTCTGGCATCTGTCTGGGGCGTGGGTCATGGCCAAGAATGGCGTTCTGATGGACAGTGCCTGGTCCAAGATCGAGCTCAGGCTGGGATTGTGGGTAAGGCAGTGTGTGGGCAGGAGGAAGGGGTCAGAGTCAGGCAGGTTCAGGGTGCAGGCGTGTGGCCAAGTCAGATAGGGTTTATGAGTCAGGAAGGTGGTGGGGTCTCGTAGGTCTTCCCAGGGCAGGGTAGGGTGAGGCCAAGGGCACAGTCTGTGAGGAGCCAGGCTCATGGCTTAGCAGTTCGGATCCTACAAAGCAGATGTCAGACAGATTACACTACGTGAAAGGCGTCAGGGGTATGCTGCGCGAGCCAGGAGGCCCTCAGGCCCCCATGAAGGAGACAGAAAGGGAAGGGAAGGAGGTAGTGGGCTCATCCTGGACACCTGTGCTGGCTTTGGGGCTTCTCAAGACAGTCCCCCATCAGGGAGCCCGCAGCTCTCAGGACCGGGGGCCCCCCTGCAGGCCTGGGTTTCCAGCCTGCCGTCAGGGTCTGTGAGGAGCCTGGGGCTGGGCACACAGTAGGAGCGTCCTGGGACCCCTCAGTGGCCGCCCCCGCTCCTTGCGGTCTAGGAGCCAGCCCCGGAGTGAGCATCCATGCCCACTTGTCCCACCAAACACGCTTGTCCTCACCTCAGAGAACAGCTGGACAGGCCAGCGGCAAACCCTCAGTGGTACACGCATCATGGGGGCCCGGCAGGCAGCACCCCGCCCCTTCCCACCCCACTTCCGTGGGGCCTGGGAGCCCACAGCCCACCCTGCAGCAGCTGTTTGGAGCCCAGGCTGTGTGTTGCATAACAACACAGCGGCCCACTCATGGTCATGCGCCTCCCCTCCCACTATGGCCCCTGCCCCGTCGCTGGCAGTCCACTGTTTGTCCTGCCTGCTAGGCTGAGGTTCAAGCCAAGCCCACATAGCATGAAGGCCAGACTGTTGCTGGGCCCTGGGAGTGTGACCCTTCTCGGGGACTTCTGTGCTGGGGGGAGCAGTGGCCTGGTCCACCAGAGGCTGCCTGTCCCCCTGACAGTGCCGTAGCCCTGCCCCCTGTGTTTTCTGTCTAGTCTGTGGGCAGAGAGCCCATCCGCTGGGGCGAGCATCTGAGCACTTCTTTCCATGTGCAGCACTCCAGCATTGATGTTGACGCTCAAATATTCCCATGTGGGCTATGTCCCTGGGGACCTCAAGGCTTCGGTGGGCCTAGGTCCCAACAGCCGCCAGTCAGATCCTCCAGTGAGGCCTGGGTGGGGCCTGTCCAGGACCCCTTTCCCCTTGGCCAGGAGAGTAGAGTGTCAGGGCCCCAAAAGTGCTGCTTCTGTACCTGCTCATTTAATGCTTTCTGATGGCCGGGCTCTTCCAGTCCCACTCACGCTGCCTTTGCCTGTTGGTCACCCTAACCAGGGTTCCCACAGGAGGACCATGGGCCCTGGAGGGACAGATAGGCCTGAGACGCCTCTGGGTTCCTCACTGTGTGTGTGGGGGGTTCCTGTAAGTGGATCTGGGATGTTTGGGGGGGGCACTGTCTTTTTTTTTAGCCATTTTTTTTATTAGTTTCCGGTGCACAAGACAAAGTAATACTTAGAGGTTTATCATTTCTATCCCTCACACTGTGGACCCCCCGCCCCCCATCCACTACCCCTCTGAGGCACTGTCTTTTTTAATTTCACTGTTGAGCTCAGGTTCTAGGTCTGCGTGGGGTTTGATGTCCCAGCCACAGCCGGACCTTCTGTCCCTCCTCTTGATGGAGTTGTGAAGCTGTGTGCTCCTACAGTGCTCCAATGGGCCAGTGCTTCCTCGTCCCACCGAGGAAAGGCAGACTGCCCCCGGCTGCCCCAGTCCCAGACACGTGGAAAGTCCCCACTGATCAGCTGCCAGGCCCACCTTGGCCACTCCCCCACGCAGCCCCGGCATGCTCTGAGTCCTGCCACTCTGCTGGGAGGCCTACTCTCGGGAGACTCTTACCGCCGAGCAGATGTGTCTGGATGAGACGCAGACCCAAGGCCAGCTGCCCTGGAGAGGGTCACTGCTTCTCCACGAGGCCCCAGGAGCTTAGGGTCTGTATGCCGGTTAGCCACACATGCTCTACCCCTTCTGCAGCCCCCCACCCCCGGCCAAGGATGGGCCCCCTACCAGCAGCAGTGTGTTCTCAAGTTCCTTGAGGCAGAGACCCATCCTGCTGGAACTGCTCTGCTGGAGCCTTTCACAGGCCAGCTCACTGGAGAGGAGCCAGGGGTCCGGCCATGCATGGCCAGGTCCAAGCACAGGGCAGGCTCCCCTTGGCCCTGTGGCGTGACAGGCTCGAGACCATGGGGGAGACACCTGCTCTCAGCCCCTACGTCCCTCCTCATCCTGTGTGGGCAAGTCCCTGCCTCTGCCCCCTATCCCAGGTCTAGGAACCCTCAAAAATTCGCTGATCCATCTTCCCTTTGTAGGTCGAATTTATTGGCTTTCCCCAACTCCCGAGCCCTGTGGTGGATGGGCTGCTTGGCTGGGTTTGGGCTCTTGCCTTCCCAGGGCTGGCAGCTGGGTGGGCATGAGCTCTGCTCCCCTGGAGAGCAGCCCAGGCACTAGGTCCGCAGGCTAGCAGAGTTGGCTCAGCATTAACAGCAGAGCCAGACAGGCATAGAGTGCACACGTGCAGCCCTGGGCCTCCGGCTTCCAGCACACCTGGGGGGCGCCCACCTGCAGCTCCAGACCACACTCCTCCAACAGGACCCAGGTGGGCGCCTCCGAGCCCCAGCTGCTGCCCAGGAGCCCAGGCGGCAGGGACACGGCCCCGCTCTCCTTCCATGGGACGCTCTGCTCCAAAAGGCTCTCCACCTGCCAGGACAGGGTGGGATGTTGTCAGTGGGGCCCCCAGGCATCCAGCGCCCACCCACAGTACCCCCTCCCAGAGGTGTCCAGTTTCCATCCCACAGGGCCCACCCTTTCCCCCACCATCTGCGCCCTCTCACCAGCTTAAATGGCTCCATCAGGGCCCGGGCCTCCAGCATCTGGGCCAGCAGCACATGCTGGGTTTCACTCAGTGCTGGGGAGAGACCTTGGGTAAGAGAAGTTCGGGAAGGCCCAGCTGAGCAAGCCCATATCCCTGCCCACTACCTGCCAGGGCCCTCACCTGCCAGCGCTTCCAGTAGGTAGAAGATGGGGCTAGCGAGCTCCTCTACTAGCGCTCTGCAGGGGAGCACCAGGCACTCCAGGATGGCGCCAGCTGGACCAGGCAGAGGCTCCACCTGCCCGCAGCACTGGCCCTGCTCCAGCTTGGGGGAAGGGGGGGCAGTGAGCCTGGATGGCCTGGGGCAGGCCCCGCCCACCCCACCCACCCTCCCAGTCCCAAGTGGCTTGCTCACCGCCTCCTCCAGGACCTGTAGGGCCTCCTGGTCCCGCAGGACCTGCCCGAGGGCCCCCAGCAGCTGCCCACACAGCATCTTAGAGAAGTTCTCCAGGCCCTTGGCACAGCTCATCACCTCCATCTTCAGGCCCTGGAAGTCTTCAGTAGGCACCAACCAGTCCTTGGTGGGCCCGTCTGTGGGGACAGGGCTGGCATTGCCTGGGTGCCCATAGGGCCCTGGGGAGCCTTGGTCAGGAAGAGGAGACCCCCAGGGGACCCCAGGGGTGGTCAGGAAGGTACTGACCCGACAGGATCTTGAGGCGGTCAGAGATGGACTTGATCACGGTGGAGAAGGTGGAGGACTCCTGGGGCTGGTCATCTGGCCGGGCAGGGCAGGGCTCGTCAGCGCAGTGTGTGGGCGCCCGAGCCAGAGAGAGCTGAGGCCTTCCCTGAGCCCTGACAGCCCCTCACCACCACCCCGTGCTGGTGACCAGGGCAGGAAGCAAGGCCATGCCCAGCTGGTGTCAGCCCGTGCTGTGCCACCCTTGCGTGCGTGCGTGCACACATTCCCAGCCTTCGGGAACCTCCCGGCTGCCCCTATGGAGGCAAAGGCCTCAGCTGCCAGGAGCTCACCCCCCGCCCAGGCCGTGTGGGGGCCCCACGGGCCTCACCTGCCTGGGACGTCACAAAGGTCTTCTGCTTCTTGTTTGGGATGAAGTGAATGTCTGGCAGCGTGTGGGAGCAGAGGTGGGGAGGCAGGTTGAGGGGGCTCCCGGCCTCCCCTCATCCCCTGAGGTTCCCCTGCACAGTTCCCGCAGTGTCCCCCAACCACCTCCACACCAGAGCACAGGACCCTCGGCCACCCAGGAAGCTGTGCAGCCAGATGTGCCAAGCACCCCCAACCAGCCGGTGGCTCTTCCCAGGCCTCCCTGCATTTTTGCCACAGAGACTGGGCCCCAGGAGTCACCCCAATGTCAGCTCACCCAACTCAGAGCCAGTAATCACGAGCTGGGCCACCCGGAATGCGAGAATGCTGCCCGAGGGGATGGTGACTGTCTTCTTCTGGCTCAGGTGGCCCTGGCCCTTGCCCTGAGGGGTAGACCTGGGCTCAGGCGTGGGCTGCTACAGGGGTCTGCCTAGGCACACTGCCCTCCTGCCCCATGACCCTTCCCTGGACGTGGCCCAGGCTGCACACCTGTAAGCACATGACTCCAGGCAGCGCAAACTGGCCCGAGCCCTCCCGTTTGTGGGTCCGCGTGACCTCCACCTCCTTCTGTGTCTGCAGCACCTCAGTCACCACAAACACGTCGTCCCCATGAGCCCGAAGCTGCTGCAGGACTTTGTGTTCGGGCTGCTGCAGGCGCCTGTGGCGGGTTACAGGAAGGCCAAGAGACTCACGGTGCAGGTGCGGGGCACCAGCCCTGTCCCACCTCTGCAGGGAAGGGACAGCTTCCCTCTCCGGGACCTAAGCCTTTGTGCCCATCAAGGCAGGGGGGTGACAGGGCCAAGGGGACCGGGACCTCTGTGGGTGCCCAGGCGCGGGTGGCTGTCATTCCCGTCCCAGGTGCTCCCGACAGTGTCTGTGGATTGGTGGGGTGCAGTGGAGGTACCCAGCCCTCAGCCAGCTGCTCACCAGGCCGCTGCTGTCCTCCACTCCCTGGGTTCATTTCAAGTCCCCACGCTGAGGTCTGCTCCACTGGAGCAGCCAGTCTCCTCTCAGCAGCCTAGGGCTCAGTCTGACCCAGACCCCCTGGGCCGTGCCTGGCCGCCCGTGCCCTCAGGGTGCAGCCCCCAGGACCTCTGCAGCCTCCTTCCCCAGCGCGCTGGTCCCAGCACGTCCCTGCCTCTGGGACTTTCCTCTCACTGTGCTGACCCTCAACGTGGCACAGACACGCTGTGAAGTCATGACCCCATGGCTAGCGGGGGTCAGCAGGGCCCGGCCCCTGAGGCCCCACCTCTCTTGGAGCATGGCCACCCAAGTGTTGGGGCTCACTCGCAGCGTGGACACGTTCATTGAGGCACTGGAGCTTCCGGACACTGCAGCCCCACCTGCAAATGTCCCCTGTCCCGGGGTCACCAGCTCCACGCTGCCCTGCAGCTTTCCGTCCACAGCATCTTGGAAGTGGAAGTGGCCGACACACTCGACAGCTGGAGCAAGGCCAGAGGTGAGGCCCCATCCTGCTGGCCGTGCCTGTCCCACCCAGGGAAGGGACCTTTGAAAAGGCCCTGCCCTCTGAAAACAGACAGCCCAGAGGCCCAGAGCAGGTGGCATCCTGGCCTTCCCGCTCCCCTCCCAGCGGGACTCCGACTCAGTGCCAGGGTGGGTACCTGGTTCCGGGATATTGGGCTCCAGGATGTCCCTGATGGACAGGTTGACACATACGTAGCGGGGTCTCCAGAACCATGAGCTGGAGGACTTCCTGCCCAAAAGGCAGTAGGGCTGGAAGCTGGTGGAGTTCCGAAGGCTGCTCGTGGGGATGAGCTCCCCACTGTGGTCCAGTTCCCGCACCACGCTCTTGACCACCCCCTCAAAGGCCGACGCCATGCTCCTGGGGGGGCCAGATGGGTCAGGCGTTACACCCCGGGGCTGGAAGCAGGGGTGGGGATGGGGCGCGGCGGGTATTTGGATGCCTCCAACATGGGGAGCTCTTCCCCTCCAGAGACACACTGCATGGCCAGTCCTGGGATGCTCTGACTGGCCAAAAGCTCCTGGCCCTGCCCATTACCCAACACAGGAGGAAGCAGAGTGTCCACCCTGTCATCCACTAGTCCCTTCCTCCAAGGGACTGTGAGCCCCTCCCGGCGGGGATGTCATTCACAATGACATCAGGCCATTCACACCCTCGGTTCTGGGACCAGAGTGCCTACACGAAGCCCAAGAAAGCCCTGGACGACCAGTCGTAGGGGCTACTACCGAGGCCTCCGCCACTTTGTCAGCCCAATGAGGCTTAGGCTGCCACCAAGGGAAGGCAGAGCAAGGTGGGGGCCTTGGGTCACCCCCAGGCCAATGGTCTACCTGCTGTAGCAGCTGTCTCTGTGGCTGGTGTTCTGAGGGTGGGGAAAGAAATATAAACCACCACCTCCTGGGTGCTCGACACAGGGTCCCAAAGAAAGACTCAGCCAGAGTGTCCCCAGCTCCCAGGCATGTCCTCTAGGGCTTTCTCTGTGCCCAGAGCTTCATGAGCCACTTGTCAGAGGCTGAGGCATCAGGAGTCAGAGGTAAAAGCTGGCCAGAGCCAGCGCAGAAGACCTGGGCCCAGAGAAAGGACTGGCCAGTCTCACTCCAGGAGAAGGCCTGAGTCTCAGTGCTGGTTTGAAATTGGAGCGGGGGGCAAAGGGACACCTGAAGGGCCCACTCCACAGTCAAGCCCAAACCCAGCTGAGGCTGGTGACGGGGCTTCCCCAAGCGGACCTGGGATTGTGGGGAGTCCTAAGAGGGTGCTGGGACCAGGTCACCGCCCAGAAGGGCCAGCACCCCCCACCCAGTGCAAGAGGGACCACCCAGGCGCCAGGGGGCACAGGGCTGAGCTCACCGTGACTGGCGCCCAAGCTCTGGCCTGCAAAGCTAGGCGAGGCCACGCTGGGCCGGGTCGCGGCGCCTGTGCCCTGGAGCTGCTGAGCGCGCACCAACCGCGGGTTGCCCAGACCCAAAAGTGAAACCGGCAAACTGAGCTTGCGCCACACCCGATGCTCCCGGAAATTGCCCGCGAGCCACCCCCTACCTTCCCCCCCCTTCTGCCCGCCCACTGCACTCCTCTGCCGTTTCTTTCTCAAAACTCTGGGCCATGGTGGAGGGGCTGAGTGGACATTTCTCCAAAGAAAAAGTACAGATGGCCAACAAGCCCATGCAAAGGTGCAAATCAAATCACGGTGAGATGCCCCTTCACACCCGCCAGGGACTGGTGGGAAAGAGCTAAGAGCAGGGGAGGGGAGGGAGGGAGCGAGACTGGGTGGGGGGGACACTCCCGCAGCCACTGCACACCCCATCCAGTCCACTCCTAGGTGTGTACTCAGAAATGAAAACATGTCCATGCAAAGTCTGCTCTCACGTCCGTGCAGCGGACTCATAACAGCCCCCAACGTGGAAACACCTCCATGTCCACCGACTGATACACGGGTGAACGAAATGGGGTAAATTCTCATGGGGAAGACATGAAAGGCTGACATTCTGCTGCAAAAAGGAGTGATGTTCCCACATGTGCTACAACACAGATGAGCCCCCAACCACTATCCTGGGTGACAGAAGCCAACTCCAAAGACAGCATATCACATGATTCACACACACCAAGTACCCAGGAAACATAAAGTAGGTGGATGGCACCAGGGCTGGGGGAGGGGGAGGGAGTGACAGCTAATAGGGGTGCAGTTTGTCAGGAGTTGATGAAATGTCCTCAAGTTAGTGGTGGCGATGGTTGCACAGCTGTGAATATGCTAAAACCCATGGAGCTTTATATTTAAATGGGTGAATTGCATGGCATGTGACTTACATCCCAAATCTGGAGCCAAGTGACAACATCCAGGCCCATCACCGGCTCCTCGGCGCCCTCACAGTCCTGGGTCACATGCGAACCATGTCTGGTGCAGGCAGCGTGTCCCCACATCCTTCCTTCCCCTCCACATCCTGCCTGGTGGCCCTTAACCTGTGACACCTGGGCCACACCAGGGCTGGCCTGCCAGCCTGAGACACCCTGAAAGCTTTCCCACACTCAATCACATGATCAGCACCTGGGCCAGGCACGCTTCCCGTGAGGCTGGCACAGAGAACCAGACGAGGCCTCTGCCAGGCAGAGTGGCTGCCAGCACCCAACGCCAGGCCTGGGACGGTGATTTCCTGTGCTGCGTCCTGGCGAGTTGTAGCTGCGGTGGCTAGAAGGGCCGATTCAGACAGGAAACATGATCTCACGCAAACACAACTTCCCATCAGGCGGGCTCAGGCCATGGTCGGGGGGCAGGGGGCTGGTCTGTTCCAGGGCCGGCCTGGGCTCTCTAAAATTGGTTCTCTCTTCACGCTGGGGCCTCAGGTACCGGCCTGAGGAGCTCTGGGGTGGTGGGTGCCCATCCCAGCTCTGGTCCCGCCCCTGGAGCCATTGGCGGCTGTGATGGCATCCTTGCGGTGATGGCAGGAGGCTCTAAGAGCCGTAGTGGGGCTGAGTGGTATACATGTGCAAGTGTCTGCATGTGTGTATGTATGTGCATGTTGTATGCACACGTGTCTGTTCACATGTACGTGTATTGTCTTGTGTGGTGTGTTTGTGAGTGTATACTTATATGTGATGCATGTTTGTGAGTGTGTGCATGCCTGTACGGCTGTGTGCTTATGTGTGCGTTGGGGGAACCTCCTGGTGTCCTCCCCCAGCTCAGCCTGCTGCTCCCTGCTCCCCAGGCAAAACTCTGCCGGGCCTGTTTCCAGTCCCATTGCCTCTTATCTCCATCCCTCCAGCAGGCAGGCTCCAGGCCAAGGTCAGGCCGCCTCAGCGGGGTAACCTCACTGCGGGTTTCCAGTCCTGCTTTACTTTCTCAAAGGCCTTGACTGCGCATGGGAAAATAGGGTGGAGACGGTGGTGCAGCCCCAGGGATTCGGTCTGAGGCAGAGGTGCCAGGCAGATGCCGTCCACATGGCACCTGGGGATGGTGTGGCACACTGCACCCACCTGCCTTGAGGCAGTGACCTGGGGCTGGGTGGCTCCAGAAGCCGCTTGGCTGGTGCAACTTCTTATTCACGTTTTCAGTTCTGTAGCTGTAACCAAAACAAGAGGGGCTGGGCTAGGAGTGTGGTGGTGTAGCCTGGGCTCTTGACTCACAGAGGACAGAGGTCAGCCTGTGAGGACAGGAAGTGTGCCTGCTGGGGAGAAAAGAGGAAGGAAGGGACGTGGGGCTGGCGCCGAACCCCATTCTCACCCCCCCTCCCCGTGGTACCCACGATCGAGTACATCTTGACAGCCAAACACTATGGGGTGACATGATGTCCTCCTCACAGCCACCGTATGTTACACGGAGGTGGGTGAGGTCACCCTGGGCAAGGTCTGGGCAGTACTGGGGGTCCTGGTTTAAGGAGGATACCCTGTCCCCAATGGCGAGCTGTGAGCAGGGACTCGGAGCCTGGCTGGAGAAGGAGCAGTCAGCAGCCTGGGCTGGCTCTAAGGAAGAGAAAGCACACTGCCACGGGCCCTCTGTCGCTCCACCACCCGTGTAAGGGGCTGGCGCCCCGCCAAGCACACTGGGAATGCAGCAGTGGCAGGCAGTGTCCCTGGGAGGGACAGAGCAGGTCATTAAGATCCCAGAGATAGCCCCAAGGGCACACTGGAGGGAGCAGCTGGGTGACACTACGGAGGAAATGGGGACAGTGGCTTAGGGAGGGGAGTGAGGCAGCTGGGAGCCAGCCGGGAAGGTGCAGTAGAGGCCAGGACGGCGTGAGACGGGGTGGGGAGCAGCGGGCAAGAGGAACCCAAGCACGCTTCATAGGCGGGCCGGGCAGGCACCATCCCAGACCGAGTCGGAGGCGAGCCAGGCCTGGGGACCGGGCCACAGAGACGCGGGAGGGGCGCGCCGGCGGGGCAGTGGCGGGTGTCGCTGGCTGTGCGATAGGAGCCGGGACAGACTTCCGAGCGCGAGTCGGAGCAGCCTGGGGTCCGCCCCACCCTGTGCCGGCCTCGGGGTGACACTCCGGCGTTCCCCAGGTGCCGGGAAGTCGGCGCCCAAGCCCTCCATAGCCCCGCCAGCCTTGACACCTTTTCTCCCTTTCCCTGCCTCGCCTTCACCCCCTTCCCACCCAGCCGCTATCCAGCCCTGCGTGCGCCCACATCTGTGCGCGTCTCAGGGGGCCACCTGGAACCCGTGCCCGGCAAACAGCTCTGCAGAGCGTCCCTGGCGCCGGAACGCGATGTGGTCGGGATTAAAGAGGCACTGGCCCGGCTGCGGCAGCAGGGTAAGGAGGGTGCTGAGCGTGAAGTCTCAGGGCCCTTTCCTTTGGGGGGTTGAGTTGCAGTCCCCCCACCCGCCGCTAGTGCTGGACTCTCCGGGCGCAACCAGGGGCGGGTACCGGGCTGCCCTTCGGGCTGCGGCTCCGACAGGTGGTCCGCAGGCCCTGCCCAAGGAGAGCTCAATCAGCGTTTGGCAGGTTGCTGGGCAGCCAAGCAAGCTCCTGGCCCAGGCGGACCCAGAGCAAGGGGTCTCGCGTTCTGATGCGCCCCAGGAGTCAGGAGGGGCGTGGGCAGCAGGAAGGCCCGGCATTGTTGAGGGTCTGGGGAAACTACCCCAGCAGCTCTGGGTCACCCCGCGGCTCAAGGGAGGGGTCCAGCGCAAGTGGTTATAAGTCCCCATCATCCAGGCCCTACTTCCAGGTGCTTTTCCCTGGCACACTGCTCCCTGTGCTTCTTCCTTTTGGGGTCCCCTGCCCTGAGGCCTGCTGCGACCTGTCTGGCTCCCTAGGCTTTCTGCCGGCCAGCCAGCGGCACAGAACCATTCCATACCCCAAGTGGGCCTCTGCTGGAGGAAGCGGCCCCCTTGGTCCTGCTTCTGGTGTTCTGAGCCTGGCTGCTCTGTGTCCCAGCTGGAAGAAGCTGGTGCTCTGGAATCCAGGCCTGGGACAGGGGGCGTGTCTTCCACAGCAGGCAGGATGCTCTCCTAGGTTTGCCCGGTACTAGGGCATGTGGAAGACTGTCCTGATGAAATTCACACCATCCGTCCACCGTGAGCTCTGAGAGCCTCATAGAAATGCCTTGATGGAGGGAACAGCAGACCAATAGCCTTTTCCAGAAGCTTCTGGCTCAGAGTCTAAGGATCAGCTTTGCAGTGAGGGTCGGTGAGGGAGGAGATAATGGAGGGAAGGGGGGACCTACAGGGGCCTCGAGGTCAGTTCTCTTCCACAGTCACTTCCTGCTCCCCTCCCTCTGGGATAAGAGGCGAGGGGGTCATCCATGGAAGAGTGGTCCCAGCCTGCCAACCACCTGTTCCCACCTGAGGGCCTGGTGATGAGTCCGGTCACCTGACTCCCACCTGGATGCTGACCTTATAGAAGGCAGGAGGGAGGAGTTCCCCAAGGGAGGGGCAGGCTGAGACACAGAGATGGGGGCAGATAAACGTAGGAAGGATTTGACGTTTTGTGCTGGTCTCCCATACAAATGCGTTTGATTTGGCTACATTGCATTCTCTTGAATGACGCCTCCACCCCCTTCAGAGAGGCTGGTGCCCCTGGGGTGGGCTTCTGTGGTGCGTCTGGAGAGAAGTGGGGTGTGGCAAGGCCGAGGGCACACCTGGGCTGGGGGGCAGCGGGGGGGGGGGTCAGAGGGAACAGCTTGCAGCTCCGGAAGGAAGGCTGCTTGGGCTGCCTTGCGGAGAACCCCCTGCACTCCCGCAGAAGAAAAGAGCCGGAGGCTGGGTGTGGGAGAGCAGGGAGTGGGAGTGGGACAAAACTCCCGTGAGGGAGGGGAGGGAGAAGTCCACCGCCCAGTTCTCCCAGCACCTGGGATGTCAGGAATCGTTCGTGTGCTGAACGCCTGTCATTGTGTGCGGAGACTGGGGAAGGAACCGCGCCGCGGCTAGGATGCGCTCCGGGCCTCGGCTCCTCGTCCAGTCTTCAGGGACCGAGAGCCCGAGGCGGAAACACCGGCCAGCAGCCCCCGCCATCGTCTCCTCCGCGCTCGGTAGTGACGTCTGCCCCTTTCCTCGCTCTGTGCGTCCCTTTCCTCGCTCTGTGCGTGCCTGGCCCCGCCGCCCGCAGGCGTTGCCAGGGCGACGGTGCGTCGCTCTCCGCCCGGCGGCCGCCCCGGCCGGGCCGCATGCGCAGTCTCGGAGCCTCCCGCGCGCCTCCTCGCCCCGCCCTCCGGGACACAGTCGCGTGGCGATGACGTCCCGGGGGCCTGGCCGGGCGTCTCGGACTCCGGAGATGGAGGAAAAGGAGCTGTTACGGCGGCAGATCCGCCTCCTGCAGGGTGGGTCGGGCCGGGCTGGGGTCGCCCGTCCGTCGTTCCCCTCACCGCTCGGCGGGCTCCCGCCGGCCTCCCCAAGGGAGTGGCTCTCTCCCCGCCGTCTCGACGGCCAGGTTGGGTGGGGTGGGCCGGTAGGGAGGGTGAGGCAGGAGGTGGGGGACGTGGAGGGGCCTCCGGGCCGCCCGGCTCAGCCCCGCTGCCCGGCTGTCGCCCTTAGGGTAGTGCGGGCCCTTCCGGCGCGGGGCGGGGGTTTAGTAACCGGCGGGAGGCGGCCCCCCACCCCCACGGGCGTCCCCCAGCCCCTGGCCCCAGACAGTGGGGCGGAGGGCTCTGCTGCAGCGCGGCAAAGCCCGTCCGGGCGAGGGGCGTGTGTGTCCTCCCCTCCGGCGACGCCCGTGTTGACACTTCACCTCGTACAGCCTCACTCCTTGAGATTCCAGGCCCAGACTCCCAGGCCTCTTAAGGACTTGGAAAGTGTGTATGGGGGAGAGTCTAGGTGTGCGACCCCGCTTTTGGGTCACTTCTTGGGCTTCCATCATACCTGCCTTGAGGTGTCACCAGGTCTGGACGTGGCTGTCTTTGGGTCTGGGGGCAGGACCTGTGTTGGGGGAGAGCTGTACTGGCGGGCTGGCTACTGGTTTGTTGGTTCAGTTGTAATGCCCTGGAACCCTGCGTTGTCCCAGCCCAGGCCTGTGCCCCTCCGGCACCAGGACAGCTCTCCAGGGGCTTCCTCGGAAGAGTCCTGTGAGGGTCGTGTCAGTCCATTGCACCGGGGCTCTGCATGATCGAGCCTCTCCTTTCCTGAGGGGAGGAGGGTGACATTCTTGTCAAGTGTTGAGTGTGCCCAGGGGTGTCAGTTGTCTTACACTCATTGTCCTGTGTGCCAGGCAGGGAGCTCATTCATGTGCAGTCTTACCCCCTTTCCATCGGTGGGCAAGCCAGAGGGCCTCCATGGCTGGCCGGCCCCCTTTTTGTTGAGGCGTTACAGCATGGGGCCTTGGTGGTCTCGTCATGTTGAGTGACTCTTTCCCTCAAAGGATTGTGCACCCAGAATAATATTCCCAGCAAATAGGGGATATTATGCCACAGGGGTGCATTTTCAAGACCAGCAGCCTGAAATAGGACTGAAGTAGAACTGATGGGAAAAGGCTCATGGAGGACAGGCCTAAGAGATTTAGGCTGAAGTGTCAGGGGTTCTCAGGCAGCAGGGGCTGCTCCTCCTGCACCAGGACTTGGGTTCAGGAGTGAGGAGGTTCTGTGGGGTGTCTTGTTAGCTGAAGCCCCTCCAGGGGATTGTGGCTGATTTTCCTCTCACCTCCTGGTTAAGCTTGTGATTCTGTCTTCTCAGGTTTGATCGATGACTACAAAAACCTCCATGGCAATAGCCCTGCCCCAGGCACGTCCGCTGCATGCCGGTGGCAGCCACCAGCCTACAACAGCAACAGGGCCTTCAGCGCTCGCTACCCTCGCCCCAGCCAGAGGGGCTTCTCCCTGAGCCATGGGCCTGCCTGGCGCAACAAGTACTCCCTGGTGAATCGGCCCCCGGGCTCCTCAGACCCGCCCGGTGACTGTGCTGTGCAGCCAACCCTCGGGGCTGGGGGCGGCCAGGGTCCCCACCCCCAGCAGTGTGTCCTGGAGAGGCGGGTCCAGCTCAGTCCAGATCAGAGTATGGTCATCAGAATCAAACCGCCATCGAAGCCGGGCTTGGTGAGCACTGCAGGAGTCCCGCAGGGCTCCTCAGAAGAGTGTGAGGACCCGCCCTGGAGTGACGCCAGGCCTCAGGAAGGTGAGGGCGAGCCCCCTGGCGGGCAACGGCAGCCCTCAAGGCCAGGAAGAGCCAAAGGGACCTGCAGCACAGAGGACCCCCTCCTGGTCTGCCAGAAGGAGCCTGGCAAGCCCCGGGTTGTGAAGTCTGTGAGCAGTGTGAGTGACAGTGCCTCGGAGCCCCGGCGGACAGTCAGTGAGAGTGCAGTGTCGGTCCAGGCGCGCTTCCTGCCCTCCACCCAGCCCCAGCGCAGCAGCGTGGCCCTGGCCGGCAAGCTGGGCTCTCCCCCTGTGTCCAGGTGTGTTGCACAGCTCCTTGGGAGTGGGGCAGTGGATGCCAGCCACCCGGCTCAGCCAGTGTCCTCTGGTGCGGTGGCAGGCCCAGCTAGAACAGCTTCCGGCCCAAGGCAGGCCCGGGAGGCCTCCCTGCTTGTGTCTTGTCGAACCAACAAGTACCGGAAAAACAACTACAAATGGGTGGCTGCCTCGGCAAAGAGCCCCCCGAGCCCCTCGCAGGGCCCTCAGTCCAGAGCGGCTGCGGAGAATGTGTGCACGGCCCCCTCTGGCCCAGCAGAGCGAGTGGAGAAGCTGCAGCCCAGAGCCGATGCGGATGCCAAGCCCAGGAAGCTGGCCGTGTCCTCCACAGCCGGGGCTTCCCGCAGCAAGTACAAGTGGAAGGCCTCCAGCCCCTCGGCCTCCTCGTCGTCCTCCTTCGGTGGCAGTCGGAGGCTGGCAGCAAGGACCGTGCCTCCCAGCTCTCTCCAGTCCCATCTAGGTCCCCGCCAGGGGACAAACCAGCCGTGGGACCCAGCGAGACCCTGCTCTCGGCTTACAAAGTGAAGAGCCGGACCAAGATCATCCGGAGACGGGCGAGTGCTAGGTGTGTGGGCAGAGCCAGTGGGAGGAGGACGTGACGCCTCACCCATCACCATCTAGTCACTGCCTGGTAGGGCCTGAGCCAGCACGGAGCTTTGCGTGCGGTGGCATTAACGTCCCCAGCAGAGATGAGCTGGGTTACTGCTGAGTAAGGGGGCTCAGCATGGCCAGGGGCTTGCCTGGGGCTCCCAGCCGTGCGGGACAGGTTGGGGAGGGTGCCAGCAAGCCTTGTCTTTCTCCTGTTGGTGAGAGACCAGAGCCTGCTGGGGCGGCTTCCCTTCTGGGCCCACGGTTTGTGGACGGCTCGCGGTGTGCCGGGGCCAGGAGCTGGCCGAGCAAACCCAGGGTGCAGTGTGCCCACCAGAGAGGAAGGCTGCCCCATGGCGGCTGGGTGACTGCGTGTTCCTCTCCCGGCCTCCATCCCCATGAGTTGTGTCTGGGATCAAGCAGTCAATCATGGCGGCTGCTCCTGGCAGGGCCAGAGGGCTTACCTCAGCCATTCGACACGGTGGCTTGCGTTTTCCTTACTGGGAGGCCCCTCCGCAGGTCCTTCCCACTGTCTGACCCTGGTCTTTGGCCCCACTTGCCCAGGTAGCTGCCATTTTGGATGACACAGGCTTCCCCCACCCCCTCACTTTTCTGGGTGGCAGCCGCCTGTTTTAGGAGTATGGAAAGGGGCGCTGTGAGAGTAGACCCCTGTGGAGAGGGTTGCGGATGTCACCAGTCCCCTTCACCCCTACCCCAGCTCCACTCGGGGACTCATCGGGCCTGGGGAGATAGAGGAGACAGACTGGGCGGGGTCAAGGGCTGGCTCGGGGCCCCTGGGCCCCTCTGCTGTGTGGCCGGGAGCCAGGGGGAGGGGAGGGGAGCCCCACCAGCAGACTGGCTTTTCAGGTGGAAGGCAGAGCCGGCAGGGCTGGGACGCATGGGGAGCAGCTGGCGGCCTCCTGGGGCCGATTCCATGGCACTGGGAACCAGGAGGGCAAAGGTGGGTGGGTTAGCTGCCCGCGGTAGGGAGCCTGTCGGGAGCTGCTCGCTCTTTGTCTCCACAGCCTTCCCAAGAAGAGCAGCCCCCCACCTGCTGCCACTGCTAAGAGCCAGTTCAGCCTGCGGAGGAGGCAGGCCCCCCGGGGGAAGAGCAGCCCGGTTCTGAAGAAGACCCCCACCAAGGGCCTGATGCAGCTCACCAGGCACCGGCCATGCTGCCTGCCTCCCAGCCGGGCCCACCTCCCCAGCAAGGAAGGTATGAGAACAGGACGAAGGGTTCTGGGGAGGAGCGGCTCTGGGAAGCCCTGAGCTGGGCCCAGCTGGCTCTTCTGGGCTCTGAGGAAGCACCTTGAGTTCACCTCGGCCTCAGGCCCCAGCTGGAGAGCACTCAGCCTGGCGGGCAGTGGGGGCCATGCTGCGGGCAGGTGTGTGGCGGTCTCTCTAGCGCTCCTGTTCATGGAAGGAGAGGGCAAGTGGACGAGAGGTGGCAGCCATGCAGTCCTGAAGGGGAGGAGGCCAGGGCTCCCTGGGGCTGCTGTCTGTCCGCTGTCCTCGGCCACCTGGGCCAGCAGCACTGCCTCCCCCTCTACTGGCTGCTGCCTGTTTCTCAGGAAGCCTGAGTTGGCCTGGAGGTTGGCTTTGTCCACTTTCCGAGTCACTGGTGTTTAGTGAACAGCGTGGGGAGCGTTGTGGGGTGTGGCCTCCTTGAGCAGGACGGCCCCCTGCCTGAGGTGATGGCAGCACATTGCGGGAGCTGCTGCCAGGCTGGCACGTGCTGGGGAACCGTCGCAGCACGTGAGGGGCGTGGGGCTAGGGCCGTGGGGCTAGGGCCGTGGGCCGTGGGGAAGGGGACGTGATCACCGTGACACCGTGATGCTGTCCGGGATAACCAGCCTTCATCTGGGCGCTCCTGGTCCTGTGAAGTCCCCTCTCCCCACTCCTTTGAGCAGGTGGGTGTCTGTGCTGGTGGCTTCTCAGGTGATGCTTGTAGAGGTGAAATGTAGAGGTGTCTTGGCCCCTGGCAGTCCAGCTGGGGACTTGTGCTCTCATGACTGCACTGTGCTGTGCTTGGCGTTCTGGGACCCAGCTGCGGGCCCGTCCTTGGTCCTTGGTGGGCCCCTGGAGCTGAGGGCCTGTGTGGGAGCGGGCCGCTAGAGGGCAGGGCGTGGGCCCACGGGGACGCGAGGAAGTGAGGCAGCAGGGCGCTGGCTGCCCATCTGCCCTTCTTTGGCTGCCGCACCCTGTGTGCCAAGGCGAGTGTGGACTCCTGCAGGGTGACCGAGCAAAGGGAGCCGGATGGTGTCCGCTGGCGTGGAAACCCAGCCCCAAGGGCCCCTTTAGCCCTGCCGTGCAGCCTGGTGGCCAGCAGAGGGCGCATTTGCCCCTCTTATTCGGCAGGGCACCTTTTTCTGGTAATTGATTGCCTAATTTCCTCTTTATGTGAAAGAAAGCAGATATCAAGTAATTTGCAGCAATAACCTGCTAATGCTGGGCCAGTATCGAAACTCCCCTGTTCATTTCAAGTGGCAGATAAAACACTAATACATAATTATCCTTGCAAATTGGATTGTTTTAAATAACCACAAGGCTACGGCCAGGAGAAGCGAGCCCATCTCCCTTGAGTTACTGTTGCAGTGTAATTGCCGCGTTCAATCAATTTCCCTGGCATTAGAAATTCCATCACAATCAACATTAAGCTTTATTCGTTGTGATGGCTAAGAGCCGGGCCATTTCTCCTCTTTTTCTTAACTGGCAAAATTAATCAGGGAAAAGATTTTAAACATTTACCCGTGCGAAAGAGGTCAGCTCTGCCACTATATTGCTCAGCAGATAAGGGGGCTAATAAAAAGAAAATTGAATTACTAATGATCACCAGGAACAGAGAGTATAAACTCTGGCAGTCGTCGGTCCAGGAAAAGGGAGAATCAATTTTCCTGGGACAAGGTGCGCTCATTTTTTATTTTGGCGCATATTATCAGCAATTTAATTTGAGAGCGCATAAACAGGAGGAAACAGTTAGGGAATAATGAGCCCGGAGGTGTAACGTGCTGCAGGATATATGCTGTACACAATTTATTTGGCACAACAGATAATCGCTTTAATTGAATTCAAAACTGCATTGTTCAGCAAGCGTGGGGCCAGCCTCTTGGGGACTGAGTTGTGAAGATTCCAGCCTGACTCCTCTTGCTTTCCCTCCTCTGCCCATCCCGTCCCCTCTCCTCTCTCCTCCCCTCCCCACTCCCCGGCCCTCCAGCCCTCCCTCCCGCCTGCTTCTCTGGGCTTAGAGTCAGACTTTGGCTGGGGGGCGGCGGTGGGCGTCTTGTCTTTTTCTTCTGGGGATGGGTCCATTGGCAGCTGGAGGATTGAGAGGACACCTGAGAAAGGGTCCAGGGGAGTGTGTTTGCTGGCTGGCGGGGCTCCTGCATTGCAGCTGCACAGAGACCCCATGTAATCTGTCTCAGGGCGGACAGCGCTGGAGGAGGCAGAAGAAAACCTTTTAGAACATGCTTTCCGGTTTACCACCGTGTAATTGTGGCAATTAGAGCTCAAACTCTGTTTCCCGGAAAATAAGCCCTGGCCGGACAGTCAGCTCTAACGCGTCTTTTGGAGCAAAAATTAATGTAAGACCGGGTATTACATTGTACTATATTATATTATATTATACCAGGTCTTATAGTGAAACAAAACCAGGTTTTATTAATTTTTGCTCCAAAAGATGCATTAGAGCGGATACTCTGGGTAGGTCTTATTTTTGGGGACACACGGTAGTACACAGCCTCTGACTGCAGTGCAGGCCCAGCGTGCAGGGCCAGCCCTGGGGCTTGTTCTCCTCTGGCCACACTGGGCCCCAGCACTGGGACGCAGGCTACCCTGAAGTGACAAGCTTCGTGTGTGCCACTGCGCCTGTTTCCTGTATGCAGAGAGGGTATTGCCAAGCCCACACGCACCCAGGCCTGACTGGGAGGGAGGCCCAGGCTCTTGTCTGCGGCGTGGGGGCTGGTGGCCCACCTGACCCCTGGGTCCCAGACTAGGGGGCTTCATGGTGGCAACAGGTCACGGGATTCCTACAGCCACTGGGAAGTGTTTGCTGTCCCGTGTGAGGGAAAAGCCACTGGTGGGCCGTGGTGTCACCTCCCAGAGATCACTGGGATGGGGGCCCCCTGCCTCACCTGCCCAGGACTGTGGGCAGAGCCCGCCCCCTCTCCTCCCTCTGCCTGTGCTGAGCCAGGGGCCCTGCCTGGGAAGCCCCAGACGGCGCAGAAGGGTGGCCAGCTTGGTGGGAGAGAGTGCGGGCCTGGCGGGACGCCCAGGGTTGGGTGGGCAGGTCTGTGGTTGACAGGAAGGGCCTAGTTTTCACCCCTGTCACCAGGTCCCACCCTCTGGTCAGGTGTGCCCAGTGGGCAGGGGCAAGCAGTGAGCCAGGCTGCAGCACTGCAGCGTTACTCTGGGGAGGCAGCCCCGATCCGCTGCTGGCCTCAGGAGGGTCAGTGGGCCAGGGTGCCTTGTCCTGGGCCTCCACAGGAAGGAGGCGTTTCTCACCCACTACTTGCCCAGGGCCCTTGGGGTGGTCGGAAGCAGCAGGGTCCAGCCAGGCTGCTGGGTGGAGCGCAAGCTGGGCGGCCGGCTGTCATGGGCACGCCCCTCCGGAGCAGAGCAGCCTGGAGATGGGGAGTCATTGCCTGCCCGGGGCCAGCCTCCGGAGCGCCAGCAGCTCTCCTCTTCTAAGTTAGCCCAAGGCCACCAGTCCCAGCCTTGTGGCAGTGGGAGACCTGCAGTGAGCCCGGGACCCCTCTCCGGCCGGTGTGGTGGGCAGGGACACAGAGCAGTTCTGCCACAGACCCCGGAGTGCCCAGGTACCCACCCCGCAGCTGAGGAAGAGAAGGGTGTGCTGCATCACGGCAGCACAGGGTGCAGGGCCAGGGCTGGCAGGCTTTCCCTTGGTGTCCTTGTTCTGTTCTGTGGGTGCTCAGAAGCAGTCCTGAGCCTGCGCTCACCCTGGGATTTGCCCGAGGTGCTGGCCTTGCGTCCCATGCTTCCAGGTCTGTGATCTGGCCACGGGTCGTCCCCAAGGGCTGCTGTGCAGATTGAAGGAGCCGGCGGGCAGGTGCTGGGGGCTGCTGTGTGGCTTCCGGCACCCCCATGAGGGCTCTGCGGCCCCCCACTTGCCATGTGTGGTGGGTTTGGTTTTATTGCGGAGAACACTGTAAAGGGCGGAGAGCAGTTAAATCTGGAGCCCTGCTTTCCTAGGGGAAAAGGAAGTGCTGAATCGGGCGCTCCGTCCGAGCCTTGCATAAATTACCAGGCGTGTGGTGGCTGCACTAATTAATTATTCCACAAGAGCTGGCGTGGGAGTGGTGTGTGCTCCCGGCGCTGGGAGGCACGTGGGAGGCACCTGGGCGGGAGGCACCTGGGCGGGCTTGGAGCCTCTAGGGGAATCGTGACCTCCGCAGAGCTGGGGGCGCCCAGGCGACACTAAAGCTGGAGCCGGGGACAGGAGGGAGATGTAGTTGGGATGGCTGCGGCTCGCACGCAGGGGGTCTGGGCAGCATCCTGCCTGGGGCCTGGGGCCCCGTTGGGGATGACTTGGGCTGCTCCTATGTCTGATGACATGCGATGCTGTGCCCAGGGTGTCGCAGCCCGTTGGTGCTGTGGTGACTGAGTCAGGCCCCGCCTCCTGTGTTACCCAGCCCTGCCAGGCCAGAGGAGCCCTCAACCTGCCACTGTCGCGAGCCCACCAGCTGCTGACCGAGTGGCCCTGCCCTCCCCTTCGGCCTCCAGTGTTCTTCCTGCCCTTCGGGTCGTCTGTCCTGCCAGCTCTCCTGGGCCAGCCGGGGACAGGGGCCCGCCTCAGTGGCCGCTCCCACCAGCTGGAGGTGGGGCATGGCTTTCGAGATCCCTAAAACTTAGGACTGCTCCAAGGCTGTGAGAATGTTCCTGGGCCCCCCATCCCACCGTGGGGTCCCACCCCTCCTTCCTGCTGGGGGCTGCCCCCTCCCCCGGCCCTCCAGGAGACCCTGCCTGGGCACACCAGCCAGGCTCTCCGTGGTCTCCGTGCTGAGGCGAGTTCCTGGTGGGATGCGAGTGCCTCATGTGGGCGCCTCCTGCCCAGCGCAGGGCTGGCACGGTGGGCTGGGAGAGGGAGGCCTGTGGGGGAGGGCGCAGCCCAGCTGGTGCCTCCTACCCGCAGGGCGCCTTGCCTTCGTGCTACTCATCCCTCCCTCTGTGCCATCCCTGGCCCTGGTACGCTAATAGTCACTGACTGTCACCAAGCTCCAGGTGCTGTGCTGGGCATGTGGCCAATGGGTCCGCCTGGTGAGGCCCCCGACGGCCTGGGGACAGAAAAGCATGATGCCAGCACAGATGGGGCTTGGTGGCAGAGACAAGACACAGACCGGCCAGCTGGCTGCGCGCGCGGAGGTGGTGCCAGGCCAGGGCCAGGCGGGGCCTCCTAAGGGCCGGATGCAGGAGCCTGGGGACGGGGACGGCGCTGAGGGCATTCTGAGCAGAGTGCACGGGCCCGAGAGGGCAGGGCGGGTGGCTGAGCAGGTGTGGCTGTCCTTCTCCTGGAGTGTCCTGGAATGAAGGGACACGGGCAGGCCGAGCAAGAGCGCACCGGGCAGGAGTCCGCTTCAGAGTGGGAGGAAGCGTGTTGAGCAGAGAGCCTCTACGCTGGGCGCTGGGCTGGCAGGGAGGCAGCCGAGGGAGGGCAAGGAGCCAGGTCAGGTTTGCGGGGCGGCTGCGGAGCAGCCACTGCTGTTCCAGACCCTACTCTCGGGGCCGCCGGGCGCTGTCTGCTTCCCGGAGACGGAGCGTGAGGCTGGTGGCCCCGGGCCTTCCCCTGTGCGCCCCGTGTGCCAGCCGCAGGGCGAACGCCACTGGGCAGTAGCACTAAAGTGGGGCAGGGCGGGAGGGAGCTCAGCAGTCCCAGGCGGGACAGCAGACACAGGGAGGGGGTGCGGAGGCCCAGCCTGCCCCCACGGCCCTGCTCACTCCCAGTCCGTGAGCCGCGCCCTCTGTCCCTCGGCAAGAATCTGGTGCAGGCTGATGGCCAGCCTGGCTGCTCTGTCTGCATCCTGGGTGACGAGTCCCAGTGGGGTGTCCAGGAGCTGAGTGGGTGTGCTCCTTGTGCATGCAGATGGGGCCAGGGCATGGAGGCCGGAGTGCCAGCTGCAGTATGCATGCGCCCAACTGGTGGGCACCCCTGAGCTGTGCTGAGAGGGCCTCAGCAGGTCATTGGTGCCCCAGGATCCGTTTCCTCCTCAGCACGTCGGCCGATGAGGACTGGGGGCCACACCTTGCCCTTGCAGGGCTGAGGGCTTTGCACTTCAGGCCCCAAGACTCTGAGGCCACGGTGCGCCCTGAGCTGGACCTGAGCCAGCCTTCCCTGTCCCTCTGCCCAGTGGGAGGCTCGGGGGGCCGAGGTGGGCACCTCGCAGAGAAACTCCGGAAGTGTTTCTTGTTCCCAGTTCCCTTTAGCCTGGCTCTCCTCACTGCTTGCCTGTAAAGGGGGACGTGTGGGGTAGGGGCATCATTGTCTGGGCCTGGCTCAGGCTGCCAGCTCCACACTGCTACCCTCTGGGCTTGTGAAGGACAGGAGGGGGTGGCGGGCTGCAGAGCCCCATGGCCCCTCTTGCTGCCCTGGGCACTGGGCTGGCTGGTGCCTGTGTGTCCTTGACTCTGGGCCCTGAGGCAGTGCCCCCGAGGGCGACAAGTGGGGAGATGGGCAGCCAGGGAGCAGAGGCCAAGGGGGCTGCTTTCAAGCTCTGAGCTGCCCACACTCAGTGGGCCTGAGCCCGGACGGATTGCCAGGACCAAGGGGGTGGACGACTGGCCTCCGGTCTGTCTTGTTTCTAAAATACACAATTGTAAGGTTATAAACTTCCCCGTAAGCAGAGCTGTATTCTGCAAGTTAAGTTTGTTTTCCTCGAATTTTTTTGTTTCGTCTGGTTGTTTCTTTGACCTGTGGTGATTAAGAAGGGCTTCGTTTCCCAAGCTGTGGGATTTGAAGCCACTGTATTCGCATTTCCTGCTTTCCAGTTTAACTGCACGTGTGCAGCGGTGTGATTTCAGTCCTGTGAGGTGTGCCGAGGCTGGTGGTCTGCAGGGCCCAGGTCACGGTCAGCTTGGTACAGCTCCTGTGTGCACTGGCGAGGGTAGGGCTCTGGAGGGTAAAGTGTGTCACTCCGAGGATCCCAATCTCTGTCCTTGCTGACGGGCCAGGGAGGGACTCTGCTTTTTCCACAGTCGCCAGGAGAGATGTGCTCAAGTCTTCCACTGTCTTGTGAATTCATTCATTTCTCTAGTTGTTATTTTTGTACTAAATATTTGGAGGTCACTTTACTGGGTGCAAACCAGTTTATAATTGTATCTCCTGGTGGATTGAATCTTTTACTGTTCCGAAGTGTCCTCTTTTATATCCAGTAACGCTGCTCCTCGCTGTAAGGTCTCCTTTCTCTGGTGGGCTACGAGTAAGCTTTATTTTTATCGTCTCTGAGGCGTGTTGCAAAACGTGTCGACATGCAAATACGTGTCAGTAGAACACACGGTTACTCTCAGCTTATCTGTGTTACGTGTAGAATTTTTTTTTGTATATAGCAAATGGTTGTTTTTTAAGTGCAGCCTGGAATTGTCTAAGAAAAGATTTAATCTGTTCACACAGTGTAATTACTGATGTGTTTGGGTGTAAATCTCCTGTCTTACTACATGCTTTTCCTTTGTTCCACCTCTTCTGTGTTTTTTTCTCTCCTTTTCTTCTTTTCGATATATATTTTTTATTCGATTTCTGCTCAGTTAGCTTACTGGACGTTCTTTTATTCTTCTTGTACTGGTTTCTTAGCAGTTAGAGTGCGTTCGTCACTTACTGATGCTTAGACATTACCGTCTGATCACTTCCTAGATGGCGTCAGGGGCTTGAAGAACAGAAATCTATTCCCCCTCTTCTATCTTACCTGCTAGAGCTATCACGATTTTAATTCTCCATGTATTTTAGACTTCACAAAACATTTTATACAGTCAGCATTTATTTTGATTTACCTGTATGTTTCCTCTTCCATTTCTCTTCACTCCTTCCTCTCCTGCCTGAACAACACCTCTTCATATTCCCTTTAACATTGCAAGTCTGCTGGGGACCATTTCTCCCCATCGAGTTTGTCCTTACAGTCTTTGCTTTTGCCTCCGGCTCTGAGCTGAAACCCGTGGGCTGCAGGCCGGTCCTCAGCTGTGGTGCGGACGCGCCGTCCTGGGATGGCCGGCCGCCTTCTGCTGCCGGCCCTGGTCTCTGCTCGGCTCTCAGCAGCTGTGCTCGGTGTGCTGCGCTGTTTGCGGCTACCCCGCTTCCCTCTGTGCTCCTTCTTGAAGCTGTGGCTGGATGGTTTTCATCACTCGGAACGTTCTCAGCCACTGTCTGCCAGTTCTGTTTCGGCCCCACTCCCACCTCTCCCCGGGAGCTTAGCTACATTTTCCGTAAAACTTTTCACCACTTCTTAGACGTTTCCTGTGCCCTTCTCTCTGTCTTCCATAAGTTTTTTCTCTCCGTGCTTAAATTTGGACAGTTTATTCTAACCTATTTTCTTGTAATTTACTTATCATCTGTTCAGCTTTGTATAATCTGCTACGAAACCCAGTGAGGCCTTGGTTTTAGTTATTTTTAAATTCTAAAATTTCCATGTCTTCTTAAATAGTTTCTAGGTCTCTGCCGAGATTTGCAGTCTTGTGTTTAAGCTCCCGATCATAGCAATCTTTGTAAAGTCCACGTCCGACCACTGGGTTTTCCGGATCCCTCTTCTTTCCATGGCCTGGTTTTTCCTTCTTAGTTCTGAGTCGAGTCTGATTTGCTCATGTGTCTGGTTGCTCTGTATTGACTGGTGGTCATTGTGGAGGGAGTTCTGGCTGGATGATGTAATCTTCCCCCGACAGGGTGTACAGCCCTCCGGCAGACAGGCCTGCAGAGTCAAGGGCAGTGTGTGCCCGGGAGTGAGAATGCCCAGGCAGGCTGCCTGGGGGGCTGGCCTGAGCACAGCCTCGAGGGCGGGGGGCCTGTGCCCTGCCCTGCCCTGCCCAGGGAGGGGCCCTGCGCTGGGGTGGCTTGTGGGGCACTCAGCAGGGCTCTGGCTCTCCCTCCACGGTGCCGCCAGGGGCTCACTGTGCCAGCAGGCTGGTCCTGTAGAGCAGGGTCTGTGTGGGAGGAAGGGGGGTTGGGCTGGTGGGTGCCCACTCAGGCCAGCCCCGCAGCTAGCAGCCCACTTTCTCATCTGTAGGGGGGCCATGCTGTAGGAGTGACCTTCCTGCCCCCAGTGTGTGATTCGTGGGGAGGAAAGGTGGCTCCGAGCGTGAGTGTCCCGGTGACCTCGTGTTTGGGACCAGAGTGGCTCGACTTGTGTTCCCATGGGGTCTAATGCTGTAGGCAGCTGAGGAAGGAGCAGGGCCTGGTGACACTGGGCCTCCCCCCCACCCCCAGCCTTCATCTCTGTGCAGCTGAGGCCCCCACCTCGCCTTGCAGGGTGGCAAGAAGTGTGGTCGTGGGCTCTGGCATACCCAGGCAGGGAAGACTTGCTGCCAGGGAGCCTGCAGGCTGGTGGTGGTCACCTGGATGAAGCCGTCCCAGGACAGGCACCAAGGACAGGGCTCCCTCCAGGGTCCAGGCTGAGACCCTCTGCTTCCTGTCCTGCTGGGGTGCTGCGGGGGATGGGGGGGAGCTCTGCCAAGGGTCGGCCATGAGGGCTGTGGGCTGGGCTGTCCTGGAAAGGGGTGGGGCCGTGTGTCTCTCTGCAGAGGCACTGCTCCTCCAGCTTGGGCTTCTAGGGACAGAGTGTGACCTGGAAACAGCACCCGTTTTCCTGGGGTCTTCTGCTTTTCATGGCCTCCTGCTTTCTTGTCCCTCTGGGACCATGGGAGGAGGGAGTGGCTTCCCCAAGATTGTTTAGTGCCGGTGCTCCCAGTAGGAGGGTGCTCCCAGTAGGAGGGTGCTCCCAGTAGGAGGCCGGCACCTTTTCCAGGTGGAGCCCAGGCTGGGAGGGAGCCTGGCTTGGGGGAGCCTTTAAAGGTGCCTCAGCTCAGCTGGGCCCTGCTGGAGCCACCTGGGTGGCACCCTGCGTGGCTGGGAGTTCCCAGCGCTCACACAGGTTGCCTTCCAATTGGAAGATTGGGTCTAAATGCATAGTATTTATGGAATTTGCAAAGGAAATCTATAGCCGTGCACAACGACCATAAATCCAACAGCTTCTAATCACTAAATGTCCAGTTGCTGTTGGTTTGCCTAAGTGTCTGTCTCCAGGCCTGGCAGGAAGGAGCACTGGCCTCAGAGATCAGCCCCAGGGCCACTGTCTGCCTTTGTCCCTTGGCCTGGCCGCACCTGTTGCAGCTGTGCTAGCGGAGGGGCCGAGCAGCAGCCCTGGGGCCCGTTCGCGATGGCCTGAGGGAGCCAGGAGGCTGCAATGCCAAGGGGTCTGTGCCTGTCGCTCGCTCCCTCCCAGCTTGTTAGAGCGGCCCTGCGACACATGCTGCCCCTTGTGCCTCTCTTGCCCATCTGGACAGGGAGACTCCAGGCCCCCCACTGCCCTCGCAGTGCCAGCCTGGAGGGGACTGGAGCCTGAGAGCCCGTGTCCAGGCAGATCGCCTGGGCCCCGCCTGGGCCCCTCCTGGGCTTGGCCACCCCCCAGTGCCCACCAGCCATTCTGCAGCGCTGTGCTCTCTGTGATTGCCGAGCTGCCGGCTCTGCTCTGGCAGCGTTTCTCCTAATTGCCCTTTCCACATCAGCAGCCAAGCAATTACGTGCTGCCTGTGGCGACTGCACTCCCTGTGGTGCCAGGTGTGCCAGTAGCCACTGCGCAGAGCCCAGCCTGCTAGAGGGGACTTCGGGGGCTTGTGAGCGCACAGCCACTGCAAGCACAGCGCGTGTCTGCAGTGGCCGTGCCCATGCTGGACATAACCCCTTCCAGACAGGGTGCTGGGAGAACCGGGGACATCTCGGAGAGTGGGGATGGCCCATTTTAGGGGTGCCTCCAGAGGAGTGCACTGTCCACCGCACACGCACAGGGAAGCTGCCTGGCCCTGAACCATCGTGTGGGTGTGTGACCGGGCTGGGCCCAGGCCAGGTGCACTGTTAGCTCTGCCGACTGGAGCACGAGGCCCAGTGAGCGGATGTGGGAAGTGCCGAGTGACCAGGTGACCACATGCAACTGATTTCTGGTCCCCGCCAGCAGTCCCCCAGGGCCTCCTGCGGTGCCCTACCGCACCCTGTGCTGGCGAGCTGAGGCCCAGGCCGGGGTCTCCTCTGGTCCAACCGAAGGAAGGACGTCCCTCTCCCCACTGCCAGGCTGGTGCCCCGAGTTCCCCGAGTACCCGGACAGTACCCCGAGGGCCAGGGTCTGGGCCTTGCATGCTATCTGCTTGCAGTTTTGCAGCCATCATCCCTAGAGGGGACACACAGGGCTGGCCTGGGTGGCTGCCACATGATGTGGGACCAGCTCCTGTGGAAATCAAAAGGCAGTTTCTAATGAGCCAAAGGTAACAGAACTTCAGTCAGAGGGGTCCCCTATGGGTCCCCCAGGTGCTGTGTGCGACCGTGTTTAAAGGGGACGCGATGAGCGTGTTATGAGCACTAAGGACAATTGCAGATTCAGGCTCTGCTGCAACCAAGGGCCGTGAAGTTCATTTCAGGGTAAACTGTGCCCCGAGAGAAGTCTGGGGGGCCCAGGCCATGCGGTCAGCACTGGATCTCAGATACATGCCTAGGAGGGCACGTCCCCTCTAGTCTGACTCACTTCCATAGAAGACCCCCCACCCAGATCTGTAGGCACAGCTCCGAGCTGCAGTGCTTGTGACCGCCACTGGTGAGTGTGGTGCAGCTGTGCTCTGCTGCTCCCCTGCTCCCCTGCCTCCCCCGGGCCTGCCCATGGACACCAGTCAGATGCTGCCAAGAGCTGGCCTGTTGCCCTCCTTCCAGGCCAGCTGTTTGCAGCCGAGGCTGAGAGCCTGCCCTGCCTCCTGGGGCCGGCCGGTCTGCTCACCTGCGACCCTGTGGAGGTGGCTTTGTGCACGTGTGGAGACGTGTGAGGGTACCTGTGGTGCGGGGCAGCAGGGTCCTCTGCCCGCCGGGCTGTTGGTGCCCAGCCCTCGTGTTACAGGAGGGGCTTGTGAGCCAGGAGGATGAGGGCAGAGGGAGCGGCTCCCCACCTAGCCCCCAAGTCTGAACTGGCCCTCCGTGGGCCCCTGCCCCCATGGGCCAAAGACCCACCCACTTTACCTGGGCAGGGGCCTGGCAGTGGTGTTTGCTCTGGACGCTCTGCCTCCCCATTGCTCTGTCTCAGGGAGTGCATTGCTGCAGACAAGTGACCACTGAGCACTCTGAGCTGGCAGCATGACTCCAGCCTGTGGCCTGGGGCTCCCTGGTGCTGCACACGGGGGCCCAGGCAAGCAGCAGCAGCAGCCGGGTGGCCACACAAGGGCTGCGGGGTCCTGAGGGTTGCTGAGGTCAGGGCCGATCTCCGAAGGCAGGAGGGCACGGGCCTGCCCTACAACCCAGGGCTGAGGGGAGGGTGGGACCAGATGGGGACCTGGCCAGAGTTCTGTCTTTGGAAAGCTGGAGCTGAACCCCAGCACCCGCCCTGGGCCAGGGGCTGATTCCCCAGCTCTGACAGACACTGGCCACGCCCCACACACGTGTGTGTGCCCTCACGTGTGCCGGGGGTGCTCGTGTTGACACATCCACGGACACCCCTATGCTGTCTGGATACAGGCCCCTTGTGGCTGCTGGGGCTGCTGAGCCAGAAGAGGGTTTGGCTTTTGTCGTGTGTCAGAGGCGGACTTGAAGTGACTGGGACCTGAGTGAATCAGGTTAAGGGACATCCAACCCCAGGACATCCTGCCCTAGTGCTCTGGCTGACGTCAGATGGGGCACTGGGAGGGGCAGCGGGCCTCAGGGTGCGGCCCCCAAATGGCTCGGGTCTGCCGGGGGAGGCTGAGCACCAGCTGTGCGTCTGGACGAACCTGCGTCAAGGCGGACGCTGCTGGCCAGCACACTCCGGCCGGCATTGGCCCTTTGCTAGAAAGAGGGTCCTGGTAGTGTGAGCTGTCTGCCTGGCACTGAGCCCCTGCCCTTTGGAGCACATGGCCTGGAGGTGCGGCTGTCTCTTACTGCCGCATGCTGTGCTGGGACCCCTCCAGTTGCCTGCCATGCTGTCACTTCCACCTTCAGGGTACACCTTGAGCCCTGGGGATGTGCTGGGGCTCTCTGTGCTCTGGGCCCCACAGCTAGGGTGGGACAGGTAGGGGGAGACACTCACTTTCCCCTCTTCCACTCCATAGAGCGATGGTGGAAAGGGAAGGGAAGACCCACCCCCCATAATCTATAGCGACTGTCAGGGAGCAAACTACTCCCATTTCATACAGGCGGGTCAGGTGTCAGCACGCGATCGATGGCTCGCGCACAGTAATTATAGGAACTAGCGGCTCGTGTTGCTTGAGTGAGTTTAAGCAGAGCAGGGTCTCAATCTTTCCTCTAATAGGGCCCTGACAGTCTGCGGTGCTGGCACTGCGTCCAGGCGGCAGTGTTGTCATTTAACACCAGGTAGCGTGGGACAGCAGAGAACACGCCTGCCGTGGGACAGGCGGCTGACAGCGGTTGTTTGTCATCCCCGTGCTGCCCACGCTCCTCAGGCTGCAGTGCTGTCAGCTGATCCGGTGACGCGTGGCCCTGTCGGGCTGCACTGTGATTTGATAATCAGTAAGTGTTTGTCAGAGGCCCACCCCGGATCAGGCGACCCCTGGATCCGACGACCGGGCGCTGCAAGGCTGATGACGAGTGCCTTCGGGCCGTGGGGACTCTGGTGGGAAAATCCATAGTTGGAGCCTGTCCTGTCGTGTAGGCCTGAGGCTAGGAGCCAGGCAAGCGGAGCCCTCGTCCTCCCCAGGAGGCGCTGAGTGGCCCCCGCAGGGCCCTCAGGATGGGCCTGGGCAGTGACACCGATCAGACCCCGCCTCCTCTAGGACCTGGGGTCCTCCCGCACCTCTGTCGGGGTGTGTGTGTGTGTAAGAGAGAGATAGAGAGAGAGAAGGAACACGTGTCCACCATCTACTCCACGCCAGCTTCGTGCTGATGATGGTCAGTAACTTCCTGCGGCCACCTACGTGAGGAATTCTGGCAGGGCCCTAGCCAGTCCCATGGTCCTGTGGGCACTGAGCTGGGCGGGGCCTCCGCGGGCCTGGGCGGGGCCTCCGCTGCCCTTGCGCCTTGCCTGGGCCACCACTGCAGACAAGGGCTGAGGCGTCTGATTGCAGCAGGGCTTTTCCAGCGTTTGAAGTGCTGGGAACCATCAAGCCCAGGAAAAGTGAAGTGATTTATTAGACTCATAAAAATTCATACTTTGTGATTCCAGTCATCCCACGTCTGAAGCTTGTTAGAGCAGGGTCCCTGGCAGCTCCCGCTGTGCGAGTGGTGGGGTGGGGCATTCGCTGCCTCCTGCGTCGGCTGCCATCGCTGCTCATTTGGAGGACTAGACGGGCCCCTGCCAGCACATGAATAACTGTTCCTGGGGTGGGGACTTTGCTATAGTTTTGTGGCTGTGTTCTCGTAGGTGGGAGCAGGAGGGCCAAGCCCTGTCACCTGCGTGCTTCCTGCACCCGCGGGGCCTGGGCTGGGACTGGCCAGGGCTAGCTGGGCGCCAGGGAACTGCACACAGTGGGGCGCAGGGGTGGCAGCAAATGAGCAGTGCACCTGTATGAGAGTACCGGTAGAGTCCAGCCAGAATCCCTCACTTCAGGGGCAGGTGGAGGTCTGGCGGGGGGCAGGTGGAGGTCTGGGGGCAGGTGAAGTCTGCAGGTATGTGTCCAGCAGTCTTTACAGGATGTGGTGGCGTGACCTCCTCTGTGGCTTCCTCCAGGCTGCAGGCAGTGGGAGTCGAGACCCTCTCCATCCTTCCTGAGAGACCCCCTAAGCAGAGGCCCCCTTGGACCAGCACCTGCCTGGCCCAGCCTGGGCTCCATCCTCCTGGGCATGGGGACAGGTCACTTTCCTTCTCTAGGCCTCAGTTTCCTATCTGTGCCCGGTCAGCTGTGCTGTGCAGTGGGCACTGTGGGTTCTGTCTAGAGGTCTGGGGGCGGCAGCTGCTTCCTCACTGGCAGCGGCAGGATCCCCACTGCATGCCAGGGCCCCTCGTGGGGCCATCAGCATCTCGCAGGATGGGGGCAGGGTGCCGGTCAGCACAGACCTCCCGCAGCCCCTTGCCTGCTGACGAGGGGCGTGGGCAGGCGCCCCGCAGCCCCCTCTTCTCGGTGTTGGTCAGTGAAGAGCAGCCTGGTCTCCCGGGAGAACCTGGGACGCTTTCTAAGCCGCTAAGTGTGGGCTGGCAGAGAGGCTGGGCAGTTCCCTGAGGAGCTGAGTCCCAGCGAGGGCTGTGTCTGGGGAATGTGTGGGGCTCAGCTCACAGGTCTGGACAGACGGGCAGGTGGTTGTGGAGGTCTGGGAGGCGGGCCAGGAGGACACATGAGGGAAACCCTCACTGGAGGGTGGGCTGCAGACGGGTCCCCCGGTCTCCAGGTTGGGAGGCCCTGGGCACCACTTGAGAGCACTTGTCATGTGGATCAGACGTCCCGCTTACCGCACTAAATGTATGTGAACCACACACTGTAGTTAAAAGACGGAGGCTTTTACAATCAGACTGCAGAGAACGTAACCCCAATCTGTGCCACTTTTAAACATCAGAACCCAGAGAGGTGGAAAGTGATGGGCTGTCCACAGCGAAGCTGGCATTGTTACACGAGGGACAGAAAACGGATTTTAAGGCCAGAGGCCACTCAAGAGACAGAGAGGAAACCCTCACAGCTGGGAGAGGTTCAGGCCAGCAGGACGAGGCGGCAGGCTGAATGGTGGGGCTCTGGTAGTGGCCTGGCCGGGACCAGGAGCTCTGCCCCGCTTTGAGGCTGCCCTGTCCCTTCCGTGTGGTGTGCTCTTGGGTGGGTTATCTCACTTGTGACCGTTTCCCCGTATACTGGGGGCGCTCGTACAGCTCATCTTGGGTGGAGGGAGGACAAAGTGAGGTGTGGGTAGAGCCAGCATGGGGGCTGTCACCTATCCACCACCACTCTCCTGGGGACCCTTAGACAAGGCTTGGACCCCCATTACCAGATGCCTTTCTTTGGGCTCAGACCCCCCCAAGACCAGGACCCCCCTCTGAGTGCCCTCAAGAAAGTGCCCATCCGGGAGTGGTTCTGTCTAGGTGGCCTCCTTAGCAAGCGTCTAGCCCAAGAATTGGCCATAGAGCTGGGCAGGGTGAGCCCAGGCCAGGCAGAGAGCCGTGTGATGGGTGCGGGCTGACCATCTGTTCCTTCTGGAAGGCTGGCTGCCCACTGGGCTGGAGAGGCACAACTCCCGAGGGGCTGCCACCCGTGAGCTGAGCACAGACTCCTGCCCTTTTTCTTGGGACTGGAGCCCGGCAGCCCCACAACAGAGTGGCATCTTGTCTTGGGGGGGCCCTGCCTGTGCCCCTGACACCTGCATGGGGGAGCAGGCCGAGTACCCTGGGAGCAAGGGGAGCGTGGTGGCTTCCTGGGGTTGAGCAGCCATTTCTGTGAGTGCCCTGCCCGCCGCCTGGGGCCTTTGCCAAAGCTTTCCCACATGATGGGACTGGGGCCAGGGAGGGAGAGGGATAGTCCAGCCCAAGTGGAGAGATGGCCAGGTTGGCCCTCAGCCTCCAGGTAGGACCCTGCTGCCCACCCCGAGCCAAGGGGGCAGGTGGGGTAGCCGCACAGCCCTACAGAAGCGGGCTGCTGGCAGCTTCCACACAGTCCCACGGCTGGGCCCCATTCCAGCAGTAACTCCCAGCAGCACGGATGGGGTGGCATCTGGGGTCCCCAGCCCTGCATCTGCAGTCATGTCCAGCCTGGCTGAGCGCAGAACCAAAGAACCTGGGGATGGAGGTGGTGAGGTGCCAGCATGAAAGTCCCAGTGGGTCCTGGGGGGGCTGGCAGGAAGGCCATCGGAGCTGGAAGTGCCCGCACACGTGTGTCTGTGCCCGGTACAGCTGCAGTTGGAGGCTCAGGTGCAGAGTTGCTGGGGTGTCCCGGGGTCAGCGCGGGGACCCTAGGCCAGCCTCTGCTTGGCAGCTGCTGCCGTAGAGATTGGGGAAGGACAGGCCTGAGCCTGGGCGGGGAGGTGGGTGGGGACACAGGGAGAGGGCTCCTGGGGATCCCCATCTGGAGCACCAGAACCCACAACCCCCCAACACCTCCTTCCTGGCTGCTTCCTGCAAATGGCGCTTGTCCATGGAGCCTGTCCTAGTGACCCCTGGGGTATGCCCACCCTTCCTCAGAGTCCAAGGGTCCTTTTCACCCCCAGATATGGCACTGGCTTCACCGTCTCCAGGACCGTATTGGTCACCGAGGGGACAGCTTAGATGGGGCCAACTTTCAGAAATGCCCTGATGGACGGGCAGTGTCCAGAGAGTGGGGGCACCGCTGGTTGTGCCGAGAGGAGCAGGTGTGCGGGCTCCTGCTGGCAGAGCCTCCTGCCCCAGGAGCAGCGCCTTGCCTGCTGGCCTCCTCGGAGACTGTCCTGTTGACGCGGCATTGTTCTGTATCCAGGAGTGGCCCTGCAGTCCCGCCAGGCCGGCCTCTGCACACATCTTGGATGTGCGGCTGGGTTTCTTGCAGAAGGAAGAGCAGCAGCAGCCTGAAGACCTCAGGTGTGCCTGCTGTTCTGTTTCCATTTCTGTGGCCCTTTTTCCAAGAGCAACTCAGCCGCCATTGGGGAGAGGCTGCCTGCTGGAGCCCCGCTCAGCCGAGGTCCCGCACGTGGCTCCAGAGTGCAGCCCACCTGCAGCCAGGGGGAGAGAGAGCTGCCCGGCAGCCCCTTACCCGCCCTGCGCTGGGCACCCACAGCCCAGCCTCAGGTGGGAAGGTGAAGCCCTGGAGGTGCGTCCTGGGCTCAGCCCCTCCTACTGGCGCTCTGGGGACCCTTCCCCAGCTCAGGCTCTGTGGGCCCCTTGCTCCCCACCCTCTGTCCAGACCCACGGTCTTGCCTGACCCAGCCTGTCCTTGTCCTCGCGGTAGAGTCGGACTGGGATGAGGTGTGACCTCAGGTGGTGCCCCTCAAGGCCAGAGGCAGTGTGGGGCAGGCTCTCCCTGGGCTCCCAGTAGCCCCCAACCCACCTCCCCCTTCCGCCAGCTGCTCAGTGCTCTCCTCTGCTGCTCATTGTCCTAAGACCTGGGGCCCTGCTGTCTGGACCCCACCCAGGTCCCTCCTGCTTCCTCTCGCCCTTGGTGTCACGGCTGGGGACACTGCCCCTGAACCCGGCCCACTGTGTGCGCCCACGACACCACTGAGCACCTGCATGTAATCACAGCTGATCAGGCAGTGATTTGGACGCCTGCTCTCCTGGAGAGCCAGTCCGGTCAGGGCCCGCCTCCCTGGGCCCAGGAAGAGGCCTTGCAAGGAGTCCCCGCTGCTTGCCCGTGGCCCTGGTCACCAGCCTGTGCTCCGCTGTCCCCACGCCCCGCTGGGAGGAAGGGTCAGGTGGCTGTGCCTTCGGGCGTTGCTTTACCTGCAGCGCCCCCGTTGTGTCTCCTCCCGCCTGGTCCTCAGAGGCGTAGGAAAAGGTTTCGGGACAGAGGTGGGGAGCCCAGTTGTGGGCAGTGCAGGTGTTGTCTTGTGGCCTCCGTAGCTTGTTGCTCTGCTGGCTTGGTTCTGGAGGCCCCGTGTCCCGTGTGTGGCCCGTTGCCGGGTAAAGCCCAGAGGCTGGTGGATGGGAAGCTGTGGGGTACGGTCAGGGCTCACCCTGGGGGGTGGGCCTTCTGCTGTCTGTCCCCTCCCTTCTTGCCAGGCCTATCGTGCTTCTGTCCACATGCAGGGAGTTGGACAGAGAGCTGGAAAGCCACCGGGGACACTCCCTTGGCCCCAGGCTCGGCTCGTGGGGCTGGTTTTGAGAGCAGCTTTCTCTCTCCTGGTCGGCGGCCTCAGGCGGTTCTTTGCACAGATGAGCAGTTCTGGTTCCATCTTCTCCTCACTCATTAAACAATTGTGAAATTAGTAACTCATTTTCCTCCTAGTTATTTTCCTTTGAAGTTCCATAAAAATCTGAACTCCCTCTCAACTCTCGCTGCACAATAAAACAGAGCGAGAGTCGTGACCTCTGTCTGATGGGCTATGCCATCTGTGGTGGCTCATCAGAGGAGGGGGGCTGGGAAGGGCGCAGCCCCCTGCTTCTTTGCCACAGGCAAATGTGGGGGGCCACAAGAGGTGCATCCCCTGCTGCCACAGCGGGGGCACAGAGGGCAGTGCGTGCTCCGGCCCAGCCAGACCTCCCGGGCTCTGCCACCTGATGGCTGGTCTCCAGTAGGGCTCCCCCACCCCACCCACGGCCTGCGAGCGAGCAGGACACGGAGGCCGCGGCCCTGCTGATGGATGGGCTCATATCCCATTCAAATATGATGCCAGCAGTTTTTTTGTAGTTTGTCTTCCATTGCGGTAGTAAAGTTTTTAATTAGGAAAGCTAATGAGATCGATTAGTCATTAGGAGTGACCTCTGCACGGCAGGGCGGAGAGGGCTGTGTGTGCCGGCCTGATAACACCGTGCCGGGCATCGCTGCCATAAAGGCGCCAAGGGTTTGATTTGAGTGAAATGTGCCACAGGGAATTCATCATGCGGAGAAAAAAATTACAACCCTGGGAGTCTGTAATGAAGGGAATTAAACCAACATCCTATCTAAATAACATGATTATCTACACAAACCCTCAGCCAGCCAGGAGGAATGGAAGAGAGCCTGCCTGGCGGAGTGCTGCTGGGCCGCCCTCCCAGCGGGCAGGGTCTGGAGGGGAGAGGGGAGCGGGAGGGGGGCTGGGGAGAGGGCTGCAGGCCTGGCTGCCCACAGGTCTGCGCACACAGCCTCCGGGGCAGGCCCGGGGGGACCTTCCTCCTTCCCAACTTTCTGGCCCCCATGCCCACAGCACGGTCTTAGGAGCCGTCACTGCTGCTCGGGCTATCTGTCCGTCCACCCTGCTGAGCTCTCTGTGCCCTCCGTACTGGCACCCTGACGGTTCTCTCCAGGGTCACTGTCATAGTACTTTTGCCCATATCCGAGCTGCCCATTGGGGAAAAGTGGGGACCGGAGGTGGTCTGCAGGGCCGCCCTGAGGGGGTCACAGCCACACTGTGGGGCAGGGCGTGAGCTGGGGCGCCCTCCCTCTGCCTCTCAGGCCACCAGGGTGGTCGGTCTATAACAGGTGACAATTGGGACAAGTGACAAGAGCCCAGTCTTATTACTTTGTGTTCTTTTAGAAGTGATAATTGGGCCCTAACAGGTGAAATGCATTAAGTTAATAAACATTGACTTCACAGTAGGCCTGCATTGCACAGGAATGCGTGTAAACATTAATGTCCACTTACGAGGGCCAGGCCCAGAGGTGCTCGCCCAGCCTGGGCACTGTGTGCCTGCAGGAGCTTTCTAGAATGCAGAGTCCAGTTCTGTGGCCACTGAGGGCTGGGGGCTTCCTGGAGGAGGTGGCATCTGCCGGGCCTGGTTGCGGGCTCCCTGTGCTCAGGATGAAGGTGACGAGTTTGGTGAGGAGGAAACCGGCCCCCTCTGGGCTCAGCCCTCCTTCCCACCCTGCACAGTGTGGCTCCGAGCAGGAACCGGGCTGCACAGCCTGCACCGTGGGCTCCTGGGAGCCCATCCTATCCCAGAGCGGCAGGCGGTGGCCACCGTGGGAGGCCTGTGAGGAGGCACACCCCGGTCGGAATGGGGCAGCAAGGGCCACAGACAGGTGGGCTGGCCCCACGCAGGACCCATGGGAGCAGGGAGCCTGACAGCCCTGTGGTCAGCTGGGGCCCTGGCAGTAGCTGAAAGGAGATCGTGTGTTCGTGAGCTCCTATTGGAACAAGCTGTTAGTGATTTTTGTTGGTGTCTCCTTGCTTGTAAGACCTCAAAAATTCAGTTGAACAAACATTATTTATTGACCCCACTGTGTGCTTGGCTCTCCCCTACATCCCGTGTGTGTGTATTATGGGGTGCCCAGAGCTGAAGCTCCACCTCTCACTTTGGTCACTCACAGCAAGAGCGGGCACCCAGGCGACGCCATGTGCCTTTGGTTTCGCTGAACTTCCTTCTCCTCCCCACTTGCCCTGAGCTGCTGACCTTGGAGGGGGGAGGGAGGGAGAGAGGCAGGGCGGGGAGCAAAGGGTCTCTGCCTTCAGTCCCTGGACCACAGGTGTCCCCCATTCCCAGCACTTCCTGGGCCACGTAGCCTGTGAGGGCACATCCTGGGGGGCAGGTGTACCCTAGGGCACTGTGGGGTCCCAGCTGTGGGCTTAGGGCTCTGAAAGCTGATCTGTAGTAATAGTTACTGTCTGAACCAGTAACCGCTCTGGGGGCTGCTAACAGGGAAGCTCCCGGTCTGGGTCAGGCGTCCATGGCTGCTGGGAGGGTGTCTCCTTGGGGCCTAGGGCAGCAGGTACAGGTCTCAGAGCGCTGGTCTGGGCCTCGGGAGTGGGATGGCTGGTCACATCCAGGGCTGGCACCGGCAGCAGGAGTGTGGGACCTGTGGGTCTGGTATCACTGTGTGCCTGTCCTGCTTCCCTCCTGGGCCATCCGGACACCAGATGGCCTTCAGCTGCTGGTCAGCCAGCTCTGGCCCAGGGGTCCACCTATCCCTTGCTGACGCTCTGGCGGTGAGATGACGTGTGTGCTTTCCGGGAGGCATCGCCTGACACACATGCCCCCCGGTCTCTGCCATCCTGTCCCCACTGACTGCACCGCCCTGTGTGGGTGGGCCGGTGTGGGAATCCCGGAAGCTGCCTGGTGCTGGGGTCCCGCCGGCAGCCCCCTTCCAAGCAAAGCTCTGGGCATTGTGCAGGCAGGTCTGAGGGCTGCAAGGAGGAGCTCGAGGCAGCCTGGCTCCAGAGGACAGCTGGGTCCTTGGGAGGCCAAGCGCCTGCCTCCTGCTGCATTAGCTTTAATTATCTGGGCGGTTAGAGCTGGAGATTAGGAAAGTCGGGCAATTCGATGCGTTCCTCGAAGCTATGGAGAGATTGCCAGCTGTCAAGTGGAAGGGAGCGCAGGCAAAACAGGTCCCTGTGAGTTGCATGACACATTCAGCAAGAAGGGAAGCCATACATTGAAGTCCATCACCCTACAATCAGAAATGACTGAGTCCATAAATCCACGAGGGCACTCGAGAGGGTGCCCAGAGTGGGGGTGAGTGCTCGCACCCCAGCCTCCTGGACCCGCCCACGGGAGCCCCGGGGTCGGGCCTGCGCCCAGCATTCCTGCAGCCGGGGGCTGTCAGGCCCTCTGGCACATACGTGTGGGGTGGGGCTGGGCAAGGGGTGATGGGGACCCCCTGCCAACCTGCACAGACTGAATGCTTGTGTCTTTTCTGCAGCGTCCAACACGCACAGCCTGCGGGCCCCTCCCGCCAGCAGAGTGATCAAGACCCGCTACCGCATCGTCAAGAAGGCTGCCGCCGTGCCGCCTCCCAGCGCCCTGCCCTTCCCCGCGCCCCTGCCCTGCTGGCGGGCACGGCGCCTCTCCCTGTGCAGGTAGGAGTCCCAGCTGCCCTGGGCCTGGGCGGGGACTGAGGGCTGCGGGCACCGAGCTCACCAGCCAAGTGCTGGCTGGGGGTGGCCCCAGATGCCCGGCCAGCCTGTGTGCTGCACACGCAGACGCACGCGTAGCCCTGTTAGCTGGTGGTGGGCGGCCGCAGGAGCAGACACACCATGGGCTCGGGGGAACTTGTGGTCAGAGAGGCTAGGCCCTGAGCAGCCCCCCTTGGGAAGCTGTGGGCCCATCTTGCCACCTGTCTGACTGCTGAGGGCGGGAAGCAAGGCTGCAGCCTGCCCCACGCTGACCCCGCACGGAGGTCCTGCGGCCTCCAGGCTGCTCTGGCTGAGCACGTGCAGAGTGGGGTGGCTCCCCCTTCTGTTCTGGGTGCCCAGAAGCCAGGGAGGCAGTGTCAGGGGTGGGTGTTGGGGGCCCATCTCGGGACGCCGCTCAGGAGGCCCTACATGGGTGCCTGGACCCTTCCTTCGCAGAGGCTGGAAGGGGTGACAGACTGGTGGATGGGTGGGAATCGGCCAGTGGTTGACCCCTCCCTCTGTCTTCCCGTTACCCTTGGAGCCTGCCTCCGGGGGAAACAGTGTGGAAGCCCTGTGGTGCAGTGCGGGCTTCCACTGGGTGCAATGGGCGTGCCAGGGCACATGGCCTCGGGCCAGAGGCGGTGGGGCAGTGGCCGTGGTCCTGAGGGGCTGGGCCACAGGGCAGAGCAGCTATCGTCCCCGGCAGGGGCTGTCCTGCCAGACGCCCGCAGGCTCTGCGTGCCTTTGGACAGTGATTGCCCAGCCGTGGGGCCGTGGGAGAGGAGGGGCAGCCTGCTGGCCCACGGCAGACATGCTGGGTGGTCAGCCCGCCCAAGCAGTCAGCGGTTCCCGCTGTCCTCCTCCCCTACTGCTGGGCCACAGTAAATGTGGCCCTGCCACCTACTTTTCTGGAGGCAGTAGCTGGAAGTATATTTTAAATTAATTTTACTGCACTTTTTGTAAGATTTTTGTTTTAAATAGATTTATAAGCATCTTGGGGGCTATTTCTACAAATTTATGAAGATAATTTTCACTCTCTTGATAAGGGTAAATTTACACCTGCTATTTCCATATTAATCCACGCTGCTAAGTGGGCCTAATTCTCTTCTGTTCTCCTATCTGGTGAGCGTGGCCTTTCCTAATGCAGTTTCCCCCTCACTAAATCATTGTGATCGGGAGTCAGGATTGAGCTAAATTAACTTAAATTAATTTACTTAATAAGAGCCCCCGATGGTCGCGAATGAGGCTGACTTATTGATTCCCGCCTCCCCTGCTGCAGTCGGCATCCTGGCCCCACACCCATGTCCCAGCCCTGGCCAGTGCCCGCCTGTCCTGGGAGTGCGGCTGGGCCAGCAGGCGTCTCCTCCTGGCCTCTGAGCACCAGGGTGGCAGCGGGTCTGGGTCCAGCTGAGTCAGTGCTGAGCGTGCCGGGCCCTGATGGGGTCACTGAGTGGAAGGGGTGCCAGGCCTGGCGGGGCGAGGGTCCTGCAGGAGGGAGGTGGGCAGGGGTGCCCCCGGGGCAGCCGCTGAGCTTCAGGCCCATTAGGTGGAGACAGCTTTGTCGCCAGGAGCAGGTGGGGGCTGAGAGAGCACCCGTGTGCCCTGTGGGCAGGCGTTGCAAGGTCCTGCCTCGGGTCAGGGGGTTGGGGCAGGTGTTGGGGGAGGCCCTGCTGCCAGCCCGGCACAGCCACCACTGCCCCCAAGCTCCCTGTCCCAGCGGTGGTGGTTCCCGGACAGCCACCTTGCAGGGGTTCTGTCGCTGTCTGGATGCTCTGGGCCGTGCTGAGTACCCAAGGCCCAGGTCCTGCAGCCCCTGGCTCGTGCACTCAGGTGTCCCTGTGTGAGGAGGCATACCAAGCCGACCCCAGGATGGCCTGCAGTCACTAGGGGTGCACGTGGGGGCCGTGCTTAGTGGGACCTCCCTCTCTGACTGCCCCCCCAGGCCTATCTGACCTGTCGCCAGGCACCCAGGACACATCCTCAGCACAGAGCCCTGGATCCTTGGGGGGCCTGACCTCTGACCTTGGGCCTATGGGGTGCTGAGGCCTGAATGGCTCAGGAGGCGCTGGGAAACGGGGCTTCCTCTGCCCAAGGTCACCTGTGCCCTGGCTGGGCTGCCTCCTCAGCAGAGTGGCTGCCTGCCAGTTGCCCGGCCCTGCTGTCAGGAGTACATGCCTGGCTTCGCTTGTTGACGCAGCACAAAGGGCCCGTCTCCGGGCCGGCGGCCAGTCTGGAGCCCGCCCACCTGCCTCCTTCAGCTCCATCAGAGCTGGCGCTGCCTACATGTGGTCAGCAAACCCCAGGCCGCTGGCTTTGGCCCTGGCCTTGACCTCTGCCTGTGCAGCTGCAGGTTCCTCAGCCCTCCCCCGGCAAAAAAAAGAGCTGGACTGGTGGCAGGACCCAGGCCAGGGGGTGCCAAATGGCTGCCGCTGTGAGGAGAACGCAGGGTTGTCCCACCTGGCAGCAGGCCTGAGCCTGGGGACTGAGGGTTCTCCTTGGGCCTCCTGTCTGTGTCTGCCTTGGAGGGAGGAGACCCCAGCGTCCTGGTCATCTCAGTGGGCAGCCGGGGGCTGGCAGACACAGGCAGGAGGTGAGGCAGGCAGCCAGTGGCTGAGACGGCCAGCCCTGGAGCCCGTTCTCCTGCAGACACTCGCTGTGAGTGAGTGTGGTTACTGCAGAGGGGCAGCGCCGTCCTGGGGCACTCAGGGAGCCCTGGAGGGTGGTACATGCACCTGACAGCTGGTGGCCTCCACGAGCCACTGCCCTCCTGCGGAGGAATGGTCCCACCCCCCCGAGCCGTGATTCTGAGCCATCACCACACCTGATTCTGCACCACGGGGGGGCCTGGTATTTGAAAGACTGGAGAGGTGGCAGAGTTGCCAGCCCTGTCCCGAGAGGGTAGGGACTGGGGCCCCACCCCTGCTCACCCCATGTCAGGGTCCCTCACCCCCCACACCCCGTCACCTCTGAACACTCTGACCTGCCTGTTCGCCCTCCCCCCAGCTGGTCCCCAGTCAGCTCAGCACTGGGCTGGGGTTCTCCTCTGCCCGTTCCCTGTCTCCAGCCCTGGCGTCTGGGAAGAAGGCAGAGGGTGCAGTGTCCTTGGCCTATTGCCGTCTCTAGAACCCCGTGTGCAGCGCTACGGCCTGAGACGTGTGGCCCTGTGGCCTGTGGCCCTGTGGCCCTGTGGCCTGTGGCCCTGTGGCCCACTGTCCGTCGGCGTCCCCGGGGTGCCAGGGGCACTGCTGCCTCATGAGGTGGCTTCGCTCTTTGTCTCCTGACTTAGAACCCTCCTCTCAGTCCTGGTCATTTGGGTCCAACACGTGGGAACGTGGGGACGTGACAGCCTACTTTCTAGGCGACCCGGGCACCCCTCCCACATGAGCTTGTCTGGGCTTGCCGTGGAGGGAGGGGCCGTGCTCCTGTGGTGAGGCCCTGACTCCAGAAATATCCCGGAGGACAGTCCCCAGGAAGTAGGTCAGCCCAGCAGATCTGCCAGCTGGGCAGGGCTTGAGGTGGGGCAGACGGAGGTGGGAGGCGCTGGGCAGCAGCTCCTGGGCTCCGGGGCCTGCGAGGCACGGTCTCTGGGGACGGGCAGGTGAGGTGGCTGCTGCCCTGGCCAGGTGAGTGCGTCTGGCGGCCTGGGCAGGAGGGACCCAGGGTAGGGGCACAATGGGCCCTTCCCGGGAAGGACTCTGGCCTGTGGGGGGCGGCAGCTGATGGCCCTAGGAGGCCTGGCTGGGCCCTGAGGACCCCAGGACACTGCTGCCCAGAGCCGGCCCGGGCTCCCTGGGGCAGCAGAGGGCACCCCAGGGCTGAGGCTCATGTGAGTGAGGATTTAATTGTTTGTTACAAGGTTGTGGGTTTGCCTGCATCCTCACCAGCTTCCAGCAAGTTCATTAATCTGAACTGAAGCTGAAGTGTGACTTATATCCCTAAACTGCCTGTCACTTTTTTCTCTTTCGAAATTCACTTGACATGAAAGTCGAAATGAACAGAAGCCGCTGTGCTTAAGCAGCTGCGTCTGGAGGCTGCTCGGTCCCACTACGAATGGAGCTGTCACGGGGCTGCCGCTCGCCGGGCCGCCTTACTTGATCTTATTTCACTTGTGTGTCTGCGCGGTAGATCTTAAGTCATCTCTGGGAGGCTTGACGACGTTTGGGCTGCGATGCTCAAGGCTCTGAAACCCTTCTGCAAAGTGACGTCTCATTAAAGAGGAATTCAGCCCGAGGATGGGTGGCCACGTCCCCGTGCTCCCCTCCCTCCCCCAGTCTCCCTAATGAGCAGGCACCATGCAGCCTCCTGGGCCAGCTCAGGCCCTGCTCTGCCTCCTGCCCGCCGCTGGTTCCCCGAGTCCGGCCCTTCAGCGCCCCCTTTATTTCTCACAGGCTGGAAGCCTGCCACAGGGCGCACAGCACTGCCTTCTCGCTGTGTCCCTTCCTGTAAGGACACTAATCCTTCATGGGATGCCACTGTACAACCTCACCTAACCCTGATCACTTCCCAGAGGCCCCCCTCCAAATGCCATCACATCGGGTTAGGACTGCAACACAGGAATTTGGGGGACACAATTCAGTCCATAGGACAGAGTGTCCTGCTTGTCCCCAGATCTACCCTGGAGGCTGTGGCAGTTAGAGGAGCTCAGGGAGTCATGCTATGCTCCCTTCCTGCCCTCTCCATCGAGGCCACACCCCGCCGGCCCTGCAGTCTCTGCTGAGGCCCTGGCCTGGTGGTGCGCACAGAGGCCCTCCCAGCCTAGCCTGTTATGGGCTAGTAAGGTGCCCAGTGCTGCGTGGCGGGGCGCCCCCTGCAGATAGCTGGGCAGAGCCGTCTGTGCCAGGCAGAGCTCTGCCCACAGCCTGCCCCCTCGTGGGGCAGTGGTCAGGAAGCAGATACTTTCGTGGCGTGGAGAGTGCTGGGAAGCGCTGAGACCCACCCAGGGTGGATGGAGCCGAGGGGGAACTCAGAGAAGGCCCCTGTGGGCGTGGAGCCCACAAGGTCAGCGTGGACTTTTCTCGTGCGCCTGGGCAAGGAGCTCAGGATGTCCACTCAGAGGGCAGAGGCCACCTGAAGGATGATACTGATGGTGGGCGCTAGGCCCTGCTGCTGGACCAGCAGGGTTGTGGGAGGACGTCAGGATGGCGGTTCCCCTCCCTGGGACAGTGGCAGGCACAGCGTCCTCCTAGGCTGTGACCTGTGTGCAGCTCCAGGGCACATGCGGCGGCCAGCCTTGACCTTGACCTGTCTGGCATGTTCCGGGGGGACCCCAGCCTCCCACCTTCCCCCGGGCCTGGGAAGCGACCCACTGCACTGGGCGCTGTTCACCCCTGAGGGGCGGGCGGCCTAGTTCATGTCCCCAGCTGCCCCTATGAGCAGGGCGCCAGGCCAGCACAGCTCCGCTGCCTGTGAAGCGCTGGAGTGATTGTGGCGGACGGGGTGGCAGGCTTGAAGGAGTGTCCATTTCAAGCCAGGAGAGCTGTTCCGGGGCGTTCATGCGGTCACCCACTTCAGACCCAGCTTCTCTGTCCACAGTGGCCAGGTGCGGCCTGGCCTGCGTGCATGTGGGGTTCTGCCCACCTGGTGTGCCGGGGAAGGGAGTGAGCTTGTCACGGGTGTGTGTAGGCCGGGAGGGGAGCCTCAAGTGCTGTGTGCTGCCCTCTGCCTGCTGTCTGCCCCCAGGACCGTGGGTGTCCCTGCATATGATTGCCTGGGCTCCATGCCCGTGACCCCAGGAACGGGCTGCCTGGGGGGCCCTGGGGAGGGGCTGCTGCTCAGTCTTCTGCCTGACAGCCACTGGAGAAACCAGACCAGAGGCCCTCTGTGGCCAGGGAGGATGAGGTGGGGTGTTACCATCCACCCTTGAGGTGATCTGGGCCGTGCTAGCCCTTCCTAGCCTTGTTTCCTTACCTCGGTGTCAGTAGGGAAGGGGAGGTGAGCTGCCCACCTGGTGTGGGCCTTGCAGTGGAGTCCGTGGACTCCTAGGCTGGGAGCACCGCTCAATGCCAAGGGCTCCAGGAGCTGGCCCTGCCCTGGCGGAGGCAGTCCCTGGCAGAGCAGGTGGGGGCCTGCCAGCCAGATGAGTGGCTTTAGCAACTGCTACCTGCCACTGGGGTGGTATGGGAGGGCACTGGTCTACTCTACCCAGGTGCCTATGAAGGGCCTTCCTTTTGTCCAGCCCCTGCCTCCCTGGAAGCTACGGCTGGGGGGTGGACAGATCCCGAACAGGCAACTGCAGCACTGTCCCTGGGCCAGCATGCGGTCAGTGGGAGCTAGCCAGGCACAGAGGGCTCCCCTGGCAGAGGAAGCAGCACGCAGGCTGAGAGGAGACCCCAAGAAGCCTGGCCAGGAGGCGCGTAGGTTCAAGTGCAGCGCCTTACACAGGCCTCGGGCCCCGTGTAGTGAGCCGGGGCCCATTGAGGGAAGCCACTGAGCCTCCTAGGCTTGGCAGTGCCGGTCAGCGAATGAACGACCTGGTCCAGCTCCTGCTCTGCGGGCACTCGGCCACCCAGGGCCCTGCAGATGGGCACAGCTGGGCTGCGGCCTACCCACGGCAGTGCTGCTCTGTGGCTTGTGGCCTGAGTAGACAAGAAGCTGCCCCCGCCCATTCTGTCTCAGCATGTTGACGGGGCAGCAGCCTGTTGTTGCTGACCACCCCTCACAACCCCGGGAAGAGCTGGCCGGATGGAACAGGGCAGGTGTGTGAAGGAGAGTCGGGCAGGCCTGGGGCCGGGGGTCAGAAGGACAGTCACCCTGGAGCTCCCGGGCTCACTCCCGGTCCCTCTCCTAAGTAGTTTCTTGCATTTAACTTTTTTGGGTAGCTTTGATATACTTTTGTACTTACAGAAAAGTTGCCAAAGCAGCACACTGAGCTGCTCTGTACTGTTCACCTAGGTGACCAACGGGTGGCACCTGATCCCCGCTGCTTCCTCACATCCCCTGTCTGCTCATGTATGACCTTCTTTGAGGAGATGGAGACTTGGCGCCTCTTCACCAGGCGCTGAATGTGGTCCCCAGATCAGGGAGCGCTGCCCGGACGCAGAGCTGGCTGCAGTCCCCAACGGCTTAGGGGCGGCGGCTCTTCAGCCTCATTGAGGCTGGAACCAGCCTCAGCCTCGCTCTGTCTTTTGTGACCTGCTGTTTGGGGAGCAGAGGCCAGCTGCTTCGTGCAGTGTCTCTGGGTTCATGTGTGAGGAGACTCCGATTTGTGGCCAGGGATCTGGAAGCGCTGGGTGGCCCCTCTGTGCAGCCTGCAGGACCAGGGGCGTCACCACCCTCCTGGTGCTGCTGTGTGAGCCTGACCGTCTGGCTGCCTGGCTGCCGTCTTCTGTGCGGGGTGTGTCTGTGGGCGGCGCCCCCCTGTGTGCACTGCTGCTCCTTACTGCACGTCAGCGGCTCACGCCTCCCGCTGACCCGCTGCGACCTCAGCCCCTCGCCCGCCCGTCCTGTGCTGGTCGGCATCCTGTAAGGCACCGCGGTCCCTTATGGTCTGCTTTGTTTTCCTTCTTTCTTTATAATGCTGTGGACTTCAGGTTTTCAGTTTATTCTGCAGGCTAGAATCTGCTATCACCGTGCTTCATTTTGAACCCTTGGTTTGTCCCCACCCTGGCCCAGGGTCCTTTCCACGGGCACCATCATCCATTCTCAGCCTCCTCCTCCTGCATAATAGGGGCTTCAGGCTCACAGCTTCCTTCCTGAGCCCGGAAGCAGCCAACTCGGCAGTACAAGGCCCCTCCTGGCCTGGTCGCTCTCTCCCCCACAGCCAGGGCTGCATTCTAGTGTCCACCCCGCAGTGGTTTATCGGTCCTCCTCTCCACGGACATTTGAGGCATTTCCACTTTGGCTGACGATAAACGCAGGCTGCCGCCTTGCTCATACGCTGTGTAGACCTGTGTCCCCGTTTCTGTGTGGTGCACGCACTCCCAGTATGGGGACTCGGGAAGGCGTGCTGTCTTCATGTGACAGTGCAGCACCCCCCCCCCGGCCCTCCCCCCCGCCCCGCAGCCATAGTGGTTTTCTGTTCCCAGGACAGCGTTTGGTGCTACCATCCTTTGACTTTCTTCCATGTGTGGTGGTGGCTCGTTGTGGTTTGAATTTGCAGCTCCCTGAGGACCGATGGTGTTGAACGCTTATCACGGCTTCTTTAAGACCATCCCTTGCTTTTGTGGACGTGCCTCCGGTCCTCTGCCCATTTTTAAATTGGTGGTTTGTCTTTTGTTCTTGGCAGGAGCCATTTATCTCATTGAGGCTGATGCCCTCCGCCTCCCTTGCCTAGTTGGCCTTACCTGCTTGAATGGGGCCATGTTTCCTGCCCAGGAGTCTGCTGGGGGGTACAGGGGGCTCGGCCCTCTGGGAGGCTGCCCTGTGGCTGCCAGCCTGGCCCCAGGTCAGAGTACAAACAAGATCAAGGACCCTCCCCGGGGCTCCCACTTGGCTCTGGTCTCTCAGCATTGCTGTGCCCCGGGAACTCTGTAGGCCGCGGTCTCCCTGGGAGACCTGGAGCCCCGAGGGGAAGCTTGGCCTTTCCAGGACTCCGTGAGGTGGAATTGGAGGAAATAGGTAAAGACCTGACAGCGGCAGTTTGACCTGAGAGTGACGGGCGTGTGGCAGAACTCAGTGCTGAGGCTTTGGCCAGAGGCCTGGGAGGACACGGTGGGCGCCAGGCGGGGCCCAGGGGGGCCCGTGGGGGTGACCCCTGAGTGCTGCTGAGGCAGGTGTCCTCCGGCAGGTTTTTTAGAATCCTGTTTTATGTGAACAGGCGGCTACGGCTCCCCAAGTGCCGTGAAAGTTAATGCGATGGCCTCCGTGTGCCTGTGCTCATTTTTATAATTTTTTATTTTATGAAACGGGACAGGGAGCTTAGTGACTTACTACTATTCATTTCGTTTCAATGCAGTAAATATTGATTCAGTTGGGGGTTTTCAATTGAAACCACTCGGCGATTATATAAAATATTACTGCCTGTGAGATTATGCTTACCGATCCCTTCGGCTGCTCATTAAGGAAGGAGTGCCGTGCGGGTCCTCCGCCTTCATCATTCTAATAAACGGGCTGAGGTTCCATTCTGCGCGGGAGGTGCCGCGGAAACTGCTGGCGGGGGCCTGGCAGCAAGGATGCAACTCTTAATTTGGAAGTCGGTTCAAAGCACGCCTCGCTTATTTATTTATTCCTCTGTCTGTTTGAGGCAGGCAGGCCTTTCGGCTGTCAGCAGCCCTGTAGCAGCAGGGTTGAACCGTCCTCTGAGGCCAGAACACCTGCCCGCACTCCTAGGCTGGGTTTGGGGAGGGGCTGGGACTCGGCGGGGACGTGGGCCTGGACCCCTCACCCCCTCAATGGTTTGGGGAGGTAAGGGAGGAGAACCTGCCTTGCTGGGACACTGTGAGGGACCCCAAACTCCCTCTGGAGCCTTGTCCTGAATGTTAGTGCCCAGCCGCTCGCTGGCAGAGAGCGCCCTGGGTGTCGGGCCGGCTGGCACACAGGCTGCCATGGGTCCTCTGCCTGCCTCCCTCTTCTCACGGTTTCGGAGAGCGGTCTGTGCTCACTGTCAAACGCCCACCTGGTGGGGCAGCACGTTGAAGCCAAGCACCCTGTCCCTGTCCCCACCTGTGTGTGCAGCTCTAGGATGGCCCTGCTGCGACGACGACGGACAGCAGTCAGCACAGTGGAGGGTCAGGGCTGAATGCTCTGCTCAGCCACCCCAGGGCCACATGGCCCCTGTGCTCCCAGGCGGGGGCAGACCTGAGTCATCCTCCCAGCTGCCCCTCCCTGGTCCTCTTGGGGGCAGTGGTGTGGGGCTGACACGCCACCTCCCTGGCACTCTGAGCCTCTGGCCCGTCCCCTTGGGACAGTTGCCCCCCCATCCCTCCAACACGGTGTCCTGTGCTATTGCTTCCTCCCTGGCCATGGGGACAGCTGGTGTGGGGTCTGGGGTCACAGGGTTTGTCACCTAGTATTTGTGGCGAGACCCTGTGAGAGGCAGTGTGTGGGCCCCAGCTGCAGATGGCGGGGGGCGGGGGGGAGGGTGGTGGCAGGCTCTGGAGGCCCCATGTGCCCCATCTCAGGCCTGGTCGTCACCTGCCGCTCTGGGCCCATGGTGAGCTGGCCCCGAGCTCCCGGGCTCAGGGCATGTCCCTGGTTCTGTGACCCCTAGGGCCACAGGTAGGTGAGAGGTGCCTGGCAAGCCCGCGGCCAAGACGGGGGTAGTGAGGCCCAGTGTGCTCTGCCTCCCTGGCTGGGTTCTGCCACAGGTCTGCTGGGACAGCCCCGCAGGCCTGCTGCTCTCACATCTGTGAGTGTGTCAGGCCGCTAGCCTTTGTCCCCCATCAGTCTCAGCCCTGCTTTCTCACTGCAGCTTCCGGGTATCTGTCTTTCTCCCCTCCGTCCCCTCTTGTCCTGCTCCTATCGCCTGGCCCTCTTGCCCTTTCTCGGTGTGGGGAGCCAGGAACGGGGAGGCCTCGGGCTGCCCAGCGAGGGGGTGCCGCCAGGAGTAGTGGCTTGCCAGGCTCCTGGGCCTGTGATGGGACGGGGCCGCTTGAGTGAGTGGGCTGGGCGATGGCCGCCTGGGAGGCGTCCTCCTGCCGCTGCTGTGCAGAGCGGCCCTCCTGCCTCCCCCACTGCACCAGCCCCAACGGTCAGTGCCCTCCCAGGCACCGCAGGTCCTGCTGCGTAGGGACCCTGAGCCCTGCTGGGCCAGGCCTCTCGCTATAGCGCAGCACATCTGCATCCATGTGACATGCAGGCGGCTTCTTTGCCCTTTGTGAGTTGGCTTGTGTGTGGAGGCCGGCTCAGCGGCCTGCAGGCCGGCCCTTGGGGGCAAACAGTGGGAAGGGGTCGGGCAGGCTTGCACCTCACCAGGCCTGGCTCCTTTTGGGCAAAACCTGAGGGGACAGGACCATGCAGGGCCCCGTAAGACATACCGACCACCATGGCAAAACCGCAGGTCACGGTGTGGTCTCCCTGTGGGCCCGCAGGATGGGCCAGCTGGGGTGTTTCCTGACAGACTAGAGAGGATGTCCCTTTGGTCTGCCTGAGAGAAGCTTTGTCCTGAAAACAGCAGGACGTTAGGAAGGGAGCCTCACAGGTCCTTAGGTCTCCCCGTGGAGCCCGGAGCCTATGGGAGGTCACCTCCTGGCCACACCTTGCCAGCACCGTGGGTCCTCGTGTGCCCGTGTGTATCTGTGTTTGTGCCCCTGGATGTCCCTGGAAATGACGAGCAAAGGAAGCTGAAAACACTGCCCCTGACGGAGAAATAAAACGTCCTTGTCACCAGTGGTGCCTGGATGCCTTACACATTCAAACACAATTTTAAATTCCACTTTTATCCTGCATTTAGAGGTGCTAGTGAAGCAGCGTTTAGATCATCGGTAGCCTAGTTAAGTCTTCGCACGTATCAGCCCTCCGGCCTGATCTTTCCCCCAAACTTCATTCCCCTGCAGATGGTGGCGGAGGCCTTGCCCCAGGCATCTAGGGGGCTCCCTGTGTGGGCTGCAGGGTCTGGGGGTCTCACAGCCACCGAGGACCATGGCCAAAGGGCTCCCACGAGCAAGTGCTCTTTCAGGCCCCTGGCCAGCTCAGGTGGCCTGGCCACCATCTTGTCCCAGGGCCCACCGTGGGGTACTGGCATCTGCCCAGCTCCCGGGCATTCACAGGTTCTCTGGCCAGGAGGCTCCCATGAGGTGTGGGGCACCCAAGGAGGTGTTGGGCCCTGGGGGGATGTCCTTTCCTGCCATGGTTCTGGGTTTACCCTCACCCCTCCCTCCCCACTCCCCCCCTTTCTTTTGTACTTGCCTCCCCTATGTGTGTCCTCAGAGGTGGAGCTGGGTGAACCCCTCCTCCACACCCTTCCTTGGGGGGAGGGGTCCCTCCCTCACTATTCTGGGATCATGTTGCTGAAAGGCTGTCAGAGGGTCTCTCCAGCCACTTCATGTACAAATTGGGGGACAGCTCGGGAATCATTCGGGTTGTCTGAGGGGTGTTTTATTTTAAACGTTTGTCCCCAGGTGGGTGACAGCTGCAGTTGCAGACACCTCTGTGTGGGGACAGGCCAAGTGACCACTGCCTGCCTTTCCTTCGCTCCACCCTCTGCTCGCAGGCCAGTCCCAGCCGCCAGGTGGGACTGACCCCAACCCCCGCTGAGCACGAGCCTGAGCCGGCCACCCAGGCCAGGAAGAGCCTCGCTCTTTTCCTCAAGTCAGCACGGTTTCTGTGGCCGCCCCGCCCACTCCCCCGAGTAAGGACCCCCGGTTTAATTTGCGGTTAGATGTCTGTTAAGATTGCGTCCACTTCCCAAGTCAGCACTTAATTGGCAAGGCGCTTGATTTAACAGCGTGGGAGCCTCCACCGGAAAAATGGCTTGAATAAATCACCGCCTGACGCCAGAAAATAGATATAATCTCAGCATTAACTACATTAATAGTAGCAGGAGCCGAATTAAGAAAGCCATAAAGCATCGGCGGGGGAGCATAAATTATGACCCGGTCTCTGTCCCCTCTGCCAGCCAGGCTCCTCTGGGGGTAGGGCGGGGTTCCACGCTGTTCCCGACCCCGCCCACCCGGAGACCACGCCCAACTCTCCCCTGCCCCTCGCTGGGGGGGGGTGCGGGTGGGCGGGGCTGGGTGGGGCAGGCAGGTGGGCGGCCCATGCCGCCTGCTGTAGGACCGGCGCTGCTGGGCTCTGGCTCCAGAAGGCAAGCCTGCTCCCCTGTGCCTCCGGGCTCCCTGAAGAATTGAGCAGCTTGCACTGCCAGCACCCACCCACCCCACCCTCAGCACCTACTTGGGGCCAGGCCCTAGCTGAGCGTTTCCACCTGTTCTGTCGTCAGCCCAGTAGGTGCTAGCAAGATCCCTGCTGTGTGTCGTACACGGGAGTGTTAGAGCACCCAGCTCTGACCCCGCTCTGCCTTCACCTCCTCCCTCCCACAGTTGTCCTTTGCCCTTTGGTATCTGCAGCCTGGAAGGCTTCTTGGAGCAGGTGACACCAGTCAGGTCTCACATCAGGCCTCCAGTTGCAATCGCTCCTCTTAATGGTGGTTCTTTTGCTTACCCCAGTGGGAGTGGCTCATCCAGGACAGTCTAGCTGTGGTCTGGCTGCCAGGGAGCGGCATGGCTTTGGGGACATGGGGGGGGGCACCTACTGCAGGGTGGTTTGCAGCTTCTTGTTCCCTTCTCAGTGTTAGCCACCATTGCCAGGAACTTTTCAACAATTTAGTAGAGGAGAATGCTATCCAGTTTAATTTCAATTTTATGTATGTTCTTTGTCAAGCTCATAATTTTTTATGCTTACTGTTCATTTGCCTCTGGCCTGTTTCTTACATGTTTGCAAGAGTCTTTAGATACCCAGTGTGTCACCTTTTATCACAAACTATGTTTTTTTCAATTTCAACTTTGCCTTTGAATTTTGTTTGTGAGGATTTTTAACAGAATTTTTACTTTTCTGTGTAAATCTATCATTCTCTTAAGACAGTGTGTTGATTTGCTTAGAACAGCCTCCCCCCCAGGATTATATGAGTTCTATTATATTTTTTTCTAGTGGTATGACTTCAAGTTTTACATTTAAAATTTTTGTTGTAGACTGAAGCCCCGACCTCCAGTGTGGCTGCATTTGGCAGTGGCGCCTTTCCAGAGGTCACTAAAGTTAAATGAGGTCATTAGGGTGGAATCCTAATCCGAGGGGATTGGTGTCCTTGTAAGAAGAGGGGACACCAGAGCTCTCGCTGCACATGCACAAAGGAAAGGCCATGTGAGCACAGTGAGAGGGACCATCTAATCTGCAAGCCAGGGAGAGGCCCCCCGGAACCAGCCTGCTGGCACCTTGACTTGGCCTCCTGGCCTCCAGAACTGTAACGAAATCAAGTTCCATTGTTGAAGCCGCCTCTGTGGTGGTTCATGGCCACCGAGCTGACAGGCATGTGTTCTCAGGTGGGTCTGCACCGCCGTGTGTAGGTGGGGAGCTCGCCCTTTTAAAGACCCTGACTGGCTCTGTCATTCGCACTGTGCGGATATACCAGTTTGTTTCACTCCGGGGCGGCGTCAGGGTTCTTTCTAGTCTCTGCTGAGCGTGTCGCTGAGTGGCCAGGAACTCTTTGTTTCTGTGAAGTGGCCACCTTAGAGGGTGGGTGGACGCTGCGTTGTAGATGAGGCCAGTTGCCGTGGTGGCCGTCCCTGTCTGCATTCAGCAGCCTGACAGCGCTCTGCTCTGTGGTCCCTGCTGGGCCCGTCTTTCCCGTTGCACCCTTCCTGGAGACACTGTGTGTGCCCTTCCTGGAGACACTGGTGGCCGATCGTCTTTTCCCATCTTCGTGGCCACTGCTGCGCTCTTCTGTGAAGCACCCGTTGGAGCCTTTGCCCACTTTTGTGTTAATTTGTCTTTTTATTGATTTGCTGGCATTCTTTACATATTATGGATTCACGCTTCTCTAGGATGCTTCTCACAGTCTGGGGCTGGCTTTTGAATGTTGTGTAACTCACCAGTCTTTTCTTCTGTGAGTAGTGCCCTTTGTTTTCTGCTTAAGAAATTCTTGCCTACCCCGAGGTCATGTTTTCTTCTAGAAAGCTGACCATTTTGCCGTTCACTTTCAAGCCTGTGATCCTTCTTGGGGTAACTCTTGCTGTGGTGTGAGGTAGAAGAGGTCGAGGTTCCTTTGTCCCCTCACTGATTGGCATTGTATTGACACAAGCGCCTAGCCCCGCCCATGTGCGGTGCCCCAGACACTGCTGTTCCTATGTCTGTCTTCCTCCTGCACGTCTGTCCTTTCAGATGACCTGTAGAAATACTGGCTCAGTTTCTCAGCCTTCCCCGGCCAATCAGCCTCCAACCAGCCAGGCTGCGTTTTATTCTTCTCACAGTCCACCTGCCACACGGAACCAGAGAGGACAGACCATGCTGCCCCTCCCTCCTGTCTTTGGAGCTGCAGATGTTCTGTGAATTCTGCAGGCCTGGGGCACCTGCTGTGTCGTTTCCCTCTGTTTACGTGTGTGTGTGTGTGTGTGGCTGGTCCTTGTCCCCGCCTTGGCAGGCTGCTGGCGCCTAGGATGGCTATTGACACTCCTGTGTGCTCAGTTGCAGTAAACTGCCTGCCCCCCTCAGACTCTCAGGACCTCTTGCTGTTGAGTTCATGGGCCCTACCCTGTGTTAGCATGAATGCCACCATCCCCGGCTCACTGAGGACACCACTCCCGTTCCAGGGAGCCCAGCTGCTCTTGCTTTGTGATCCCAGAAGGGGTCATCTCACCAGCGCCTCACTTTATGAGTCTCTTCAGGTAGTGGTACGTGGGGTCCCCGAGGACCAGCTCGTGGCATTCTGGGTCTTGTTATGTTTCTATTTTGTCACACACCCCTGGCTTGGACTGCCCTCCAGTGTCCCTCAGCTGGGCCACCTTGGGGACTGGGGCACCTTCATGACATACGAACAGATGTGAATATCCTTTGGGTCACCATAGGGGTGCTGCTCCAGGTAGAGGCAGGCCTGAGCAGAGCAGATGGTGGCCGTGGCCATGAGGCTGGAAACAGGCCAGCATGGCCGAGGGTGAGGGGCACGGCACAGACAGAGCTGATGAGTCGGGGTGCAGGCCAGGCCCTCCGACCCCGAGCAGTGTGTGGGCACCGGGGCCAGCAAGGGAGGGGCGGGTACCTGGGCTGACAGTACAGTGTGAGAGCTCAGGCCCTGACACGCGTCACCCAGCCAATAAGAGGCACCTGCTGCCAGAGGTCAGGGCAACCAGGCTTTTCCATGGGGCCTCAGCGACCCCTGTGCCCTGCAGCGGAGGCTTCAGCAGGGTGCTCTCCAGGCTGGACCCCACATCCCCAGTGGTCTAGAGGGAGCATGGGAAGAGGCAGCCCTGTCCCGCACCAGCTGTCACGGGCTGGGGGCCTGGGCCGACAGCCCAGCCTGGAGGGTGACATCCGGGCCCTGCCCCAGCCCTGGGTCCCCAGCCCCTCTGCCCCTCAAGCTGAACTCGGCCCTCCTGTGTGGGGCCATTAAGGCCCAATAATACCTGTGTTTGCAGTTAACATACAAAACACCACTGGCTTCAGCCGAAATGGATTTTTAAAAGTGTCATTTTATGGAGAATTTTACTTTCCATCTTGTTGTTTATTAGGCTCTTAAAGGGAAGGCTTGTAATGCACCCATTGATCGAAATACCAATTGAATAGATGTGAGCACATGAAATAGCCCAGCCCCTCATGATGGAGTCGCAGTATTTGTAACGGACGCAGCACAAGTAGTGTCGTCCACCAGCACGCCGGTTGGCTAGGGTGCCGAGTAATTTCTGTTCATTACCAGGGAGAGATGGTGAGGGCCCCTTGGAAAGGAGCAGCAGCTGACGAAGGCTTCTGGTGACCTGCCAGCACCCCACCTCTCCCCCAGGGTCACACAGCCCCCACGTCCCCGCTAGGCTCACCTGCTCACCTCAGGAAGGTGAGTGCAGGGAGCCCCAGCGGGCGTGGTGCCGCAGCCCAGGAGCTGTGGGTCCCATTCAGGAGGAGCCAGTCTGGTTTGAGGAGGGTCCTGTGAGGTCAGGAGGCCACAGTCATGTGAGGCTGTCACTGTCTGCTGGGTCCCTGGCCACTGAGCCCCGCTTCTCAGACCCCTGTGGAGTGTGGCACACCTGCCCTCTGGCTGTCCCTCACCTCCCACCCTGCTGGTCCTGCTCACCTGAGCAACTCTGTGTCCCTCCCCCAGAACTGCCCTACAGACCACTCACTGTGCTGGGGACGGGAGGCACTCCAGAGGTGAGGGGGCCTGTCCTGCACTGGCCCTCATCTGGGGGTGTCTGAGAGGGGAGCTGTACTCCAGCCTGGGGGCTGGAGCCTCTTGCCTGCCAGGCAGAGTGGGCACAGGCTGCACCAGCCCAGGCGGGGGGGTGGGGGGGCTAGGGTCAGGGAGCAGGGGCTGGGGCTGGGGGCCTGGGGCCGGAGCTGGGGCTGGGGCTGGGGCCCTGGGGCCGGAGCAGGGGCTGGGGCTGGGGCTGGCCCCTTGCAGGCAGTGTGTGGTGGTGCCCGTCAGCGATTCTGTGGAAAGCGCACTTAAGCAGTGTGCAGCCTGTCACGGTGGCGCTGGGCCTGACCTACTTGGAATTTGCTGTGCGGAGCTGCCTGCCGCCCTTCTGCTGACGGCGCAGACCCACCCGCCTCGCAGCTTTGCAGTCGTGCTCCATTTCCTGAGAACTGCCTCTCCGGTTGTTTTCTCTGCTCCCAGCCAGCCTGCCCGCCTCCCGCCTGGGCACCACTACCCGGGCAGCTCGGCCACACACTGACCCTACCCCACCTGCCCTGCTTCTCCCCACCCATGGCCCTGTGCCCAAGGAGCATCACTGCAAGAAACAGCACCTTCTTGCCCAGGACGAAGGTCTGTGCCCAGTCCCCCTCCGATCCATATGACGTATGCCCAGCCCCCATCGGCGCTGGGCACACTGTGCTGTGAAAGGCCTTGGAAAGCCTCAGGGTTGAATAAGCAGAGTGGGGGGCTGAGGTCCCCTCAGCTGTGACAGCAGAGGACAAGCCAAAGGCCGAGGCGGGGTGTGTTTAAAGGTGGTTGCCCCTGGTCAGGAGACAGGGTACCTGCCTATCTTGAAGCTGCTTCGGGCTCCCTGGGGCAAGGCTGCCCCCGCCCCTCCTGGCCATCCTGCCCCTGAGTCTGCCTCCCCTGGCCCTCATCTGATGTGCCCCAGGGTCTGGGGTACAGGGGAGGCAGCCCACTGGGTGCAGAACCCAGCATGGGGCGGGTGGGCGACCGGACCTCGGGAGCGGCTCTGCTTGTCAGGCCCTGTCACAGGTGAACAGTGTGTGTGCTCTGTGTGTACACGGGTTCAGGAGCCAGTAGCCTGTCCGCTTCAGGTGTGCACATCTTTGCCCTGTCTGCCAGGCTCCATAGCTGCGGACGCCTCGGGTGGGTTCATCTTAGCCGTGCAGCCTGCGAAGTGGGCAGAGGTGCCCTGTGCAGGGTTGCGACTGCATGGACCTGCCTGGGCAGTGGCGCAGGGCTTGGGGAGCAGGGAGCTTGGGTGACCAGGGCAGGCCGGCAAAGCCCTGGGAGGGTGAGGAGGCCTGCCAGAGCGGGCACACCCAAACTGGCCCCCGCTTCTCAGGGACAGCCTCCCTCTGTCCTGCCCCGACCCTCCTGCCCTCCTCTGGGTCCCTTTTCCCTAGGATCTTCCACTGGCCCAGCCTGCACTGGCCCCACTGTCACCCTCCACACCGGGCTACCGGTCGGCCGCAGGTCAGAGGGACCCCGGGGTGGCCTCGCACTGGGAACTCCGCAGCTGCTGGCCATGCAGCGGACTGGGGAGAGCAGCTTTTCCTGACACCTGCTTTTGTGGCGTTGGGTGTCTTCTCCCCGTTACCACCGCTTTTCATTTAAAACGTTATCCCCCCCACCTGTCCTTTGTGCCCCCCGGGGGGGGGGAGGGGAGGCCCAGCCCTCACCCTGGTGTAGTCAAGGTTATGGCGATAAATCCCGGGGCATTGTCACTTCTATTCGGAGTAAATTGGCTGGCCGCTTTCGGGCTGAAGGAAAGATAATTTGCTGTAGTATTTCAAATGGATTAGAAATGGATTTGAAGGGCGAGTTCACGCCTCCCATTACAAAGGCGAGAGAAAGGCCCGTCTGAAAGCCCCGCTCCGCCCCGCCTTCATTACACACGCTTAATACCTTTCCTATTTTCCAGCGTTAATGAAATTTCCTGGCTGTGTGGGCCTGCCGGCTGGCCAGAGAAGCCTCTCGATCCGAGGCTCCTGTTGTAGGAAAGGGATTGCAGGGCCGTCTCCGCGAGGGCAGGAGCGTTCCCTGGGTCTTTGGCCCTGCTATTATCTCATTAATTTTATTCCCTCTTCTCAGTACGGTCGTTTCCAAAGGCTGTCTTTCCATTAGGGAAACAATTTACTGCAGTGCGGTGACACCCACGGCAACAGAAAGCTACCAGGCGTTTGGGGTGGGTACCCCCAGCTTGCCATTCCAGCCCCCACCCAGCCACTGGTCCAAAGTCAGGGACCAGCTGGGGTGAGGGGGCACCTGCAGGCTGGGCCCGTTCCTGTGGCCAGGTGGGCTCCTCCCAGGGCCCTGGCTGGCCCTGCCCAGTTCTGTGAGTGCCTCACCTCCTCCAGGCAGCCCCATGGCACCATGTGGGGGTGTAGTTTTTCCCACCAAGGTACCCAGGGAACTCTGGTGCCCTGGAGACTGGGGGTCCCGGGCTGTTTCCGGGGGCCAAAGCTCTGCACCCCTTGGCACGTGCATGTGCACAGGCTCCACCCCTCCCAGGTGGCCTGCGGTCCCCTGTAATTGCCAGCAGACCCCAGGGACGCGGTCTTTTGGGTGAGAGAAGGAGACTGTCACCCATAACTATAATCGTGGGAGTAATCAACAACGTCCTGGAAAAGAAGTGTCACCTAAGATGGGCTCTTAGCTGTAAACACAGATTGTGAAAGGCAGTAGGTTGTGAGCCAGTGCTTCTGCTTGAGGGGCTGGCATGGCCTGCCCCAGCAGGGGGGTTGGGCCCAGGCTGAGGCTCCTGGCAGGCTGGGGGCCGACTCGCTGCCCTGAAGCCGCCAGTGACTTCTGAGGAGGCCACCTGTGTGTGACTGCCCCTGGGGGTGGTCTGTCCCTGTCTGGACTCAGCCAGGAGCGCATGTGCACGCGTCCTCAAAGCTGGGCTCCCGGGGCATCCGTTTCCTCCTTCCCACCTTCTCGGGGCGTCTAGACGCTGGGCCTAGGGTCTAGTTCTCACCTGTCCCTCATGCTTGTGGTATAGACAGGGGAGGGGAGTTGGGGCGGTAGGAGTGGTGGTCCTGGAGGCCAGGTCCTCCCACAGGAAGAGGCAGCTAGAGCCATGTTCTTGCTCCTGGCAGGCGGCGGCCCCGTTATCAGCAAGGGAAGCCTGGCAGGAGGCCTGGGGGTCGTGGCCACTCCATGATGAGGGGCAGGTGGGGGTCAGACCATTGAGGGCTCTGGGCTGAGCCAGCTGCTGTGGCCACAGCCTGTGTGGTTTGGACTCAGGCCGAGCTGTACCCTGAGCACAGTGGCCACCGCCCCCAGGGCTGACGGGGTCCCGCAGCTGCTCCCTCCTCACACCTTAGCCTGGCCTCAGATGCCCCAAGGTCTGAGGAGACTCTGCTGGTCTTGCTGGGTCCCCCACAGGGTGCCCACCCACTCCGTCCTCCTGCCCAGACATGCCCTGTGTGGGGTGGCTGGAGCCTGTGGGGCACGGACAGCCTGGGCCGGATGGCTGGGCCCCAGGGTGCGACTTGTTCCCTCCAAGATTGGTGTTTGTGAACTTGAATTTTAATTAAGGGAAACTGGGTTAAGTGCTTTCGGGCGGGCGGCCCCCTGGGCGCTTCCTGCCCGCGTTTATACTTACACCGCAGCTTTGGGTCCCCCAGCGAGCACAGCTCGCTTGCACACGGTCTTTCTCTTACGGGCCCTCGGAGGCTGCAGGCTGGTGAGAAGCACGGAGACACTGAGGCCTAGAGGGGCAGCAGCCGGCTCTGAGTGGTGGGGGTGGCAGCCGAGCCTGAAGCGGGGCTGCCCGACCTGGCACCTCTGCCTGTGAGCCCACCATGGGCGCCTGTGCCCTCAGCACTCATCAGACCCCACCCTGGGCGCCCCTCCCTGGCCCTGGGCAGCTGCCCAAGGGGGAGTTGGGGGCCCATGTGCTTCCCAGGGGAGGGCCCGGAGAGCCGCGGGGGGCCTGCACACATGCACTGCCCCTCCCCAACCCAGGACAGGCCCCAGCAGGAGCTTGCCCTGCCACTCACTTCAGGTGCTCTGTTGGGCCAAGCGGGCGCCCTCTTCATGCCTGCCGCTCCTGTTGGGGACATCCTTGGGTAGAGGCAGTGTGTACAGGGGACAACTAGCAGGCCTTTGCCAGGGGGTGCAAGGGGGCTCAGGGGCAAGAGTGCTCTGAGCAGAGTCTGAGCTAATCCAGAGTTAAGCTCAATTTGCATAAGCAAATTGCTGCTGAAATGTGTTCTGAGGGGGAAGCCCCACTCCCTTCTGGAGTCCTGAGACTGGCTGGTCCCTTGGTCTCGGTGGCTGCCTGCCCACATGCTAGCTGGGGGAGTGGGATGGCCAGGTCACCACAGGGCCCTGGTTGGTGCCACCCAGGCAGCCCTGAGTGTGGGGGTGTCAGGGGTCATGTCCCAGTGGTATGCCTGTTGGAGGGGGCAGCTTGTCCCTTCAGAGGCTCACGAGGTCTCAGCCTGATTGGCAGGGTTGGGGGCACCACCTCCTATGCCTGGGGGTGGGGGTCTCCTGACCGTGGGCCCCGGGGCTCGGCTCACTGGCATTTCCCTGTCTGCAGGTCCTCGGGGCTGAACCGCCTGCGCCCTGCCAGCGGGGGTGGGAGAGCCCAGGCCGGCTCCCCCCGGTGGCGGAACAAAGGCTACCGCTGCATCGGAGGGGTCCTCTACAGGGTGTCAGCCAATAAGCTCTCCAAGACCTGTGGCCGGCCAGGAGGCGATGGGGGCCCCAGGCCCATCCTACGCACAGGTGAGGCTCCCCATCACTGCAGCGCTGACACAGCAGCCGGGGTACCTCTGTGTCCCCGGAGAAGGCTCCCGCGGGCGAGGCTCTTGCTTGGCTGAGCGGCCCCTGATTTTCCGTGTTTGCTCCTGGACAAAGGAGATGAGCCAGGTATGGTAAACACGACCGGCCGGGCCAGCGAGCGAACACCTGGGGCTGCGATGCCGGAATCGCATTGGCAACGCCTCCTGACTGTGTCTGGAGGTGGCGCTGCCGCCCTGCCTGCCCCCTCGGCCTGGGGAAACAGGCCGGGAAGGAGGAAATGCTTTGGACTCGCTTATTGTACAAATTAACTAGAAAAATACTTGGTCTCAGTCCAATTTCACCCCTTCCTTTCCTGTGAAATAAAAAAGGGCCAGGTTGCGGGCACTGTGGGGTTGCAGAGGCCTGGCCGTCCCCAGCCCCACGCCCCACACCCAGAGGGGCGGGAAGAAGATGCCCGAGCGGCCCGCAAAGCCCCTGCCTGGCTGGGCTCCCAGGGCCTCTGCTGCCCAACTCCAGGCAGGGAGCATTAGGCTCCCCAGGAGAGGCACTAGGGGCTTGGAGGCCAAGGCTCCTCTGTGCCCGTGTGCCTCAGTTACCCCATTCCTTCCTCTGGGTTTGGGCGATAGGACCTCCCAGGACCTTTGAGCCTTAGCCTCCATGCTCACCCGCAGGGGGTGGTGCAGGGGAGCAGGTGCAGAGCGCTGGCCAGGCCTCCTCACTGGCTCTCTCAAGGGTCAGCCCCTTGGACATGCCACTGTGGGTCAGGACGTCCCCCCTCCGCTCCCTGCAGTCCTGACTCTGACCCCCAAAGCTTGAAGGCCCATGGCATTGGCACTCGTGGTCTGCAGGGCCCCACACAGGTGTTGGCACAGTGGAGGGCAGGGTTCCAGACCCTTCCTCCACCCACTGCCGCCTGGGTAAAGCAGAGCCCCTCCCCGCCTGCCGTTCCCACTGAGTAGGCTCTTTACAGGGCTGGCCCCAGCCAAGCTGGTGTGCCAGGTAGGTTTGTGGGAGGTACCCTGCAGTGTCCGGTTGGCCTCGTGTGGGGGGACCCTGGCACCAGTCTCTCCTGGGGCCTCCTTGGTGAAGGGCACACTGGTTGCCCTCCCCCATCCCCCATAGCTGACCTGGCGGGATTCAGGCTCTGCTCCCCGTTGTCCTCGCGCGGGGCTGGACAGAGCTCACTGGCCAGCACACGGGATGCCCTGTTTGCTGGTGTTTCCTCCACCAGGCATGCCAAGGGCCACCACGTCCCCCCACGTCAACCCCATGGTCCGGGTCCTGGGGACTCCCCCCGGCCAGACATGACACTGACCGTTCTGGCACTCGCACCATCCATGTGCAAGGGCCAGATTTGGATGTGGTTTTGGGCCATCACGGTGCTGGCTGGGGACCTGCTGTCCAAGTGGGCTGTGTGGACTGTGGGCAAGGGCTGTACCCACCACTTCTTCTCACTTCTCTGTCCCTTCTTGTGCCCTGGCGTCCATGGTGGGAGGAGAGGTGCCTGGAGGCTGAGAAGAAGAGGCAGGTTTGCACTCATACCTCCTCACAAACATCAGCCTGGGAGCCATGTTAGAGCTGCTCCCGCCCCTGGCACTGGGCCCTAAGTCCAGCCCTGGGGAGAGCCAGGCTGCTGCCGGGGGGGCGGCGGCAGTCAGAGCAGGAGGGGCAGTGGCAGGGGCCAGCTATGGGGGGTTCTGCCTTCCTCCCCAGCGCAGGCCCTGCTGCCCTACCTGCCACCTGCCTCTCCCTGGGGCGATGCCACCTGAGCCCGCTTCCCTCCACGTGCTGGGCTCTGCAGAATCCCCCTTCCCACTTCCTGGGCACAGGCCCTCCTGGCCTTCCGGGCCCTCCTCCCCTGGCTCCAGCCTTCAGGAAAGAAGTGAGAGGGATGGGCCTAGGGGGCGGGGTCCCAGGACAACCTGCAGGCTACAGCTGCCACCCTGCTGACCAGCCTTGGTGACGACTGAGGGGCAGTCCTGGGGCTAGCCTTCCCCATCTCAGGGCTGGCCAGCTGCGGGCTGGCCAGCTAGGGCAGCGGGGTGGGACTTGGCACACAGACCACAGGGAGGGCAGGGCAGAATCCCAGCCCCCGAGGCCCTGCCCCTGGGTGTGGCCAGGACCTGACTGAGGAGGATGGGCTGTCCCGTGTCCCCCCCCCCCCCCCGGCAGTGCCCTCTGACCTGCAGCCCACTTAGTGAAGGGATTAAAGAAGGAGATTTTCTCCTGTGGTGTCAGCGCAGCTCTGACTGCAACAGAGTGCAGCCCTCCTGGACCTGTCCTCTCCTCGCCCCTCCTGGTTGCCCAGGCTTCTCAGGACAGTCCGCCCCTGGTTGGGCCCGTGCCTCCTTGTGGGCAGACCTCAGCCCCGCTCTGGCCCAACCGCCTGCTATCCCTGTGGTGGGCAGAAGCCCCTGTCCATCTGCCAGAGCCACCTCACTGGGCTGGCCCCAGGCCCCAGAGCAAGGCTGCCCTCCTGCTTCTAACGGCCGCCACGTGGCAGGTTATGGGTGTGTGTGCCGCATAGGCTCATCTGTGACCTGTGATGTGCCAGCCCCGCACTCAGAGGGCCCTGTCGGCTGTCTGCAGGCAGCACCGAGGCCCACCCACTGCCTCCCCCTCCCGCATGCCCCTTCCGGGGCTCCCACCTCCAGAGCCCAGACCGTGTCAGTCAGTCTTCTCCCCCAGGGTGACGGCAGAGAAGAAGCTGACTGGGGGGGCTGCTGCTGCGCTATTTCGGGAAGATCCTTGGGAAGCGCAAGTCCTCTGAAGACTCAGCGCCTCCCCTTCTGCTTCCCCTCCCAGGTTGCGAGTTTCAGCTGAACTTTTTAGCACCTCTCAGCCCTCCTGCCTCCTTTCAAGCCAACTACTTGGCGTGCATTTTTTAACACTGCAAAGCATTTGAAAAGGTGCCTCAGCCTCCCACCGTGAGCCGAGCTAGTATCTTTTTAAGACTGAAAAGTGGAAAGGGGAGTCCACCTTCCCCTTCAGAGGCCAGGCCTGGGGGCCGCATCTGACAGGCCAGCGTGATAACAGCAGCCCTGGCAGGAGCAGATGGCGCCAGAGCGTCACCGTCACCAGCAGCCTGGGTGACAGCCCGGGAACCGTGGTCACCACCAGCTATCACATTGCACTCTGTCACCCGTTGGCTGGCAGGTGTACGGTACCACGTGCCACCTGGACTGGCTCCCACTGCCCGCTCAGGACTGGTGTCCCCAGCCTGGGAACCAGGACTCCACTGTGGTCTGGGGCCCTAAGACCCCCTCCCTGCCAGCCGCTCACACCCTGAGCCCCCTCACTCCATCCTTCAGCCCCCTGCACCATAACCAGCCTGGGCCCCCAGCCTGGCCCCCACGTAGGCACTCCCTCCCATTGGGGGTCCCCCTGCTTAGCCCTGGAACCACCCTTTTTAAACTTGAGACCGAAGCTCAGAGAGGGACAGACACTAGCAGTGGGTAGCTCCAGCGGCCAGTGGGGGCCCGGCCCAGAGGGACAGTCAGGGCTCAGTAGCGGTCGGGTATAGAAGAGGGGTGTCTGAGGCCCACCCTGTGGGGGCAAGGGAGTTTGGGTTTGGACAGGCCATGTTTGGGGCTCAGGAGATGGGATGGAGCTGAGGGCCCTGGGAAAGGTCTCTCTGGGGAGGGCGGGGCTGGGGACCTGCAGGTGGCAGGAGGGCACCTGCCCAGGCTTCCCATGTGGCCCTGATGGGGCAGCTCAGGGCCAGCAGCTTGGGGATGTCCCTTTAAAGCCTGGGTGCTTTGTCATCGCCTCAGGTCCCTAGAATTTCTGAGTGATGTCACTTCTGCCTCCTACCACCAGATCCATTTCAGCAGTTGCCTGTGGGAAATTGGATCTGGTCTGGGGGGTGACATGGGCGTGTGATGAGCTGGGGAGCCTGGGTGGCTGTCCTGAGCAGGCGCTCACTGTGTCCTGCCCTCCTGGGTCCTGGGGGGTTGTAGGCGGGGACAGCACCACCCAAGCACAGCTGCCCTGGCGGGGAGTGTCCCCTGCGCTCTTCCTGTCCTCACTGGCCACTTGGTGAACAGCTTCCCTCTGTCCACAGTTGGTGACCTCAGAGACACCTTGCTTGGTCCTCTGTGCTTGATTTTGAGGCGTGCCCTAAGGCACCTCCACAGTTATGAGGAGTGGGCGTTGTTGGGGCCCCCCGGGAAGCCAGATGTGCCTGGCAGGGCTTCCACGGGCCTCGGTGGGCACTACTCCCTCAGAGCCTGGCGTGAGGAGGATGTCAGGCTTTGTGGCCACATGCTTCTTTTTTTGTTGTTTCCATTTTACAACCCTTTAAATACAGAAAAGCCATTCTTGGGTACTGCAAAGTCAGGTGGCATCCTCAGGACCCACTCAGGTCCCACATCCCTGGCCTCTGCTCCAGGCAGAGGGACGTAGGAAGACGCCCCCCCTTCCCACTGTTCCTGGGACCCTCTGCCTTGTGGTGAGCCCACTGCCCAGCAACCTGTGTGGCCTTGGGGAACCGTGCGGTTGGACCTGGCCCTCCACCCCACAGATGCTTCCTGCACGGAGGGTGGGGGGCTCTACTCTGTCCTCAACGCTGTCCCCAAGGGGTCTGGCAGAGACCCAGTCTGAGCGGAGGGGCAGCAGTGCCTGAGCTGAGGGTGGGGACTCTAGGGGGTCCTGCACCAAGCAGGTGAGCAGGCAGAGCCCATGGGGGTGTCCTGGCTGACCTGACCTGTGGTCTTTCTCCCCACAGGCCGACTGGACCCTGCTAGCAGCTGCAGCCGCTCCCTGGCCAAGTATGTCCCTGGGATTGTGCGGGTGGGGCCCTGTGCGCCTGGGCCTTGCACGCCTCATGTGTCCGTGTGTCCACAGCCGGGCCCTGCAGCGCAGTCTGGCCATCGTCCGACAGGCCAGGCAGAGGCGGCGCAGGAAGGAGCCGGAATACTGCATGTACTACAACCGTTTCGGCAGGTGCAACCGCGGCGAGCACTGCCCCTACATCCACGATCCCGAGAAGGTGGCCGTGTGCACCAGGTGACCGCCCGCGGGGCTCGGGGGCTGGTGGGGGTGCACAGAGCCCCTGCCCATCTCGGCAGCCCTCCCCTCAAACCCTCTCTTCCGCGTACACAGGTTTGTCCGGGGCACATGCAAGAAGACAGACGGGACCTGCCCATTCTCCCACCAGGTCTCCAAGGAGAAGGTGAGTGCCAGCCTGGGGCTCCCTGGGCATGTTCCCCCGAGGTCCCTGCCAGGCACCTGTCCCCCCCAACTTCTCCCTGAGGAGCAGGGGTGTGGCCCAAAGGCTCTGCCCCTCTCTCCCCACATGGGGGCTGTTCTGCTCAGCTGCTTCTTACCCCAGCTGACCTGGAGGGTGTCCACATGGCACATGGAAGGCCTCCACCCCAGCCCCTGCCACGTGCCTTCCCGCCTACTGGCGAGCGGCAGCTGTGGGCTGGTGGGCTGGAAGGCCGCAGGCCCCCGGGCACAGGGGGACAGGGAGGCACCCAACTGTGTGGGCTGAGGGAAGTGAGCAGACCCCATCACGCAGACACCCACCGTGGGGGCAGCCAGGGCAGGGCCTGTGGTCCCAGCACCTGCTGGGAGGGCAGGGCTGGGAACTGTGAGGTCAGGGGTCAGGACTGGCTGGTGCCCAGGAGCCGAGCACCCATCTCCGTCCCGTCACCACGGGCAGAGGCAGTGCTGCAACAGCTTTCCCCTTGAGGGACTTGGGAAGAGTCAGCATTTCTCTCCCTCATAGAACTCCAGACTCTGCTGTGAGCAGTTTGGAAAGTCACGTGGAGTCTGTCTCGGGTTCATTAGCTCTGAGCTCCGAAGCCGCACGGCCGGCTGGGCTGTCTGACGAGAACGCCCCCCAGCCCCTGAATTCACGTTATTGTTATTTGTGCGGACGTGGCGGGTGCAAACAAGGTTAATTGAAATGAGAATGCGGTTTCCTCTTGCTGGTGGCCGTGCTGACAGGCGAGGACTTCCGTGTGGCGTGCAGTTGGCTTTATTACCCTTTTGATTAGAGCTAATTTGGGCTCTAGATCAAAAGCGCATTAAAGGCGCTGTGTGCGGACGCCGGCCCCTCTCCGCTCCGTGCTGCAGTTAAAAGACAATTAAAGATAAACTCCAGCACAGAGATTGCCCTTTGTTTCTCTAGTTTCTCCCTCCTCCTCCTCAGCCTCCCCACACCCGCCCTCCGGAAAAGTGCAGTGAGGAGCCCAGGGCCAGCCAGTGGGGACCCACAGGGGGCTGCCCAACAGAGGAGGGAGGAGGAGGGCCAGCGGCCCCCAGCCCCCACCCTGAAGACCCCAGGAGGGTGAGACCGCAGGGGTGACCCTTGTGGCAGGTACATTCCCTGTGGGAGGGGCAGTGTTCAGAGGGGGTGAGATCAGAGACCCTCCTGCTGGCCCACAGGCCTCAGTTTCCCCCAATGGGGAGGACATGTGCTGCACATCTCCGTCTCCCAACTTGGGGGCCAGGGACTGCTGGGGCCACACAGCCCTGCCCAGGCTCCTGCTCCCTGTCCCCGATGAGGTCTCCCCTGAGCCCGCTGCCTGCGCTGGAGCCGGCCCCTGCCAGCCGGGCCTCCAGAGTGCCAGCCTGAGGTCAGTGCACAGGCTTGGGCTCCTGCCAGGCAGCTCCCTGCCCACCGAGCCCACGACCCATGCTTCACCAGCCGGGTCAGGTCTCCAGCCCACAGGCCCTGCTAGCTGCTCTCCCATCAGGCAGATAGAAAACCGGTGGGATTTTGCAGGCCCACCTGGCCCATCCCACGTGGCCCCACAGCCTGGAAGCTGGGCAGGCTCAAAGCAGGGTCAGACTCTGGTGGCAGCACGTGTTGGCCGGAGCCAGCCCTACTTCCGTGTCCTCGTCCTGTCTGTGCTCGGGCAGCTGTGTCCTGCCCGGTGACCTCGCCGTCTGCAGAAACCAGGGTCTGACTCTGCAGTGGGCAGCCCTCACCTGGCCTGGCCGCAGGTGCACTTGGCTCCTGCTGCCGCCCTCCCACTGGTCAGCACCAAGTCCCTTTCTTCCTTGGGGCGTCACCCTGATGAGGGTCTTCCACCGTGATCTTGCCTGGCCTTGGAGTCCTGTTGTCTCCACTATAAAGCGGGGGTGCCTGACGGGAGGGGGAGCTGCGGGGGGTCTGCCAGCCCTCACCTCTCCTTCCCCACAGATGCCCGTGTGCTCCTACTTCCTGAAGGGCGTTTGCAGCAACAGCAACTGTCCCTACAGCCATGTCTACGTGTCCCGGAAGGCCGAGGTCTGCACTGACTTCCTCAAAGGCTACTGCCCGCTGGGCGCGAAGGTGAGGGGTGTGGCGGGCTGGCCTCCTCAGTGCCTGCCCTGGCACCTGCAGCCCCCAGGTGGCACCGGCAACTGGGGAACTGGGTGGTGCGGGGCCCTAAACGCCGCCTGTCGCCTCACCTGTCAGCTGTGGGAGTTCCCGACAGCGGAGCCAGCTGGCCCCTTCCTCCTCAATGATGTCCTGTCACCCCTCCCTGTCCCCGTGGGGCCTGCGGAGAGCGGGGGCTGCATGGACAAAGGTGGTCCCAGGTTGGGACCCATGGACAGGCCTCTTTGGTCCCTGTCACCCCAAGAAGGAGCCTACTCACCACCCAGGGTGGCCCGCTACCACCCTGTCCCCAACACTTGTGAATGACCGCCCTGCCTCAAGGGCCTGCAGTCTGGATTGGGGGCCCCCAGTGGATTTGAGGACATGGGCCTTCCACTGCAGGCGCCCAGGGCGGCAGCACTGGGCCTTGGGCAAGGGGAGCAAATGTCAGTGCAGGGCCAGCCCCCCCCAGGCCCTCCAGGGGTCACAATTCAGGGATCCCAGGAGAAGCACGAGTGCGCCACAACCCTCTGCAGTTGGTAAAGCCCCTCCGGCTGCCAGGCTGAGACCTGGGGACCTGACCGGAGCTGGCATGTCACCTTGAAGGACACCCAGGCCCTTGTGGGGGGGGCGGGACCCCCACAGAGGCCATGGGCAATGATTGTAAAATATTCCACTTTCAGGGAAATAGCAGAGCGATATTTAAGTTCTCTTCTCTTAGAGGAAGTGCTTACTGCGCCCCTCTCGGTGTGGCTGTCACATGATGGATAGCGGCTGGTGATTACGGATGGAAAGCGCTGAGCCGGCCAGACCATCGGGTGGGCAGGCGGCGGGCGCAGCAGCAGCCGGGCTGCCGAGGGTTAACTGTGTTCTCTAAATAATGGGGAAGTGCTGAGTCGGCACCTGGCGCCTGGAGCACGAGTCCTCCAACGGGCCCCAGAGAGTCCACGATATTCCACGAACCAAGCGGAATTGTTAACCTTGCTAAAGAGGCAGTCCCTCTTCTTGGAGCAGTGTAGGCTGGGGCTAAATCTCCTCCGGAAAGGCCCGCAGGCTGCGCTCTCGGACTCCAGGGACTCGCGACACATGGCCTGGTGTGCGATGCCACAGCCAGCTAGTGGTGGGCTCCCCTGGGTCATTGGACGTGATGTCCGCCCTCCGCCCCCAGCTGCCCTGTGGGTGTTCCTTCTGCTCAGTGCATGTGCGAGAGAGTAGCCACTGTGCCTGTCGTCTGCACACACTGATGCCATCGTCCCTTCTGGGTTTCCAAGTGGCACTCTAAGGAAGAGCTTTCTCTTCCCAGTCTCCCTGTGTGCGCAGCCCGATGGCCCTGCTCCAGCCCCTCCTGGTGCAGAGCTGGGAGTTACCCATGTGTCACATGCTCTGCAGCCACCAGGGGTCCATACAGCAGCCCCTCTGCAGCCCAGCCCCTCTCTCCTTTGTCCCCCAGGACTTCCTTATTTCTCTGTCCCCTGCATCCCCTGCGTGGCTGTGCCTGTCCCCTGCCTCTTCCTGCCTTGCAGAAGCTCTTGTGTCCTCTGGATGTCTTTCTTGGGTTTTGGAATCACAGACAGCATGTCCCTGTCTGTCACCACCTGTTAACTTTGCCCATGCTGTCTGTCCTTCCTCGGGCTGAAGGCCTTCAGTTTTTCACCCTGTAGGTGTTGGCCAGGACCTGCCCCCACCCACCCAGGCCACAGGCGCCCCCCTTCTCTCCTCCAGCGAGGCTTTCCAGGCTGCATGCAAGTGGGCTTGAGAGGGGTCCCTGGGGTGGGGGCTCAGACCCCAGTCCAACCCCAGCCCTGCCACTCGAGCTGTGATCCCACACCAGTGCCCCACCCCTCTGGGCCTCGGTTTCCTTTTACGTAAAAGTCCTGCTGCTGTGGGTGGCAGCCTTTTGACAGGCTTTGCATGTGGATACCCGGTTCCCCCAGCACCACTGATTAGCTTGGCACTTTTGTCAAGAATCTATTGGTTTATTTTTGGGTTCTCTGTTCTAGTCGTTGGTCTATGTGTCTTTCCTTATGCTAGTGTTTACTACTATAGCTTTATAATAAGTTTAAAAATCAGGAAATGTGACTCCTTCAAACTTTGTTCTTCTTTTCCAAGATGGTTTTGCCTATTTGGGGTTCCTTGCAAGTCCCTATGAATTTTTTGGATGGGTTTTTCTATTTCTGTTTGGGGGTGCTTTGCGATTCTGGTAGGGGTTGCGTGGAGTCTGTAGGTCACTTTGGGGAGAACTGCCGTCTTAACAACATTGAGTGTTCCGATCCCTGAGCATGGGATGTGTTTCTGCTAGACCTTCTTTAATCCCTCTGAGCAATGTTAAGTAGTTTCCAGTGTCCACACACGTTTTTTGCCTCCTTGGTTAAGTTTATTCCTATTATAAATGAAATTGCTTTTTAATTTCCTTTTTAGGTTGTTCATTGCAAGTGTACAGTCACGGAATTGTTTTTGTGTGTTGCTTTTATATCCTGAAATGTTGCTGAATTCATTTATTAGCTCTGAAAAATATTTTTGTGGATTCTTCATCTGCTAACAGAGATAATTTTCTTCCTTTTTGTTTGGAGGCCTTTTATTTTGTTTTAATTTCTTTATTTTTGCCTAATTGCTCTGGTCAGAACTTCCAGTGCCTCTCATTTTTTGAAGTCTGTTTTCTCTCTGTTGCTCAGATTGGTTAATTTCTGTTCTGTCTTCAGTTCACCGCTCCTTTCCTCTGTACCCTCCATTCTGTTGTGCCCGTACGCTGAGTTTTTTATTTCAGTTATTGTATTTTTCAGTTCAGAAATTTCCATTATATCCTCTTTTTCTTTGATGAGCCTTGCTATGTTTTCGTTGTGTCAAGGCTATTTGTAATTGCTTGTTGAATCAGTTATAATGCTACTTTAAAATCTTTCTCAGGTAACTCCGACACCGTGTGTTTCACGTTGACATTGGTTGTCTTTTTTTCCATTTAGTTTGAGTTCTTTGTTGTTCTTGGTATGATGAGTCACTTTCTATTGAAACCTGGACGTTTTGGCTGTTCGGAGAGTCTGGATCTTACTTAAACCTGTTTCAGCTTGCTCCTTTGACACCACTTCCGTAGGCGGGCAGGGGGAGGAGGCACCAAGGGGGATGAAGTCCACGTTCCCCACTCAGACCCTCACTAACACCTGACGAGGGGTGTCCCTGTTACTCCTGGATGGGGTGCCGTACTTACTCCCCACCAAGCCTCTCCTGTAGCCTCCCTGGCCCAGGGTGTGGAGAATAAGGGGACACCAGAGGCCACGGCTCCCCACTTGTCTTTGCTGGCCTGAGTGGGATGGGCACTGCCCAGTAGGTAGGTCAGCTAGATGTGAACCCCACGTGGGATTTTAAGTTTTCTAGTAGCTGCCTTAAAAAGCAAAAACAAACAAAAAATGGTGATAACGAATTTTATTTAACCCAGTGTATCACAAATTCCAACATGTAATCAAGGAGGAAACACAAATGCCCTTTTACGTTCTTCCTTTTCTGCCCATTGCGCCTACACTGCCATCTTGGCTCAGAGCAGCCGTGGCGTTCGGCCCCCGCATGAAACAGTGCAGCGCCCAGGGGCTGGCTGCTGGAGGGTCTGCTGGCAGTGGGTCTGCTCTTGGCCGGTGCTGGACCCTCGCCACCCAGGGGTCTTTCCTGTCCCCTCTGCCCACCCAAACCAGCCTCTTTCCCAGAAGACCCCACTGGTACCTCAGCGTTTCTGCATGTCTGTGCTCTCAGCGTGGGCCCTACAAGGACAGGGCTGCTGCGTGTCAGGACACTGTCACCGGCCAGGCCCAGTGCAGAGGGGCTTCGGCTCTGGTGGGAGGAATGAATGAGTGAATGGGTGAGTGAGCAAGCCTGAGCCTGCCTTCTGCTTGGGGCAGGAGGGGAGCAGCACCCCCACAGGGATGAGCTGGCATGGGGTGCAGTGGTATTCAGGGGCCCTGCAGCTCCAGCCTGTTCCCACGCACCAGTGTGAGGGGCTTCTCGTTCCTCGGTGGCAGCGGGGGGCCAGCTGTGGGGACAAGAATGGTGGGGGATGGGAGATGAGGGTAAGGGGGATCAAATATATGGTGATGGAAGGAGAACTGACTCTGGGTGGTGAACACACGATGGGATTTATAGAAGATGTAATACAGAATTGTACACCTGAAATCTATGTAATTTTACTAACAATTGTCACCCCAATAAGTTAAAAAAAAAAAAAAAAAAAAAGAATGGGGCCAGTACCCAGATCCTGCTCAAGGGTGCGTGCACGCTCCATGAGGTCCTCGGCCGGGCTCTGGGTCCCAGTGCTGGGAGCTCTGAGGACCGAGCCCAGGAGGAGGTCCTGGGCTGGGAGGAGGTACGTCCCAGGCCACTGCGCATCCCCAAGCTGGGCGAGCACTGTGGCGGGTTTTAAACTTAACTGTGGTGGTTCTCGTCCAGGTCTGTGTCTCTTCCCACCTGTCACCTGGTCCAACATGAGAGGGCTCGCAACATGCCGGCCCTCTCCTCCCTGGTCCTGCCCGCTAAGCCAGCTGCAGGGGGTAGAGGAGAATAGGACGCCCTCCTCTGGAAGGAGATGCACAACAAGGCCCTGCAGCCCCCACCCAGGGGCAGGCGGGCCGAGGGGAGGTAGGAGCTGAGGCCTCTGGTCCGAGCACCTGCTGGATGGCACGCCCCCCATGGGTATAATTAGCCACCATGACAGGTGTGGTGGATGAGGCCTGCAGTGGCCTCAGCCGACCTGCCACACCCCCAGGCTTGAAGCCTGAACCCCTCCCAGTGAGGTACCCCGAAGCCTTGAGCCCCCCAGTCCACCCATCCCCTCCACCACCCCACCCCATCTCCCGCTGGAATGGGTGAGCTGTGGTCAGGAGGAGGGGTTAGCACCCCAGGAACCCCCACCCAGCCTGGCCCAGCCTCGCCCTAGGCTTGTTCAGGGTGCATATGGACTGTGGGGGCAGGCCAGGTGGGGCTGCTCGGCCCGGCTGCTACACAACAGTGCAGGGCCGTGCCCAGCTGCACCTTCCCTCTGCAGTGCAAGAAGAAGCACACACTGCTGTGTCCCGACTTCTCCCGCAGGGGCATCTGCCCCCGGGCCGCCCAGTGCCAGCTGCTGCACCGCACCCGGAAGTGCCTCGGCCGGCGGGCAGTCCCAGCCCCAGAGCCCAGCGACATACCCTCCAGGAGCAGGTGATGGGGATGTGGGTGCTGTGGGTGTAAACTCGGGTGCTCAGGAAGCAGTCCTCCCGCTCTGGGGGAGCCCCTGCACCCCTCCAGTTCTTTGGGCTTCAGACCCAAAAAGAAACCTCAGTCCAAAGTTGAGGATCACATGGTCTCCAGAGGTGCCGCACCCCAGATCTCAGGCTGGACAGAGCCAAGAGCACCCCATGGAGGACAGCGGGGGGCTTCGATCCCACTCCCCAGGGGAGAGCAGGATCCGACCCTGGGTGCCCACAGCACTGGGGGCCACGTCGTGCTCTCCTCCCCGTGAGTGTGGGAGCCTGCGTGGGCCAAAAGGGCAGGCTGGGAAGGTGGGGACAGGCTCGGTGTGGTGCCAGGGCTCACCAGCCCCTGATGGCACCAGCGGTCCTTGGGCCCAGAGCCAGCCTTGCACCTGATGCTGATGGCTGCTGGGGCAGGAAGGGGTGGGGACGGGCCCAGAGCCTTGCCACGGGGACAGGCACCTCCAGACGCCCCCCTGCCCATCCGCCGCCCACCCTCACTGTTCTGCTCCCCTCCCTTTCCTGCAGGAAGTCTTCGGCCACCCAGCGCCCCACCGGACAGACGCCCAGCTCCCCCAGCTCTGTGGCTGTTGGCCCGGCCTCCCGGCCCTGCTCCCCACGGGCATTAGCTGCAGCTTCAGCCTGTCCCTTGTCATCAAAGGCCCCCGCCCCCTCCGCCCCCTCCTCTCCCTCCCCCCCCTCCCTGTCCTTGGACCGGGAGGAACTGTCTCTCCAGGAGGAGGCCACCTCGGTGCTGATGGGCTCTGGCAGCCTCTCCAAGCTGCCTGCCTTCATCTCCCTGCACTCCTCACCGAGCCCAGGAGGCCCGCCCAGGGCCCGGACCCCCAGGAGCACCCCCACCAAGGATGCAGGTAGGCAGCTGCCCCGGAGCCCAGCTCAGCACAGCCAGGGCTTCTTTTTCAATGCCCACCTCAGACCCACCGAGTTAGAATCTCCAGTTGTGGGCTGGATGGTTCTGGAAAGAACTGCTGTGCCCTGTCCCGGCTGGCAGGTGTGTACCTGCCACCCACAGGGGCAGGGCCGCCCTCACGGACCACCCCAGCCGAGGGCTGATTTAATTAGAAAGCACCCATTTCTGTTAATTTGTTCTGGAAGATCAGCGCACACTCCTGGAGAGAACAGATGCATCCTCTCCCCGGTGAACATTTGGGGCTTGGTAAATGGTTCCACTCAGCCTTGTTTAGGAGAGAAAAGAGGATTTTATGGCTGCAAACGACCCTTTCTGTAAACATTTTACAGCTCTCCGCGCGTTTGAGTGACGATAAACCCCACGCAGCTCGGCGGGCTGCAAATTTGCCACCATACGGCTATCATTTTATTGTCATATTTCACGGTCGTAACGTTAATGGAAGATGCTTGCTGCAGCCTTCTCTAACAGCTCCGCTGAGCACGCTTGAACGCGGCCACAGAGGGGCCGGGCCCACACCACCTGTTTAAGGCCACCTTCGGGGGCGCAAGGCTGCGGCCAGGCCCTCCACCTGCCCACCAGGACCAGGGCCCCAGCTTGCCACCGGGTGCAGCTCACTAGGGTGGGAGTCCTGAGGCAGCCACCTCTTTTTTAAATTTTTTTTGTAAGGTCAGGAACGTGGCTGCCAACCCCAGAATCAGAGGAGGCAAGCAGGGTGGGCGAGGCCCAGGGAGGCTGCAGAGACCTCTCCTGGCTGGGAGCCCCCAGCAGGCAGCCTTCTTTCCCAGCTCAGGCCAGGGCTGGGAGCTGGAGGGTTAGGCGTAGGTGGACTTGGGAGGGCCCCAGAGCAGGAGGGGTGGGGGCCGGGGCCTGTCAAGACTGCAGGCCTGGGCCCTGGCTGGCTGGGCCTGACTCTGGGCTCTAGTTCGGCTGAGCCCTGCACAGGGTCCCCAGGAGGAGAGGTGGGCTGTCTGGGCACGTGGACAGCAGCCTCACAGACACATCTGTGGTTAGCGGGAACACCGGCCCGTGAGGTGGTTACCTATGAAGGGAGAGGCATTGGCACTCAGCGAGTGTGGGGCACACAGGGCAGGAGCTGTCCTCTAGCCCCTTCCTGACCTCTGGCTGCAGCCCTGGCACCCTGCACAGGACCGCGGTATCTCCTACCCCACCCAGCCAATTGCTCACACACACCCCGGTTTTTCCCTCTAAGGCACGGCTTGGCCACCACGTGTGCTCCAGTGTGAGCGGGTGCGTCTGTGCGCCTGCTGTTCGCAGCTCCGCCCACAGACTCTGGCTCCCCCCACTGCCCAGGAGCCCCCAGCCTACAGGCCACTGCTCCCCCGCCCATCTTTTCGGCACCCAGGCCAGACCTGCATCCCACTCAATGGCTGGACCCCAGGGTGGCCTGTCCAAAGCTGCTCCCCGCCATTGCTGAGCGGGAAGCTTTCGGTGGGGAGGGGGGTTCCTGGCTGGGGGCTCCTGGCGCCTGACCTCTGCCCTTCTCGGAACAGGGAGACCTCTGCACATCAAGCCCCGTCTGTGAGGGCCCAGGGTGCCAGCCCGTGCCTACCTCAGCCCCTCGTCCCTGGAGAGGAAGGCTCCACCTGCCACCACCCCAGAGGAGGGGCCGCAGGGCCGTCACTGCCCACGTGGGTCTCAGCCTTCCCTGACCAGTGTGTGCCCAGGGCCTCACCCTCTCCCTTGGGCTGGGCCCAGCCTGCAGGCCCCTCTGCGTCTCAACACCTCCCCACCTGGCTCCCCAGCCTCCCACCCAGGACATGCTCCCACCTTCCTGCCTGACGGATGCAGGCCTGTGCCCACTATGGGTGTGGCAGTGGCCGACTCCTGCCTGAGGGAGAGGCTGCTGGCCTGGCCTCCCTGGCGAGCACGTGTTCAGCAATAAAGGTTCTGTCCTGTGTCTGCTTGGCTTTCCTGACCCCTGCCACGCCACCACCCAGCCTGCTGCGCACCAGCTTAGACGGAAGCACGTTGTCCACAGGCTGCCCACAGGTCCTGTGGGTGCCCCCGGGGGCGCCAGGAGGCCAGAGATTGAGAGGCGTCCTGGAGAGAGGCACCACTGGCCACAGAACCTGGGAGCTATAGAGCTTACCACCCGGTGGCCCCCGTTTTGTCCTTCCACCCACCCACCTGGCTCTGGACCTAAACAGGACCAGCAGGGCAAAGGCACAGCCTCGCACCACCTCTGGGCAGAACGTGGGCTCACTTCCCGCCTCCCTGAGATGGCTCAGAGGGGCGGGGGCTGCCTGGCCCCCGTGGCCAAACCACTGTGATTTGTGGTGTGGAGAGGCCCAGAGGAGGCCCTGAGGACACGGACACAGCAGGCTGGGGCCAGAGTACCCCAAGCTGAGGTCCCCTCCAGAGCTCCCTGGGCATCTCAAGAGAGTGGCTGGGCCACAGCAGGGGACAACGGGCAGGCTGGGGCAACCTGAGGGGGAGGCAGCTCATCCAGGTTCACACTCTTGCCGTACCCTCTGGGCCTGGGCCGAAGGGGCAGCACTGGCCGGAGCAAGAGGACTCAGGTGCCTCAGCCCAGCCTGTGTTCAGGTGGGGGGGACACTGCACCCCCACGGAGCCACACGAGGGTCCAGGGGTCCTGCGTCCACCAGGCCCTATCTGTGGGATGGGGCCTCTCCATACCAGCCCCAAAGGTGACAAGAGCCAAGGCGGATTCACGTGTCTGTGACAGCTCGCGCTCCATCAAGCAGAGCACGAGTTTCTGGTCATTCGGTGATTGTCGCTGGGGCCACTGCCCAGGACCCCACACTGGGCCACCTGCAGCCAGTGCAGTAGGATGGTGGGTTCTGGAGTTAAGACGGGCAGAAGAAGGGGCCCTCCCCACCAGTCAGTAAACTGAGGAGCCCCTGTGGACAGCTCCCTTCCCCTGCCTGGCCCCAGGGCTGCTCTGGCCCAACACATTCAGGCCACGTGTCCTCAGCTGGCTACCCCTTGGGTCCCTCTGTGCCAGCCTTGGCCCAGGCCCTTGGAGGTGGGGCAGGTGGGCACAGTGTGAGCCACAGACCCCAGGCTAAGCACTGACAAGGGAGGGCTGCGGGGCCACCCCAGCCTCTTGCCTCCTCCCCTAGGGACCCCTCTTGACACCCTCTGTGAGCTCTCCACAAAGGGCGAAGCTTGGCGATGGAAGGGCTGAGTATAAATTCTCCCTCCTGTGCCGGGATGGACAGACAGACGTGGTTGTTGGTTGGGCCTGATCTGAACTGTGGCGGCTCGACTTCCAGGGTGCAGACGAAGGCCTCCACACCACCTGGTGGCAGAGGGATGGGACCCAGGCCCCAGTGCCCCACGCTGTAGCCCATCGCCTGGAAGCAGCCAGTCTGACAGCCAGAGGCCAGCATGGAAGGCTCCAAAAAGGCTGGGAGCTCTGGAAGCCAGAGATGCTGGGCTGATGGCTGCCCTGTGCTTCTGGGCCCAGTTTTGCCCTACCCCATTCCCTGTTACCCATCTGGGGACTGGCGCAGCCTCACCCCTATTCCCAGGTGCGAGGAGGGAGCCACTCCTCTAAGCTGAGGGTGCCCATTGGTCACTGGGTTCTCGTGTCAAGGCACAGGCCAACAGATCCTCAAGGATGAAGGTCCAGGTCACCCCCAATCCAGACAAAGTGGGGTGCCTCAGGCCTGTGCCAGAACCACACTCCCCACCCAGGAAGGGTCACCTCCCCTCCTCTGGATCCTACCACCCTGGTAGGGTGGTAGCTGGGCTTGTGCCCTCCCATGGACTGCCCTTGCGGCAGGTGACACCGCTTCTCAAGGACAGCGAGCCTCACGTGAGGGCAGTGGCCAGGTGCAGTGAGGTGTCCTCACTCTGGCCCTCCTGCCACACTGCAGGTGGCCTGGGCAGGGAAGGCCAGCTGGCTAAATGAGACCCGAAGTCATGTGACCAGCAGAGTGGACCATGTGGGCTGAGAGCCTGCAGCGGGGAGGAGGGGCCTTTGCGGACCCTCAAGGTTGGAGGGGAGGGGTGAGCTTCATTTGAGGGCGACCCGGAGCATGGTCCACTATCCGAGCTCCCAGCTGGCAGATCTTGGGGCGCGTTTGGAGCCTTTGGTGTCAGAGGTGAGGAGCAGTGGGCAACGGTTTGCAATGGGCAAATAACTTCCCGGTGTGGGTGTGCAGGAGGCATGGGCTGGGGGTGCCAGCGACAGTGAGCCCGTCCCCGAGGAGGCAGCTGCTGAGTGTGCGTCCCCAGAGTGATGCTGGCATTACAGCGGGCCCCTCACTTTGAGGACAACGCAGCCTCCCCAGTGGGGCGGGCACCAGGCCTGTGGCCACTGAGCCCAGGAGGAAATGCCAGCCTCAGAGAGGCCTTGAGCATGGCCCTGCTGCCCAAAGAAGTTTGCGGCTTCACCTCCTAACTTCCATGCGGGGGGCCGGCAGGTGGCCCCTCGCCCAGCTCAGGAGCTGCCTCCGAGGGACAAATAGGACTTGTCCAGACCTCCTACAATGGTTCTTGGGCAAAGTACTTTCTGATGGAGCATGGACAGTGGGAACCTGAAAACCTGTGTGCCCTGCAACAGGACAGACGCACAACTGCAGAGAGCCACGTGCACTAAGCTGAGGGCTCCCAGCAGAGGTGGCCGTGGGGCCCGCACAGTGCGCCCCACCTCAGCAGGGCCACCCAAGCTCCTGATCCCTCCCCATATCAGAGCAGGCCCCCTCAGCGTGTCCTTCCAATCGTCCCAGCTGTCCTCCCAGAGACTAGTCATTCTGCACACCCAGGACGAACCCCCGCCACAAAGCCCGACTGTCCTGAAATACTGCATTACACCATCAAGCTTCCGCAGGCTTGTTTTCCATCAGGGATCCCTGGAAAACCTTACTGGTGGAAGGTGCCCCTGGAGCAGGCAGCCTGGCGCATAGTAGGTGCTCAGTCGACATTTGTAGGGTAGGTTTAATGATGAGCCACATGAGCGGTCCCTGTGGAATTCTGCGGGTCCCAGAGCTGCTTGGTGGGTGTGAGAGGCCCTAGGAGTGCGGTGGTGCTGTATCGGAAGGAAGAGCCCTTTCTGGGAGCTGGGGTGTTCCTCTCCCGGCCACAAAACCGACTACTGAGGGAGGGACAGGACAGCCTTGCCCCGCGGGCCACTGTGACACCTGTCTGCTTTTGCTGTGGCACTTCTACTGGCCACTCCTGGCAGACAGGAGGGGGACCTCGGCCCTCCCAGCCTCTGTTCCCCACACCCAGCTGGGCGCCTCCTAATAGCCCCACCCCCACCACCGAGGCCAGCGCCTTCCCAGGGCTGGGCCAGTCTGTCACACCCACCCGCAGGAGCCCGCTGGGCAGCTGCATGGGCACGCCCTCAGGAACCTGTGTACAGGGGCTGATGGCCTCTTTTCCATCCTGGCTGGCTGGAACTTGACAGGCGGGACCAAGTACGCGGAGGCCAGGGGGTGGACGGAGAGGCCAGCAAGAGCCCGGGAGAGCCGTGGGCCTCTGCAGGGTCTCCGGCTCCCAGGCTTGGAGGTGGCCAAAAGCTGAGGGCAGGCCTGTTGGCCCAGAGAACTTCTAGAAAGCCAGTCCAACCCGACGCCAAGTCCAGGGCCAGGGGAGTTTGCCTGGTGCCTAAGCCAGTAGTGGATGTAGGTGCCCGGCTCAGCCTCTGGCAGCCCTTTCCTTCCGGGTCGCTCTCAGGTGGGGGAGACTTGGGCCCAAAATGTCCCTGTGCCACATCCCAGTTCTGAGTACAGCCACCTTGCACTGGCTAGCTCTCTCTCCTAGTGGATAATGAATGAATGGGTGAGGAAATAATGATATGTGCAAGGGAATTGAATGTGTGTGTGTGAGCGAATGAAGGGGTGGCTGGCTCTGGGCTGGCGCAGGGCCCAGGGTCCTTGCACATCCCATGGGGCCAGATGTGGGGAAACTGTCTCAGTGGTAGCTGAGTGTGAGTCTGGAGGAGGCTCAGGGTAGGTGGGGCGGGGCGGGGCGGGGGGGGGGGGCGTCAGGGCTGATGTGCAAGGCCACCCTGGCCTCAGCTGCCTCCTTGCACCTCTCGGGACAGCGGAGATGATTGGGCCCACCAGGGTGCCACAGAGCCCGGGCATGGCCGTGGGTCCATGCCCCTCGGCCTGAGGCCAGGAGCTGTGAGGAAGCCCACATTGACCCCTGGTGTTGGGCTCCTCCATGCCAGGGTCCTCCTGGGCTTGGGACCAAACCCCTGCCTGGTCCAGTGGCGTGAGGGACAGAGGTCAGGCACAGCAGTCCAGTGCAGGCACTCTCCCTGTCAGACAGGAAGCCGCACCACCAGCTCACACTGCAGTTTCACTCCTGGGGCGGGGGGCGCCTCTGGACATGGGAAGCTTTAAAGGGAACCCCAAACCCTGCAATGCATCCTGGAGTCCAAGCACCTGGCCTGGGGCCTGGGTTCTGCCACTTGCTGGGCCATCCCTGTTGGGGGTTCCCCACGCTTTGCCTGCAGGATGGGGTGAGGGGGAAGGGGAATGGGGTGCCCACCTGGCACAGGGCAGCCAGGCCACCCCATGACATCCTAGGAAGTGGGATTTCACTCCCAATTGTACGACATTTTTTATTATAGACACTGGAGCTGGAACAAGGTACAAGCCCTGGGAGCTAAATGCCCCCAGCAAGTGTCTAGGCTGCCCCTGGTGACACTGCCCACATCTTTCCAGACTTTTTTTCCTGTGCATAAACGGTTACATTTAATATTGAATTTTTAGATTGTAAAAGTTATGTAACAGCAGTATAGAGAATTGGGGGGGCGCTCTGGGTCAGGCCGCAGCCTGGGTGGCCCCTCCCATACCCGTTGACCCCTGAGGGGAGATGTCAGGGACTTCTCCCTTGCTCCTGGCACCCACAGCTCCACAGCCCTTTTCCCAGTCACCGACCCTGGACAACCGGATTCACCTTCGGCCGTGAGGCCCTGTCCCTCGCGTTTTCTCCTCGTGCTGGAGCTTTCCCACCTCCGTCACCCATGCCCATCCGATCCGGCACCGTGCCCCAAAGCCCCGCCAGACCAGGGCGGGTGGGCAGCTGGGGCCTGGGATTCCTAATTCTGGAGCCGACCGCGCGCCGCGTGCCACCCCCCCACCCCGGCCCCTGCGCCCCCAATCCTCCATCCCCTCCGCGCCCCTTGGAGCCCCGCCGTCCCGCGTGCATCCCGCCGCACAGAGGTGCCAGCAACTTTGTTGACTGAATTCCTGAACCCTCCTGAACCAAGCGCTAAAAATAACCGGCTTGCCCCGCGCAGCGCCCGCCGGGCCGCAGTGTCACCGTGTCAGGAGGCCGGAAGGTCCCGGCGCCGCCACGCTAGCGGGCTGGACGCGGCCTCCCCGCCTGTCGAGAAAGGGCTGCGGGTTCACGGCCAGCGAGGCGGCGGAGGGACCGAGGCACCGAGGGGAGCTCTCTGTTCTCGGAGACTCTCCGGCTGCCCCGTAGCGGGCGCGAGGCCCCAGAGGCCGCAAGCCGGTCCCGGCGCCCGGCACCCTTCTCTGTCTCGCGCCCTCGCGCCCCCCATGTCCTCTGCGGGTGCAGTCCCCCGCGGCGGCCACCAGAGGGCCCTGCCCCCTCCTATCCCCGGCGGCGGGTCACCACCCCTTCCCACAGCTGTTCCCCGCTGGAGATTGACAGCTGGGCTCCAGGTTGCCATGGGGATAGGCAAATAAGGGCGGCGGGTCTGGGGCTCCTATTGGTCCAGGGACGCACGTCCCTCCCTGGGAGGCGGGCCCCCGTACCCGGCTCTATAAAGGGGAGCGACTGGCGCGGCGCTCTGCCGTGGAGGCGGGGCCGGCGGCTCGCGGGCGGAGGGCGGGGAACCCCAGCAGCCGGAGGCTGCGGCTGCACCGCCACCCGCCCGGCCACCTGCCCGGGCGCTGGCGTTGGGACAGGGAAGTGCGGCTGGCCTGCGCCCTCCAGGGAGCGGCCTGAGGCCGCCCGAGAGGCCGGGCCGGCGGCGTCCCCAGCGGTCGCCCCGGAGTTGACTGCGCGAAACTTTTCCCTGCGCGTTTCTACGCGGCGGCACCGGATCGGTCCCCGCTCCAGCCGCGGCCACCCCACCGGGACCCGACGCCCGTGGGAATCGAAGGGGGGGGAGAGGCCCGCGGCTCCCCCCCCCCACGCCTTCCGTCGGGGCGCAACCAGGCGCGGCAGCGGGGCCGGGACCCCGGGCGATGGCCACGGAGCTGGCGATGGGCGCCGAGCTGCCCAGTAGCCCGCTGGCCATCGAGTACGTGAACGACTTCGACCTGATGAAGTTCGAGGTGAAGAAGGAGCCACCCGAGGCTGAGCGCTTCTGCCACCGCCTGCCGCCCGGCTCGCTGTCGTCGACGCCGCTCAGCACACCCTGCTCCTCCGTGCCCTCCTCGCCCAGCTTCTGCGCGCCCAGCCCCGGCACCGGGGCTGGCGGCGCTGGCGCCGGGGGCGGCGGCGCGGCGCAGGCCGGGGGCGCCCCGGGGCCGGCGAGCGGGGGCCCCGGCGCCGTCGGGGGCGCCCCGGGGAAGCCGGCACTGGAGGATCTGTACTGGATGAGCGGCTACCAGCACCCCCTCAACCCGGAGGCGCTCAACCTGACGCCGGAGGACGCGGTGGAGGCGCTCATCGGCAGCGGCCACCACGCCGGGCACCACGGCGCGCACCACCCGGCGGCCGCCGCGGCCTACGAGGCCTTCCGGGGCCAGGGCTTCGCGGGCGGCGGCGGTGCGGACGACGTGGGCCCCGGCCACCACCACGGCGCACACCATGGCGCTCATCACCATCACCACCACCACCACCACCACCACCACGGCGGCGCGGGCCACAGCGGCGCGGGCCACCACGTGCGCCTGGAGGAGCGCTTCTCCGACGACCAGCTGGTGTCCATGTCGGTGCGAGAGCTGAACCGGCAGCTTCGCGGCTTCAGTAAGGAGGAGGTCATCCGGCTGAAGCAGAAGCGGCGCACTCTCAAGAACCGCGGCTACGCGCAGTCGTGCCGCTTCAAGCGGGTGCAGCAGCGGCACATTCTGGAGAGCGAGAAGTGCCAGCTCCAGAGCCAGGTGGAGCAGCTGAAGCTGGAGGTGGGGCGCCTGGCCAAGGAGCGGGACCTGTATAAGGAGAAATACGAGAAGCTGGCGGGCCGCGGTGGCCCCGGGGGCGCGGGCGGGGCTGGCTTCCCGCGGGAGTCCTCGCCGCCGCAGGCCGGCCCCGGCGGGGCCAAGGGCGCTCCCGACTTCTACCTGTGAGCTCGAGACCCGAGCCCGCGCCGCCGCTGGGAAGAGGTTCGGACTCCGCGGCCCAGGACGAGGACACAAGGCCGTCCGGATCCAACTCCGCCTCCTCTGGCCGGGCTTGGCCCCGCACGTCCCGCTCCAGCTCCGCAGGCGCCGGACCGGAGGCGCCTTCCTGCGGCGCGGCCCTCTTACTCGCAGACCGGCGCCCGAGCACCTGCGGGTCGCAACTCCTCCGCGCACCTGGCGCGGTGATTTCCAGGAAAGTCGCGCCAGGTCGAACTTCCAGGCGTCCACGTGTACATATGCCGCGCGCTGTCAGCGCCCAGATGCCGTCCTGCCCGCCGAGGGGGCGCGGTCCCCTCCGGGGCAGCCCCGCCGACCCTTCCCTCTTTTGTCTTTCTTTCGCCTCTCTTCCTTGCCCCTTTTTTACTCCTCCTTTTAAAAGCCGCCTTATTTTTTAAGTATTTATATTTATTTTGCTCGGTGATTAGAAAAGAAAGCCCTGGAAGACGCTCTTTCCTTCCCGCCGAGGTCACCCTCGGACGTCCGCGTGTCCCAGCATGTGTCACTTGCTCGGAGGGTCCCGGCCCCTGCCTGCCCGCCTGCCCGCCTGTCCCCACCCTGTTCCCGCGTTCCCAGGAACTTGAGGTTGTGTTCAGACCTGCTGCCCAACTGTACTCGACGGGGGGTGGGGGGTGGGGTTGGCCTGGACTCCCGCGCTGCTATTTCTCTATGCACCAGATCGTATTTATGACCCCCGGGGAAATATATCTTATTTTAACCTTCAAGAGAAGTGGAAGAAATCAAAAAGTAATGCACAGTGTTTGTAGCAGAAAAAAAAATTTAAGAGGAGGTTTTGGCTTGAACCTCCTAGCATGGGAGCTGGTGAAGAAAATGTATTTATTTTAACTTAAGTTGTGTTTCGTTTTGTTTGTGAAATCTTTTTTTTAAAGCCTGATGCTTTTTGGACTAGCAGGAGAGAGAGTGGAGAGGCCTTTTGGACTAGCAGGAGAGAGAGTGGAGAGGCCGGCGCTCTGGCCCCTGCAGGCCTGCCGGGCCCAGGACTCGCGCTGTCCTGGCCCCTGGAGCCCCTGTTCCTGCTGAGCGCTTCGAGTAGGACGCTCGCGCGACCCGTTTAAAGTTTTGTTGTGTTGTTGGGTTTTGTTGGGTTCTGTTTTCATTTGCTACAAAACTGAGAAAAGGAGAAAAAACAAAAAAACACAAATAAATCCGTTTGGATCCAAATGTCACTGGAGCCTGGCTGGTTTTTCTGTGGCTTTCGTTTTTGCCATATTTTCCCCCAGTTAGAAGAAAAATAGGACCCTGACCTGGGTCCTGCCTTAGCTCTGGGCCAACCCGGGGCAGCGGGAGAAACTGACCAGAGTTGTAAAGAACACTGCTGTCAGCTGGCCCCACCCAGCAGGTGGAGGAAGACTGCTCTGGGGTGGCCCTGCAGGCCACCTCTAAGGCGGGATGAGGCTGTCCTTGGTGGTGATGCCATGTGCAGCACCATGGCATACTGGTGGCAAGCATTGTCCCCAGCTCTTTTCAGCCCTCGGTCTCCCACCTGAAGTGGTGGCCTGGCCTCTGTCTCCTGGAGGTCCCCTGAAGAGCCAAGGCCTGGACTGCTGGGGCACCGGGGATGGGACAGTACCTCTAAATATTCACCACCCTACACGGGCCTGGCAGTGGCAGTACTTGGCGGACTGTCTCCCTTCACTACCGGACAGATTCCGCGAAGCTCCGTGGTTGGGCCTTCTTGGGGAGAAGAGCTTCCGGTGGCGAGGGCTGCCTGCTTTCTGTCTGGGACAGCCACGGTCTGTGAGTGCATGGCGAGTTTGTTTTATTGTTTCAACCTGAGAGACCCAGAGAAAAGGTGAGGCTGCTGCTCCGCCTTTGCTTTAAACTTAGAGCAGGAAGTTTTGAGCGAAATCAGCAAGCCCAAGGGCTCAGAGACCTCCGGCCCCCAGGAGGGGAGCAGGCTGGTGCTGAGAGGTGTGTGTGTGGGGGTGGAGTGAGTGAAAGGGACTAAATAGGGAGGCTGCCTGGTGACCAGAAGGAGCCAGGCCCAGCAGGTCCAAGCCAACCCAGGACGGAGCCCACCCCCTTCTCCTGCCAGCTCAGACCGAAGGATGCCACCGGCCTGGGCGTCCTTGCACAGCAGCCATCTCTCGCCACGGAGGGCCCCAGAGCCTGGGCACGTGCATGGCAGGTCCACTGGCTTATGTTTGAGGCGGGTCCACTGGCTTATGTTTGACGAGGACACCTTAGTTTTCTCTGTTGCCACCTGCGGGGCCATTTGAGAGCCTTCCTCCTGGCAGAGAAAACAGGATGGAGGCCAGGAGGGGTGGAGAGGGAGCCACACGGTTCTCCGCGGGTGGCCCGAGCACCGTGGACCCGCTGGGCTTGATTCCACTTTCCTCTTCTAGTCTCTCTTTTCCCTCTTCCTTCGCTCTTTCCTTTTCTTCTCTCCTTCCTCCCACCCCATTCCCTCCTTCACCCGCTTTTCCCTAGGATAACACGGAGCAGATAAACGGACGTGGAAAACGTGAAAGTATCACGGCAGGCAGGAGGAACGGGTTTTGTGTGTTTCGAAACAGATCTTTTCCAAAAGCATTCGGGGGATCCACCAACTCGCAACAGAACAGCCAATTGTGGATAGCACCTCCGGTGTCTGCCAGGCCAGGAGCGCAGAGCGAGACCACAGACAGCCCCGGTGCGCACTGGTGCCGGCAGTGGGGGGTGCAGTCACCTCCACAGTGGCCAGCCCCACCCTGCCAGGCCTCCCAGGGGAGACACTGGTGCAGCCAGGCTGGGGGCAGGGGACCAGGGCTGGGGTGGGGAGGGAGGCTTCTGGGGGGGAGGGGCTGTGTGAGAATTGGAGGCCTTAGCACTCATAGGGCCTGGGGGACGGGACCAAGCAGGGCTCAGGAGTGTGGACAGATGAGTGCTGGGTGCAGTGGTCTGCATCTGCCTGTGTGTGTGTGTGTGTGTGTGTGCGCACACGCGCTCACACTCGGGTCCGTGCAGGTGTGTTCTGGCAGAAGCAGCACTGAGATACCCAGCGAGGATCCGCCTCATCACAGGTCTAAGGGAGCCCGGGGCCTGCGGCGGGCATGACCACAGTGTCCAAGCTGGAAGAAGAGCCTCCCCTGAGCACCCAAGTCCCTGAGCCCTGTGCCCACCCTGGGAAGGGTGGCTGATGCCCCCTGCCTGGATATTCAGGGGGCTGTGGTGACACCCTTGCCTCCTTCAGGGCCAGCAGGGGCTATTCCCCTCCCCCTCCCCCTGCCCCTGCACCTCGGGCCCTGTCAGCCCACCTGGTCCATCCTGTGCCCTCCCTAAGGAGGCCCGGGAACCGACTTGCCAACAGAATTGGCTGTGGGGTCCCCAATTACCCTGGGCCTCCCCCTCCCCGCACCACCCTCACCCCACCGTTGCCTTGCGGGAAATCATTCATTCATTTCTTTGTCACTTTATTCAGTCTGAGTCCCTTCTCTTCGTGGGGCCCAGCGGGAGAGCACAGCAGGGACCAAATAACAGCCCTGGCTCCCGAGGAAGTAGAGGAAGTAGACAAAATGCGGAGGAAGAGAGCTGGTCAGACTGCTGGAGCCTGGGAGGGAAGGAGGCCGGGAGGATTGGGGTTTGCATAGTACATGGTGGTTGGGGCGCCCTGGAGGGCAGCAGGAAGACCTCCTGTTCCTGGGAGCTATCCTCCCGGCAGCACTCTCCTCCCAGAGTGGCAGGAGAGGCTGAGGGGGCCACATGTGTGGACCTGTGACACTGTGACGGGTGGGCCTGGGCGGGGACAGGGCCACTGTCACACACTTGTCATGTGCACACTCCACGCACACTGGACGTGTGTGCATCCGACTGGTTCCCAAGCACCGCTGCCCCGCCACAACGGCCTGGCCACAATGGCCTGCCCAAGACAGAGGTCACTCCCATCGCCTGACTCACCACAGCTGTACTCAGAGCCCCTGGAATTCCAAGAACTGGGACCAGCGCCAGAAGCGGAGGACAGAGAAAGGAGGGGAGGGGAACGTGCCCCGCACCCACACCCCGACCACACCCTCAAACTGTCACTCGCACACACGCCCACAACACATGAGCCTGTTCACACATGGTCACAGGCTCACACGTCCACAGCTCGCGCGCCCACGACCACGTGCACGCGCGCTCAGCTCCGCACCCGCGCAGCAGCGACGAGTAATTGGCTGTTGGCGGGCTCAGCGCCTGCCTAATTCCCAGTGACACCGCTCAGCTGCTGAGGGCTCGGGCTGTCACAGCCGATTAGCCCGCGGCCGGAGGCGACATGGCTGGGGAACTGGGTGGGGGGCTGGGGGGGTGGGCAGAGGAGTGTGGGGGCGGGGCGGCAGGCCCGGCGGAATCCGGACCCTACGGGCGACGAGGTGAGGGGTAGGGGCCGGCCCGGTGCCCCGGACCCTGGCCCGTTCCCACTCCCGCCGGGCCGCTCACCCCTCCTCATCTTCTCCCTCCTTTTCCATCTCCTCCTCCTCCTTTCCCTCCTTCATCCCCTCCTCCAGGAAGCCTCCGGGCTCACCGGCCTGGTTCCCTCCTCCTGGGAGGAGCACAGAGAGCATGGCGCTGGAGTCCTGTTATAATGCAGATTCCCTGAGCCCAGCAGAGAACTTGCATTTCCAGGGCACTCTGGTCTGAAGCCACAGGGCGGGGGTAGAGGCCACAACCTGATGGTTTTCTTTTGGGGGCATCACAGGAGCCCCCCACCTCCACCTTAGTTCAACTCTAACTCCACCACCACTGCCTGGGGCCACAATACAGATGAAGCCTCCCTGTCCTCAGGGGGACCCCACAGTTTAGGAAGTGACTGGGGGTGTTGTCAGGAGGAAGCTGGTGGATGGGAGGGGGTGCAGCAGGAGGGAGGAGACAGAGGGGTGTGTCTAACATGGGCTGGGCTGCAGTGGGGAGCTGTGACCTGCACCCACAGGCCTCAGGGTTTCCTCCTTTCCTACGGTTGAGGGTGGGGGCTGCGCCTTACCAGAGTGGGACACGTGACTCTTTGGTGCGAGTAGCAGAGGGTGTCAAGAGATGGCACTTCCAGATGTGTGAGACATTCCGGCTGGGTTGCCCCAGGACTCGAGGAAGCACAGTGCTGGCACCTGTTACTCCAGGATGGGCGGGAGCGAGCTGCAGGGACACTCTGGTGCATGGGTGGCACATGGGAGGAGAGCTGGTCAGCAAATTGAATAAGTAAATAACAGAGTAAGTCTGAGAGTGACAGCTGTACTGGAAAAAGTAAACCTGGAAGGAGATGGGGAGAGCAGGAGGAGGGAGGAGAGGGAAGGAGAGAGCAGGGGAAAAGAGTGGGGGCAGGGGAGAGCAGAGGGGGAGACCCCCCACCCCCGCAGAGGCAGCAGCAGGTGCCCAGGTGCAGTGGTGCTTGGCCTGCCCTGAGGGGTGCAGGGGGATGTGGGACACATGAGGCTACAGGGGAGGGAATGGCAAGAGGGTGGCAGGGAGGGTAGAGAGGGAATGGCGCAGGTCACAGGGGCCCAGTGGAGATAGGAGCAGCGCCCTTCTCCCCCTGCCCATCCCCACATCCACACACCCTTCTTATGAGGGACAAATGAGAAAAGGCAAGTCCTTTGTCAGTCTGGGAAGGCTTCCTGAAAGAGGAGGCTCTGTGTAGGGGGTGGGGCATGGAACTGGACGTACCTCTCCAGAAACACTGGGGCAGGGTTTGCAGGGGAGGGGTTGCCCCCAATCCACAGCCATAGACATGTTGGCCATGTTCGTGGAAGCCACCACTTGCAGGAGCTTCACCTCAGGATCCTGATGGTGGTGGGGTGGGGCAGGGAAGGAGGAGGCTTGGAGGGGCTGTGCAGAGCTAGCTACCCAGCCTCTGCTCCTCCCCTTCCAGTCTGGGTCTGTCCCTGCACGGCCCTGACCCAGACCTCTGCACCAGGGATCATTCTCAGGGAACAGGCACTTCCTGCCAAGTTTGAGGATCTCAATTAAGCTGAGTTCAGAAACTCCAGGGTGTGGACATGGCATGTAGGGCCATGTCGAGATTATGATCCAGGAAAGCACGACTTTTAGTCCTGGGCAACCAGCTCACAATCTGTGCCTAGGGGCCAGGGCCAGATCCTAAGGTCCTACCACAGTCCAGACCACCACTGGAGTGGGGGAGACACAGCTGGAACCTGGAGTCAGGACTGGCCAGCCGGAGGTACACAGAAGACACGCAGTAAATACAAGCTGGCTGGCTGGACAGACAGAAAACTGGAAGGGTGACTAGGAAGGTGGAAGGATGGGTGGGCAGATGGGAGGATGGTGGCTGGGTAGGACATGTAGGTGGTTGGTGATGGACCGACGAATGGGTTGGTGAACGAGTGGGCAGATGCGTGGGTGGGAGAATGGACGGATGGACAAGTGGATGGAGGGGAGGTGGGTGCTGTAGAAAGCTGTGGGGCAACGCCAAAAGTAGGGTTCACACTCTAGAACCTTCTCCCATCTTTCCCCTTCCCTCCTTTCTTCAGAGCCCTCCAGAAATCTTATACTCCCATTTTCAAGAAACCTGTATCACCATATTGGACCCCCATGGCTCTCCTCTCCTCTCCCAGGCTTGCTTCTTCTGGTTCTTGGCGCCTACTAACACAACGCACTTGTTTATTTACCGCAGAACGTCAGCTGCAGAAGGGCGGGGATACCTGTCTTCACTGCTGGTTTCCTGGAGCCGACGACGACGACAGTGCGCGGAGCGGAGGAGCTGCTCAGTAAAATGTTGTCGGAAGGGGAAAACAGAGGAAGGAAGGGCGGACAGACAGACTGACCCTGGAACAGCTCCCCTCCAGGCCCTGCCTCCTGCTCCCCTGTCCCTGCCCTTATTGCAGCCATCTTTCCCACATTGCTGTCCCACTGCCCCCCTAAGCCCATCCGTGGTTCCCATTTCCCTCCAGGTAGGCCTGGGTGCGCAAGCAGTCCTGAGACCCTCCCTCTGTGTCCCTGCCCTTGCCTGCCCCACTGGAAGACTCCCTGAGCCACTGTCCGCGAGAGGCCGTGCCCACTGCTGCCTCTCCCTAAGGCTGAAGGCTGCTTTCCACCTGCTGCCACCAGAGCCAACCCCCACATTGGCCAATTCTCTGCTCCATGCCCGCTGCAGGTAAGTACCACTTGGGTCCAGCTGGCCCCATGGCCATCGGCCATCGTGGTCTCTTCCACTTGTCAAGATAGGCTCACTGATCTCTGTGTGCCGAGAGACAGGAGAGGAGGGTGGGCACAGGCTCTTACCATAGCCCCCCAGCCCTCCCCTGCGCCAGGCCTCGGAGCAGTCCCCCTGACAACAGAGCTCTGGTTCCCGGTGGCTGGGAAGGGCCAGTGGTTCTGACCACAAATGGCGTCCAACAGGCCACAGCTGAGCCTCTGGGTCCTGAGGGCTCCAGGGCTCAGCCACCAGCCATCACATTTCCTCTGCTCACCAAGACAGGCTCACTGACTGCTGTGTGTCCTTCTTGCTCTCCCTGTCTCTGTCCCACAACCACACCTCGCTCTATTTCTCTCTGTCATTTTGGTGGCTTTTGGGGAGGAACGCCCATGTCCCCACTGCAGAACGACTGTATTTCCCCTAAAATAAGACCTAACCGGAAAATAAGCCCTAGCATGATTTTTCAGGATGCTCATAACATAAAATAAGCCCTACCATATTTCCCCGAAAATAAGACTGAGTCATATTAATTTTTGCTCCAAAAGACGCATTATGGCTTATTTTATATTACAAGCATCCTGAAAAATCATGCTACAACTTATTTTCTGGTTAGGTTTTGTTTTTGGGGAAACACGGTAACAGAAGCCTGGGCTCCAGGTCTGAAAGGGCTGCGGGCGGGCATTTCTCCCCTAAACCTGGATGGGCACTGCTGAGACCTTTCTTATTCCAAGCATTTCCCAGGGGGTCCCGGGAGGGAGGCTGGGCCACAGGACGGGTGGCTCCCAGGAGGGTGTCCTGAGTTGCCAGGATGGGCTGCCGCTGGGCCCAACCCGCTTGTGGCACTGGACCTGCCTGGCAATGGGCTCCCTCATGGCTGCAGGCCGAGGGGAGGGTGTTAGGTCAATGAACAGGGGGTGCCACTGCCTCTCCATCCCTTGTCCCCATTAAGGGGACAATGGGAGAATAAGCACTTTTCTTTCTTCATTTCCCTGCTGTCTGCTAATATCATATTGATGATAATTTCTCTTTAATGGGCTATTTGTGGTGATTATGATGCACTGAGTGACTAATTGTATCTGACTCCAGCGCCCACCATGGAGGGGGTGGGGGGCCCTCTCAGCTCCCCGCCCTCCCCGGCAGCTCTGCCCTCAGCCTGGGACTGACTCCCCGCCTGTGCCTCCTGGCGCAGGGTCCTCCTTGGCTTGCCACCTGGGGAACATAGGCTTCTAGCCCAAGAGTCCAGGCCCTCAGCTTCCCAGAGCTGATGGCGCTTCCCTCCCAGGGCAGGAGTCCGGAGGCAGCCCCATCAGAGCCAGGGTGGGGCTGGATGCCCCAGGACAGAGCACCCCTCCCTCTCCTTCCTGGGCTGGCTGCAGGCTTCCATCTGGGCCTGGTTTGGCCTCCGAGATTCCCCAAAGGGCCCTGTCATGGGATGGGGGGGCTGGCTTCACAGGCTGTCTGTCCTTGACCAGCTGCCATCTCTGCTGGGACATGCCCACCACAGGCAGGGACTTCCGGGCCCTGCTCTGCTGCATCAGGGCGCCCCACACACAGTGGGGAGCCCCAGTCACTGCAGGTCCTGCAGGGCAGACATCTGAGCGGCTGCCAGCCCCTCAGAGGCACCTCGGAGACCCCCAGGGTTCCTGCTTTGCCCCCGCCCCCCAAGCATTGCCACTCTTCCCTCTCCCCATGCTTGTCCCGCCAGGTCCCTGTCACATACCAGGCCCAGGCCCAGCTGGTCAGAGGGCACTGGAGTCTCCGACAGTGATTGGCCCCTACTGTGTGCCTGGCATGTGCCAGCTTGGGTAGCTGTCAGAGGTCAGGCTGAGCTCTGCCCACGGGTCCCCATGCAGACGGTGACTTTGATATGGGAGAGCCCCCCCACTACAGAGATTTTAAGTTCCCTTTTTATTTGAATCTCCGATCTGTTTGAAAGCTTTCTTTTCTTTCTTTGCCTTTTATAATGATTCTGCTTGCTATACATTTACTATGCAGACCAGTTTCAATGCTTCTGTTTACTTCACCCCAGGGCTGGCCTTGTACCTTGGGAGAGGTTTTGTTTGCATCTGTGTGGGATCCATTCCTGGCTCCAACTTAAATCTACATAACAAATGCAACAGGGGAGAAATGACATGGGCCAAGCAAGTAGCCCCCCACACACACTGAAAAAACTCTTAAGTTTTCTTTTCTATAGAAATTTTAAGTTCCATTTTTCTTAAGTTTTTTTTCCCCACTGTCTTATCTCCTACCCCCTGCTTTAAATAATTATCTTGAAATTCGTGATTTATACTTGTTGATTGTAAACATTGAAGCCTAATGTTCTTTCCAACCCGTTCTGGGCCCAGCTCCTGGACAATTGATGCCACCTGAGTGACTGGGTGAATGGCCACAGGCTCCATAAGAGCGGACGGATTTTCCATCATGTGGCCATCCCTCATCAATAGCTTTGAGCTCTGCTCGTTAAGCCAACAGTTTTAAATTTATTAATTAAGATCTATTTTTCCTCATTCAGGGGCCTTGGGGATACAGAGGATACCCCAGCAAGATTGCCAGTCCCGACCAAAGAAGCCAACTCGGTCTTCCAGGTGGATCCCGAGACCCTTCCTCTCATCTGAGGTCGGATAGGGCGGAGTTCCATGAATCCCCCAATACATAGGACAGCTCTACGCCCCTGTCCAGCAGGAAGCAGATACAGAAGAAAAGACCTCCTGTCTCTCAACTTCCCACAGAGATTTTATGGGGAGCACATCTCTTAAGGGAAAACAAGGCAGGCAGTTAGAGACAGGCTTTGGCTCTCTGCATTCCTACACATCCAACACAACCCACTGGATGCCACCGCCCAGAAAACCTCCCTCTCTGCCCAAAACTTCCCCTTTTTCATTGTAATTATCTACCCCTACGGGTACAAAATACCCAACTAGATTACACCAGTCACTCACACCTGCGCAGTAAAGGCCACAACGACCTTCATTTCACCTGGACCTCATTCTACCATCATTATAATATCAGGCATATGCTGGGAAGTTCATTATAACAGACTGAATTCTGGGAAGGAACATGCGCAATCTAAAAAGATGAGGTAATAGCCTTTTGTCAATCACAGGTGTCAATCAAGTGGTCCCACACCTGGAGAGGAACAGGCCATCCCAGAGAAAAAAAGATAAAACCCCCAAGCTCCTGTGAGCCACTGCCCCTCTTGAGGCTTGCCTTTGCTCCGGCCCGCTCCAGACCCTTTGGAGTGTACTTTTTCTTTTAATAAACTGCTCTCTCACTACGTTACCTCAGTATCTTGTTCAATTCTTTGCTCGAGATGCCGAAAACCTGGGCACTGCGCCGAGGAGGGCTCATCCTCTGGCAGCTGGAGCGGGGAAGATTCCCAGTTTTGCTTGAAGGCCTGGGTTTGGTCCCTGTCTGGGAATCTAGCTGAGGCACCGCCTGGGTTCGACCCCCGGTGTGAGCCAAGCCTGGACATCGCTCCGAGAAGGACCCACTGTCCCGTAACAACATCAGGCCCAGGTCTCAGGGGACACAGGAACCTAGAGTCCACCGAGTCTCTGTTGAGGACTCCAAGCCCACACCAGACATCCTCCCAGGCCCCTGAGGCCCACACCCTGTCCTGCCGTCCCCAGACAGGGGGCCTTCCATCAGACTCGCCGGGCTGTATTCGGGACACACGCCACTCACTGCAGCCTGTAAGGAGCATCCCCTCTCCTCTCTCACCAGCATCACCTCTGCCACCACCACCACAATCACCACCTTCACCACCATCATCACTATTAGCACTACCATCAGCACCATTACCACCGCCGTCGCCACTACCACTACCATCACCATCCTAAGACATGACCTCTTGAATTTCTTGGAAACACTATGTGCCAAATTGGCTATTTTGCCCATGAAGCTGTAAACAGGGAGGTATGTCCGGGGCTGGGGATTTCTGAGAGGGCCTTGGGCCTGGCCACTGTGGATGGTGGTCAGGGAGAACATGTAATGAACTGAAGAGCACGGCCAGAGAGGTCAGGGGGAGTGCAGGAGGAAAGTACCCCAGGTGTTGCTGTGGCCCGGGACAGAGGCCGCAGGGAGGAGCCAACTGGTGCAGAACTGCTCCAGGCCAAGAGCAGAGGGCTGGGTAGGTGTGCGGTCTTCCGTCTGTGGGGGGCCCCGGCCATGCACCCACCCTGCCTGGAGTAACTTCAGGTAACGACAGTCTGCGGGAAGGTGGGTTCAGGTAGAAGCTCGGAGGCCAGAGGTGCAGAGTGGGAAGGACTCACCTCCAGGAACCTGGGGGGAACCGGCAGAAGATGTGGGAGTGCCTCCCCCACAGGGCTGAGGGTCTCCTGCCTGCCTTCCCTACCCCTCTACTCACCCCACACCCCACCTGGCTGCCACGGCCAGGGTCTCCTAGTGTGTCTTTTCTGGTCAATAAACCTGGCTCCTGGGGGGCCTGGGGGTGTGCGCTGATAGCTCTGCCCCCCCCCCACAGACGCACTCTGTCATAATTAGCACGGGCAGCCTAATTAATTGAGTGGTCAGGATGCTGATTAGCTGCTTGATTGAGACCGGAGGAGGGTGAAGGGCAACCTTGGCGGCGAGCAGGCCTCCCCTGGCAAGTGTGCATCCCCCAGTCCCAGCCCTTGCCCCTCTGTCCTTATGGTTCCTCTCCCTGCATCCTGGCCCTGGCCCTGTGGCCATGCTTGTCGCTGTCTGACCACTTGACGTGATGCGCCCCAGGCTGCTCTGACCTCCCCGTCAGCATCCCTCCCGAAAGGAGAGCCCGTGCGACTTGAGCTGCTCCACACGGAGCCCAGTCCCTTCCCCAGGAAGACTGACCAAGCCTCCTGGCCACGGGCTCACCCCTCTGGCAGGGCCCTCACCCCCTCCAGATTCCTGGCGCATCTGACCACCTGGGCTCCTCTGGCCTCTGGCTCTCCCTCCCCCACTCCAAGCAGCCACAGACCAACGAGGGGGCCTGGACATACTGACCTGACAGGCTGGTGACTGGCCAGACTCCTACTTTCTTGGAGCCATGCCCTCAGAGTGGCCCCTCCCCCACAGGCTCATGGGGTAAGTAGGTGCTGGAGGGGGTAGCAGCCTGATGAGAAAGGGGAGAGAGGAAAAGTCGGGAGTAGATGTGGGACAAGGGCTTAGGGTCTGCCCTGAGACACCTCCTGCCATCCTCATCCAGCCCACAATCCCTGGGCTGCATCCCAGCCAGGTCTGGGGTACCTGGGGAGCCGCTGAGGACCACACCCCTCCTTTCCCTGAAGGAGCCAATGGGCAGGAGAGGAGGGGCGCCCGGCCTGGGATAGACACGCCCCCTCTCAGCCTCAGTTTCCTCATCTGTAAAATGGGCAGTGATGACAGGCCACCCACTCAGGGCCGGGAGTAGCAGGTGGCACCGGAGGGCCCTTTGGTTTTTCTGCCGATCAGCCTGACCCAGCGGCCACACGGGCAGGCATGGAGGTGGGGGCACAGATGAGGAGGGCACAGGCACAGGTAGGGACCCAGGCTGGCTTGTGCTCGAACCTGACCGAGAAGGCCTCAGAGTGGGGAAGGCCCAGAAATCTTTGGGCTCCACGTGGAGGTCAGAGCACCTAAGTTCCCTGCGTCCTCCCATCTACTTCTCCCCCAACCCCTCTCCCATTCCTGCCCCCAACCAGGGCGTCTCCCAGCATGACCCGGGACTCCGCATCTAGCCTGGGGGTGGGGACGGCAGGACGTGGGGAGAGATGGGGCACAGGCCCCGGCCGTGGCCTAGTGCGGCTCCACCGCCGACAGATGGAGGCGGGCGTGGGTGGTGGGGTACGTGGAGGGGGCGTCAGATGGCGCCGCCCCAGGCGGACCCCCGCCACAGCCGAGAATGCGTGTTGGGGCCCTGGGCTCTGCGCATCTGGAGGGGTCGCGAGCCCGCTGCGCTGCGCGGGTGGCAGGAGAGGTGACACGCTGAGCTGCCACCGCCGGTGCCCAAGGCTGTCCCGACGCGTGCTGGCGGGCGCAGCTGTTTTCTCCTCTGCTGCGCTGCGTCGGGGCTGCTAGTGCGCGTGCGTGCACGGTTAGGGTTGCGGGAGCCGGGGAGGGGGAGGCCGGGCGGGGGACAAGCGTTGGTTCCCGCCACCGGCCCTCGCTAACCCTAGCGTCTCCCCGCCCCACAGGTCCTCGCTGCCCCTGGCGTTCCGCACCTGGCCATCGCTACTTCTGCTGCTCCACCTGCCGGGGGCTGGTCACTCCCCACCCAAACCCGGGCAAGGACGGTTGGGGGTGGTGTAAGGATTTGAGGTAATATACAGGAAACGTAAAGGGTAAGGCAGAAAATGACATTCTTAAAGATATGTCTCCCTGCTCTTCGAGGACCCCTCCCTCCAGCTCTGAGCTTCCCAGTGGCACAAACGAACTGTCACCCCCAGCACCCTGTCTCCTTGTCAGAAAGTGGAAAACGCACCTGCTGTCCTGGGGCTTGTCCCCACAGAGACCCCTACACCAAGGACCGAGCCCAGGGCACAGTCAGTGCGTCCAGGGTGGGCTCCACACTGTCTCATGGAAGCTGCTCAAAGGTCAGGCAGCAGGGAGGCACCGCAGGGAAGGGTCATGGGGCAGCCTGGTGGCCATTCTCTGGGCAGGAAGGAGAGGCACCTGCCTGTACACTGGGCCCATCAGCTCCATGGGATCCCATGCCCACGCCCTGTGGAGAGAGCTGCTCACCCAGTGAGGGGCCCAGCACCCAGAGTCACCCCAGTGAGGTGGGGGCTGCCACTGCCTCCCCCTCAGGGCATGGATGCCAGGCCCTCGGATCCATCTTAGTTTCTTCCAGGTCAGCTATGCCAAGATAGAACGTGGGGGGTGTGGGGGCATGCAGACGAGAGGCACAGTGGGCGCAGGCAGCCAGCGTGTGACTGCAGGGGACCTCCATGGAGATGAGGGTGGGTGTCCCAGGACAGTGGCCTTGCCCCTGTGTGATGGCTCTAGGGCCCCAGGGGATGCAGGGGCCCCCAACTCCTATAGCCAGCTGAGCACTTGTCTGTGAGCACCTGTGAGGACCCAGTATGGAGGGTAGGGCTGGAGACCAGGGGAAGATGGAGGGCCAGGGCTGGGCGTCCCAGAGCCTGGGCTACCTCCTGGCAGCCTCGCCACCTGCCTCCTCCCCTCCCAGGCCAGGGGTTGAAGAGGTGCCCAGAAGGAGGCGGTCCGGGAACAGCTCCCTTGTGAGGAGTCGAGGCAGGTCTGGGGTAGAGGCGGGAGGTGTGTGAGGGGCTGCAGAGGGGCCTGGGCGCCTCCCTGCTCAGTCCTGTCAGAGGCCAGACCAGTCCTTCCTGGGTCCCTGGGCTGAAGGGGTCCGTTGTCCTCCTGGTTGCAGGGGCTGGGCTCTGTGCTGGCTGCCATGGGCAAGGGGAAGGGGTGGGGATCCCCAGAGAGATGGCGTCCCGCTAGGCCCTGGAGGAGATGGTGGCAGTGTCACTGAGGGAGAGCACTCTGGGCAGGGCAGGAGCTGAGGGGAGCAGGCACGGGGCACTGCAGCCCGGTGGCCACTGTGGGCAGTGGGGTGAGGTGGCTGGGTTCAGGCTGCAGAAGGGACTAGAGGGCCATGGGCCACATCCTGAGTTTGCTCCTGAGTGGGGCGTCCTGTGGCCTTTGGCTGTGATGCAGACACCTCAGACACAGCTCCTGGAAAGCTGGCCCAGCCCGGAATTATCTGATTATCTGAGTGGGGACGCCTGGTTACAGGCTGTGGGGGCAAGTGGCTGGTGTGAGGGGTTGAGAGGGCTGCAGGGTGGGGCTGGGAAGGGCCTCTGGAGAGTGGCCTTCTTCTACACTTTTATTAAGACAAATAGAATTTAATCCCAGCCCTCATTTACTATGTTTTCTCAAAGCGGTGAAATTCAGCTCAGTGTTTTCCCAATCAAATCCATTTGACCTAATGGAATACATTTATCACAGATCATACATTTTGGCTGGGGTAGGGGTACTCAAGAGCTGAGAAGTGCGGCCGGAGTCAGGGAGGAGCGCCAAGGGCTGCAGCCAGAGCTTCATGCAGACCCCTGTCCTGGAGGCTCTGTTTCTATAGGGGTCCCAGCCCTGCCTGGTTAGTGGGGAGTGCTTGACAGGCTTCCTCAGAAGCCTCTGCCCAGTGCCCATGGCACCAGGAGGAATCAGAAGTGACACTCCTGCCCCCACACCCCCCAGGGGCAGACCTGAGAATGTGCATGTTTACAAGTCCCCAGAGATCCTGCCACCTGCTCTGATGGGGACACCTATCATCAGGCCAGGTGTGCAGGAGGCCAGACCTCAGGTGGGATGTGAGGGGTAGCCTGGGATGGGAGAAAGGAGCATTGGTCCTGCTGGGGGAGGCATCCGTGGAAGACGGGGGATTCCGAACAGGGGGCCAGGCAGGTGCTGGAATGGCCCAGAGGCCAGGGACCTGCCTAGCCTGTGCCCTCAGGGATTTAAGGAGGGCCCGCATAGGGGCCAAGGACCACGTGGCTGGACCACATGGCCTTGGGAAAGTGGAAGGACAGTGGCTAAGAGGGAGGGCTTCCTGGAGGTCTGAGATGACCTCTCAGGTGACCCACAGCCAGGGCAGAGCAGCCAGGGGCTGGCCTGTGGATGGAGATGGCAAGGCCCCGGCCGGTGATTGTGGGCAGTGCCCCTCTTGGCGTTTGACCTCACCTTTGCCTGCTCACCTGCCCTGGCCCTAGATGGTGCACCCCTTCCCCCCTGTCCCAAGCCTGGCTTTTTTGGAAGGTATTCCTACCGGGCTGCCCTGCCTGGGCCCTGCAGAGGGAACTGGAGCTGAGGGGTTGGGTTTCAGGCCACTCTGCGGGCCATGAATAATGCAGCTGGCTGAGATTGGAAGGTGACCTCAGCTCGGGGGTGGGGGCACCCCCAGAGCCTCCTCTGCCTGCCCACCAGGACACCAGGTTCCCAGCCCTGGCTCTGCTTGGGCATCTAGCTGGCTGTCCAACTATACCCTGGCCTCTGCTGGGCTGGGCAGCCTGGGACGGGACACCCTTCCTCTATGTGGGGAGGTGGGAGCTTCCCCAGTGGGTCCCCAAGGATGGGACAGGGCCCACCAGGCTCTGCTGACAACCCAGACCTGTCCCACTCCCAGGCCATGGGTTGAAAGAGGCCACACACCAGCATGAAACTTCCCAAGATGAGGACAAAGAGAAGATACTAAAAGCTTGGCGGCAGGTCACATACAGAGGAGGAATCAGAAAGGAGACAGCAGAGCTGTCCTTCGAGCCACTTTCCAACCAGAATTCTGCCCCTCCTGCCAATGCTCCAGGGAGGTGGTGGAATAAGGACATTTTAAGGCGTGCAAAGTCCCCAACGATCTGCCTTCTGTGTGTCCTTTCTGAGGAAGTGAGCAGACAGTAAGCGTGAGAGACTGCCAGCAACAGGAAGACATGGGTTCCAGGAAAAGGTACTTCAGCACAGAAGAGAGGCCCAGGGAAGCAGCCTCAGGACAGTGGGAGGTCATCCCAGGACAAGGGACAGACTGCAGATAGAAGGTCCAGAAGGAAGGCCTGAGAAAGCCTGCTGGCCTTCACACAACTGACACCAAGTGTGGGACGAGCCACATAGGGACAGGAACACAGAAAAGTAAGTGAGCGTCAGGGAGAGGGAGAGAGAGGCAGAGGCAGAGGGAGAGCCAGAGAGGGAGAAGGAGAGAGACCGAGGAAGAGGGACTAACTCCAGGAACATGTGAGCCCTAGGACGCCATAGTGTTTAGCTGTGGACAGACCTGCATTGTCACAAATGACCAACCCGAGTTGATGCTCTGACCACAGCTGACAATGGCAATGAAGTAGGAGGATCGGAAATAACGGGGCTAGAGACTCGTGTGCAGGAGGAAACTGAGAATGACTAAAGCAGAAAAGTCAAGAAAAAGCCACCTTAACAGATGATTTAGAAATGTGGAGAAAACACTGACAACACCAACTGCTGGCGAGGATGTGGAGCCACAGGAACTCTCAGTCACTGTGGGGGATGCACATGGGGCCGCCACCTTGGAAGGCAGCTTGGCGGTTCCTTGCAAAACTAAACATGGTCTCACCATACGATCAGCAGTCGTGCTCCTTGGTGTTTACCCAAAGGAGTGAAAACGTGTGGTCACAGAAAACCTGCACATGGACGCTTAAGCAGCTTTACTCCTAACTGAGGAAACTTGAAGCCACCAAGATGTCCTTCAGGGGCAGCCGGATGGCTCAGTTGGTTGGAGCGCAAGTTCTTAACAACAGGGCTGCCGCTTTGATTCCCACCTGGGCCAGGGAGCTGCGCCCTCCACAACTAGATTGAAGACAATGAGCTGCTGCTGAGCTGCGGGAGGGATGGCCGGATGGCTCAGGTGGTTAGAGCGCGAGCTCTCAACAACAGGGTTGCCGGTTCAATTCCCGCGTGGGATGGTGGGCTGCGCCCCCTGCAACTAAAGATTGAAAACAGCGAGTGGACTTGGGGCTGAGCTGTGCCCTGCACAACTAGATTGAAGGACAACGACTTGGACATGATGGGCCCTAGAGAAACACACTGTTCCCCAATATTCTCCAATTAAAAAAAAAAAAAAGATGTCCTTCAGGAGGTGAATGGCTGGACTGTGGTCCATCCGTCCACACACTGGAATACTATTCAGCACTAAAAAGAAATGCGCTGTCAGGCTGTGAAACGGCAGACGTGGAGGAACCTGAAAAGCACATGACTGAGTGCAAGAAGCCCACGTGACAAGGCCACACAGTATACGGTTCCAACGGTGCCCATTCCGGAAGAGGCAACACGACGGACAGTAACGAGATCGGTCATTGCCAGGAGGGTCCGGGGGGAGAGAGATAAACAGCTGGAGCACAGAGGGTTTCCAGGGCAGTGAAAATCCTCTGGCATGAAATTATAATGGTGGGTACACGTCATCATACACGTGTCCAAACCCACAGAATGTCCAACACCAAGAGTGAACCCTAATGTGGACCATGGACTTGGGGTGGTTGCGACGTGTCGGCGCAGCTCATCCATTGTAGCTCACGTATTGTATTGCACTAATGCAAGACATTGGGAAGGGACTGAGAGGGTATATGCAGACTACTGTCTGCTCGTTTTCCTATAAATATAAAACTGCTTAAAAAGTCTGTTAATTGTATATATTTATTTATATCTATCAAAGGAAACAGCGAAAAGGATGGCCCTGCCCCACTGGAAGGGATGGAGGGGGAGAGGAGGATCTCTGAGGGGCCGGGATACCCCAAGGAGCCCCAGCCCTCCTCCCACTCCTGGTCACGGGAAACGGTGGCAGGCTGGGGCTGGACACGCCCCTCCCTCTTTCTCCTTCTCTCCTCGTCTCTGTCTTTCTATCTCTCTGTCTCTCTTTTCTTCTCTCTTTCCATTCTCCCTCTGTCTCCCCATCTCCTTCTCTCCCCACCTCTGGGCCCTGCTGCCCTGACAGGCCGATCAGCTGCTCGTCACTGCTCAGGGGCGGGTCTAACTCGTGTGCCATCTTCATCAGCGGCTCCCTATCCCAGGCCCCTGACGGCCTGCCCCGCCCACAAAGGAGCCCATTGACCAGCCCCCTGGTGTCCGCCCACAGGCTCCGTCTGGTGGCCACTAGGGGCAGTCCGGCAGAGGGGGAGCCAGGGGAAGGACCTGGGAGCGGCTCGGTGAGGGGCCCAGGTGCCGCCCAAGAGGGAGGATGCCTCCAGCAGAAGCAGCCCCATCAACCTCCTGCCCCATCTCGGGTCAGCCCCACCCCCAGCCGCCAGGCCCCTCCTCTCTCACACACAAGTGGTCTCCCTTCGAAAGACACCAGAACTCCCCTTCTCCCCCTGCACTGCCCCTCCTGCCCACTGTCCGAGTGTCCTGCACAGCCAGCCTCCGGCTTGTCTGGTCCTCCAGCCTGTTGTCCAGCCCCAGACACAGCAGGTGAGACACAGCTGGGCACAGAGCCGTCCACGCGCCTGCCCCACGCTCTGCTCACGATGCCGCAGGCTTGCTCCTGCCTCAGGATGCCTGCACTAGCACGTCCCCTACAGATTTCCCCACACAGAGCAGGAGACAGCCCACCTGCCCCCTGAGCTGCAGGGAAGCTCAGCCCTCTATGGGGGCGCAGAGATCCCCAAGGCCTGCACCCCTCATCGGTCTCCGCAGGACCTCAGCCCTCTTTGCTCAGGCCCACACTGGCGTCTACACCGGCCATCCACACAGGCAGGTGATGGAATGGGCGCCAGTTCTGAGACCTGCACCCCTGGCTCCTGTGCCCCTTGTCCCCGGGGGTGAAGGTGGGGCGCTCTCTCTTGCAGGGGCCTGAGGCCCTCCCCACAAGTTCCTTCCCCTGGTACACTGACTGCCCTTTGTAATTACGCAGTGATTCCTGGGCTACGGCTGCCATTCTCCCCATCACCGGGCAGGCAGGGACCCAATGAGCTTGTACCCAGGACCCGCATCTTCTTGAGCCGCTGACCTTGCCCTGCCTGGGTGGGACCCCTGGCTTGTGGGCAGTGCCACCCCCAGCTGTAAGGGACAGTGCAGTGGTTTAGAGGACCACAGCAATGTGGGGTGCAGGCAGGGGTAAGAACCAGCTGTCCACTCTCCTCTCCTGTTCCCGAAGCCTGTCTCAGGGGATGCCCACCCCCAGCAGAAGCTGGCAGGCCAAGGTCAGTGTCTGTGTATTGACAACGTCCGTCCACCCCAGGCCTGGCGGGGAGGGAGGGCGTACTAAGCTCGATAAGGCCCATCTTGTGAGACAATAAATTTGGCCATTGACCCAGCAAGCAGACGTCGATAAATGAATGGTTAATATAAACATTGTCCTTCCCAAATTAATCTGGGCAGCAGGGCGGGGGCACAGGGCAAGTGGGACATTGATATACAGGAGGAGGCAGGCAGGGACAGGTATGGGACGAGCAGCGTGCACGGCCCAGCCTCCGGCCAGCTGGGCAGAGGGGGTGCTGACTCTGGCCAGGCACGGGCTTCAGCAAACAAAACCCGAGAGGCTCCATCACGTTCAGATTTCAGATCAACAGCAACGTGATTTGTGTGTGTGTCCTGTGCTCCATTCCTGGGATACTTGCACTAAAGACGACCCTTGGCTGTGTAAAATGCACATCCCTTAGGTGTCCCGTGTCTGACCAGGAGACCGGACCGGAGGGAAGTCTTATGACCACAGAGCCTGGTGGGGGCCACACAGCTCAGCCCCCACTCCCGCCTGCCCCGCTCCCAAAGCGATGACCACCAAGCGCACCGGGCGCGGGTCCAGGATACGGATGCACAGTGGACATGGCCTTGGAGGCCTGTTGTCACAAACATAGTTCAGCCCTTGTGACCTGATACCTTGGTGGCCCTCACATGTGTGACCCCTGCTTCCCTGCAGGGGTTGGGGGGACATGGGACTGCTTCCCAGGAGTGGTGGACGTTGGCCACCCTTGCGGAAGGCCCCCCCGCCTGCAGTGGGGCCTTGAGCACCTCCCTCTGGCAGCCGGGAGTTCCCAGTCAGGGACTGGCACCGCTCAGTGAGAGCCCTATAAATAAATAAATCTTGTCGTATAAATAAACCACAGCCTGCCAGGCAGTCCTGACCCGGGGCAGCTGCCGTGCCCACCAGACCATCTCCTGCACCCAGGGCCTGCCCACAGCCTCCGGGAAGAGTGAAGGAGCCGCCAGACCTTCCCACCAGTTCCCCTCTCCCTGGCCAGCACCCCACTGCTCTGCCTAATAACACCAGTGGCTGGACTCTGTCCCGCTGCCTGGGGTCTGGCCGGCCTCCCACGCACCCTCTAGCAAACGGAGGCTCAGAGCCCCAGCAGGGCAGGCCTTCAGGACCCCTCCGGTGCGTGGGCCCTGGGGGGCTTTGCTGACCAGCCGGACCCTGGCCCCCATGGCCCAGAGCCTTGCTCTGGCAGCCAGGGCTGGGATGTAATGTGCGGGGTGGTCGTGCTGCTGTCCCTCCCGGTTTGGGGAGCTGCCTGCTTTCGACATGCTCCCCAGACTTCTGTGACATCCTCTGGACAAACAGTCCTCTTGGGGTTCCACAGCCGCTGACTGTCCTCTGGGGCCCCCAACCCAGACCAAGGTGGAGGGGGCTGCAGACCCCAGGGTCTGTGATTGATGGGAACCTGGGGCCGTGGCCCTGCCCCAAGCTGGGCAGACAGGGAAGCAGCTGTCACCACCTAATGGGCCCCATGACAAATAGGATGGGAGTGTTGGAGAAGCTTCCGATGTGTCCCTGCCCCCCAGTAGAGCCCGAGGGCAGGGCAGTTTGGGACTGGCAGGAAGGGGTCTGCATGGGGGTCTGGGGACACACAGGACAGAGCTCAGCAACCTCCCCCCGCACCCCCCGCTCCATTCTTTGGCAGGGAGAAGGAAGATGAGGGCTGAGGCGGGCCCCTCCCAGCCTCACGGGTGATGCTGACCTCAGCCCGCTGACCAAGGGCTTCAGGGAGCGTTAAAAACCCTCTCGGCCGCCCGCCGCCTGGAGACATCAATTCGCTGCCGGACTGTAGTTACTGCTGCTGCCTCCCTTCCCCCATACCTCTCCATCAATCCTCCACTCTTGGGGTCTCCCGGGGCTTCCGCCGCCCTCCCTGGCCAGGCCCACTACTCCCACCTGCCTTGCCCTCCTTTCAAACCACATGGACATGAGCCACCATCTGCAAGAGGACAAGTCCTGCAGTGGGTTGCCTGAAGCACTGAGAGACAGGATGGGGTGCCTGCGGCTGCAGGATGGAGCGGAGACGTGTCATGGGTCCTGTTTGGAAACATGCAAAGTGGTGGAGCTGGATGGTGGCAATGGTGACACGATGGGGTGAATGTGCTTAGTGCCACCGCCCACAGCGAACACGGTACTTTATGTTGTCTGAATTTCACTGCAGTAACATTTTAAAGATCTAACCGTCCTGTGTCCCACGCCCTCCAGGACCGCTCTTCCTCCATCATAGAGACTGGACCGAAGGCACATCACACATTCCTCCTACTCCTGTCCTAGCCAGGCCCTCCTTGGAGGACAGTCACGGGTGGGCTGACAGTGACAGAGGGGCCCTGGAGGATGCGGGTGCGGGGGGGCAGGCCTTTCCCGGAGCCGGACTCAGGATGGCCCCAGGTGGAAGGAGGCTGGGGCCAGAGCTGGAACTGGGGGGAGCACTGCTGGAGGCAGAGGGTGGGTCTGCCGGGGAGGGGTGCTTTCTTGATGAAAGTGTTTAGAACTGGCATAGCAACGATAAAAAGCAGGCTGACTCTGAGCTGGCTTATTAGAGTTCTCAATTGCAGTTAACACTCCCCCCACCCCCACGCTGCCTGCACCAGAGCATGTCAACTTCAAGAGGGTCCTCAGGCCTGGGGCGGGGACCTTGGCAGAAGGATTTGAGACTGACCATCAGGGCTGTTCTGTCCCAGGCTGGCCACCCCAAGGGATCACGGCCCCAACAAGACAGGGCGCAGGCAGCAGGGGCTGCTGACCTGGCAGTGCGGGTAGCGCCCTCAAAGAGGCCAGGCGGCGGCTGCCAGTCCACAGAGGATTTGGAGGGCAGCTCGCTCAGCCATCGATCCCTCCTGGCAGCTCTTCCGAGGTGCATAAAACTGCTTGTTCTCCCAGTTAGAAAAATGGCTGCTCGGGATAATTGATTGATTTTCCTCTTTCCGAATATTCATGAACACGGGTTCCAAGAACAGGTAAATCTTAGTCCCTGAGCCACCTCAGTCCTAGGGGGACAGCCGGACGCAGCTGCCACACAACCTCTCTCCCGGGCAGAGAGCACAGGGGACCCCCCCATGCACATGAGGGGGTGTCACCCACAGCAGGGGATACGGTAGCAGAGACTGGACCTGCCCTTGGGGGGCTCCTGGTCAAACCCCAACAAAGTGGCCTGAACAGGCCCAGAAGTGAATATCTAGTCCACTAAGCCTTGCCCAAATGCTGTGTGACCCTGGACAGGTCTCTGAACCTCTCTGGGTACTAAACAGAAGCCCAAGCCCAGTCCCATGAACCTGAGCAGCGGCGCTGCCAGGGTTCTAGGACAGCTTGCAGCTGCCCCTGCGACCCACAACCCCCGTGATGGCCAACCAGCTTCCTGACTGCAGCTCTGGCCCTGGCCCTGCCGGACCCTCTTCTGGCCCCATGAGCTGGCTCTCCTTACTGCCTGCCCCCGCACTGGACACCTGGGGGCCCAGGCTCCTCCCTGAATGAAGACCCAGGGTCTCCAGAGGGCTCAGAAAACCCGTTCCAAGAATGTCGACTTGTTAGCTTATTTGTGAAGTATTTGCCTGTTGGACTGAACTAGATACCACTTAGGTTATGAAACACAAGCCAGACACTACAAAGTCGGAGCCCACTGAACCCCCACTCTCACCCCGCCTCCCCATGCATCTGCTTTGAACTGGGCAGAACTTAAAGACTCTGGGGCTGAAGTGGGGACTTCTCCATCGGCACCATCTTCCTCCAGACTCCTGGGAGGTGCCTGAGACAGCCCTTCGTCCCCGGGGAATGGGGTCAGGCAGGAAGAGGGGCAAGGCAGGGGGCAGGGAGGGGGCTCTAGGCGCTCGCAGCACACCAAGAACCAGCATGGAGGGGTGGTGCTGGGCCAGAGGGGACGAGGCGGGGCCCTGAGGCTGGTACCAACTCAGGCTGCCCACCCCCACAGCCCCACCCAATGCCCCACTGCCTGGGCCATGACCCACTCCTCCCTGGCCTTGGTGGTGGGCCTGCAGGAGGTGGGGGAGGAGGCCTCTGGGCTGGGAGCTCTGGCCAAAGCCCCACTGTCACCAGAGCAGCCCCTGAGCCTTGTTGGGCCAAGCTTGACCCCCGACTGGCTAGTTTCCTTGGGGTGTCCTGCTCATGGAAGTTTGGGAGGTGGGGGCACACTGGGGGGTCAGAGCTCCATCCCCTTTCTTGAGGACAGTGGGTAGTGGCCCTCTGACCAGGCAGGGCCCTGGCTTCTTAGCGGACACCCCTGTGATGGAAGCTCACCCTCCGTGGCCCCCACTCTCTGGGACAGCCTTGCCTGTTAGAAAGTGCTCCAAAAAGAGGGGTCTGGCCCAGGAATTCTTCCCGTGGCCCTGGTTGGATTCTGAGGCCTTTCCACCCCACAGGCAATGCCCTAGAAGTGGGAGGTTGCTGTTCCAAAGGTCGTGCAGGAGTCCTGGGAGTGGGGCCTGCACCAGGCAGCCGTGGAGGCCCACCTGCTGGGCCTTGGAGAGATGGGGGTGGTGAGCCCAGTGTGGCTGCAGGGCCATCGTCCTGCCCAGCTCCCTGAGGGGCTGAGGACAGCGTAGTGCCGGAATGTCCGCTATTGACCAGGAAGGAAGGGATGGGGCAGGCCGCCTGGGTCAGCAGATCTGCCAGGGGCTCCGCGTGTGCCTGGCCGTCTATCGGACAGATGCTGACCTGGTCGGCCCCTGGGGGGGAGGGGGACTGCCGGGCAAGCATGGTCAGGGACCAGGAGCATGGATGTGTAAAAGCATACCCTGCCGCCCCCAGCATGCTCTGCTCAGCCCACCCTGAGGGCTGGAGGCCCTGACACTGCCCTGAAACAGTCTCAGTGGGCAGAGCTGAGGCCTGGCCGGCACAAGGGAGTCCCTCAGCCCCCCACCCCCACCCAGCAGGGGACGCAGGACATCCTTGGTGTAGTGTCTCTGCTGGGCAGGGGGACCCCTGCCCCAGGGCAGGTAGGGACAGGGCTGTGATCTCTGCACCCTAGTGGGCATGCTGCTGAGCCATTCTGAAGGTCCAGACACAGAGACAGGTGACCCCAAAGGAGACCAAGACAGGAGGGGACTCAATGACAGGGAGGGGGACGTGTACACCCATGAGACAGGTCTCTGCAGGAAGGAGAGGTCCTTCCAGAACAGAGAGGCAGCCTGTGAGACAGGCCCAGGGAGAGAAGCAGGGAGCAGGGACCCCGAGACAGACCAGAGACAGCACTAAACAGCAGAAGTACCAGCACAGAGACAGGGCTGTGACTTCAGCCCTCGCCACTCCTGGGTGCCAGATTCAGGTCACCTTAGACTGGCCCCCATGCTGACCCCCTCACCGCCTGTCCGCCCTGGCCGGCCTGAGTGATTCACGGTTGGCACATGTCATCCACCAGATTGATTATCGGAAGCAGATTCCCTGGGTGGGGTCTGGGAGCCTCCGGAGCCAGGCGACCAGGCCACCTGGAGAACTGCAGACGGGCCTCGGCCCCCTGCCCATACCCACCCTCCTGCCCCAATCTGCACCACTAATGAATTGGGATTTGATCCACAAGACCACAGCCGGCCACGGCCTCGACTGTCTGGCTCCAGCAGGCTGGGTGAAGGGTGGGCTGCTGGAGCCATGCCCTGAGACCCCGGGCGGACTGCCCTGCTGGCCTGCGCTGCAGGGCTGGGGAGCTGGAGCTGCCCACTGACCCGCGTGCTCATGGCTTGGGGCAGAGTCACACCCCTGGGCTGTGGCTCCCCACTGCGACACAGCGTGCCCCCTCCCAGCACCAGAGCTCCCTGCAGGCTGCCTCTTGGGGCAAGCTCCAGGTCAGCGGGGGAGCCTCAGGGCCTGCAGGCTCCATCACTGCCCCAGTCCCCTGGGCTCTGCCCTGCCCAGGACCTGGGGCCCAGAGCACCACCCTCCACCCACGTCCCCAGGACCCATGTCCAGGCCACTGCAGCACTTGCCCCAAACCCACCCTTGGGCTTCACCCCTGTCCGTCTGGGCAGCCAGCACCTGGCAGTACAGGACTCCAGGAGAGGCTCGGGAGATGTATGGTGAATAAATGGGTGAATGAATGATTGAGAAGACACCCAGGAGAACTCAGGGAGTGGCACCTTTGGGAGTGATAGTTTCAGGAAAGAGCCCACTTGCAAATGTGTGGTGGGGTAGGGGCACAGGACACAGGGGGTCGAGAGAGGGACTGGGGACAGGCAGGGGTAGGGGTGGGAGTACAGGGCGGGTGGACCAGAGGCCACGCAGCCGTGACTACAGCAGGGCTAGGCCAGGGGCCCCTGGGAGGGGGACCCAGGTCAGGGGAGCCACCAGACCCCTCCCCCGCCGAAGTGCAGTTCAGAGAACGACCCTCAGGAGGTGGGCGTCAAGGGGACAGGAGAGGTACTACCCTTGCTTCCCCAAGAGCGGCCAGAAGGAGAGGGTCTGCTGACGACGCAGATGTCAGAGCAGAGTTTGCAGGCAGGATTCCAGGGAGAGGGATTTGCCGATTTGATAACAAAGCGACCCCGCACCCCCACCTGGTGAGGCCCCTTGTTGGCACACAGAGTCCCAGATAGCTGCTCTCAGGCCTGGCCTCCGCCTCACTGGGCCAGCACCTGACAACCCCCAGCTTCCTGCCACGCTGGCATAAACTGTGTCACGTGGCAGAGCAAAGGGGCTTCTCCTAGACCGTCCCAGGGGCCTGCAGCCCTGCCGCCCCCCCCCCCCCCCCCCCCCGTTTGCTGAGACGGAGGGACAGGCATGCCTGCGACAGGCTGTCACTATAGCTGCTCTCTCCACGACGGCAGCCTCCCGTGTCACCCACAGAGCACCTACTCTGCCTCCACAGACAGCTGTCCCAGCAGCACTGACCCTTGGCCAGAAACCCCCTGAGCCATGTTCTGCCACCACTGACCACTTTAGCCAACACCACCCAGCCCCTCTGTCCATGCAGCCGTAGACACTACCATCACCGAACACCACCGGGCAGATGCCCCCCTGCTGTCAACACAGCTGTCACTGATTACACCAGCATCACCACAACTTTCCTCACCTAGTCTATGGGGACCCCTGGGTCTGTGTTGGGGGAGCCAATGGCTGACTCACAGGACAGGGGTCCAGGCTGGGGCCTCTGAGGGGGCCTGGGGTCAGGAGGCTGGATGCCCAGGGCGGGGGCGGCAGGTGTCACTCTCAGAAGTAAACACCGAGGGGTAATGAATGACTGGCGGGGAGGGGGCGGGGCATTTAACAGCCGCTATTGGATTGTGCGGCTCAGCCTGTAACCAGCGCATTATGAAGGCTAATGGATTTTTGAGGCCAGATTGATTTTTCATTAATTTGGTAAAAATCTTTTTCCTCTCCCCTATAATTCTGTCTTAAAACGCTCCCCCTGACAGCTCGATAAGTCACTCTTGCCTTAATGCATGTCTGGCTCACCCATCCGGGGGCCGGGGGAGGGGAGGGAGACGGGAGCCCGGGGGGTAGCTGCCAGTCATCCCCAGGTAAGCACTGCACTATGCCTGGGCCCTTCCCAGGGTGGGCCTGACCGCCAGGACGCCTACCAGCCACAGGCTCCTGAGAAGATAGCATAGCCTCCAGGGCAGAGACAGCTGGAGACAAGGGGGAAACTGAGGCAGGGACCCCCACTGCCAGAAAGGTGGCCTGCCTAGGCCTTCCTCCTGGTCAAGGCAGGGTGAGGCCCCCCAACCCCAGAGGGTGCCAGCTGCCCAGACCTCTGGTCCAGCGTTCTCCCACCAGCTCAGGGGCCCCTTGGGCCAGGGAGGTCCTACCTCCAGCATGGCTCCAGCTGCCTGACCAGCAGGGCCCCACCCCTCCTGGGCCCCACGCCCACCTCCATCCTTCAGAGACCTCAGGGCCCATCCCAGCCTACAGCTCGAGCACCCAACCCTCAGCAGCACTGGCCTGGCTGGCCTGGTGGGGGGCACAGAGCTGACCATTTGCTCTTCCTCCTCTGCCTTCCCCCACCTCTTCCTCTCCTCCTCCAGCACTTCTGGCTTCTGCTCTGTGGGACATGGTCCTGCTCCCCCTATCCCCCCCCCTGTATTCCTGTTGGAGAGTCTCCTCCCAGTCTTTCCTTGGGGTCTCCAGACTGTACCCCCCTGCAGCCCCAGACCACACCAGCATCTCCCTGAGTGATGCCCCATAGTGTCTGCCAACCCTTGGGCTGAGCCCACAGGAGGCGGCACTGGGGACCCACGGCCAGTCTGAGAGCGGGTAAGATGCCCCAAAGCCACGCAGCCTCCTGGGGGCCAGGCAGGGAGGCTCAGGGGCCAAGGGAGGCCGGGCCGTAAGGCAGGGTGGGGGCTCAGCTTCCAGTTGGACAGCCCTGAAGTGCAGGTGTTCAGGCCACTGTGACTCAGAACCCATGGGTGGGGCAGCCTTCCTAGTATGGGGGTTTCTCTCAGGCAGCTTGGGCTGAGCCCACCGCTCCAATCCAACCTGAGGCCCTATCTGATTATGTCCATCCTGCAGAAGGACAAATGGAGCCCAGACACACAGGGACTTGTGTGAGGTTGCTGTATTGGTTTCTTGTGGCTGTTCTAACAAATTGCCATAAACTTGGAGCCATAAAACAACAGGAACGTATCCTCTGCCAGTTCTGGTGGTGGGAAGTCTGAAACCAAGGCTGCCAGTGGGGAGGTGGGAGTGGGAACCCTTTCTGTCCCTTCCAGAATGCAGGGGCTCAGGGCACCTTGGCTCAAACCTCTGCCTCCGTCTTCACATGGCCTTCTCCTCTCCTGTCTCTTATAGTGACACGTGTCAATGGATTTAGGGTCCACTGGCATATCCAGGATGACCTCACTCTGAGATCCTTCGCAAAGACCCTTTTTCCAAACAAGGGTACATTTACAGGTCCCAGGCAGTGGAGTCTTTAGGGACCACCACTGGGCCCACGATAGCTCAGCTGACAGCAGCTGCTCCATCAAAGTCCCTGCCTTGGGCACCCCGAGTTCAGGCCCCTGCAGAAGGTCACCCCAACTCTCCAGCCACCACCTGACCTCCACCTCTCACCCAGACCCCTTCGCCAAGGCCGGCAGAACTCACCCTCCCAAGTGCTCTGGGTTGGGACTGATGCTTCTCCCACTTACCAGCTCCCACGCACCCCACTTCTGGATCCCCAGGGCCCTGGGGGACAACCCTGCCTGGCCCCCAGGTGGCTGTGCAGTTTTGGGGTACCCCACACCCTCTCAGACTGGCCGTGGGTCCCCAGTGCTGTCTCCTGTGAGTTCGGCCCAGGGGCTGGCATCTAGGGGTATGGAGGGTAGACTGAGGCTGCTGAGGTGCAAGGGCCTGGGTTGGGCAGCCGGGAAGGGGATGGGGTTGGGGGTTGGGGGTTGAGAGTGTGGGCTGTGTAGGACGCAAGCCTAGAGTAGAGTGAATTTGGAAGGGTCAGGAGGCAAAGAGAGGCTGGGAAGGGAACCCCCCATCCGGTGGCCCTCGCACCTGGCCCCGCCCCGCCCGCCCCTCCGCCTCCTCAGGGCTCCCTTCCGCCTCGCGCCTCTCCTCGCATTAATCTCTGCGCCCGGCTCACTGCTGACCCAAGCGAAACGGAGTTTGCCTTTTCCCCTCTCCACAGTTTTCTGTTGGCAAAGCAAAAAAGATCGCAGCGCGTGCTCACCCCCGACCTCCCGGCCCAGGGGGGACCACTTTGGAAAATGAGTCGGCCCTGCGTGGGCCGCGGCGCGCTTTGCGCCGCCGGGGCGCAGGCTCACCGGTGCGCAGGCGACGGGCGCCGCGCAAGCACACACTGGGGACGCTGGCCTGCGGGCCCCAGCGCCTGCCCGTGCACAAGCTCGCGTCCGTGAGCTCAGCCCTGCACACTCCCATGTTCTCCACAGGCCCTGCTCCGCGCTGGGCACCAGGGGGCGCGGCAGTGTCCCGCTGTCCCCTCAGCAGCTCCTGGTGCCCACCCCTCTCCGGACAGCACACGTGTGGGACACTCGCACCAGCTCACGGAATCTGCCCGGCATTCATGGAGTTTGTGGATGAGGTGACGCAGTCCCTGTCCTCAGCCCACGGCCCATCTGTGACACAGTATCAAACGGGGATGTGGCTGGGCCAGAAAATGGGGGAAGGGGAGCACATCTGGGGAAGATTGAGGAGGTGCCCTCAGGAAAAGGGGTGGGGTGGGCGAGGGGGGAGACAGCACAGGTGGAGGGCAGGAGTCAGACTGGAGCTTCGGGTGTGGGGACAGATGCATGACTGGTCCAGACCAGTGCATGACTGGTCCTGACTGGTCAGGGCACAGTGGACAGGCCTGGCAGGCACACCCATCGTCACACACGCACACCCACACTTGTGTGCACACCATGAGCCCACCCTGTGCAGGGCAACCACTGCCACTTGGGAAAGACCTCTGCCCAGGGCACAGTCTCCTCGCCGGGCTGGACACGCCCTCCCAGCACATGGGGCGGGCACTGACCCCACCCTGACCACACTTGCTGAAGCAGGTTTGCGGTGGGGCTCACCCATGGTGCCACCGCAAGGCCACTGCCCTCTCCTCTGAGTCCTGGCCCCCAGGGGGTGTGGGCAAAGCTGCTGGTTCCGCCAGGCCCAGAGCAGTGCGCTGGATCAGAGTGGGCCCGCTGCTGATTCAACCCGGAGAAGCTGGGTGAGAGGGGCAGCGGAGGGGCTGGGAGGGGCCTGCCAGGGTGTGCACCACAGGCTGTTTGCAGTGGGGAGGGGTATGGACTTTGGGAAGGGCCCCCCCCACCAGTCTGGTGAAAGGGGCAGGCAGCAGCTTCTGCCCTGCCCCCAGCTCCCCTGCCAGCCCGAGTGCTCCTCTAGGGTCCAGAGGGGCCTCAGGAGGTGGGGGAGTCACTGTGTCCTCCTGGACAGGACCTGCCAGCCCTGTCGTCCCCGATTAGCAGGTAATGGCCTCCTTGATGCACAGTTTTATTAATCAAATTAATAAGTGCTTAAGTGACCTTGGCGGGTTCTGCTGAGAGGGGTATTCTTCCAGGAGGGGCACGAGGGTCGAGGGTCGTTGAGGAATACAGCTGTATACCCTGGCCCCCGGCTCAGGCAGGCCTGGGGACCCTGCCTTTCCACCTCGGAAGGCTGCCCTCTCTTGCACTTTCTTCCCAACACACACACTCATCACACCCACTCATCCTTCACTCCTCCCCAGCATTAACCCAATGCTCACCCCAAGCCCCATTCGAGACCCTGACAATAGCATTAAAGGAAAGAAGTGGTGAACTCAGGGACCAGGTTCCATGGGCTGTTCCTGTCTAGGGACCCCACAGCGGAGGCAGCGACGACATCTGGAGAGTGGAGAGGGAGGAGGGACTCAGCCTGCGGGGGTGCATCTTTGCTGGCCTGGATCTGCTGTCTGCCCCGCCCCAAATCCCGCCTCCTGAGGCTGCTTGAGTGGGCCGCGGCTGCCCCCCGGTGGCCACACAGACCCCGGCCAGACGGGATCCCAACCCAGTTTGCCCAAGCCTGCCGACTAGAGCCCCCTCCACGTGGCTTCTCCTGGGCCTGCGACTCCCGCGGCCCTTCCCACTCCTCCCTTTGGGCCCAGGTCCTGAGCCACCTTCTACGCGACCTGGTCAGTGTGCCTGCCGATGACCTCTGGGGCCGTTCCGCCGTGCATGCAGCTCGGGGACACTGAGGGCTCACAGACCCAGGAGCCCAGCAGGTGCCGCAGGGACATCGTGAGTGTGAAGCCCTAGGAGGGCCCGAGGCGGGCTGGGGGTGCCCCTCGGTGCCAGTCCCGGTCGCAAGGGAATGACATAGCCTCATGGCCATCTGTCCTAGAGCTGGAGCGGCGAACTCAGGGCCCAGGAAGTAGGACCCGGCCAGGGTGAGGGAGAGGCAGGGACCGGACAGGGTGGGGCGGAGCCAGGATAAATGAGGGGGCGGAGCTTGGCGGGACGCTAACGGGGCGGGGCCGCTGGGTCTGGCCGGCTGGTTTAGGGGGAGCAGCAGCGACTGAGCAGCAGGTGCAGGGTTGGTATGAGAGCTAAGCCCTCGATGCACAACGAGGGCCGTGTCAGGATGTGGGGTCCCTGTTCTGTGCACCGAGGGGGCCAGTCACAGGTGTTGCGGGAGTGGGCCTTGGCTGGGGCCCTACCCAGAGGAAAGGTCAGGTGGGCACCTAGGGTTGCTGAGTGAAGGGATGGACAGGGCAAGGAGGCCTGGAGGCCAGGCGGGGAGCTGAGCCTTGTCCAGACTGTGGGGTGCCTGGCGGGCCAGTGGAGGGGTGCCCGGTGGGCCGTTGGAGAAGTGCCTGGCAGGTGCCACTGTGTGCCAGCAGAAGCTTGGCTTGGGGCAGACCATCTCTGAGGGACGGTATGAAGGGGTATGGCATGTTGGGTGGCCGGAGGAGGCAGACAGGCCAGCTGGGGGAACGCCGGGAGCTTCCCGAAAGAGGAGTGAGAATCCAGGTTGCAGGGACCCCCTACAGACATCACTCCGCCCTGCCCAAGCTCTCCAAGACGGCTCCTTCAGGCTCCAAGGCAAGCGGGTGGACACCCCCTGACCCTCCACAGGGCAGCCCAGAGGCAGCCTCCTGGTCCCTGGGATTCGGTGTCCAGGGTGACAGTGACACTTCCCATGTGTGGGGATAGCGCCGCCCCCCGATGGCCTCAGACACACCTCATCTGACACTGTCTTTAATGGGGCAGCTCAGTCACTGGGCTGAGCAGCAAACTGACCTGCAAGTCCTCCGGGCTGGGGGAGGGCACCAGGGTGCCCCGGCTCCCAGCCAGCTGGGGCCTGCACTGGGGCCCAGGTGTGTGGGGAGCCTGCCCCTCACTGGCTCCCTGGGCGCCCAGAGGGTGAAGGTGGCGCAGCTCAGGGCTGGGAGGCTGGGGACAGCCCCCCTGCAGTCTTGTCCCTCTTGGCCTTGCGGCCCCAGCCAAGGAGGGGCCTGGGGCTGGTTCGCACAGGCACTGAGGTGCCCCAGCCACACTCCTTCTGGTTCCTCAGAAGCCCCCGCAGGGCTGGCCGGCGGTCCCCCTGCAGTCAGGACAGAGACACATAGGGTCAGCACCCCTGGCCTGGCCCAACTGTGGCCAGCCTGGTGAGTGCGACGGGAGATGGGTAGTGTGCGGGAGGCATGTCAGGGGTGCCACGCTGGGGTGGGTGAAGGCCGTGGGACAAAGCTCCTGAGGTGGCACCTCTGCCCGGGGCCTCCAGGGGTGTGGGCACACAGAGGCCCACTGAGGGGTGGCCTGGGGCCTTGTCTAGGGCAGGGAGGAGTCGCCAGGTGAGGCGGCCCCACGGAGGGCCACAGCATCCTCTCCAAAGCCCTGCAGCATCTGGGGAGGTTGGGGCCTGGAGGACCAGGGCCAGGGTGGGACAAGGGAGCTGGGGGCCACCCTCCCAGGTCCCCCAGGGCTCACTGTGCTGGGTGGCTCAGTGCTGGGCAGCAGCGTCACCACCTGCAGGCTCACGCCCTCGTCACCCACGCCCTTCAGCTGGGCCACCACCTCGGCGTGCTTCCACCACTTACACGGCTGCCCATTCACAGACACGATGTAGTCGCCCTCCTGCAGGCCAGCTGCCTGCAGGGAGACGGGGATGGTCTGCAGCCCTCGCAGACACCCCCACCCCGCCTCTGCCACAGTCCCATCGAACCCCTGCATGCTAAGCCGCCTGCACTGAACCAGAGACTTGGCCCTGGGGACAGGACAGGGACCCTTACCGCAGCATGGCCCCCCGGAATGACAGCAGCGATGAGGACCGGTGAGTCTCCCCGCAGTGTGAAGCCAAAGCCACTCTCCCCTCGGGTCACATGGACGGGCCCTACCAGCCGCCAGCGGTTCTTGGCTGAGAACACAGACAGGGGCCCCTGGGGGCCGTCGGAGGTCAGAGGCGTGGCTGGGCAGTTCTCTTGGAGGAGCCCCTGCCTGTAACACCCCCACCCCAATGTCTGCATTCTGGGACAGAAACCAATGAGGTGGCAGGCAGGGCAGGGCCACCATGCTGGGCCTGTCTGGGGTCTCAGCCCGGGCAGTGAAAATGAAGAGCAGAGCCACTCTGGCTCTAAGCGCCCAGGAAGGGGTGCTCACCAGCCGGTGGAAGATATCAGCCACCTTCACCCGGGAAAAGCTGGGTGCCCTGACCTCCAGAGTCCGGTGTGTCTTAGCTGAAAGGGTAAAGGTGAAGGGAGGGCAGGGCTAAGCCCCAAGCTTATGCGCCCCCAAGCCTCTCGGCCACAGCAGACTGGTGATACCTGACCCTCTTGGACATCCGGAGCCTGGCGGCACCCCCCACCAGAGGGAGGAGCACCAGTGCTGAGGGGCTGCCCTGCAGGTGTCTGTCGCCCAAGGCTGCAGCCCCCACCCCCACCCACACCCCAGGGCTGGAGTCAGGTGTGTGGACGGGACACAGGAGTGAGGGGCGTGCAGCGTGGGCTTCCCCGGGCACCCTGCTCCTCCTCTGAGGTCTCCAGGGCTGTGGAAGGTGATTCGTCTGTAACAGCAGCTGCAGTGGCCTCCGCCCACTGCCCCCCCTGTCCCAAGGGGCCTGGCTGCTCACGCTGGATGTCGGGGGCCTCGGTAGCCTCGAAGAAGTCGTCCTCGAGATCCAGCTCCGAGTACCTGGTCAGCGAGCACCGCAGCGCCTGGCCCAGCACGGCCTGCAGGAGGTCCACCCTGCGCAGGGCACGGCCCAGGGCATGCAGCCGCAGAGCCTCCTCTTGCCCCAGGATGGCACGCTTTAGGTGGGCCTTGCCTGCATGGGCACAGCCGGCATATGCTGTGTCACACACAGTCCACCTGGCACTTCTGGGCTGGGCCCCAGCTCCCCAGAAGAGGGGAGTGACACAGCAACAAGAAGAGGGCAGGTGAGGGCTTCTGGGCTCATCCTGAGGGTCCACCGGCTGGTCCAGGAGGGCTGCCAGGTGTGGGCAGCTGGGCCAGGGAAAAGCCTCCCACATGTACCCCCACCTGCCCAGAAGGCTGCCCGAGCTGCTGGGGCCCCTGCTCAGCGTCACCCACCAGGTAGGGGGCATCCGGGAGGAGGGATGATTACCCGACCTGTCAGCCTCGGGACACCAGGTATGCCCAGAAGACAGTGGGGTGGGCTATTCAGCACCCTCCTCCAGCCGCTCACCTAGCTTCCTGCGCTCCTCACGCTCCTGCGGCAGCGTGAGGCCCCGGGGCTCAGATGGGGGCAGGGGCCCGAGGAAGACCTGCTCCGGTGCCAGGAGTTCTGCCTCAGCGGCTGGGGGTCAGAGAGGGCTGTGAGCCCCTCTATACCAGGGTCTCTGCAGGCACACAGGCGCGAGGGGCAGGGCACTCACAGGGGCTGTCGCACAGGGCCACGGCCGCGTGGTAGTGGGCCAGGGAGTGGAAGTGCTTGGCCTTGACGTGCACCAGGGTGGTCCAGGGGAAGGGAACATAGTTGCACACGGGAGGCTGGATCATGGCCTGGTGTACCAGCTCATACTGGGCCGCCACCTGCCGGCACAAGTGGTAGGACCGTGGGGCCTCCTGAGGGACTCCAAGACAAGCCCAGCCAGGCACTGCCCAGCAGCCTCTGTCACCACCCTCCCCTGCAGGGGCCCTGCCCCACACCCCAAGCTGGGCCCAGCTCATGGTCTGTGTCCGCAGTTCCTGCTCCGATTACTGCTGTCCTTGAGGCGGGCCCACAGGGACGAGGACAACAGCTGGTTAGGGGACAACGGAGACAGCCCGGACACTAGCCGCCTCTGCCCCCAGCTCTGCCCCTCGGCTCCAGCCTGGCCCCTGGCCCAGGCCCTCCTGCCCACTGAACCACTGCAGCTTGGCCAGGCCCAGATTAGGGGCCCCACTCCTTCCGGGACAGGGCCTCCCTGTCCTTACCTGGGCGGCCTCCTGAGCCAGGTGCAGCTGGGCCAGGCAGTCACGGGGCGCCGTAGGGGCTGGAAGCGAGAGGCCCTCAAAGACACACTCCTGAGCCTGGGCGGCCATGAGCTGCTCCAGCATGGACAGTGAGGCGGGGCTCATGTCCGGGCTGGGTGCACGGGAGAACTTCTGCCTCAGGAGGTTGAAGGCCCCTACAAAAGGTGTGCTCAGGGCGGGCGCGGCAGGGCTGGCCCCATACCCCCAGCACCTCTGTGTCCCGAGGGCCTGCAGGCTTAACCCATCACGCGGGGAGGCCGTCCTACCCGCCGCCCAGCTCTGGCCCCAGAGAACAGCTAGGACCTGAACAGCAGACATGCACCCTGCCTGTGGCCATGGGTCTGGGGTCTGGGCTGCCCTCACCAGCAGCCCTCTGGAAGGACTCCGCGGCGCGGCTGGTGCCCGTGGGGCAGCCACGGTCCTGGCGTGCCCCGATCTGGGTGTGGAGGGCTCCGATGTTGAAGAGCACACTGCCCTTCTCGAAGGCTAGCGCCCGCTGCTGGGCCGGGACCCCTGTGAGCGAGTCATACCTGCAGGGTTGGGTCGGGCTGGGTGGAGTTCCATGGCAACAAGCCAGAGTCTCAGACATGGGGTGTGGGCAGGGGAGGCCACTGCCCCCAGGAGGATGGTGGGGCCCAGGACACCCTGTTCGCCCAGACCCCTACCACTGGAAGAGCAGCCCCAGGCTCCGGGCAGGGGTGACGAAGCGAGCGTCCAGGAGGCAGAGCTGGTTGTAGTATGCCGTGAGCAGCTCCAGGCCAGACTCACTCCGGCTGGGGGTCCGCACGGCCTGTAGGACAGCAGCAGCTGGGCCCACCCCACAGCACACACACCACCCTGGGAACCCCTCGACATCACAGCCCCATGGGAGCACCCCAAGGTCTAGAGTGGACAGGGTCACACTGGGGCACGTCTGCCCTCTCTGGGCCGTCATGGGCCATGCGTGCCACCCCAGGGCACTGTGAAGGGTACAAGGGAGGGACAGCACTGAGGTGAGAGGTCCAGGCAGGGTCTCTGGGAAGGGGACAGGCATGGAGCAGCCATTCCCAAAGGGCCAGCAGCACCCCGCATGCACAGAGCCACCTGTGCCTGGCTGTGCTGCCTTAAGGTGGGGACTCCTACAGTGTGACCGTCTACATTGAGTTCCATTTTTCTGCTACTAACTGAGCCTCATCTGTGAAATGGATGTGGCCGGAATCCTGGTTGGGGCGCGGCGGCCTCCAGGGCAGGGCAGGGCAGGGTGGGGCCCACCCACCTGCCGCAGGTTTGTCAGCTCCCTGATTTCCGTCTCATAGGAGGCGCCATCCTCTCCAAAGTGCCCAGAGATCAGTTCCTGATGGGGGGCAGGAAGGGGCAGGCCCTGGCCCTGGAGACGACTGACGCGGGTCCCACCTCTGGCCCTGGGGACCCCTCCCCACCACCCCAGATGTGGGCCCAGACTCCGAGCTGTTTCTAAGTGAATTCCCTTAGGTATTAGCCCCATGTGGCAGGTGCTGTGTGCCACTTGCCAGGCGAGGACACCAGAGCACTTCTCCACCAGGCCTGCTGGGCAGTGGCAAGCCACCACTCCCCCACCACAGCCTGGCTCCTGAGCCCCCACAGGGACCCTAGGAGCCAGCAGGTTTTCACAACATAGGCTGTGACTTGAGGGGGCAGCCTCCAGCTAAGGGGACCCTCAGAGTGAGAGTGAGGGGACCCTGTGGCCATCTCGGGGCTTTAGCAGGGTGCCTAGCTCTGCCACACCCATCCCAGGGTGGGCTCTTCTCTAAAGCCCACCCAGTCAGAATCCCCCACAGGCTGGGGAGGCTGAGCTCCCCACGTCAGACCCTTTCTCCCTCTGGGCCTGTTTCCTCATCTGTTCAATAAGATGGCTGGGCCAGGAAGCCTCCAAGATCCCCCCACACCCCAGGGCGAGGCTAGGTCCTTGAGGCCCTGGGGCTCACAGGCCAGCACTCACCTTCAGGGCTGTGGACCAATCCAGCTCCTTGGTCTCCTTCAGCCCCAGGGGAATCATGGGGACAGTGGCACCTTCCCTAGAACCAGAAGCATTTGAGTTCAGGCTCTAAGGCTGGCCCCTGCTGTCCCCAACGGCATGGAGTCCACCCCCTACTGCGCCTGCTACACAAGACACAGCTCTGAGACACCCTCGCATACCCACACACACACCTCCTGCACACACACCCACATGTACGTCTCCTGCACACACACCTATCAGGCGTGTCCGTGTCCACGCTGCAGTTGAGCTCCTCCAATTCTTCCTTCAGCAGCTGCAGGCTGGAGTTGACGTAGCTCAGCTCCAGGGCCACCGTCTCCCTGACCCTGGCATTGCTGGTGGCTCTGGGGAGGCCAGGCTGAGGTGAAGCTCTAGCCCTGCAGGTGGGCCACATGCCCCTGGGCACGCCACAGCCATGCCTGGGTCCAGCGCCCACCAGAGGGCCCAGCCCCTCCCCGGAGCCCCTGAAGTTCACATAGATCCCCAGCCATGCGTGCACATCCCGGTTCTCGCCCAGGGCACATCCATCAGACCCAGGACTTCCAGGGCGCAGGCTGCGCCCTCTGCCACCTCTCCCTCCACAGGACTCAGGCTGTGGCCTCCGCAGACACTCCACACCAACTTCCCTGGATGGGTGGGGCCAGACCCTCTTGGCCTGCATCTGAGCGTAGGGCGGAGGGGCCATGGGTCCCTAGGAAGGCCAGGCTGGGGCCAGGGAAGCTGGGCTGCTAAGGAAAACGAGGGGCCCTTGGGTCCAGCAGGGCCTCATCCTGGAGCCTCGGCTGGCTGTGCTCACTGGCTGTGGCTCAGCCATCACCCATACAGCGGGCTCAGGGAGGCACGTGTGAAGGTCAGAGCACACGCGCAGCTCACACGCCCTCGGTCTGGAGGAGGGATACCGGTCATCTGCCACAGCTCAATCTAAGCAGTACTGCCTCTGAGCAGCCCCCGCTGGTCACCACAGGCAGAGCAGAGGCCCCCACATTGCACGCTGTCATGAACACCCCCTCTAGCACTGCTCCAGCCCAGCTGGCCGTGAGCGGACCACGGCCAGTAAGGTCCACCAGCTGGGGGCCTGGGTTGCCTCTGAGGGCCTTGGCTGAGAGCCCCCAGCCCCAGTGGGAGGCTGCACTGGCCACGGTCACCTGCTCACGTGTCCCTCTCCAGACTGGACCACGAGAGCAGGCCCCACGTGGGTCACTGCCTTGCCCCATTACCCAGGGTGGGCCTGGCTCTCAGAGGGTCCCAGGCAGCTGGTGCTCACCTGTAGAGGTTCTCAGCCCCCGTCCGCATCCGTAGCTCCTTGTTGATCTGCTGATGGATCCGGGCCCTGCGGCTCTGAAGGCGGCCGCACGGTGTTTGCACCGCCAGGGTGTCACAGCCCTGTAGAGAGGCCGCAGGTCACGGGCCGGGCCACCCCTGGCAGCAGCAGCTCTGAAGCTGGCCCAGGGTACTCTCGCCCATGGGGACCACCTGGCTGGGGTGGATGAGCACGGAGCCCGGGCACAGTGGGTGATGCCAGGAAGGAGGGCAGTGGCGCATCGTCCGGCCAGGAGGGATGTGGCAGGTAAGGGACAAGCTGGGACTGGGGCCCCAGGAGGAAGCTGGACGGGTTCTGTGGGGCCCAGAGGCAGTGTGATGGGTGCCTGGGCAGGAGGCAGCCAAATGCTTGCCACACATCCTTCTGCACTTTGGAATTTTGCTCTGGAGCCCCCAGGACCTATTCACCCACACAATTCTTCTAGTACAGTTATCCCTGGGCGGGGGTGGGGGTGAGGGTGCGACCAGGGGCCTGCGAGGTGCTGGAGGCTGGCTCTCCAGCCCACCCCTCCCTGCAGCACTTGGCCCACACTGACCCTGTACTGGGCTCCGTCCCAGCTGGCTGCTGACTCGTGGGGACCCTTTGGCAAACGCCCAAATCACAGGCCTGCGGTCCCTCAGCTCCCAGGCAGCAGGCCAGGCTGCCCAATGAGCACGTCAGCAGTGGCTCCTCACCGCACACGGGCAGTCACTGCAGCCTGCCCAGCTTGGAGCCCCAGGTTAAAGCAGTGATACGTGTGCTCCCGGCTGTGGTGACGCCGCAGATGCCGTGACTCACCGGAGGGAGGGTCAGAGGCTTCTGCAGTAGCCGGTGAGGGAGTAGGAGTGGGAAAGGCTTTCAGGGCCTCCGTGGAACCAGCTGGTACGTCCCCTCTTAGCCATTTAGGGGCTTCCTGTCTGAGTCAGTCACCAGCCCACAAGTCAGGAATTACTTCCCAGAATGCACCTCTCCTCATCAATGTCCCCACGTGCGGTCACTTGGCCCGTGCACAGAGTGGGGATGGGGACACAGTGTCTCTCGGGACGCTGCCCCAATGGCACGGATGGGAGGAAGGTTTTATTCACGCAGAACTGACCTTGGGCTCCTTGCAGTGCTTCCTCTCCTCCACATATCTGAGGAGCCGGCTGCTTTGCTTTGGTATGTCACCCCCCGCCCCGGTCACACAGGGCAGTTTCAGACCCTCTGGGGGCTCTAGCTTGTCCCAGCCCTTGCAGGGGACTCCCTAAAAGGCTTCACAGCCCTTGCTGCTGGCACACGGTGACCTTGGATTACAGCCCCACTTCTCCTCCAGACTCCAGCGTTTTCAGGAGAGGTCCAGCAGGGAAGACTTCTTCTGGAGGGAGGCCCTCTTCTGGGACATGAGGACAGGAGGCCGCCAAGTGGTCCTTAGGTAACTGGGGAGAGGGGACTTGTCCCCACTGAACAATGGAGGACTCCCTGCTGTGGGACCCTGGCAGGCCCTCACCTGTAGGTAGGAGTGGGGCTGGTCGCAGGGTGGCACCAGGAGGGAATGAGACAAAACACAACTCTCCTCCCTCCACTCTGCTGGCTCAGTGTCTGTCTTCCTGCTGGCCTGGGCCTCTTCTCCGAGGTGCCCCCCATGGTTACTCTGTGCAGGAGGGAATGAGCCAAAGACATGGGCAGTCTCCCCTCCAGGCCTGAGAATCTGAGGAGGGAGGGGCAGGCCACGGCCAAAGTCACATCCCTCTCCTTCCAAAGGTCTGACTGCAAACCTGCAGCAGGTTCCCAGGTTCTGGGTGAGCAGCCATGGCTGTCTGCCTGGGTGGGAGGGTCCTGTGCTGGGCAGAGGCCACCGGCTCCACAGCACTGTCCTCGCCACATGGTTCATTTGGTTTCCGGTGCTGAGTACTCCTGGAGATGTGTCAGGAGTGGGGAGAGCCGCCGCCTCCCCGCTGGGTCCATTCTGTGCTCGGCAGCACTCCTCATGGCCTCTTGACCCCAACGCTCCATTTAGGAGGCCAGGCCAGCTGGAGTGACCTGGATGGGGAGGTGTGGGAGCGAGCAACGCGAGCCTGATCTTCAGGGCTGGGTGAAAGCCCTGCTCACACCTGCTGTCCCCACTGGGGGAGGCTGGGCCCGTGGTGAGGGCATCTCCCAGCAGGGAGGGGCACAGATGCTGGGTAATCACGTTTGCTGGTGGCACAACTTCCCCCATCCGGAAACCCAGCCTGGGTGGGAAGGGGTGGAGAACAGAAAGGCGACCCCCCACACCCTCACTGCTGCGGCTCTGGATGCCCGGAAGCCCGAGCCCAACGGCCCCCAGCAGCCCAGGAGGAAACAGCATGGGCGGCGGCCGGACTGGGAAAGTGGGGAGATGGTTATGCTAGCACGGGCCAGGAACAAACAACAAGGGCCCCACACCCTCCCCAGGCTCCCCTGGCTTTTGTTGGTTCCCAGGGAGAGGCCCCCATGCTTGGCTGGCAGGCTTCCTCCTCTCAGGGCCCTCGGCTCTGCCTGCCAATGCCCACCAGCCTGAGGGACCCCTCCTCTTCCCTCCCACAATCTCACCGGAATACAGAAGAACTAGATGCCCCTAGAAGGTGCACCCCCCACCCTTTACCACTCTGCCAAACACTGCTGCCAGGATACAAGGGCTACAACCACACCCGTGCTTGATGGACCACAGATCGGGCCACTCATCCAAGTGATACCACCCTGCCCTCTCTGATAGTCACTTGGGCACTGCTGGTTCCTGGCCACTTTCAGGCAGGCCCCACTCCCAGAGCCCCTTCCAAGTGGGCCGGGCTGCTCTTCAGTGGGCACTCACCTGGTGCTAGTAAGCCCCCACTGGACACCCACTCTCATCACTGTTGGGGCAGAGACACATCACCCTTGGACCCAGGCATGGCTTTCACGGGAATGGCTAACCAACTGGTCCTGCCCTGACTCTGAGCATTATAGCCAGTATAGGGTCCAGCCTCACTCCAACCCAGTGGCAGGGGTCAGATTAGACTTTCCAGGTGGCAGAAACCACCTGGGCAACAGAACAGAGGAACGTGCGAGGGTGTGCAGAGTGTCACTCAGGGACCGGCAAGGCTGGGGTCCATGCCCCACCCACCAGCTCCCAGCCCAGGGTCTCTTTGTCAGGACACAAATCAGGACGACAGCTGGAAACAGTGTCTGCCCCCTTCCCAGGGTGGTAGCTGGGCAGAGAGCCTGAAAGTGCCCACTGCAACATCTTGTGTGAGCAGTCTCCCAAACATTCTGCCCAAACCAACACGTGCTCTCTCCAAAGGCTGCCTGCAGGCCTGGCCGCCCTGCAAGGAAGTGAGTTCACAGAGGGCGGGCAACAGGCCTCCTCTCTCTCCAATGCGACCACTGGCCACAGTGTCCCCCACATACTGGCTGCAGCACCTGGCATCTCCTGGGGGTGAGCAGGGAGGAGCCCTTCCTTCCAGGGGTCTGGTCCGGAGCACGTGGCCAGTAACCTGGAGCCCATGTCCCAGCTGACACCCCCTACTCCTCCCTGGAGGCCTGGGCCCCAGACACAGAAGTTGAACAGAGCAGCGGGGTCCACTGTGCAGTCTGACACAGGATAGAGAAGGGGGACAAAGCACCATTGCAGTGAAGGTGCTACCTCTGCTTGGTAGCCTTTGGGGACATGGATGCCCAAAGCCTGGCATGAACACTGAGGCACCTCAAGGTGATCCCCCAGGGGACACAGGGCCTCTGGGCTGCAGAGGGAGGCAGGCAGAGCACCCCCTTTCCCAGACAGCAGACTCCTAAGGTCTCGACCCCCAACACCCTTCCAGAGCTTCCCCAGTACTCCTGGAAATGGTCCTTGGTCCATAGTCAGCGCCCGGGGTTAGGGACTTCACAAGGGGGTAAAGGTGTGGGTAAGTGAGAAAGGACAAACTCTCCTGTGGTGAAATCCTCCAGCCATTTCCTGTACCAAGGAGACTTCAATCGCCTGCAGCTCAAAGTTTCACCAAGCACAGAGCTGAGTGCCCAGGGCAAAGCTGCAGAGCCCTGGGGAGAGGGAGGGAAAAGCTAGAAAAGGAGGAATGACAGGCGCAGGAACATACTCGAGGGCCCCGGCTGTCATAGACCAGAGCCCAACACGTGCTTAGAAGGGACCCCAGAGCGTTGAGAAAACTGTGAGCTGGACTTGCGCTCCCCCCATTCCTGGGCCGCACAGGAGGGGCCTGCAGCCTCTCTTCAAGGCAAGTGACCCTGAACCGTCAAGAGAGGAGCTAGCGCACGCAGGCAACGCGGTCTCTGGCCCTCCACTGGGCCTCAGTTTCCCCAGTGGTACGCCCAGTTGCCTCTTGAAACCAGCGAGGTGTGGGAGGGGACCCCCGGGAGTCTGGCATTGCGTTCGGACGGGAGAAGCAACGCTGGCTCCGCAGCCCCGCGCCCGCAGGCTCCGGGAGCCCGGGCCCCGCAGGCGCGCCCACCTTGCGGACGCTGCCGGCCGCCTGCAGCTGTGTGCTCTCCTCGTCGGCGCCCGGCCCGTCCCGCCTGTCCTCGGGGATCATCGCCGCCCGCCTCTCGGGCCGCGCCCGCCTGGAAGCCGATGCCCGCGCAGGTCCCTCCCAGGCGCCGCGCAGGGTCCCGCACTGTCCTCTGCTCCCGGGTGGCGCGCCAGGTTGGCCGGAGGGGCGTTGCGCCCGGCGCTGAGCGTGCGAAACTCGCCGCTGCCCAGTCGGCGGCAGCGGCGACGCCGACGGACAGCAGCCCCAGCTAACCAGAGAGCGAGGGCGGTGGCTCCGAGCGTCCGGGCCGCGCCCAGCCGCCCGCGGAGTCCTGGGGGAATGCGGTCACCCCTGGCAACCGCCTGGCCCGACGCGGAGCGGCAGGCGCGGGGCGCGCATTGCGCATGCGCCGGAGGCCGCTCTGTGTTCGCTCAAGCCAGGGAGGGAAAAGGGAAAAAACAACGCGAAACGCGAAACTCCCAAACAGTGCCAAGTGCACACCGCCTTGGCGCGCCTCCTCGCGCAGTGCAGACTCCACGTTTGCTGCCGTGAAGTTCTGTTCCATCCCCCCGCACAGGGACCCTCCAAGGGGCTCGTTCAAAAATGTTCACAATAGGGTTTTTAACGGTTTTGTTAGAGCGATCATTGGTGCGAGTTGTTGAACAATGCCCGCTTTTTTCTCTCGGCTCGGAGACCCAGGCTCCTGCCTGGCCCCACTCCCGGTGCTGTCTGCACGGTTCGGCGTCCTGCCCCCAGAACCCGTCTCCACAACCTGTTTCCAGAATCATCTTACTTCCACAACCTACTTCTAGAACCGACTTGCCTCCACGACCAGTCTGCCTGCAAAACTGGCCTGTTTCCAGGACCTTTGCTCCCTGCACGGTTGCCTCCATCCTGGACCTTTCCTAACTTCTGTTTCTGGTGACTCTGGAAGCCACTCAGATTTCCTGTGGGGCTCACCTCACCTAGAACATACCTTTTGTAGGGGCAGGCACACCAGAACATAAGCAGTAATGGAAGCTCACCTTTGATCAAATTCCCCTAAAGTTCCAGCCTCGCCCGTCCTAACCATCCCCTCCACTGTCCATCCCGGGTCACTGCCGTGTTTTGGTGCTGAGCCGGGTCTGGTTCTCCCCCCACCCGCACAGCTGATCTGCCTTTCTCCAGAGCTAAATCCTGTGAGCTAAGCTCCTTGGCCTGCCCTGACCATCTGCAACAACAACAAAGTAGTACGGTTGTTTGCTCAGGAAAAATAAAAAGCTGTACAGGAAATAAAAAGTAATCACAGAATAGGTCCTGACTTAACTGTGTATTTCTTTTGTATTGCCATAATAATGCGATCAAGATGTTCTGGCATCTTGACTCCAGGACAATCAGAAGATGATTCTCTTAGGAGGACGGGAGAGGTGAGGGGGAGGAAGACAGGGTGAAAGATGCTGAACCTTCATCCTCCTAAGGCTAAGTCAACAGATGAGGCCTAAACTAGAAAATAACATTCCATCAGCAGAAGCGTGTTGCTCAGAATTGTGGAATTCAATACCAAGTCATCAACTCAGAGTGATTAAAGGGGCTGCCCCAGGGGGACAGGAGGACCCTGGGAGGAAGGGGGCGGCCTGGGAGGACAGGGGGCCCCTGGAGGAGGACAGCAGGGGCCCTGGGGGGAGGCAGTTGTTCTGCTAAACAGGTCTGGTGAGACTATGCACCTTTAACAGCAATGTGATCCCAAAGCTTGCTTTTTAAAATTATTTTTCCCCCAAAGCTTGTTTTTTAAAGAGGGGATGTATAGAAATTGATAACAAAACATCCAAAAAGAAAACATACCCCTTTGCAAGTGAAAAGGTTTCTCAATAAGGTTCAAATTACAAGAAAGTTAAAAACACAAACAGCACATTACCTAAAAAAACTAGAAAGTAGATAACATTATATAAAATAGATGGAATAAACCAAAGGAAATTCTGTAAACTCAGGTGAGTTTGTTGCTAAATAGATATAAAATAATTAACTAAATCAAAAGAAAGTAGTAGGAGGAAATTACTAAAGATTAAAAGCTAACATCAGTCACATAGCAAACAAAGCTGAGTGTTTGGGGGGAAAAAAGGTTGATAAATCCGTTGAGAGGCCCCATAGGGAGAAAAGAGATTGTATCAGCTAGGATCTTCCTCTGCCTGCATGAGACTGGGGTGCAGCAGATTAGCCAGGTTAGTGACATGTTTGTTTCCCCCAGACCTCCCTTCAGAGGTGGACGGTGGAGGCTGTGGTGTGGCCACAGGGATATCCACACCCAGGGGCCATGTGACTTCAGCCTCACAACGGAGCTGGGGTCATTCCTCCTCTGGGCGTGTTGTGTTCCAGGGCGGAAAAGAGGACAGATGCATTGAGGTGGAAAGCAGAAAACGCTCCCAGATGCCCTCAGAACTTTGTACTGGGGCCACGCGTCGCTGCAGGGGAGGCAGGAATGCTGCTCCAGCTGGCACATTGCTTTCTCCAACAGTCTGGGTTGTTGGAAGCAGAATGGGTTTGGGTCGGCCACGAGCAGTGGCTGCCTCAGAGCGAAAACACAGTACAGCACATTGCAACAGGAAAAAGCAAGAACTAAGCCCCCGGGAGTCTTGTGAACTGTGAGAGAACATTATGAAAGTTAACTGGTAGCCTAGAGAAAACGGAGGATTCTGTACTGAAACATAAACGATCAAAGTTGGCCCAAGGAAAGGGAGAGAAAACAAGACCAGACCAATAACCACAGAATAAACGGCCGAAAGGGCAATGGACTCGCAGGCATGCAGCAAATCCTTCCTGCAGAGAACGGGGGAGAAAGGGACAGCAGTGTTCCTGACCTAAAATGCCAATGTAATGAGGAGAGGCCACACTCCCTTCACTGTGGGTGGATTTCACCCATGCACAGGTGGCAGACCCTGTTGGTCTCAGGGCCTGTCCACTAGCCTCGCCCCTGTGAAGTCACCACTCCAGGGAGGGACAGCCGGTTTCAGCCCCAGAAAGTGTAGACCAATGGTGAATAACCAGAGGGCGCTGGAACCATGTAGGGGGTGCTGTGTGTCAGAGGCTGGGACGTGAAATGGCCTGCGGTGCCAGGGCCACGTGCACTGTCACGGACCCACCCCGAATGCCAGAAGGTCAGAGCCACCCATAGAGTCTCGTTGGTCCCGCTCCCTATGCCAACAACCAATCTACACCCATGGGGTTAGGATGCAGCTTCAGCCAACTGGGCAAGAGGGCAAGTAGTGCAGGAGGAGACCACGTCCCCCCTGCCCGGACGTTGTCATGACTGGGCGAGGCCCCACGGACTGCACAGCTATTTCGCCTGTGACTGTGGGGGAAGCAAGAGACAAACTGAAGGTGGCAGGGAATGCTGGCTCTGCTCCCTGACTTCTGTTTGGTGAAATAACAAATCTTTCTGTCTCAGCCACTTGGAGTTGGGCTTTGTGATATTTGAAGCCCACGTGTCCCACGTGAAGAGGTGCTCTCCTCGCCAGGATCAGGGGAAGGCCGACCTGACCACAGCGGGACACCTTGTAAGTGTCAGACCTTTGAACGGGTGATGGTGTGCAGTGCGGACGAGGACACAGGAAAGCAGGCCGTCCAAGGTGTGAAGACATAAGCCTTTTGGAAAACTCATCTGGAAGAAACCATTAAAATCTAAAATACACATGCCCTCAGCTTCAGGGAACCTGTTTTTAGAAATCAAGCCTTCTGAAGTAAACATTCAGAATTAACACAAAACAAAACAAAACAAAATAAAAACCTGGATACAACCTCAATATCCCCTACAGAGGTCTGGACAATTCTATAATGGCCTTTCCATGCTTTGGGTTATAATGAGGTTATTTTAGAGCTTCATGCAATGGTCTCAAATGAAGTCCATGTGATATTGTGAAGTGAATAAAACAAACTGCAGAATAACATGTACATGAAAAAAAGTCCCATGTTGGTTTTTAAAAAAGAAAGTCAAGGAAGAAAACCCCAAATGCACCTGTTTGTGTGATTGCCAGAAGTGCAAGCTGGCTGGCCAGCTACACCGGCTGTCACAACTGGCTTCCTCTGGCCCAGGGGGTGGGGTTGGGGGGTGGCTGCCTTTTTCTTTACACACTGCTGTACTACTGGACTTGTCACAGCAAAAGGGCACTCCTGCGCTTTGAAGTTAAAAAAAACACAGAGGGAAAGCGAGAGGATGGGAAGTGAGTCAACGGAGGCAAATTTTGGTGGGAAAAGGCGGACAAAAGGGACAGTAGCTGGAGGAGGACGGAGGTCAGCAGAGGGACTTTCCACAGACAGGAGGTGGAAGTGTTGCGGCTCCGCCTGACACCTCACTGATTGGTGTTTTGCGATGGCCAGATATTCCCTCAATGGGAGCGTGCACGTCCAGATTCTCAAGTTGGGAGGAAACTCAGGCTGCTTTCTGAGTCTCAGAGGAAGACTGGCTGTCCCCAGACTCAGTGACTTGCCCACGACCCAGTGGCTGTCCAGTAGGAGCGCCTGTACACACACTAGCTCTCTCCTGGCAGGGACCACCATGGGGAGAGCCAGCGGTGAACCCAAAATGCCACCAGGACGAGGGGGTCTAGATAGAGAAATATGGAGACAGCAGCTGATTCTAGAAATTTCCCACCAGGTCTGCATTCTGCCACTTTGATGAAGGAGGTGCTGAAGAATTTGGGTTTGGGGTCTTTGGGCTCAATCCGAAATGTCGGATGAGTGGATGAAAAGTGGTGGCACTTTCCTTCTGGCTCCAAGTCTCAATTAGGCGCAGTGCTGATTATTTACATTCGCATTTCTACAGAACAAGGGCCAAGGAGGCAGGCTTCCTAGGCCCGGGATGGGTAAGCCAGAGAATGTCATTATGCATGGGTTTCCTCACTGCTGTGGCATGCTAAGAGTCTGGAGTTCTGGCAGGCACCTGTACTTAGAGGGTACACGATGTAAATTGAAAAATAAATAACTGTAAGGCACGAAGAGAACATGATATACCACTGCGTGGAAGTCGCGTGTCTGTGACGGATGGAGTAACAGGCAGCCCAGGACTACAGGAAGCCTTAATCAATGGTGGTAATAGCTGGTGATGCATCAGCCCTGGGACTGTCACCGAGGGATGCTGGAGAGGAATCAACAGAACAACGTGAGAAATGAATTGTTTGTAAATACGATCAACAATTCTGTGTTCGTGAGAAAGCCATTCATCATTTGGAAACCACCTTTGGTAAAAGACGCACCTGGCTTCCTGGTGAGACGGGGCCATCAATCCCCCCTAAGTCACCGGGTGGCTCGGGGCTGTCGAAGACCCCAGAGAACAGACACACACATTTATTCTTATTTGAAGGCAAGTTGACAGTCGGGGCGGGGGAGAGACACTGAAAGCATGGGCTGGCAGTGGGCACAATAGAAAAAGCCCCTTGAGAATGCAGAGAACTCCTCAAAGCCCCCTCTGTCTGGGCACCTTGCCCAGGGGCCCTGGTGGGAGGGCCTGGGAGGACCTTGTGTGCCCATCACACTCTGACAGCTTCCCATGCTGTGCTCTCGTCTCGCAAACAGGAAGGCACTGAGTGTGCACTTGGGGAGGGAAAAGCCCCTCTCCGAGCAAGGAAGGTGCCTGCCTGCTGGCTTCTGGGGAAATGGCATTTTTGGGGATGAAGTCCAAGGATGGGGGGTGGGGACGACCAATTATTGCCCTTGTAAACTGACAAAGTGACCTGGCTGCATGGGCATTTTCCTGGCCACTTTGGGGACCTGGTTTCATTTGTTCTTAGAGTGTGAGGCAAGGATGCCAGCCTTGGTGTCAGCGGCTCCATGGGCCGGTCTGGTCACGGGCAGACACGGGCCTCCCCACAACCCTCTGCAAGGATCCTACTGCTGAAGGGACCACCCTGGGCTGGGGGGCAGTCCAGGGCGCTGTGGAGGGGCAGCCTGCCGAGCGGGAACCCAGGCAAGTCTCACCCATGTGTGAGCTCTGTGCTTGCCGCAGCTGGGGCTGTCTCAGGGGGTGTACGGACAAAAGGCTGCTTTGACGGGGATCAAAAGTGAACCGGAGGAAAGGAAGTGGACCCATGTCTGGGGAGTTCTATTCTAGGGGGAGCCAAGAACTGGCAGGACGCCTGGTTGTGGGGTCAGGGGAGGCCCGGTGGGGGGCGCTGGCTGGCCTTCAACAGAGGTAGGAACAGTCACAGAGGCAGAGGGATGGGGACACTGGCAGGCACGTGTGGAATTGGGAGGGTGCAGACACTCCCTGTGGACTGTTTCTGTGTCGGTGACGTAGGAAGCAAGGCCCCCACTGAGCGTGGGCCTTGGAGGGGGTGCTGGAGGCTGCAGGAGGGGTGGAGGAAAATGGGCTAAGGGCTGGGGTGGGGCCTTCTGGTGCGCGGGTCCCGGCTGGTGTGAGGCTGCTCACCGCGTGGAGGGTGAGAGGGCTCCTCGGGTAAGGACTGTGCCTCCCTGAGAGCTTGTGACATGTGCGAAGAAAAAACTTAATTCCAGGGACCCTTCTTCATTTGTGACCTAATCCAGAAAGATCCCAATTCTGGATGGAGGCCCCTCTGCTGTCACTACTGAATACCTTGTTGTCAGACAGTTTGGGATGTAATTTATAAAGTAGTTTGGACACTTGCCCAGCCGTCAACTGACAAGGCTCTTACTCCAACTCTGGGGCCACCTACACATAGCTACCCTCGAAAATATATATCATCAGAAAATATGCATCATTTATTTACCAAGCAAAAAAGGGGGCATTATTCAGTGGAACCAAAGCTTCCTTCTCCCTGAAAACCCGTTTCTATTTTCCACGTATGACTAATTTTTAATCTCAGTGACTGAGCGGTAATGCCATTGTCACTGGTGCTGACAATGGGGTTTTTTAAGAAGCATATGATAGATGTTGCCTTCATGGTGTCCTTTTTTGGTTATTTTTCCTGTAGCGTTCTGAATAAAATGAGTTCAGTCTCCGCGAGGCTCTAGCAAATCCAGGCGCAGTTGTAGATTAGGTGCCATCTGTATGCAAAGCCTCCGCAGCACACGCTCTGAGGCCATTACACGACAGAAAGCTCTGTCTGGCCATTATTTACCAAAGCCAGGAAACAGCTATTTACCTAACGTCCATTTGTTAAGAAGGCAGGGAAATGGCATCTTTAATAACCTCAAACAAAGGCACTAAACTTATAACACAACCAAATTGTAAAGTGAGGGAGCACGTGTGTAATTGCTTCCTCTGTTTTCCCTGAGTGTACGTGTTTAGGTGGATTTCCTGTCCTGTAAGGGGGCGTTAGGGTCACAAGACAGCCCCACTTAAGCGGCCATGCAAATACGGCCATCTTGTTCCCGTCCCCCATTCTCAGCCGGCCATCCTCACGGCCATCTCCTACTGGACAGAGGTACCAAATTCCCCACAGGCCTCCCTGCGCCTCAAGCTGTCCTGCCCACTGAGGCCCAGTTCTTTCTTTAAAGTGCAGTGGAAGCATGTTGTCATCTTACGTGACTGATGGTGCCCTCCCAGTGCCTGCAGTGATCACATCCATGCCCCGCCGGGCCGTTCCCCAACTCCACCACGCACGCACGCACGCACACACTCAGCCCCATGCTCTCAGTGCTCTGCCCACACCTTCTTGGCACTAGCTGCTCCCATACACCCCAGTTCCTCCTATAGGCACCTGCCTCCAACCTCCCCACGTGGCTTCTCTCAGTGCCTAGGGTTTGCTGGGATGAGTGCCAGGGAGTTGATGGTCCCAAAGCAGCCCCAGGCAATGACTGACAGGACGTGGTGGCCGGAGCCCAGATCGCACTCACTCAGGAGGTGTGTTCTCTGTTCCCAGAGGCTTCACGAGGGGGTGAGCCCACCCCTCAATCCAGCTCTTCAACACACCTGGGACTGGCCTTTTTCGCTTTCCTGTCTCACTTCCCTACTCCCCTACCTGTGTTTCCTGGGCCCACCACCCACATAAAGTATTTGTATGAAGGGTCTTCTTCTGCGGCAAACAGCCTCAGACACTTGCACACATGGACCCGCCCACAACTCTGTCCCGGCCATTTGCAGCCATTCGCAGTGCCCTGTGAGCCTGGAGTCCTCTCCAGTCTGCACCCTGGCTAACATCTACCCAACTTTCCAGACTCAGCTTGAGTGTCACCTCTTCCCACTGTCTCCCCAGACCCAGGCGACACCGATGTGCTGCTAGCACACCCCTAAGTGTTTAGGCTGTTCCCCTCCTTCTCCCACTGAAGAACACACCATGTTTGCCTCGCACCCCAGCACCCGGCCCAGCGCCCAGCCTTCAGTTTGCATGAAAACAGTCGCATACGCAACGTACCAACGTGCGGGTACTTGCCAGCTGGCTAGTGGGACGGGCAACAGCTCACATTCAACAACTATGTGAGCTTTTCTCAAACATTACCCATTTAGTGTTCAAAACAGCAAAAAGCATGTCGCTGTCCCCATTTCTTTAGGACCCAGAGGCCTCGTGAGCTCTAACAAGGCCCCCTGCGCCCCACCCCTGACGGACCAGCGACCGGCGGCCCTGCAGAGGCGCTCGGCCGCCCCAGCTGCCCACCACGTGCCTCGCACCGGTCACCTGGCCGGGAGCCCGTGGTCGGGCCTGCGGAGGGAGTGTCCGCACCCCAGTCCCCGCCCCGTAACCCGCCCTCCCCCACCTCTCTTCTCGGGTGCGCTCACCGCCGCACATGCGCCGCCGCCCGCCTTGCCGGCTGCCCCCGCGGCAGAATCGAGGTGCTGCACGTGGCGGCGGCGGGCCGTCGTCTCCGCGTTGGTGCGGGTCCCAGGGCCACTCGAAGAGCTTCAGAGGAGGTGGGACGCGGCCTGAACGCGCAGGCGCCAGTGCGGGGGCGGGTGAGGCCCGCGTGGGGCTCTGGCCTTCCCTTCGGTGGCCACGGCCGTACCCTCAGCGACCCCTTCCTCTCAGCGTCCCCGGTCGCGCTCCTGGTGACTCCGCTGCCCCCCCCCCCCCCCCCCCGGTGTCCCGTTCCCCTCCGTGCCCGTCCTTTCTCCCCCCCCCCCCCGTTGTCCGCACGATTTCCCGTGGACTCCTGGGGCGCTTCTCCCGCCCACAACCATGCTTTGGACGCGTCCCTCCGCCCTAACGTATTCCTGCCCTGGACCCCGAATCTCCAGCTCCCCACGAACCCGAGGGACGGTTTTCCCGTCGTGGCGTTGCCCTCTCATTTCCTGAGTTCTCATCTGCCTTCCTCCTCCTGTCACCGTGCACGTGGAGTGTTCATCGTGTCAGACCTGCCGTGTACAGCTTTTCGGTTCTTTCTTCTTTTGGTCTGACGCGTCTAAAGCCATAGTACTCCCAACTGGCACACCGGCTGTTCAGGCCAGTCAATGCCTGCAGCCTGAAGACTTAATTGTGATATTTAATGATGACACAAAAAACCCGGGGAAATGCTCAGGACTTGTTAACTTTTCCTAGGGAAATTATATATAGTACGTGGTCAAGAATGAATGTCATCTATTGGCTGTCAGAACCAATAGAGACCTCACAAACTGTTCTCTTGTTGCTTAGCTGTTGCTGTTTTAGAGGTGGACTCGGCCACGACCGGCCATAGACTATCCCTGCCACATGGACCCAGGCTCACCTTGAGAACTGACCTGTCCTCTCTAATGCATCATAGCACTGTGCATGTGTGTTTTTAATTATTGATTTTTTTCAGTTAGTTGATGTTCAGTATTATTTTATAGTAGTTTCAGATGTACAGCGTCGTGTTTACACATTTATACGTACCTTGTGTGTTTTCTTCCATTTGCGGCTACACAGTTACGGATAAAGAAGAGGTGACAGGGGATGGTTAAGAGTCCGGTTTGCAGCAGTTCTCGGTGAAGGAAAAGGTTGCCCTCAGGAGATAACAGACCACTTTGCGGAAGAAGTGGCCTTTGCTGGGTGGAGTGTGATTTTTGTTAACGGGCCGGTTCAGCTCCTGTAACAGTACAGTCTGACTGGCCCCATCCCTACACTAGTGGGAAGTGATGGGAGCTGCCCGTGTGTGGACACGGCACAGGTGGTGAGCAAGGAGTCTGGTTTCAGGTTGGGGGAGGAGATGGAGGAGGTGATCTTATCACTTCTGAGCAGTTTCTGTTTCTTCCTGTCAAAGACATCGTTTTGGGGTTGGCTTGGCATTTCCTCCCTTTGGAGTCACATTAAAATATCTTTTTTATTAAAGGAAGAGAAAGAATACTGAGCAGATGAAGCTAGAGAACTCGAAGAAACAGACAGTGAAGGAGCCAAACCAAAAAAATCAGGGAAGATGTAGGAAGACCAGGTTTGAATCTTTTATGTGCTGTTGTTTCATTTTTTAAAACTCAGTCTTCAGTATGTTCCATTCTTCCTTTTTTCCACCCGTAAGCCTTTCTTAGTTTCCACGTCATTTTAATAAACTTTAAAACATATACTTTGTGTTTATGTAAAGTACCCTTACTTCACATTTCCAAAGGCGTGCTGCCTTCCGCGATCTGCGTGGGACAGGGGTCAGTTCCAAGAGGGGGGGTTTGGCCATTCGCCACTCAGAGTCCTTGACGCAGCCCTGCCACCCCTTGCTGAGCTCTAGTGGAACGGGCAGCCACGGGCTGGGGACGTGACGGTGGCCTGGGCCTGATCCGCTCACATTCTGAGTGTCACGTTTGGTGTCCCCAGGGACCACATGCAGGACAGGGAGGTGTGTTTTTCTTAGCGTCTTAATAGCAGTTCTGACCATTTACCGCGACAAGAGAATGTGCTCAGCATGTGAACTCTGTCATCTCGTGACTTGGGGCAGCTCTCGAAAGACTTAAGTACGCTCCCCACGTAGAAAGAAAGTCCAGGTGGGGATAACCTCGATGTCAGGTCGCGGCTGTTCCCTCCCTTTCCTCTGTGGAGGGGGTGAAGTGGGATGGTGAGAAGTGGGTGAGCCCTGTGGCAGGGCGAGGGACATCACCTTTGTCCTCAGAGTCTGGCCTTTGCAGTGGAATTGGGACCTGCCCTCCGTTTTAATCCGGTCTTGGTTTTCCTGCAGCGGATGTTCCGAATCCAAACTATAGAATGGGTGGTAACGTGAGCTGCTGTCTGACGGGCAGGGGATCAATCTCGCACATTCTTGTCAGCCTGAGATGTGAGGCTGATGTCCTGACGACTGGCCTTCCGTCCGCTGCCTTTCTGTGGTCTGATTTTATTTTGAATGATCTTGTCAGAAATCATTGTAAACTTGGTCACAATCAACATCACCACAATTTTTTCAAAGAGAATAAAAAATAGTGTAGGAGGCATCAGGCACACAGTTGTTGCTGACCTTTCTTTACCCCTCCTATCTGTTTTCTCCTGTTTTGTGTATCAGATGATAGTGTAAATAGCTCCTTTGTCCAGCAGAACAAAGAGAAAACCTGATGGGAAAAACCGCAGCAGCTTTTGCTTTTGAAAAATTTGGTGCTGTAAACGAATCCAGGATTTGCGTCTCCTTCACTGTGAACGGGATCAAGGTTTCAGAGTCAGCTGTTTGAGCTGTGCTGTTGTGAATAGTGATTTCCATTGTTGACGGAAGCGACTGGTCTGGCCTGCAGCCCATCTGAGTACTTCATGTCATGTCCCCTGGTTTCCATGTGTGTTTGGGTGTCAGTGAGGTGGCCCGTTCGCCCCTGCTCTGGCTGATCACGGCTGGTCTTCCCTCAGCTGGGTCTTATTTCTGGGTGTGTTTTTCACTCTGATTACTGTAAATGTTACTTTTGAAGATCGTGTTTCTAAACTGCTGAATCCTGGGCAGCCATAAGGCAGTCCCTCTGCCTGTGGTCCCAGGCCTCCTGTGGGCGGGAGATGTGCCACACACAGGCACCTCTGCAGCTCCCACTAGCTCGTCTGAGCTTACACCGAGCTGCGGCGTCCACGGTCTACTCCTAGACTTGCCATCATATTTCTCAAGCATTTTCAAAAGAGAAAGAAGTTTGTTAAAAGGCTTGGAGACGTTTACAAGGTGGTTTTGAGTCTTTCCCCATTTTTAGGATGGCAGGCTGCCTAAGTGAGCAGATTTACACATTTACACATGAACTTGTTTTTCAGTTCTGCACTGACTGTCGCCACACGTGACTGTCAATTTACATCTGTGTAAACGTTTAGGTTGCAAATTATTTTCCCTTGCAATTTTCAGAGCATTGTTGCATTGTCTTCTAACCTGTGATTCTGTCGAGAATGCCCAGGGACGTGCGTCCCTAAGCCCAGGGTGACGTTATCTGAGCACCTCTAGCCACTGATGACCTGCATGTTCCCACAGGTCCTTCCTCCATTACTCATGGAGGGAGGGTCTGGGTAGGCGCTTTTGTTCTGGGATTCATCTCAGTTCTAGGGAGAATAAAATGATTCTGATAACTGCATTCCTACCAGCCCCCTGCCCCAGAACAGCTGTTGGCCTTCATCTTTCTATCTTACCATCCACTTCCCTATCTTTTCATTCCTTGAAAAATATTTTCTCCACTTTACCTCTCAACCCTCTTACTGTTTTTCATTTGGCTGCCTCGTTTCATTTCTAAGATTTTTTTTCTTTTGAATTGTTCCTATTAAAACACTATCGTTCATGGATACGGTTCCTTTTTAATCTTTGCAGTTACTGATTATCATTTCGTTCACCTTTCTACATGACCCGCCGTCTCTAGTTCGAGTTTGTAAAAAAACTCATTTATTCTGTGGTTTGATTTCTCACTTGCATATGAGAAACGTCCTCAGATCCTGCTGCTGTCTGGCTCTCCACCCGCACAGCCGAGGCTCGTGACCGGGCAGGCAAGGTCGGTGCTCAGTCTTCGTCTGTGCTCTGAGGTGCCTCATCTCTCCCGTGAGGGCCCTCCACCTACCTGCTCTGTCCTGAGATTGAGTGTGTGACAGCACACCGGCTTGTCACCGTGGCAGGGCCCGAGATGACTCCTCCCCCCGGGGGCTCGGGCCTCTGTGTGGTTCCGAGTTAAGAGTCCTCCCCACTCACCACTATGGGTGTCTGTATGTCGGCTCCTCTACACCATGTTCAGAGTTATATTAACACTATCCCATCTGGTATCTGAGCCTGTCATTGTGAGAGCACTCCCTTTCTGCACTAAAAATATCAAGTGTTCTTTTATCAAAAGTCCCTTAATGATAAACTGTCTCGTTATATTTATCGATAAATGTCTGTTTTCTACTTTCTCTAGAAAAGCCATTTTGCCGGGCACCCAGTTCCGTTGACAGGTACTCATACACGTCCCACCTCCTGGGCCTGCAAAGTTACGTTTCTAGTTAGAGAAGAGCCTGGCGGGCCACTGCGGCCCTGAGTGCAGAGCCCGCTCTAGTGCAAGAAATGGACCGGGGCCGCAGGCGCAGTGAGCCCTGTGGGAGCTGCTCCACCTGAGACATGCACAGCAGTCAGCAGGGCATCCGCACGTTTGCAGCTGTCACCCAGCTTACAAGTTGAAGGTGACGACCTGGGTCCTGAGGACGGCTGTACCTTAAGGGGACTGTCCTCTCTTTGGACTGGTTCTTACTGGCCCGACTAGGGGGAGGCTGAGCCAGGCTAACACGGGGTGTGGACACCCATCTTCCCCGATGGGGCTGGCTGTGTCTCCCTGCTTGTCCTGCCCTGCACCTGTCCTCAGCCCTACAGGAAATAGAGCCCTCACCCCGTGGAGCAGAGAGACCTGTGGGCCGTGGGAGCCACTTGCCAATCAAATCGGACTCTGCAGAGTGATGGGTGTCAGTCACTGCAGGGTCTCACTGCACTTGCTCTCCTTCCTCCTGGGACCTCCTGTCAGGCCCACGCCAAACCTTATCCTAGTTTACAAGTCAACCCTTGGTATTTCCATCTCGTCCGTACGGTAGTCGGGCTTTCTTCAGCTGTGTCATCTGCTTAACCTAGCCCACTGAGTTCTATTTCAGAATTATATTCTTCATTTCTAAACGTTTTCCTTCAAAAACCCTGCCTATCCACGCCTGACAGCCCACTGCTTTCCCGTCACCATGATTCGTCCTTACACGCTCCATACAGAACCATTCTCCTGCCTGCATTACCTGGCAGTTTCAGTATCTGTGGTTCTTTATGGTTTGTACCTGCTGTCTACGTGCTTGTCGACCCCCATTCCGGGAGCCTCACATCCTGTGTGCACAGTGACCTCTGTGAGCTCACTGCTTGACCTCACAAACAGGAACACTACAGGCTCTGAGAGTGACTGCTGTGGCTTCTCCTGGTACATGGGGAGCATCGTGGACCTGGCACCCCCCGGCCTGTCTGAGGCGCTTGGCTTGGCATGGAGGCCCCAGGCTGCTTCCCATATCACCACTGGCCCATGAGTCAGCAGCCCAATAGCAGTGGTGCCACTGAGTCCACTCTGAGGGGTGTGCCCTCCACGCTGGGCAACTGTGTGGCCGCCCATCTTAACCAAGCCAACCAGAGCCCTAGACTGTGCTGCTGCTTTGGAAGTCCCAGGCAGCCAGAGGACCCCAAATAATTCAGCAGCTCAGCTAGAGCAAACAGTTATCATGAAGTGGCACCAAGCTACAGCCTGGCCAGGGCAGATCTGGAGCACGGGGCTGGACCCAGGACTCATGGTCAGGTGACCACTCAGATCTGTCGTAGTCATTATGATAAACTTTCTGTTTGTTGTAGCATAGTTTTATGATCAGTGCCAAGATATTTCCCCCAGCAGACACCTCTCCCTATCTGGCAAATACCATTTATACCTATCCATCCCTGTCACCTGTGATGTGACATCTAATCACAAGTAGTGAGCTCACTCAGCCCACTGCTTCCCACTGCACCTTTCCTCTTCCTTCTTCAGCTACAAGCTGCACGCTCCTGTGACCAGCACGTTTCTTACCTTGCACCCCCAGTGCCCCGCCTCATCCGTATGCTGCGGACTAAATCTTTTGAAGAGCCAGTTCAGGAATCACCTCTCTGGGGGCACCCCCCATTGTCTTCCCTTGCCCCCGTTGTCCTGTTTGTCACTCCCGTGTCATTTGTTATTGCACTTGGATTGGGTGTCCCAGTGACTGCGCGGCCGCCCCTTCTAACCTGTAACCTTGACGTCCTTGAGTGCAGACGTCAAGCTGGATGCTTTCCCTGAACGGGCGTCGAACCTCGACAGGAAACACCTGTGCTAGGAAACCCCTGGTGACAGTACAGAGACCCTCGATGCCCTCTCCTGTGCTGCCTGTGTACACGGCAGGCTCTGAAATGGCGTGTGCACAAGTGAACTGTGCTGTCCGTCCTGTGCTCACCTTCTACACTCCCTACGCATGTCATTTACTTACTTTTACAGGCTGCATGTTTGGCACCAGGCCTGTGCTGGAGAATTCTGGCTACAAGCTCCTACGTTGATGGGGAGACCCAAACAAACAGCTTGATGTGGAGTAGAAAGTGAGTCGCCTTTGGAAAAGTGCTGTGGAACTAAAAGAATTACTCTCACGTGAATAAGTCTCAAAACAAGCAGAGAAAAAGAAGTCACATATATATGAGTATATATCATCATTCTGTTAATACAAAATTCTAGGACAAGGAAAACTACAGTAACAGAAATGAGGTCACGGGTTGCCTCTGAGGACGGGGGTGTTGACCTGAAGGGGACACAGTTTGTACCTTGATAGTGTCCTGGTTATAAAGGTCAAAACCGGGTATATTTGTCAAATCTCATAAAACCAAACACTTAAGATCTGTACATTTCACCTTATGTAAATTATAACTCAGAAAAAAGTGCTATAAAAATGAAACAATTTCAGTGTCACCATCAAATCTCCTCACTCCTTTGGGAAAGCCGACATTTTCCAGGTAGGAAGCCTGCCTTCCGAGACTCCCTTCTCCTCCAGCTGCTCCTGGGGAAGGGGCCGTGGACAGACGTACTGCAGGCGCTCACGCAGGCAACTTCAAGCACCCAGACAGCTCTGTTATCTCGGCGGAGCACTAGAATGACGCACCCCACCCGTGGGTGGGTGGTGCTGTTGGGGTTCGCACCTTCCCGGCCCCTCCCCCTCACTCCTGGCTGTGGACCCGCTGGTGCTGAATGAGGTGGAAGCTCAGCCGGAAGGCCCGTCCGCACTCGGTGCAGCGGAAGGGCTTCTCGCCTGTGTGGATCCTCTGGTGCCGGAAGAAGCCCGACAGGGCCCGGAAGGCGCGCCCGCACTCGGAACAAGCATACGGCTTCTCGCCGGTGTGGATGCGCCGGTGCTCGCTGAGGAAGGAGCTGCGGCTGAAGGCCCGCCCGCACTCCTGGCAGGCGAAGGGCTTCTCGCCCGTGTGCACGCGCTGGTGCTGAATGAGGTTGGAGCTCTGGCTGAAGGCCTTGCCGCACTCGCCACACTCGTACGGGTTCTCCCCGTGGTGGGTCCTCTGGTGCCGAACGACATTGGAACTATGGATGAAGGATTTCCCACACTCCCGGCACTCGTACAGCCGCTCTCCACTATGGGTTCTCTGGTGCTTAACAGCGTCTGACCGCTGACTGAAGGTCTTGCCACACTCGGCGCAGTCATAAGGCTTTTCCCCGGTGTGAACCCTCTGGTGTCTAATCAGATTGAAGCTCTGGCTGAAGGCTTTCCCACACTCCTTGCACACATATGGCTTCTCCCCATTGTGAATTCGCTGGTGCCTGACGACATGTGAGCTGTGGATGAAAGCCTTCCCACAGTCACTGCATGCATAGGGTTTCTCCCCAGAATGGATGCTCTGGTGTTTCACCACATCCGAATAGCATTTGAAGCTCCTGTCACAGGTGCTGCACTGGTGAGGCCGCCCTTTCCAGGGGCCTCTGCCATCTGTCCCAGAGCCTGCATTCAGGGTAGTGTTTGACCCGGATACACTGTCCTCCTGGCCATTCTGGTCCCCAGTTTCCTCATAACCAGCTGGGCCCTGAGCGACCTCTCTGGGCCTCTCTCCAGCTTCATTCCCACAAAGGTCCAGAAACCCCAGTGGCTGGGGAGGCCTCTGGCACAGTCCTGGCGTTCTCTCTCCGTGGTGTTCCCTCTCTTCTGGAGCCTCCTGCCGTGGCGTCAACCCTGTGCTCTCAGCCCCTTGCTCAGGAGCCTGGCCAACACTTGATGCCTGTGCTGGGAAATCTGGAAAATGAAGGTTGGCGATGTATGATTTTAGACATAAGAAACTCTATGAAACAATACACAGTTATGCATGAACTTGAGATGGCGCTGGTGACCCACGGTAATGGCAGGACACTAATAAAGCCGGTGTATAGTAGGTACCCATTATTTTGCTTGTCCAGTTCCCGCCCAATTCTCCCTCACTTCCTAACCTCTGTGGGCACAGAAATGGATGAGGGACCAGAGGGTGGGTTAGGATCCTTTCCGGTCACTCCAGGAAAGGCCTGAGCCTCTGCCTGCATCAGCCTGGTCTCAGGAGTGGAGGGATGGGTTGTGCACCCTTTTCTGGCTCACAGCCGGGGAAGCAACGCAGAAGAAACCAGAAGGCTCTGAAAGCACACGTCTCCTGGTTCCCACTGACCACTCTGACCCCGGACCCCCCAAGACAACACTATCCCTGACAACTCTCCACAACCCACCAAACTCGAAGGGCTCTGCTCCGTGCAAGTAAGGGGGTCCTTATCCCAACGTCAGTACCCAGAGTGGGCAATGGCCTGTGGGAGGGACACCGGGCCCTTGGGTCCTGGCTGGGTGGCAGTGAAGCTGGTTAAATTAGGGCCTGTTGGCTCATGGCCACAGACCAGGTGCCTGTTTAGACAACAGCTTCAGGGATGTAGCTGCAAAATCATGGGACATCAGAAGGCTGGGTAGTGCCTGCAGCCTTCCTAGAATTTCCTGCCACAGGCCCTACAGGGGCACGTGGGGAGGTGGCTCAGAGGCAGGGACACTAGGGCAAGCATGTCAACCAAGTTGAGAGAAGACCTTCCTGCCCACAGGGAGAAACCTTGTCAGCTGAACAGAAGCAGTGACGCCCTGAGCTGCACCCTCGGCTCAGTGGCTGACTGAGGGCCCGCAGGGGGCAGGAAGCTCCTCCCAGGCAGTGAGAGCAGGCTGGCGCCTGGCCCCATCGGTTCCCTAACAAGAGCTTTAGTATGAGAGCCAGGTGGGGAGGGAGTGTGTACACATGTGACCTGGGCAGCCATGTCTGTGTCCCACCGAGGATCCCCACAGAACAAAAATCATGAGTGTGACCGTGAACAAGCTTCAAACACCGCTTGTCTCTTTGCTAAGGAAGGTGGCAGTACTGTCAGCAACGGTCACGTGACAGTGTATCCGCAACAACAGTAAACTAAACGTGAGTCCTCCACTTCAACAGCCCCCCAATGTGCCTGAACCTTCAAAATAGAGGGTCCTGGAGCCTGAGAGGGAGGGGCCAATGGGCAGCGGGCTAGCCAGATCTCCAGATTCTTCCTGGTCACCTCCTCTGAGCCCAGGCCAGCCGACACTGCTGGGCCCCGGGGAAACAAAGCCAAGAATTAAAATTCTCATTCTCAGAAGTCTCCATGTGGAGGGACCAGAGAAAGACAGGCGTGTAGAGAGTGGCCAGGAGAGCACAGGAATGGAGCGAGGAGAGGACCTCAGGCAGAGGGAGGAGAGGGGCTGTGACTGGAAAAGTAGAGTGGGGCGGGGTGATTGCTGCCAGGATGGGACTCGGGGAGCCCTGATTCCTAAGCCATCCCCACCTCCCTAGCTCCAGGATGGTCCTCCAACTGCTCTAGGCCTGGCTGCCCACCCCTCACCTGTGCATGTGTCCATCAGGGTGGCCCTCTCCATGGCGTGTGGAGACCCAGGCCTGGGCTCCCCTCCCTTCAGAAACACCAGGAGTGGGGACACCTGCTTGGGTAAAAGGAAGAAGAGGACAAAAAGTGACAGAGTGGGGGTGAGGTCAGAGCTGCGTCCAGGGATCATGAAGGAGCCACCCACCCACGGGGCCTGTTTCTGTCACTAGAAATCAAGGTCCTGACTGAACAGACACCCAAGAAAGTACCGTTCTCTGGGGTGCTGGCTCCCTCCACCTCAGACTCAGGAAAGGTGGGCGTCAGCACCCACTGTCGTCTTCCTTTACCACTTTCAAGCAGTTTGCAAATGTCTACAGAAATAATCATGGATTTTTAAATTTTCTTCATAATTATGAAGATTTAAATATAAAAACAAGAAAAAATTATTTAAATAGTGCAATTTTGGATTAAGGAATGATTTTTCTAAGCCTAACACCAAAGGTAAAGTCTCACATTTAACTACAGAAGAAAACTTAGTTTAAAAACAAACAGATAAAGGGGCGGCCAGATGACTCAGGTGGTTCGAGCATGAGCTCTTAACAACAAGGTTGCCGGTTCGAGAACGGCGAGTGGACTTGGAGCTGAGCTGCTCCCTCCACAACTAGATTGAAGACAATGAGCTGCTGCTGAGCCTCCGGAGGGGTGGATGGAGGCTGAGTTGGTTAGAACATGAGCTCTTAACAACAAGGTTACTGGTTCAATTCCCACATGGGATGGTGGGCTGTGCCGCTCACCACTAGATTAAAAACGGCAACTGGACTTGGAGCTGAGCTGCGCCCTCCACAACTAGATTGAAGGACAACGACTTGATTTGGAGCTGATGGGTCCTGGAAAAAACATACTGTTACTCAATAAAAATTTAAAAAACAAATTAAAAAAAATTTTTTTAAGTGGGTGGGGCTTGCAACATAGATAGGGGTTCATATCCTTAACATATAAAGACAGCCATATATTGAGAAAGTATGGAAAACTGCTAAAAGCTACGAACAGATAACACACACACACACAAAAATCAAAGGGCTAATTTATTTTAAAATACAAGTCCCACATTTGTTCCCACCTCATTTGCAATTAAGAAACGTAATTCAAAATACCATTGTTTCCTCTGAAAATGGCAAAGACTTAAAAACGGTAGCTCCTTACGAGCAGGAAGAGTAGGGTAAACGGGCACCTCGCACACGGCTACTCAGAGGGCAGTCATTGGACAACTTACAAATGCCCTAGAGTCACACCGCAATTCCACCTCCACGAACCTCTCCTGACACTGAAATTTTGGAGATTTACCTACATAGAAATTTCATCTCCAGTTTGTTTACAGAAGAAACATTGGAAATTTCAAGCAAAGAACAAGAAAGGTCGGCTCAAGAAAATCCAAGACACTGGGGTAGATAAACACTGTGCCTATGTCCTTCTGTGAACACATTAAATTACAACTAAATTACAGAACAGTCAACCTGGAGAACCATCTGAAGTCTGACTGAACAGAAGTTTTATAACTAAGAATAAAAAAAAAGCCACGTTGAGACTGGTAGGAGGGGCAGAGACACGAAACTGGCTGACCCTAAACCTCCCTATGGCAGTTGAGAATCTGGAGGGACATATTTGGCTGTGGAGGTTCCCCCCCAGAGGAGCAAGGGACCCCAGGCCCACATACCAGGCTATCCAGCCCGAAGTACTGGTGCTGGGAAGAGGAGTCCCCACAACAAATGCCTGTGAAAAACAGTGGGAATTCCGACCATCCAGATGGGACAGAAGGCTGCGGGATTCTCAGGCGTCCTCTTAAATGGCCACGCACAGACTTGCTCGCAAGCACTCACCTTGGGCTCCAGCGAAGGGACAGTGACTCTGGGGGCACCAGAGGCATACAGGGGAAAGACTGAGGTATGTGGCTTCGTAGCGAGGGCTGGAGGACAGTCCCATTTTCCCTGTGTGGGGCCCTTCTCCCATGCAGCCAGCAGGTGGGCACCATCTTTCCTGTGTTTAGCCCTCCCCCTCGGGCTAAATCTGAATCTGATCGGTCTGGTGAGTTCTGCTTCTCTGCCCTGCTGACTTACACCTGAGCAGCCGGCCCCACCCGCATTGCACATTTTCTTGGAAAACGGATTATCCAAGTCCAGTGGGCCCCAGGTGGGCAGTGACTGGCCTCAGTGTGCTCTGAGCCATTTGCTGAGTAGCTCTAGGCTCCGCACTGTCACCAAACCAGAGTCTACTTTAACCTGGTGACCACAATTCTTCCCACTCTAGTGACTCCCTGAGACCTCCCTGCCTCACTTAACTCACATACCACACGAGGCTTTATCAGTGGCTCAACCTTAAGGGAGGCAGCAGGTGGCAACAAGCCTCAGGGTGTCCTGGCTTTTGTGGACGTACCCCAGGACCAGTACTGGTTGCAGATGTCCTTGGTTCTCAGTGCGGCCTCTCCCATGCTCCTCCAACTTTAGCACAGGCAACAAACAACTGTGGATTCCTTTGTAGCTCCTACCGGTAGCCCCTGGCCAGCCACAGGCAGTGGGTGACCTGGGCCTGCACTGGAGCCACTCCCAAGAGGCCCCAGAACCAACATACTTAGAGGTTGGCTTCAGACCATAGCAGGGCACCACCCAATTAGCCCCACAAGTGGCTCATACAAAGGGTGGTCTCAACAGGCACCAGAGCCCACTGGGGCAAATCACACTCAGTGGGGTAAGCCCCCCACATAGCCTCCTGTAAGCTGTGGACATGGCCAAACCCCACAGTCAATCAGGCTGAGGGTCAATCCCACCCACTGATGTGCCAATAACAATCAAGGCTCCACTCTAACAGGAGGACACACACAACCCACACAAGGGACACTCCTGGAGCACCTGGAGCAGGTGACCATGGAGACTGTGCCACTGGCCCCCAGGGCACCTACTACATAAGGCCCCCCGACCGAAACTGGGAGGCAGCCACAATGAAGAAACCAAAAAAAAAAAATGCATCCCAAATGAAAGAACAGTAGAAAACTCCAGAAAAAGAACTACACAAAATGAAGGCTGCAACCTACTAGAGACAGAGTTCAAAACACTGGTTATAAGGTTGCTCAAGGAACTTAGTGAGAACTTCAACAAAGAGATAGCAAGCATGAAAAAGGACACAGAAACCAGGAGAACCAGTCAGAACTGAAGAACACAATAACTGAAATGAAGAATGCACTACAAGGAATCACCAGCAGCCTAGATGAAGCAGAGGATCAAAGCAATGATTTGGAAGACAAAGTAGCAGAAAACACCCAATCAGAACAGCAAAAAGAAAAAAGAATCCAAAAGAAGGAGGATAGTTTAAAAGATCTCTGGGACATCAAGTGTAACAACATTCATATTATAGGGGCACCAGAAGGAGAAGAAAGCAAGGAGTTGAGAACCTATTTGAAAAAATGATGGAAAACTTCCCTAACCTGGCAAAGGAAGTAGACATATGAGTCCAGAAAGTGCAGAGAGTCCCAAACAAGATGAGCCCAAACAGGCCCACACCAAGACACATCATAATTAAAATGCCAAAGGTTAAACACAAAGAGAGACTCTTAAAAGCAGCAAGAGAAAAGCAGTTAGTGACCTACAAGGAGCTTCCATAAAACTGTCAGCTGATTTCTCAACATAAACTTTGCAGGACAGAAGGGATTCGCGTGAAATGTTCAAAGTGATGAAAAATAAGGACCTACAATCATGATCACTCTACCCAGCAAGGTTATCATTTAAAATCGAAGGACAGATAAAGAGTTTCCCAGACAAGAAAAAGCTCAAGGAGTTCATCATCACCAAACCAGTATTACAAGGAATATTACAGGCACTTCTTCACACACACACACACACACTCACACACACACACATCAAAATAATAAATAATAAAATAGCAATAATTACATATCTATCAACAAGCACTTTCAATGAAATAGATTAAATGTTCCAATCAAAAGACATAGGAGGGCTGAATGGCTTAGAAAACAAGACCCTCACACATACCGCCTACAAGAGACTCACTTCAGATTGAAAGACCCAGAGACTGAAAGTAAAAGGATGGAAAAAGATATTTCATGAAAATGGAAACAAACAAAGCTGAGAAAGCAATACCTATACCAGACAAAATAGACTTTAAAACAGTCTTTAACAAGAGATAAAGAAGGACCCAGTAATCCCACTTCAGGCTATTTATCTGAAGAAACCCAAAATGCTACTTCGAGGGGACGTGTGCATCCATATGTTTTTACAGCATTGTTTACAATGGCCAAAGTGTGGAGGCAGCCAGGGTGTCGGCCAATGGTAGAATGGATAAAGAGGAGGTGGTACATATGTACAACGGAATATTGCTTGGCCAGGGAAGAGAATGGGTTCTTGCCATCTACACGGGCATGGATGGACCTGGAGGGAATTGTACTGAGTGAAGTATGTCAGAGAAAGACAGATGCAATGTGATTTCACTTATATGTGGAATCTAAAGAACAAAATAAATAAACAAAACAAACTCATAGATACAGAGAACATTTTGATGGTTGTCAGATGGGACGGGGTTAGGGATGGGGGATGGGTGAAAAAGGGGACAGGATTAAGAAGTATAAATTGGTTGTTAAAAGGTAGTCATGGAGATGTAGGGTATAGCATAAAGAATATAGTCAATAACATTGTAACAACTATGTATGGTATCAGATGGGTACTAGATTTCTTGGGATGATAGATGGAAAGGGGGTGGGGATGAGTGAAAAGGGGAAGGGATTAATAAGTACAAATTGGTTGTTACAAAGCAGTCACGGGGATGTAAAGTAAAGCACAGTGAGTATAGTCAATGATACAGCAGTAACTATGTATAGTGCCAGGTGGGGCTAGTCAAGGGGACCAGTTCGCAAATTATAAACATGTCTAATCACTAGGCTGTACATCTGAAATTAACATAATACTGAATGTCAGCTGTAATTGAAAAATTACAACAGGGGGGCAAAAGGTGAAGGTCCAAATTTCCAGGTAGAAAACAAGTAAGTCATGGGGATGTAACGTACAGCATGGGGACTACAGTCAATAATCATACGATACCGAGTGTGGGATGGTGTGGGATGGTTGCTGGACTTATATAGTGATCACTTCCTTAGGCATATAAATGTTGAGTGACTGTGGTGTACATCTGAAACTCATATAACGTATGTTAACTATGTTTTTAATAAAAATCTTAAAAAAAAAAAAAAAAAAAGGTTAACACAGTGGGAATGCAGTGACCCCTGACGGCTGTCTCACTAGTCGGGGAGCTGTCCTCTGGCCATAGTGCCGTCCCCCGCTCCCACTTTCCATAGCGGACCTGCGGCTCTTCCTCAGCGAGAGCCCAAGAAGGACAGGAGGCCCTGCACCCAGCCTAGGAATCGCGCTCCGCTCGTCCCCAGCGTCTACCGCCCCCAAACCGACCAGCCACTAACCTGCAGACAAGTTGTCCACCCAAAGCGCCGCCGTCTCCTTGACCCGCCTGCGAACACTTCCGACGACGCTCTAGGCCGCCGAAGGGCTGAGCACTCGGCTGTCCTGGAGGGCGCAGCTCGAGTACTTCCGGAGACGCTCTAGGCCTCAGGAGGACTGTGCACTCTGGTGCACTGGCGGTCGCAGTTTGGGCACTTCCGGCGACGCTCTAGGCCGCCAAAGGACAGAGTACTCGGCTGCCCTGGAGTCCGCGGCTCAAGTACTTCCGGCGACGCTCTAGTCCTCCGGAAGACGGTGCACTCGGCTGCCCTTGGGACCGTGGCTTGGACTTCCGGCGACGCTAGGCCTCCGGAGGACTGTGCGCTCGGCTGCCCTGGAGGACGCGACTTGGGCACTTCCGGCGACGCTCTAGGCCTCCGGAGGACTGTGCGCTCGGCTGCCCTGGAGGCCGCGGCTCGGGCACTTCCTGCGACGCTCTAGGGCCCCGGAGGACTGTGAGCTCACCCTCCCTGGATTCCGCGGTTCGGGGACTTCCGGCGACGCTGTAGGCCGCAGGAGGACTGCGGGCTCGTCTGCCCTGGGAGGCTACGGGGCCGACTGTCACTGGGCGCTGGCCTCTCTCTGCGATTCTTAAAGGAAGGTTTCCTAGCTCGAGTGCAAGAGCCCTCCCTGGCTATTGTCCCAGCCACCTTCAGAGCAAGCCTCCCTCCCCCGTCTTTCCGCCCAACGGGCTTTCCAGAATCCCACCTTCTGCCAGTCTCCATTTCCCACGCACCTGCCTGGGGGCAGCTCTTCCCTCTCCCAACTGGGCTCCATCCCCTCCAGCCAGGTCCAAGGATGAGATCAGAGAAGTAAGTCTGGGTTTGGGGAGCGAGCTGACGGCGGAGTGAGCGAATGAACGAATGAACGAAGTCAGTGCTAGTGGAGAAACGGGAGTGCCATGGGGGAAGGAGGCCGCAGAATCTCAGGAAACCTGCCCATGTTGAAAGAGCAGGAGAAAAGCGTCGGAGGGGAGGGAATCACGGGGTGGGCGGCAACCTCACCCTCGCTGCTCCTTAGCACGCGGGGCCCTTCATAAGCCCCGGGGCAGCACAGAAACCCCTTTTTGCTGGCGAGTGCCGGGGGGAGGGGGGTGGCTGAGAAGCTCAGTGGTGCCAGGCACTGTGAGGCTGGCACCAAACTCATGCCCACTGGCCCCACCGTACAGGCGGCCTGCCGCTCTGCTGCTCTGCTGCTCAGCCCTGGGGTGTCGACTACCCGCACACTCACCGCTGGTCCCGCACCGTGTGAATCACTTCCTCCAACATCAGCACCCCTGAGACAGAGGCTGCTTTGCACATGAGGACATTTGGGTTTCCAGAGGAAGGAGCTGGCGCACGGAAAAGGGAAGCGACATCCCTCACTTGGCCAGGCTGCGATGACAGACAAGCACACATCTCCGTGGCCAGAGACCACAGAGCTGCGTGCTCACCGCGGCTCAGTGGGCCGCCAGTGGGTTGCTGGTGCTGCGGGGGGAGGGGGCCCTTTCTGCTCACTTTATTGCCCAGAGCACCTTGGGCAGGGCGAGGTTCGAGGACCGGGGCATGCAGTTCTGCCACCACTTGGGGGACGAGACGTGGGGTCCAGGCCGCAGTGGACCTACCCTTTGGCTGGTGGTCAACAGTGGGGCCAGGACGGAAGGACCCAGGCAGTGTGAGTCCAGACCTGGGTTCACAGCACAGCTGCAGTTAAGTCCTGCCTGAGCCTCGGTTTCCACCTGTAAGTCAGGGATGCAGGCACCACTCACGCTTGGGGGACTGGAGATGCGGTGCCCAGGGCTTCTAGTGCTGCTCCTGGCAAATCTGAGACCTTCAGTACACGGACGTTATTTTAGAGCTGAGATCAAGTCAATCTGTTTAAACAGCGACAATTGTAAACCATCCCCGAGCCTATAAGACTGGCGGAAATGTGTGCGAACACTCCCTGTAGTTGCTGGTGAGTGATGTCTTTTTTTTTTGAAGGGGGGGTGTTCTATTTTTTCTAAACTTCCCAAATTTTCTTTAAAGACCATGAATGGCTCTTACAATGAAAACAAACTCCCAAACGCTATTTAAGAAAAAGAATCTATTAAAACCTGTGCTCCTTGAAGACTAGACTTCAATTTTCCTGGGGCGGGGGTGGGGGGGGCCGGAGGCTGGGCAGAGCCCCAGGTGGCAGCACACTGAGTGACCAGAGATGTCAGGTCAGAGCCTGTGGCCCAAGGGAAAAAGACAGGGGCTCAAAAGGGGAGTACCGTTTCCCTGGATCCTGGCCTCTGGAAGAGGAGAGCCTGGCGTGTCCCCTCGGCTGGCGATGTGGGAGGTGAAGTCACAGCGGGTGACACAGCTGCTATCGCGGGGCGGAAGCCTCGTGCTGACAGGTCCTGAGCACAGCCAATGCCAGCGGGGTGGGGATGGGGCCGCGCGCTGAGCCCACATGCTCTTCCAAGGGACAGGGCGGCCTGGACTTAACAAGGTCTGTCCCCACATTCTGGGACGAGTTTCTCACAAAGGGAAACTCGGTCTTCCGCATTATTTTCAAATCTTACAGAAATCTTCCAGCAGACCTCTTTAAACCACAGAAAGTGGGAAAAGCGTGACTTGGGAACCTGGCCCACGGCCCACGTGTCCCACGCAGTGGCTGCGCCCTCAGTCCTCACCCGCGGGTTTGCGATCGGGAACCCCCTGGGTTAGGTGCTGAGGGGGCGCGAGGACGGACGAAGGCCGTGGCGTGGTGGCTAGGGGACAGCGGAAGGCCGTGTCCACTCCCGGCCCCAGGGCCCCGCGACCCACGCAGCGGAGCCACTCAACCGCGGCGCAGCGGGACCCGCACTGAGCCACAGCGGGAAGCGCCGCCAGCACTTCCGGCCGCTCTAGGAAGCTCGGAGGACCCTCTGGAGGACCGGTGGCGGGGGCCTGGGGGCGTGGGGGAGGCAGAGGCTCGGGGTTCTGGGGGTGCTGACTGAGGGGACCGGCGCGGGGGAGCGGCCCGGGGGACGGACTCGGGGCGGGGGACCTGGGAGCCGCGCGCGTGCCTGGAGCTGTCCGAGGTGCTGGGCTGGACGGGGCCCCGGGCCTCCGAGAAGTCCGAGGCCGACTCAGGACGGAGGGCTCGAGCAAGGGGACTCGGTGTGTAGGGTTCTGAGGCCGTCGGAAGGGCTTTGGGAGGCAAGCGAGGGGCACTCAAGTTGTGACTCTAGAAGACCTCTGGTCTATGCGTGGGAGAGGGAAGGAGGAGGGAGATTTGGGTTGCTGGAGTGGTCTAGGGGATGGATGGCGGACGCTGGCGTGGACTGGGGTGAGGTCATTACCGTGCACTGCTAAGGCCAGTCCACGAGGCCTGCGACCAGCTCGGACCCTGGGCATGACAGCTACCTGCAAATCCTGAGGACCCTTCCTATGGACGAGTGCAGCCAGGTTATGACAGGCCCAGAGGACAGAGCTGGGAGTAACTGGAGGTGAAAGGACAGATTCCAGCCCAAGCCAGAGCTGTCCAGCGGTTTGAGGTGCCTGTCCAGGTGGTGTCAATAGGGCTCGGAGCACCTGCTTTAAGGGGGGGGCTGGATGAGAGCAGAACGTCCCAAACCTGGCGCACCATCATCACTGGGGGTATTGGAACTAAATCCAGATTCCCTGGCTCCACCCCAGGCCTACTCAATCTGTCTCCCCAGGGTTTGGGCGGAATCTGTTTTTCAGCAAGCTCCCCAAGTGACACAATTGGGTGGTCCCGTCGTGGGTTCTCACACCACATGAAACAAGGTCCGCTTCACAGGACTGACTGAGACCAGCATGAGACTTGCAAACAGCAACGCAGGGGGATGCACGGAGCCGGTCCAAGAAGGGCTGCAGCTTGGACGAAGGGGAAGGCGGGCTGTGACAAGTGGATGGAAGCGTATGCAGCCCCAAGAGACCCTGCAGGGAAGCCCTCCTGTGGACTCTGTAGCAGCTACAGGACAGTCAGTCCTTAGCCTCTCACCCAACTGGGTTGTACTGGACTCAGCCTGCAGGTAAGGCACACAACCCTCTTAGGATCTGAGGGTGGAAAGGGCTCCATTCTCACCCATGAGTTGCCAGAGTGGGGTTCCATGGCCATCTTTCACTGCACAGGCTGTGTCAGCTGGCACTGTTTGCAAGTGATGTTGCAGAAGTTACTCTAGGAAAACACAGACCAAGTCCCCCAAGAATGTACCCCCTTTCCAGACCACAATCCTAAGAAAATTCTGGCCCCTAGTCTCCTCTCCCTCACTTGCAGATGAATCCCCTGGCGGTGACGTTTGTATGGCACGAGAGAAGGGGCCTGATGGCCCAGTCAGTGCGGACATACAAGCCCAGCCTCGGCGCTGAAGCGGCAGGACGACCCTCCCAGAGCACAGGCTGACCCTGCCACTCCCCACGAAGCTGGGGAGGCCCTGCTTGCTGCTCTGTGGCCTGGCTGCTCAAAGGCTGAAGTCCCACATTGCCTCGCGGTATTCGGGAGAGCAAGGAGTGGGGAGACGGGGACAAGCACATTTGCACATCTTTCAGGCCAAAGGCACTGAGTTTTCGGGGCCACTGCCACTGCACATCAGCAAGGATGACTCGAGGAGGTGCCCTAACCCGTGAAGCTTGTGTCCAGAGACAGCCTGGCTGCCCGCCCTCTCACTGAGTGGGGGTGCAGGGCAAGGGAGCCCAAAACACTTGGTGGCCACGGGGCCCTGGGAGTGTGGCCTGGAGCAGTAAGGCAGCCCAACCACAGGGCTCTGTGAACTGGGTCCCAGTGGAAAGAGAAACTGGGGAGGGGCCCGGCACACGTCAACGGGCGTGGGGGTAGGGTGGTGCCACACTGTCCACGGAGGGCAGGTGGGACAGGGAGTGGGCACATGCTGTTGACACTTGGGCCATCCCCACCCAGCTGAGCTCTTTCCAGAGCTGGAAGTCCAGCAGCTTCAAGGCAGACATGGCAGCTCTGAAGACCGCCTACACTGTCGAGGGGAAAGGCCTGGGCCCCCACCTTCGGGACCGCTTCGCACATGCGCAGGAATAATGGACAGGCGCAGCCTTCCACTGGAGCCCGCTGGCCTTAGTCACCGCCAAGTGCCCACGCAAGAAGGCAAACAGCAGTCTGCTACTTGCTGTGTGAAGAACGGGCCACGCGCACTCTCCCAGATCCGCGAGGGGACCGCATTACCTCGGTCTGGGCCAGCCGGTCTTCCCAGCCCCACTCTGGGTCTCTGCATCTGGAAACGGCCACCTTGGGGCGCCCGGCTACGCCCTGGTTGTGGCTCCAGGTAAGTCATGAGGCCTCAGTCCCATGAGATCGGAGACTAAACGGAGCCCCGTTTCCCGCACCCCCACCCCCCCACCCCCCTCCTCTCGGAGACAGGCTCTCAGGAACCAGAAGCAGTCCCATGGCCTTGCCCAGGCAGCAATAGTTCGGGTTTCCATTAACTAAAAAGAATTTATTCGGACACTCGGCATGCGGTGCCGGCCGCGCCAGCCCGGAAGGGTGAGCGGGCCGGAGCCTTCCCTCTGCAACCGGCCCGTCCAGGCCTGGCTGCGGGCCTGTGTCCCTTGCTGGCTATACCGCAGCCTCTGCACCTGTCACTCCCGGTAGTGGACGCGCTGGTGCTGGATGAGCTGCGAACTCTGCCCAAAGGCCTTGCCACAGGCTCCACAGGCGAAGGGCTTCTCGCCCGTGTGCGTCCGCAGGTGCCGGAAGAAGTGGGAGCGGCCACGGAAGGCTTTGCCGCAGTCGGCGCACTCGTAGGGCTTCTCGCCGGTGTGGATGCGCTGGTGCTCGATGAGCACGGAGCTCCAGATGAAGGCCTTCCCGCACTGGCTGCAGGCGTACGGCTTCTCGCCCGTGTGCAGCCGCTGGTGCCGCACCAGGTTGGAGCTCTGGCTGAAGGCCTGGCCGCACTCGCCGCACTTGTATGGCTTCTCGCCGTTGTGGATGCGCACGTGCTGTGTGAAGTGCGAGCTGTGGCTGAAGGCGCGGCCGCACTGGCCGCACTCGTAGGGCTTCTCGCCCGTGTGGATGCGGTGGTGCTGGATGAAGCCCGACCAGCCACGGAAGCGCTTGCCGCACTCGTGGCAGGCGTAGGGCTTCTCGCCCGTGTGGATGCGCTGATGCTTCAGCAGCAGCGAGTTGTACTTGAAGCTCTTGCCGCAGGCCTCACACCTGTGCGGCTTCCCGCCCCGTGGGCTGCCCTGCCGGGCCCCAAGGCCCGAGCCCCGGCCGAAGCTGTCCCCCAGTTCGGGGCCACTGTCAGTCCCAGAGGCTCCCTGTGGCACGAGCGTCATGCACCAGGCACCCCTGTTCTGAGAACAGGACACGGCCCCTGGTGGCTGGCCTGCTGGTTGCTCCAAGCTGGACTCCTGCCCAAAGCTGTCCCCACACATGGGCCTTCGAGGAAGAGACCTCAGAAGGGTCCTCAGCGCCTTGCCGTCCTGATCCAGCTCCTCCCCAGGACCCTGCAGGTGGGGAGACGACAGAGCCTGCTCGGGCTCCAACTCAGAATCTGAAATGAGACACAGGAGAGGCAGATGGCACCCGCCCACCCGCCAGTTCACCTCCGCGGTGGTGGTGGGGGGGGCGCCACTATGTCTGCCCTTCTAGGTGACAGGACCAGCAGGGGGCGCCACAGTGCTGGGACCAGGCTGAGAGCAGAGCCCTGCAAACCTGACAGCAGTCAGACTCAGGGAAGCACACTGCCCTCTGCTCAAAGGGGTGCCACCCAGATCCCTGCAGGAGCGAGGCTGTGCAAGGGGGCGCCCTTCCCGAGGCCCACAGGCCCACAGCTCCTCCAAGGGCTGGCCAATGTTAGGTGGCAACCGCCTCTTGGCCCAGCTCCCCTGCCCCCCCTCCCGCCCCCCAGAACTGCCTGATAGTTCAGGATCTCCAGATGGAGGCGTGGGGGGGGGGGGTTGGAGAGCAGCAAGAGGCTGAGGACCTGGATTAGTACAGCCCCAGCCAGGCAGTGGGGAGAAGGGGGTGGGGACCAGAGCTTGATTTGGGGGACAAGTGGAGGCCGAGGGCACTCCACAGCAGGAGGGGGCCCCAGGACAACTCCCTCCTTGCGGGTCTGTGTGAGGGGGGCAGTGTGCTGATCAGAGACCCCAGGCACACAGGCAGGTGGCTACAGGAGTCTGGGGCTCAGGGGAGGGGTCTGGGTGGCACTCACAGCCCCGGGAAACGTCAGTGATGTGAGTGAGGAGTGGGGGGAGGGCAGAAGGGAGCTCCGAGACAGGGATGAGTGGGGCCCAGGGCCCTGGCAGTGCTCGTGCCCAAAGCAGTGGAGGACGCAGGGTCTGGCACATGCAGCCATGGGTAAATGTGCTCCTGGGCTCACCCCAAGCGGGTTCTGATCATTCACCTGGCCAGCAGGTGTCCCTGCCGAGCGGGACCTCCTCCTCCTCCTGGAGATCCAGCTCGGACAGTTCCTCCTCCCTCAGTGGCTGGGACAGCACCTCAGGGCTGCAGCTGGGGGAGCCTAGGGGCACAGGGGAGCTGGGGCTCAACTCCCCCTCCTCTCAAATCCAGCCACCCTGCAGGATGCCACCTGCTCCTAGGTCACACCCTCCAACACACCTCCTTCCCCCATGGCACTCCCTCCAGAGCCTGCCCAGTGCCAGGCAGGAGGGGCTGCCTGGTGGCTTACATCTCTTTTCTTTAGGGTCAAACCTGCTTGTTTTCCTTGTGGGCAGGGTCCCCCCACTTCTGTTTCTGGCATAACACAGGGAGTGCTGAAACTGCTGGCTGTGCAACCCACACTCCTTCCCACTGGCCAAAGCCCCTGGCACTTTAGGGCACCTGGACAAGGTCAAAGGCCCCAAGCCTGGCCTTGCGGGCTCCGGCTGCCCGTGGCTGGCCTCTGCCGGTGGAGCCCGTCAGGGGCAGCTGTACTCTGCATGGGCACCAGCCTTCTTATCCTGCAGGCCTGGCTTGGTCAGCATGTCCTCCGGGACAGCCCCTCCCGGCCCTATGTCCTGCCACTCCACATCCTCAAGAGGAGCCACTGTTTTCTGGGCCCAGATGGGGGTCAAGGGTGTGGGCCTGAGTCAGACTGATGTGGTCAGACTCCTGCTGGCCTCCATCGGCTCACACCTGCGCTTCCACGTCCCCATCAGAAACATGGGGACAAGAGGTCCCACTGAAGTGTGGGTCTCAAAGTGCTGACTGCATAAGGAGCGGGGAGCACGGCCCCGAAGGCTGTGGGGCTGAGCTCTGGACAGGACCCCAAAACCATCACGGAGGGAGAGGGAGCTAGTCAGGCAAAGGCCTGTGCAGTTTATGTGCTGGGTGGCGTCCAAGCTCCTTCCAGGCAGCACCCAGCCCACGCCCACCCCGCCTGGCCCTCCACAGGGCCGCACAGGGGGCCAGGCAGGCTCCTAGAGCCCGGCGCAGCACCGGGCATGGCTACGAGCTCAGGTTCCGGTCCTGGACTGACCTGAGGGTGACCCAATTCCTGACCTCAGCCACCCTGCGACCTCTCATTTGTTAATGCCCACCTAACATGGTCTTTCCAGAGCCTGGGACTCAGCACAGCCGCTGCTCCACAAATTTCAGCTGTCATTATATCCCTCACCGCAACTGAGAACACCAAGAGCGAGAACGTGGGCAGTGGGATGGAGCACCCTGGGCCCTCGCCCTGACTGTCACCAGCTCACTTGTGTCCTCGGCTATGAGAGGGGCAGGCCAGACCTCCTGTGGGATGTGGGGCATGGAGGACCCCAGGACGCCCTGACATCTGAGCACAAGCAGGGCCCAGGGCACCATGTGCCACGGAGCCTGGACATCCTCCCCCGGCCAGTCACGGGCTACTTCTACACCTTGACATCCCCAGACCCTTCCAGGGGCGTGGAGCAAGGTTCCTGGGACCCCACTCAAACCAGCTTGCCCATTCCAAAGGCTTGGAGAAGGAGATGCGAGGACTTGCTCCTGTCACACGGGACCCAGGCGTGGAGGCTGCTTTTCTTTTTGCCCTGACCACCCTCTTGCCAAAGAAATGCAGTCCCAGAGGACTGTCCCCTAGGGAACCACTGTTCATGACACTTGGCCCCCAAACTCAACCAATGATGCCTGAGCCCCACCCAAACCTGAGGGTGCAGGGGTCCCAGAACCCAGGGAGCTGCTTTGGTTCCCGCCCGCAGGGTGGGTGTGCCGGGCAAGTACCGTGTTGATGACCACGGAGGTGAAGCCGAGCCTTGTGGTGGTGGGCTCCAGGTGTCCCCGGTGACTCGAGGCTGACAGGGGATGGGACACAAGGGGGCTCCTGACCATCCCCCAGGGCTGCCATCTTCCCCAAGGCCTGATGAAGGTCTGCACACCTGGGACCTGGGGAAACGAAAACCATGGCACTTGAGCGGCTCACAGGGATATGCGTAGGGCAATGCCAGCAGCCCGTCAGCCACAGGTGAGCTCGTGGGAAGAACCCCTCACGTGGGGTCTGGGGTGTGAGGCGATCGGGTCCGGGGTACACGAGTCCATATGGAACAGCACCAACACCTGCAGGGACCACACCAAAAAGCTGTGTCCCAAAAAATGGCCTGGAGTGTCCTCACAGCCCACAGCCTCACTCACAGAGAAAAGCACGGTGGTTCTCCCCGAAAAACCTGCACCACCGCTGATGGCCCCTGGCCCTGGGGGATGGCGAAAAACTGAACCTCGTCTGCTGGAGCATCAATATTCTAGATTAAATCTTAACGAGACACTCCTAGAAAGTAAAACCCTCTTCCTCAGACCCCGCAGAGCCCTCAGAGGCTGCAGGCTGTAACGGTAACCTGCAGGGACTCCCACAGCGCTCTGCGCCTCCTTTGAGGACAAAGGTACTTTAATTTGGTTTGCAAGAATGGCTTATGCAATGTCAGAAGGATGATCTTTTCACGCTGTGATGAAGCAGGACTCCTTCCTTGGGGTAAAGAAGGAGGACCAGTCAGTGCAGGCTCCGCAGACCCGGCAGACAGCACCTGCTTCCAGGAAGAGGGGAGGCAGCCCTAGCGGGGCTGTCACCAGCGCCCGGGCCTTCTAGGTCAGCCCCCAGCAGGCCTCATCCCCTAATGAAGGGCAGGGTCACAGGCAGCCAGGTGAGTGACACAGGCTGGGACTGGGTGCGGGTCCTCAACCCCCTAAGTCACACCTTAAGTTTCTCGGTTAACTTCCTAGGACTTATCTGAGAAAGGGCACGCTCTGCCCTACCCTGGCTGTCTGAGCAGAGGTGGTGGTGACACAGGGCGCCCACAGGGACGCGAGCACAAGCTCTGAGCGCACGTCCCACGCTCCTGCTGCAGCAACCGGCTGAGGCGGAAGGGACGCAAACGCCACCGGCCCAGGAGCAAACCTTTCTCTGCCCCCCTCTCTTCCCAGCTTGGAGCCTGTGCCCGTGGGGAAAGGCCCGACCTCGGGGAGCCTGGCAGCAGAGAGCCGCCTGCGCGGACAGAGGTCCGGCGCTCACACTCGCTGGCCACGGGCCTCGGACTCGAGACTTCTCTGAGCTTCAGTTTCCCATGTGCAAAGCGGGCATGACGGCTCCCGGGGTTCCGGGCGCGTGGGGCGGCGCCCCGCAAACGGACAAGGCGATCGCCTGGGGCCAGTGCGCCCGCCACTCCGCGGATCGACCACCCGTGGTCCCAGGCAGGGCCCGGGATCAAGGTCACGCGGCGGCAGCCGCGGGGCCAGACCCGCAGGGACGACGCGCGAGCGCAGGCCAGGCCGGGCGCCCCTCAAGTCACCGCCCCGCCCGGCGTCCACTCACCTCCCCGGCCGGAGCTGGCCGCCCGCGCCCGCGCCGGCCGGAAGTGAGCCCAGGCCCCGCTCCGCCCAGGCCGTGCGCACTTCCGGGCCGCTCTTGGCGCCCGGAGGACCGCCACCTCGGTGGCCACGACGCTCGTGATGGGAGCACACACCGCCGAAGTCCGCTTTGGACGTGTCGTCCACGAGAGTGGACGGAGGCGCGGGGGCCCCGGCCTTCACCAGTCCCCCTGTTCTGTCTGGACATGGTCTCCGTGACCGGCCACCCAGTGTCGCCCGCTGGATTCGTTTTGGCGGGGTGGGGCACCTTCCTGTTTCCTGTGAAGGGGGAACCTGGGGGCTTCTAGTTACTCAGACTTTGAGCCAATCACCATGTTTTCCGCCCTCCTCTCCCCCCCTCTACAGGGGCCCTGCCAGGCTCAGCCTGAACAGGCATCTCGTCAAGTGCTTAAGTTTCGGAGGGCCCTGCGCTGGGGCGGGGAGGGGGAGGCTGCCCTCTGTAGGATGCTGACCGCTTCTCTGCCCCCGCCCACCAGGTGCCAGTAGCATCTCCCCTCATTTGTGACAACCCAAAATGTCCTGAGACATTGTAAACGAGCCCTTCTGGGAGGCAGACTCGCCCCTCGCCCCTCGGGAGAACAGCTGCTGAGAGGCTGACAGAATGAGCAAGGGCTGGGGGCGGGGCAATTACAGGGTCCCAGGAAGCGGGCCTGGTGCCTCCCACACCCCTCCAGAGGTTAGGGCTGCAGGCACCAAGCAACTGGCGAAGCCTAACTTAATTTCCCAGGTATGGAGGGCCACCAAGGTGGTTGTCTGCAGAGGGACACAGTATCTTGTCCCTGCAGGGGGTCACTTTCATCCTAAGTTATAGCAAACTGCTTTTCTGATTTATGAGAGGCTGCCCCCAAGAGATGCGCTGCAGGCAGTGACCAGCTGGGTCTCTGGCTCTGCGGCCGGAGGCCAGACCCTGGGCTGGGCCACAGCGCCAGCGTTCTCTCCCAGGGAGCCAGCAGCATCTCCCTGGGGAATCCTGACTGTACCCCAAACTGCAGGGAGGTGACCAGAATGCAGTGAACGGATCAGGACAGGTGTTTATTACAGGAGCAAACAGGTGTCAACAGGCAGCAGGATAGGAGGCAGCTGGAGTAACACGGGAGCCAGTGAGGTGGCCTTGGACTAGGACTCACGGGACAGCAAACCACAGGAAACCAGCAGGAAGCAAACAGAGCATCCATCCCAGGTGTAGAGCACTGTGCTCAGTAAGGACTGAAGGAGCAAAGAGATTATAAAGTAAAAGTTCAACAACAAATTTGACTAGTTAGAAAGTTACATTTCTGGACGATAAAAATAACAGTGGGAAACAACAGACTAGGGAGTGTCTGCACGGCCACAGGCCCAAGACTGCCCCTTGTGTGACAGCGTTTATGGCCCAATGGCCACCTCGAGCCACCAGGTACGTGGGCGCAGACGCACTTTTCACCGGGAGATGTAAGGAGAATGCCGATACACCAAGTGTTCAAGCCCACCAGGAAACAAACTAAAATCAAGAGACATGGACACTAAAAGCAAACGAGACCAGAATGCCACATGGGTAAGGCGGCAGTGACACGGGGCGTGCGAGGTGTCATGGGGAGTTCCTGCGGAGCGCTGTGTGTAGCTGACACTGGGCACCCCCAGCACTGACAGCAAGGTATGCACTGAGGCTGAGGCCCCCGGTGTTCGCCCCACGGACAGCAATTCGGGCCTCCGGGACCCATGTCTGCAGGTGGCGGTGGAAGCAGCGTCAGCCTCGCCCCTGAGGCCAAGCCTGGCTGCTGGGGGGACTCTGTTCAAGGAGAGGAGCACGCAGTGGGTCCCTAACAGGCAGCTGCAGTTTGTGAGGAAGAAACCAGACGGCTGCGAGCTCCGAGCTTGGCACACAGAGGTTCTCAAAGGCACAGGCTGCGTCCGGAGCAGAGCGCTGTCCTCAGGCAGTGGACCCGGAGGCCTCGCCGTCCTCTTCGTGGCTGCTCCTAGTCTGGCCCCCAGCCCACTGCTTCTTTGGTCCCAACGCTGCTTCCTTGGGCCTCAGAGACACTGTTTACCCCTCCATCCTGGCTCGCTGAGAACCTTGACCTCACCATGACCTCTCTGTCCCGCTCCAGAGCAAATGTCCAAGGTCCAGCGTCATGGTCTTCCCACCCCCAGCCCCACCCGCCGGTCGCATCTACCCTGCAGCGTGTCTTGGCAGTCTAGCTCACTTGCAGAAGCCATGAATGATCTTGTGCCCAAACTGGGGACGGAGATGAGGTGAGGTCACTAGAGGTAGAGCCCAGGTGACACCTTGCTGCCCACAGCTTCCACAGGAATGCACTGGACCCCGGTGTAAGAGCAACCAGAGGCCAAAGTCACTGGTCAGGCCCTCACTGCCCACTGTCCACAGCGCTGGCTCCCACCGGTCCTCAGATCAGGTGGGTGAGGCCTGCAGGGCAGACGCTGGCATAGCTCACAGAACGCCGGCATGAAGAATGACCCATGTCAAGTCCCCAGGACATCACAGGTGTCCCCGTGTCATTCAAGGTCCTCTGTGGCCTCTGCCCTGGCGTCAGGTGATGCTGGAGCCATCCCTGCACAATCCATGCTGGACCGTGGCGGGGCCTGCCGTGTGGGCACGAGATGCCCCGCAGGTCTGGGCTCAGTCCTCTAGGTCTCCCGGCAACAGCGGGAGGGTGCCCTGAGGTCTCTGCGTATGTCACCAGGGACTTCCTCAGCCTACGGGTGTTTCCACCTGGAGCCCATTCCTAGACTGCCGGTTGAAGGAGAGCTGACAGGGCCTCCTGGAAGGGGCGAGAATGGACACTCATGAGGTCTGCCCACGGTGCATTTCTTAACCTTTGAAAAGGTTTGAGAGCCACGTGAAGGCTCCCCACTGTCACTTCCAGGCTCCCCATTTCACGGAGCCTCAGGTGAAACACTGCCCTCCGCTCACCCTGTCTCCAGGCATGTCCCTTGAGTGTGGCTTTCCTGCAGGGACAGCCCTCCCCACACCTGTGTCCCCACCTGTCCTTTGAGGCCGGAGCACGAGGTTTCCTTTCTTCTCCTCCTTCTTGACCTCTGTTCACCTTGGAGCTCAGGAATGTGGGTACTTTCTGGTTTTGAGGTTCCTTTTTATGCACAGCTCATTGGGAACTTCTTCCTTTGCAGTCATCTGCTCTCCCATCCTGAAAAGGATGAGAAATACCTCTTGAATAAATAAAGAAGCACAATTATTACCTGGTTCCTCTGTTGGAAAATGCCAACTGTGAAAGTAAGGAAATGGCTTTGATCACATGGAAACTGGTCCTTGCCAGAGGTGACGGGGTAAGGGTGGGGAGGGGCCGGAGCGCAAGGCTTAATCTTTGACCTCAGACCTGGAAGGCAACAAGGTCATGAGGAAAGTGCTTCTTTTTTAAAAACTTAAGAAAGTTGGGAAATCTATCAAACACACGTACACTTAGGGTGTATATGACGAAATATACAGCAGTGGGTCAAACACCCATTTTACCCTCCACCCAGTTTAGGAAGCAGACACCAACACCTGAGCCTCATGGGGGCCCTGCCTGCCTGAGGAAACATTCTCTCAAGTTGCGTGGGAGCCATTCGTGGGCTTTTCTCTCTGGTTTTACGACACAAGTAACCCAAACAGCACACTGCTTCCTTCTGCCTGGCTTTGCACTTTATAAAATTGAAACCACACTGTGTGTCTGCTCAGAGTTCTCTCTGGATCCACAGACATCGGGTGTGTGTTTACCTACTTCACTGTCCATGCGCATTTGGGTCATTCCCAGTTTTTCTGACATTCACGCGCACTGTGAATATTACTATGTCTCTTTGGGCGCACGCATGCCCAGAAGCTTCTCTAATGTACGTCAATGAGTGAGACTTCTCACTTCTCACAGCAGCGTGTACACAACCTCAACTTGCCAGGAAATGACAGCTTTGCTGCTGACGTGGACGGCAGCTTTTTCAAGTTACTGTCCGTTAACAGCACATCAAATTCAATAGACCTTTTTCATTGCGATAAAATATACCTGTTCACGATTTTAACCACTTGTTAAGAGTACAACTCAGTGGCATTAAATATCCACAGTGCTGAGCACCCGTCACCACCATTTATACCCACAACCTTGTCAGCTCCCCAACAGAAACTCTGCACCCATGAAGCTCCCATGTCCCTGCCCCAGCTCGCCACCCCCATTCCGCTTCTGCCTGCTGGAGGGACCTCAGAGAAACGGACTGTGCGGAATTCGTCCTTTTGTGTCTGGCTTCTCCCCTCAGCATCAGGTCTCCTACGTGCAATCACGTCATGTCACGTGGCAGAACCCCATTCTTTTTATGGCTGAACAGTATTTCATGGTCTAGGGAGACCACAGCTTATCTTTTCATTTGTGGATGGACACGTGGGCTGTTTCTACCAATGGCTGCTGTGAACTTTCATGTAGAGACCCGTTTGAGTCCCTGCTCTCAATTCTTCTGGATATACAGCAGCTCTTGAATAACGTCGTTTCGTTCTGACGTTGACAAGATCGTGTAGGAACCTAACTCCTGTTTATACCAATTAGCCTGCGGTAACACTGGTTTCGTTACCGTCGACTCACTTAAAGTCACAGAACCTAGATGATATTAACGAGGACTTAGCGTATCCTCCTATGTGACAACCTTGCCAAACCTTTAATAATAATTTCAATAGTCTGTGATTACTTTTGGATTTCTATGTAGACAGTAGTATCATCCGCTAATCATGACACTTAGGATTTTCCACTCTAACCTTAGGCATATTACTTCGTCCCCTTTCTTACTGCACTGGCTGGAATCTCCAGGACAAAGCTGAACAGAAGTGGTGACAGCCAGGAACAGAAGATCCTGTTGGTCTTGATTTCGAAGGCGTTGCTGGTTAATGTTTAACCCTAACATATAATGTTTTGCTATAGGTTTTGGAAGATATGCTGTATCAGGTTCAGAAAATTGTATTGTATGCCTTACTTATGAAAAGATACTAATCATGACTATGGAATTTTACACAGATTTTTACAGCTATTGAGATGATAATATGGTGCCCTACTCCCCTTAAAGCTGTTAACGTGAAAAATGACATCAGTTTCGAGCCGCATTTGCCATTCTGACCTAGACCTAAGCTGGCCGGGCCGCGGTAGCCTGTAGCCACTGTTTGGCTTGCTGGGATTCTGTGAAGGGCTTCTGCTCCACGAGCATGTGACACTGCGCTGCAATCTGATACCACGGTCACACTAGCCTCATAAAATAAGGTGGGACGCGTGTCCCCTTTTCTAGTCCGTGTAAGACTGGACTTAGTCCTGAACTCAGTAACATACCATCTGAGCCTGCACTCGTGGGGAGACTACAAAGCAGGAGTGCAATCTGTTGAACGGGTATAGGGGTCTGCAGGCTACTTCTCGCATTGGCTTCTAATACCCCCCTTCCTCCGGGTTCTCACGTTTACCGGCTCAGTGTTTTACCTTTTAATCTCTGCTGCATCTGCTGTCATCCTCCCCTTCTCAGTCCTAATGGCTTATTGGCTCCCTCTTTTTCTTGGTCCTGTTGCCAGAGAACGTTAGTTTTAATAGTCCTTTCAAAGCACCAATTTGGACGCTTTTAATTCCCTCAACAGTCTCCATTCCCATTACTAATTTCTGTTCTTCATATTCTCTCCCTTCTCTGAGTTTATCCTGTTGTTCTTTTAATAATGGTTAAAGTTGGATGTTTAGCTTCATTCCCAGCTCTGCTGCTAACCGTAATAAAAGCACTGAGAGCTACAAATTTCCATTTGACCCAGAGGTTCTCACTGTCCTTGAGGCTGAAGTACTTTATAACTTTCGTTATGTTGTGTTTCTTTGACTTGGGTTATTCAGAAGGTTTTTTTCCCTGGAATATAACTATCATTTGAACATCAACAAAAAACACCAAAGAGATTAATCTGAAAGATTTGGCTTCGGAGCTCAGCTCGGTGGAGGTGTGATGTGATTGGTAACTCAGAAGAAATGACAGATGAGCCCATCTGTCTGCACCAAAATGACAAGAGGCAAAAAAGACCGCTAACTGTTTTAGTTTGAAATGTGTGGTTTTTCTCATTACTGTAAACTGTATTTTTGTGAGTTTCCAAGGGTGCTGGTTTTTTGGAGCATTTTTCTGTTGTCATTCCCAGGTGGGTTCAGTCTCAGTTGTCGTTCCCAGGTGGCTGCTGTCCCTTCCCGGCAGAGGTCCTGAAGGTGTCAGCTTGCACGGCTGCACCTCATGCACATGAGCAAGTGTGCGCCTCCCCGAGAGCACGAGCATGTGACAAGAGCTGACATGCGTCAGACCATCAGGGTGAGCCAGCACTGCACTTAGGACTTCCCATCTCAAGCCCCTGGACCAGGCTAAGCACCGCCAGCGCCCCATTTCACGTCCGAGGAAACCAAGGCACAGGAGCGTAAGTAGGGTGCCCAAGGCCCCACATCTCCAAAGCTCGGGGTCAGGGCGGTAGCCCTTGGCCCAAGAGCCTGTGCTCTTGACCACCTGCTTCCTCTCCAGAGACCCTCTTCCGCATGAGATTAGCATGTTTCTTCTCTCCTAACAAACTGGGAAGGATCAAGACCCACCTGCCTGCTGTCAGTGAGGCCAGAGTATAGTTGCCCTCTGGGCGCTGCTGGGTGCCCACACGGCACAGCCTGGAGGAAGCTGTTTGCCAGAATGATCTCCGCCTGTCATTCCCCTTCTGGGGACCCGTCCTGTTGGCCCTAAATGTGGAAAAGATGTTTATTACGGCATTGTTTAGGATGATATATAGCCTGTAACAATATATTTAACATACGTCTCAGGGTATATTATAATACTCTAACAGACAAAAACTAAAGCAAACCAAGTGGATGCAGACACCCCAGGACACGCGTGAGCACCGTGGCTGTGGCTGACACCTGTTGTCCATGCCACAGCCTCCCTAGCACACCAGAGAAGCAGCAGGGCACGCCTGCTCTGAGCACCTCCCAGCCCCTCCCCACGGTGTCTTTCCACTTCCCGCCCCAGCTTTCCCCCTGCCTACATTGTTCGGAAGGACTTCGAGGTTTCCAGGATGGGGACGAGCTCTCCACTCACCACCTAGAACAGGCCAGATGCTGCCTGCTTTTGTAAATAAAGCTTGATTGGCACACAGCCGGGCTCAATCACTTGTGAGCTGTGTGTGGGTGACTGCTGTCACATGTCACAGCTGAGCTGAGTAGTGACGGAGACGTTCTGGCTACAAAGCCAAGAACAGTGATGATCTGGCCATTTACAGGATGGTTGGCATTTAGCCAGCTTGCTTTGTCACTCTCTCAGTGCACATATTGTATTGTTACTACCGTTTCTTTGCTAAACATTTGAAAGTGAACTGCAGACCCTGTGTCCTCGAAAACCTAAGTGAGCACCTTTCATGACACGGACTTGTCCGGGTTGGCCACAGGCCGTGATCCCACCAGGGAGCTTCAAAGCTGACATGGCCCTGCCACCCAGTGCACAGTCTAGACCCCAACGTCCCTGTCCTGGTAATGTCTTTTCCGGCAACCTTTTCAATGCAGGATCACATAGCGTGTATCTCCCCTAAGCCAGCTTCTGGCACATGCTTTTGAACAATTTTGCCTCATCAGATTTCACTTCCGGGACTGTGAGAGCACATCACAGGTGGAGGGTGAAGGGAGAGGGAAGACGTGCTGGGCCACAGGTTACTCCCATCACCTGGGGTCTAGGCAGGTTGGGTGTGGGAGGAGGGACCCGGCTCAGGCGGAGGTGTATCGTCACAGCTTTTAGAAAGAACAAGAGTAGGACTCTGTTACAGTTCCACCTGTGGCACCCTCCCTGTCGTCCGTGGCTACCTGACGCAAGAGCCTGTCTGTACCCTAACTCAGGCCTTCTTGCAGGACGGAATCCCCAAAGACTAAGGCCATTATTAGTTTTTTGGTTCCCAACAGTGAAAATGTAGGTATCAGCATTTTCCTAATAAAAAGCCATATTACCTCCTGGTTGACAGCCAGGCTGCATGGGGATGGGCTCGGGACTCACTGGGCCAAGAGTCTGCAGACCAGTGTCTTCAAAGAGCAGGTGAGAAGGCCCCCCTTAAACTGTCTAGATTCGGGGACAAACCTCACTGCCCTGGAGAGCACAGAGCCCCATGCAGACCACTCCTGGAGGGAAACCAAAGGCGGGTATAGCACGTGGACTTGACCAGGGGGGAAGATGGAACGTGGGAACCAGGCACAGAGAAGTGGAACTAACCTGAATGGAGAGCTGGCCCCTGGGAGGCAGGGCACACCGCGTTGGGTCTGAAGGTCTCCTGTGTGGCAGATGCAGGCTGGATCGAAGCTGCTGTCAGCATCCCGGGACCCCCATTACATGGCCAGGGCACAAAGCTCCCACGGTGGCAGCATTTAAGCCCCAGGAGCTGTGTCCTAAGTGGTCCACATGGGTAAGCAAAGCCACTTATGTGGGGTGATGGCTGGGCCGGAAGGACACACGAGGTCCAGCTCCTGGGGAAGGGGGCTGAGTTCATGGACTAGTGCTCCAGCCCGAGAAGGACTGTCACCGCCACCAGCCAAGCAGGGACAGCAGGGGTCTGGTCCAGTCTAGCGGGTCCCCAGTGCTCACCACAGAAGCTCTGCCATGTAGCTTGGAGCCACAGGCCTCCTGCCAGGCTGCATGGGGATGGGCTCGGGACCCAGTGGGCCAGGAGTCTGCAGACCAGCGTCTTCAAGGAGCAGGTGACAGGGCCAAAGCCCAGTGGACACCACAGGCATAGGCGGCAGCGGGAGGCCAAGCGGACCGCTTCCCTGTGCTCAGTGCTTCTTCCACAGGTGCTGCTTCCGATGGCGGATAAGACACGAGCTGTAGGCAAAGGTCTTCCCACATTCCTTACATTCGTACGGTTTCTCTCCAGTGTGTGTCTTCTGATGTTTCAGGAGGTTCGAGCCACAGTTAAAGGCTTTCCCGCAGTCACCACATTTGAAGGGCTTTTCTCCCGTGTGAATTCTCTGGTGCTTCGTGACGTCGGAGCTGTGCCTAAACGTCTTCCCGCACTGACCGCACTGGAAGGGCTTCTCTCCAGTGTGAACTCGCTGATGGCGAATGTGGTCCGTCTTGTGCTTAAAGATGCGGCCACACTCGTTGCACTCATAGGGTTTCTTTCTCTGAAAAGGAATGAATACGGGAACCCCCTCAAAGTCATCTTTAAAGGAAGCATCGAAAGCATCAAAGATGTGTTCTTCATGTTCAGGACTCAGGCTGGGTGCCTTACTGTGCTTTTTAGCCAAAGCGCCTCTTTTGTTGGGCCGTTTTGCACCGCACACCTTTTCTTCCTTGGCAGTGTCCTCCTGCATGCCTGTGTCTTCCTCTGGGCTCTGTGTCTTCTTTCTTTGGCCCGTGGGCTTTTCCATCTTTCTCTGTTCCCAGGAGAGGAGGGACCACAGGAAGCCAGTAAGGGCTAAGGAGAAATGTCGGGGCACAAGTGTCCAGCCTACAAAGTCCTTTTTTTTAACTCCACTTCTTCAGAAAGGTCTTGCTTTACACGTAACTCTTCACTTTTCTGAGCCTGTAATTAAAGCTCTGGGACAGAGCTTCTTTCTGCAACAGAAAGAAGAGTGCCACCAATCCTCTAGCTGTTGGACAGAAGCAAGACTGAGAATTAAGCAAGTGTCTGCAAAAACCAGTGAGCTCTTTCCATGCTCAGGGACAGAAGGATGGAGAGGAGTTCAGGTTGGGGAGATGGGCCCCACGGGGCATGGCCCCTTTCCCTCCCCTGCTCATGTACTTCCACTTGGACATCTAATGAGTGTCTCAAACTGGACCCGACCAAACAGAACACTTGATTTCCCAGGACCCCGCCCCACACACTCTTGCCAGGTTCCATCTCCATAAACGGCACTGATTACTCAGTTGCTAAGCAAGGAATTCTTCCTCCTCTGCCAGGGGACGGGGGCTTCACACCTGTGTCCAGTGGGATTTGACATGTACATTGTGGTCCCCAAACTGGAGTTTTTCCCACCCTTTTCTCACTTCTTCTCCACCTCTTGTATTCGGGAGCTAGGTTGCTTGAGCCACTGGTGCCTGTCGTGGAAGGGACCTCCCATCAACTACAGCATGGGTTCCGAGCTGGATGAAACTTGGGGCTAGCTCCCTGGTGCATGCCCCGGCCCTCCCCTCCTGACCTCAGCTTCACACAGCAGCCAGTGAAACCCATCCCATCCCTGCTCAAATCCCCAGGGGCTTCCCTCACGTACAAGCCTATAGACTCCTGACCCACTGCATGGCCGAGCCCCTCACTGCCCTCCAGCCATCCAGACTTCTTTAGGTCCCACAAACATACCCAATTCTTCTGGCTGAGCACCTGGCTGCTTCCGAAAACAGGCCCTGAGAGCGGGCGTTTGTGGGGTTGGCCTCTCACTCATTCAGGGCTCTGCTCCAAGGGCCCTTCCCAGAGAGGCCTCCCTAATCAACCAAACACAGCCCCCACTCCCTGCTTCCTTGCGTGACTCGAGCTTTCCTTGTAGCACCAAACCGGAGCGTACTCACCTACTGAAGGCCAGAACTGCAGGTAACCATCAGCGAGGTACTTGCTTGCATTGTCTGAAAAGTCTGACATTTGCTCTCCCTGATTCCATCTAAAGGCATCCCAATCTCACTGCAAGTTCAAACAGGCATCAGGCGGCCCCAAGGTGCATGTAAGAAACATGACTTGCATGGCTCATGTTTCATTTAAGAGCCCTCATCTATTTCTTTTCTGATCTGCGTCTTTGTTCGGGGCTAGCTAATGGAATTCCAGCATTAGGCCTGGAATTCCAGCATCGGCTTGGATAAACTTCAGGCTCCATAGACGCTGGCGAAAGAAATCTACACGAGATCAGGAGATAGCCCTTTCCTCTGTGCTCCCAAGAAAGCACAGCATCTTCTGATCCTCGAGCTCCACTACAGAGGCGTTCCAGCAGAAGCATCTCAGGGCTGTGCTGGTTACCCTACATACAAGGGGTCCATAACCCAGGGAGCCCGTCTTACCCAAAGTGTGGTGCTCCGGGTGATAACATCCCAAGTGACACATGCCTTGCGGTGTAAGTACTTTGAATTCTCTCTGTTAGGTCAAAGGGGATACCCAGGCTCCTCCCTTCTCTCCCACACATAGAAGCAACACATAAAATGGCTGCACAAATCTCCCAGCAAGGAGTTTGAGGGTCTGGTTTCTTCTAAATGAAACGTTTAGATACACCTGATGTGGATTCCAGCCAGTGTCACTCAGAGGGTTCTACTGGATGTGTCTTCTGGGAGGAGGCCATTCTCAGCATCAGGTGGGAGCCAGACTGAAGATGAAGGAAGGTCACCTGTGCTGAGGGGAGGCTGCAGAAAGAAGGGGGCATGTGTCCTAGGGAGGGTGGGTGCAACGAGGGCCGAGGAACACAGCACCAGTCAAGCAGGCAGGAGTTTGAGTTGGGGTCTAGCTTTGGGAGGAAAATGAGGTGAAAACCACGAACCAATACGTAAGCGCAATCAACCCTGGTGCCCTGGTGGTCGCCGCTCTGCAAGGCAGGTGCAAACTCACCTGGGCCCTATGTCCACCCCACTCGGCCCCTGAACCTGCGACCTGAGGCCTGTGTGGGGTTGCTCTGTGCTCCAAGCACTGTGCCCCCTACCAGGACTCTTGTCACTCCACATGTGGCTTGTCACTGATGTGGCAGTCTCCCTATGAGGCAGAGTTCTTGAGAGCAAGGAGCATGTTTTTTTGTCCCTGCGTCTCTAGTTACTTGTCTAGAGTCTGTACTTATCGGTGCTCAGGAAACCTTCCAATTATTTTGTCCGCCCAGCTCAAGGTGGCAGGTGCTTAATGGCAGGGATTGGATTTACTCCCTTCTCTACATGCCGTGCACACCAAGGAATAAAACAGTTGTTCAAAACGGAGTAGACTAGAGGTCATCGTCTTGGTCCCCTCGTGTCACAGGCCTGTAGACACCGGTGACTGCTACCGCCACACAGGCAACTCCGTCCACATGCGGGAGCAGAGGAGGGCTCTGGCCCAAGGCTGGGTGCTGGTACCTGTTGTGCAACTTCAGTGTCGTTCCTCTGCTCTCTGGACCGGACCTCTCGGAACAGGCAGCTTTGGGTATCCAGCAGCAGCCGGGCTCCGGGAAAACTCACTCACCCAAGCTCCCTCCAGGAGCCTGGGTCTCAAGGAGAGACCGGATTACCAGTGGGTTTGAGATCCAGGCACCCATGCCAGGGGATTGTTGGGGCCAACATGACGCAAACAGTCTGTTGGGCCCCGGCCTGCAGCGGCCAGCAGCTGTGCTGAGGCCAGGGACAGGCGCCCCGCCGCCGCCGCCGCCGACGACAGAGCCTCGCCAGCTGCGCGTGCAGGGCCCGGGGCGACGCCTTTACGGAGTCCTCGCGCAGCCTCCACCTCTGCCCGCCGCGCCTGGCCTCGAGAGCGGGAAGCCGATGCTTTCGGCCGGGGGCCCACGCCACACCGGAGGGACCCAGGTTGTCCCTGGCTGGAGGCGGGGCGCGGGCGTCCCTCGCAGGGGCCCTGGGCGGGGCCCTTGCCAAGCCCCGCCACACCCCAGGCCTCCTGCGCCGGCCCTGGGGGGCTGCCCAGCGGAGAGCCCGGCCTCGGCACCCGCCGGAAGGTCCTGCTGCCGGGCCCGCCCCTTTCCGGTGCCGCTCTAGGAGGCGAGGTCCCCGGGCCTCTCGGTGGTCGGCCGCGATGGGCTCCGCCCCCGAGCAGACTCCTCCCACCCCACTCTGGTCCCACAGCCCCTCCCTCAGTCTTGCCTCCCTCTCGCCCACCCTTTCGCCCCCTCACTCACCTCGACACCCCCTCATTCACTCTTATGCCCCCCTCACTCCCTCCTGCACTCCATCCCTCACCCCCGCGCCCTCCTTATCTCAGGTTTCTCTCTGGGAAGAATGATGACCGTGAATAAGGGGGAACCACGAGTGGAGGCTTTTTCCGCGTTACTTCCTCCACAGCTCCCCCATCCCCACCCCCGGCTCCATTCTCGGAGGTCGGTCGACGCCAGCCCTGGTCCCACGGGCAGCTCCCGCTCAGTACACCTGAGCACAGCCCACGAGCTTTTCAGGGCCCCAACACTTCTCCCTCGGGTGCCTGTCCCGACGCAGAAAGCCTGTGTGCTGGACAGCGCCTCGAGTGCGGGCTGGACCAGATGTGACCCTCTCTGCAATCAGGAGCCCTGTGATATACACACGAGCCCGAGGTCTCCCCTCTGCTCCGGAAGGTCCCGGGTAGGACCTGAGTGTGCTGACCTGTCCCTGGTCCCAGGGCCCCTGCAGACCCCAACGGTCACGAGGGAGGAGGGCGCCTCTCGGAATCTCCATCCTCAGGAAAGCCCTGCTTTGGGGTCATCCTCTCATCCTCATCCCATTCTCATGGTGGAGAACAAGGACTGGAAATGCGCCCCGCGGCCACCTGCTTCCTGTGCCGGCAGAAGGAAGTCCCAAGGAGCCAAGCCTGGGTGGGGTGCAGTCAGCGGAAAATGGCAGATGACCCAAGGAGGGGAGGACATGGGCAAACAGGACAAAAACGGGTGTGGTGGATGGTAGGAGGGGAGGGGACCCAGGGTCTGGGGGGAGGACGGAGGCTGCAGGGGAGGGGTGCCCAGGGAGGGTCTGTGCCAGGATGGGACCCCCCAAAGCCGCTGGTCCCAGCTGGCAGGTTGTGTGGGCCCAGAAGAGCAGGGAAGGAGACAGTGTCCTCCCTGGGTGGGGGACACAGGGCCCTGAGGGGGCTCCAGGAGCTGGTTCCAGGGTAGGGGTGGTTAGGCAGGTTGGGAAGGGGTCCCTCAGCCCCATGGGCTCATTCGTTTCCTCCCCATTAGGAACGAGTGGGTATGAGTGGGGGGTCACTGAAGGGAGCAGGACCAGAGAGCAGGCCCAGTGCCAGGAAGAGGGACAGAAAGGACGCCTCCACAGGAGCCGAGCCGCCACCTAGGGCCAGCTCCAGGGCTCAGAGCAGGGACCTGAGCACACAGAGACTAAACAAACAGCTTGTCGAGGTCACACAGCGGGAAGTGGCTGATTCAAACTGGAGGACTTGCATGTGTCTCAGCCCTGGGGACTTCCAGGCCCCTCTATTGTCTTGGGGTCCCTCAAGTCACACTGAGAAAGGGCGGGAGGCCTTGGCAGCATCTGAGCTGCAGGACAGAGCCCTTACCCAAGGCCAGCAGGCTCTGGAAATTTCCAGCATCAGGCTCTTGAAGGCCAAACACCTGCACGTGCCTGGGGTGAGGTGTGTGCTCTGGAAGGTCGCCAGGGCCTGAGCCCTGCCTCCTCTGTGCCCACAGGTCCCCCTTAGAGCCCAGTGATGAGTGGGGGTTGTGCTTTCTGCTTCCCCAGGGGCAGGACTGGGGCCCCAGCTGCCGGCCTGGCCCCAGGACCCTGGAGAAGAGGATGTTCCCAAAGCAGGAGCCCACGGCCAGGGCAGCCCCTATGGCTTCAGACTGAGCTCGCAGACCCTCTCACATCTGATGCAAGGGCCTTAAAGGGGGGTCATCTTTGGGGAGTGTGGTGGGTGGGGTATGTGCACTCAGACCTCTGCCAGGTTCTAAGGCAAGGGATGAAGGAAGAATTCTGCGAACACAGGTGACAGCACCCAGTGCTCCTAACGCAGGCAGGTGAGGCTAATGAGGTTTCCTTTGATCGTAAGGGACTCTGGTGGGGGATCCCACCACCATACACACAGGTGGCACCCAGGGCCATCGTGGTCGTGTTGACAGCAATAGCTCATGTTTGCTAAGCGTACTGTGCCAGACGTGGGCTCTAAGCCCTTTACATGTGGCACTTCATTATTCTCCCTGCAGCTCTACTGGGGGGCTCACCTACCCTCCCACTTAGCAGACAAGGAAACCAGTTGGGGAGGTGAAAGGGTTCACCTGGAGATTGAATGTTCACTTGGAATGTGAGCTGGAGGGCATGGGTCGAACATTTGAACCCAGGCAGCATGACCCCTGAGCTGTGCTCTCATCTGATGTAACTTAACAGGAGCTGTCTGTGAGCGAGTGTCCATGAGTGTGTGTGAGAGTATGTGAAAATGCAAGTGACAGAGAAACCTAAAATAACTAGCTTCAACACAGCAGAAGTTTATTTCCCTCCCAGGTAATGGGGTTCTGGGTTAGGCAGTGCAGGGATGGTAGAATGGCTTCAGGTCATCAGCGATCCAGGCCCTTTCCTCCATGCGGCCCTGCTGTTCTCAGTATGCTGCCTCATGGTACAATGTGGATGCTGAGCTCCAGCCATCATTCCAGCCAGCAGGAAGGAGGAAGGGGAAGAAGCCTGCCACCTTTACCTGCTAGATCTTGAGGTTTCCGTTAAGGGAAGGGGAGAATGGAGAGTGGAAGGCTACACTTCCTGCTGGGGAGGCGACAGGCAGGAGAGGGCTCTGGACCTCCCAACCCAGGGATGTTGAGCTGGTGGGGATCTAAGGGCCCTCTAAGCCTTGTTCCATAACTGCTCTGATGGGGAGACTGAGGCACAGAGCTCTGTCCTGGCACCAAGTGGTGAGAAAGCAGAGTTTGGTGCAGTCAAGAAGGCCAAGTGCCCAGCTGCCAACCATACAACTCAGCCAGAGCCAATCCTGGGGGACCCACAAGGCCTGGGCCACCCCCTGGCACAGGCAGGGCTGGGCTCACCTACTCAGCACTCTCCCACTGTCCCGCTCCTTTTCTCAGGAACCTACAGGCCTGTTTCACCCCCCTCAGCACACTGCCCCCACCATTCCCCTCTACCTATGCCCACCAGGCTGAGGGGCTGGCTGGAGAGTCCCACCCTAACCGACCCTCCTGCCTCACCCTTTTGTCCTGCTCTTCCAGCCGCCCTTCATTCATGCCACCTGGTCCCCACCCACAGCCTCCTGCAGGTGGGCTGGGAGGCACATGAGTGGATGGAGGTGGGAAGCTGGGGAGGGAATGGCATATAGTGCGTGTTTTCTCTGCCTAAGCCTGTGGACCTGCCCTGTGAGAGGCTGAGGCCTGGACCTGAGGCCCATGTGCTGCCCATCCCGCCACCGGGGCCGTGGGAAGAGGGCAAGGATGCCAGAAGGGGAAAACGAGGAAATGAGATGGGCTGAGTCATTAAAGGCACTCCAAGTTTATTCTCCAGAGCTGCTGGTGATGAGAGGGGCAGGAGGGGGAGGATTGGACAGGGTGCTGGCCCACCAGGGTACAAGACAGGCGGGGGGGACACGGGCGGGGCGGCCACAGTCAGGACGCCATTGCCCACAGGCCAGTGAGGAGACTGAAAAGGAAGGCGGCGGCCACAGTTTCAGGGCTGCCCTGGGGGTCTCCTGCGCCCCTGGCCAGGAGGCCTTGCCAAGGTGGGATGTTGCACAGGGTGGTCTGGCAGCAGGTTGTGGTCATCAGGATCTCGGCTACCTCTCTGGTGGAAGGTTTACATGTGTCTGCACACCACCCGGAGTAGGTAGTCCAAGGACCCGACTCTGGTGGGGGCGGTGGAGAAAGAGTGTGTCACACTGGAAAGGCCCGGGCAGGGATGAGGCCCCCCGAGGGCTGTGTGCCTTCCGGGTGCCAGGGTGGCTGCTCACCAGTATTCCCCTGGGAGCTCAAGGTTTTGCAGAAGGGCTGGCTGAGGGGGCAGCTCCGCATCTCCTTGCAGTCTTGTTCCTCATGCAAGACCTTGCAGGAGTAGCACTGCAGCCATCCTGTGTGGCAAGGGGGGCTCAGGCCAAGCGCCACAGTCCTCGGAGCCCCCAGCTCACCCGGGAGTCCGAGTCCGGCCTCTTCACCGCCGAGACCTCCTTCCACTCCCTGTTCCCCTTGCTGTTCTCAGCTGATGCCCACAAAGTCAGCCCTGCCAGAGCCTCCCTCCACACCTCCTCTGGCCTGCAGAGCCAAGGCCTGGGGTGAGAGAGCCCACAGGGTATGGGTGGAGGCGGGGGGCATGCTGGGGGTGTAAGGGGCAGGGCTGGGCTGGCAGCCCTAGGCCATGCAAGTTGGATGCTGGTGACGCCCTTGGCTTTATCCTCGGGTATGGGACAGAGGAAGCGTGGCCTCCATGTCACGATGAGGGGTGGGGCGTGGGTCTCATCTCTCACTCTGTTTTGTTCTAAGCCATTGTCCCTGCTCCCTGTCACCTGCAGGAGCCTATCCACCCCGTTGACCCAGGGCCAGCCCACCTTCCCCTGCCCTGCCCTGCTCCAGAGGGCCTTTCTGCTCATGACTCAACATCCAGGGTTTTGTATTCATTGTTCTCTCCATCCTGAGGCTCCATTGAGCCCCTCTCTGCTTGGTGAACCCCTATTCAACCTCTCTGCCCAGGCACCGTTGCCCGTCCCAGTAGGAGCTCCTTCTAGGCTCCCTACCCTGGATGGCACTTGAAGGGCACAGCCAGGGTGAGTGAGGTGAGGGGTGTGCTGAGTGTCGGGGTCCCCTCCTCACCCCCTTCCCTGCCCCGCTGGAAGGCAAGCTCACAGGCGGCCCTTGCCTGTGCGTCCACATTACTCCAGCCCCACACCCAGCCTGGCACTCAGGGGCACCCTTAAGAAGTACTGAAAGAGGGGCACGGATGCCTACGGTGGGGGCCGGGGTGGACAGGTACCTCTGCCGCCGCTGCCTGCCTCGTCTTCCCTGTCGTCCTCGTCGTCCTTATCATCCTTGTCGTCCTTGTCGTCCTCATCGTCCTCGTCATAGCCAAAGTAGTCGTCATTATCCTCATCCTGTGCCCGCCCTCTCCCTGGCCACGCAGGGATGCCGGTAAACCTCTGCTGTCCAGGTGCAGAGGACACACGCTCGGCGCCCAGTGCCGAGCCCCCAGTCCTAGATCCGGCCTGTTCCCATCCCTCTGTCCTTCCCTGCCTGCAGCCTCCCACACAGGCAAGGTCGCTGTCTGGGTCTCCACAGGCCCTGGCCCCGTACCTGACTATGACCAGGCACTGTCTTTACCCCCAGCGGCTGTGGCCGGCCCTTTACAGCAGCTGCCCGTCACCCCGCCTCTGAACCCTCAGGGTAGCCTGCCCATTCTACAGAAAAGGAAATTGAGGCTGAGAGAGGAGAGGGCACCCCAAAGCCTGCATTTCGGAGAGGCCAAGCCTGGGGCTGGTGGGGAGGGGAGCCTGTGTCCCCCAGGAGTGGGCCGGGGCTGGAAGTGTAGAGGTTTGGGGACCTATGGGAGCCCACAGAGCCCCCATCCACCTCCCTCTGGCCTCAGACTGCACCCTCATCCCCCTTTCTCCCAAGCCATGTCTTGTCCCCAGGATGGGGTCCCAGACTATGAGGTCCGCTGTCATTGCAGGGTCGTCCCCTTGCCACAAGTACCTGGTTGCCTGCACAACAGCAGGGCGAGCAGGACAGCCGGGAGCACCTTCATCCTGCCAGGAGCTCTGGATCTGCTCACTTTGTCCTGCTGGGGCTCTGCATCTGTGGGAAATGGGACAAAGAGTACTGCTGGGGGCTTCCTGGAAGCCCCTGGGCCTGGCCCCCCCCAGCTCCAGCCTCAAACAATGGGACAGTTTCCCTCCTGGACTTCAGGGACCCAGGGGAAGGGAAGTCAGTGTTGGCCTTGGGTGTCCTGCCCATCTGTGCTGCTCTGCCCTGACCTGGCTTTCTGGCCCCAGTACCCGGGGCTGGTGAGGCTCAGGACCAGACTCCACCTCTGGCCCCCACAAGACCTGGCCGCTGAGCTGGACAGACCCTTCCGCTGACACCCTGGGCCCTGTTCTCCCCTTTCTCCAGCTCAGCCCAAGTGCCTTGAACCCTGACACTCATCTTGCTGATCCCCACACAGAGCTGGGGAGGATGGCTGATGCCCTGTCTCTCCAACCAGGCTGGAGCTCCCGGAGGGCAGCCTGATCTTGGCGTCCCTGTGTCCCCACTGGCCCCGGTGGAACTTGCCGGTGCCTGGAGATGGCCACACCCAGGACAGCAGGTGAGCAAGGGAGAAAACACAGACATGCCAGTGCTGGAAAGGCAGTGCAGGGAGCTCACAGAGGGGTGGAGGAAGGCCACGCGATGGTGGGAGCGTGTCCGAAGTTCTAGGATGTTAGAGCTGGTGCACCTTGAGTGTGAGCTAGTCCTGGCCCCTCCTTTTATGGAGGAAGATTTGGTGCCTGGGAGAGGAGTGCCTGGCTCAGAGCTGCCCTTGACTCAGTCCCAGATGTCCAGGCTAGCATTGATGTTTTTTTCAGTTCTTAAACTTTCTCTTTTTTAAATCAGACATTTTTTTCAAAGCAATTTTAAGTTCCCAGCAAAATTGAGAAGATAGAGAATTCCCATATACGCCCCCACCCCCGAAGTGCCTACCCCGTTATCAACGTGCCCCACCAGAGTGATACGTGAGCTGCGCCGACACATCGCAACCACCCCAAGTCCATGGTCCACATTAGGGTTCACTCTTGGTGTTGGACATTCTGTGGATTTGGACACGTGTATGATGACGTGTACCCACCATTATAATTTCATGCCAGAGGATTTTCACTGCCCTGGAAACCCTCTGTGCTCCAGCTGTTTATCTCTCTCCCCCCGGACCCTCCTGGCAATGACCGATCTCGTTACTGTGTCCGTCGTGTTGCCTCTTCCGGAATGGGTACCGTTGGAACCATAGACTGTGTGGCCTTGTCACGTGGGCTTCTTGCACTCAGTCATGTGCATTTCAGGTTCCTCCACGTCTGTCGTTTCACGGCCTGACAGCGCATTTCTTTTTAGTGCTGAATACTATTCCAGTGTGTGGACGGATGGACCACAGTTTATCCACTCACCTCCTGAAGGACATCTTGACGGCTTCAAGTTTTCTCAGTTAGGAGTAAAGCTGCTTAAGCGTCCATGTGCAGGTTTTTGTGTGGACAAGTTTTCCGTGCCTTTGGGTAAATGCCAACACTGAGGTTGTCCCCCAAACATCCATCCCTCTCCTCTTGGTGACCCATCACCCCAGGGGGCCTCAGCTCCAGGGAGGGGGCTCAAGTCTGACATCATTGCTGACACCTCCCCTTTCCCAGTACAGTCTCAATGGGCTCCTGACACCAGGCCCAGAGGAGTGCGGCACCCTACGATGGGGGCTTCCAGGACCTTAGGGAATGTCCCCCACACACTGTGGACAGGGAAGCAGATCTGCCACCTTGAGCTCTTGGCTGCCAGGAGCCAGGTGGCAGCCCCATAAGGAGCTAGGCTTGCGTTGAAGCCGATCTGACTGAAAACTCCAATGTCAGCCTCTGTCTTCACATGGACACTCCCTGTGTGTCTCTGCCACAGGGCTCCCTGTCCTTTGTCTCTTTGTCCTCCCAGACATTGGATCTAGGGACCACCCTAAAACCAGGATGACCCCATCTCCAGATCCTTAACTCCATCCACAAAGACCTTTTGTCCAAATAAGCTCACATTCACAGGGTCTGGGAGTTAGGATTTGGATATCGTTTGGGGTGCCGCATTCAGCCCAGCCCACATACTATCCCTCCACTGTTCTGGAAGTCAGGGATGTTCTCCGTCTCAGAGTTTGACAACCTTTCAGGAAACAATCGCTGTGTGGATGACACAGAGTATCTCTGTTGACCCTTGCATGGCCTTCTCGGTGAGGCCAGGTGGTCTTTTGAGAAATGGCCCTTCTTCGTAACAAGGCCTGCAGCCACATCATCCAGGACAGCCAAAAATACGTGGAGAAAGCTCTGCTACACATCTCTGCGTGACCCAACCTCACCCCTCTCCTGGTCAGGGCCTGACCCAGAGACCTGTCCCCTCTGCCCGGGAGCACAGGAAGCTCAGCAGCCAATGGCTGGAGAGCAGCAGCCTCTAACGCTGTCCTTGGTTCTGACCACCTGGCTCTGCTATGGGTCGGGCTTGCCAATGGTCCTGGATCCTGAGGACAATGTGAGACTTGGGCCATGGCCATAGAGTCGCCCCACGCTGTGGGTACTAGTCAGAACGACACAGAGTAGGGTGAGAACCCAGTGCCTGCTCCCCAGGATCAGGGCATCTGGGCAGCTCAAGCTGGGAAAAGGGAGGTCAAGGCCAGCTGTCACCAGCTCCCTGCAGGGACTGTTCAAACAGAAGGGGCCCAAGCCACACAGTGACATGATCTGCCCTCATTCCGTTAAAGAAAACCCTTTCTTTTGCAAACCAGGATGGACTGGTATTCTTGTTTGCAAAAATTCTAATAGGATGAAACTGTCCCACATACATAGGGAGGAAGGCAGAGTAGCTTGGAAACCAGAATAGGAATCTCTGTTTCCCTGGCAACCAAGCCTAGAGTGGGAGAGCACCGGTCTCTGCTCTCTGGGGAGCAGGCCCAAAGCTGCATTCCCCAGGGACTGGCCCCAACTCCTTGGACATTACTCTTTGGACACTGGGCATCTGCCCCCTGCCCCCAATATATCTAGCCAGGCCCCAACCACCTGTCTTATCTTTTGCTGCATAACAAATTACCCCAGAATTTAAGGGCTTAAAACAACATTATTTGTGGCCTCACAGCATCTTGGCCAAAGGAAAAAGAGCTTGGGAATGGCTTCAAGGTTAGTGGTCAGTGATGTCTGCAGAAATGGGAACAGAAAGGGTTGAGGCAAGGGACGGACATCATTCACTGACATGTCAGAAGATCCCTGTGGCATGTGTATATATATATATATATATATATATATATATATATATATATATATAGAGAGAGAGAGAGAGAGAGAGAGAGAGAGAGAGAAGGAGAGGGAGAGAGAGGGAGAGAGAGACTTATTTTAAGGAATTAATGAATTAATTCATGCGATTATGGAGGCTGGCAAGTCCAAAAGCTGTAGGGTGGGCCAGCAGACAGGAGTCAGAAAAAGACAATGTTTCAGTTCAAGTTCGAAGGCCATCTGCTGGCAGAATTCCCTCTTGCTCAAGGAAAATCTTTTGGTCTATTCAGGCCTTCAACTGATTGAGTGAGGCCCACCAGCACGATGCAGAGCAATCTGCTTCACTCGCCGTGCACTGATGTAAGTGTGAATCCCAGTTATTTTCCTCCAAACACTTTAAAGATATCATTACACTGTCTTTTGGCCTTTGTTGTTGCTGTTGAAATTGTGCTGTCAGTGTAGCCACTATTTTTTTTTTTTTTAGAGTTGATCTCCCTTTATTTTGGTTGTTTTAAAATATCATCTTTTGTCTTTGGTGGTCTGCAATTTCACTACGTTGTACCTAAGTGTGGGTTTTCTTTTTGTTTATTCTATTTAGTCATGCTTCTCTGTAAATACTTATTTTTCACCAATTCTGAAATATTTGGGGGCATAATCTCTTCAAATATTGACCTCTCTTTCCTTTTGGGACTTCAACCAGTCTTATATGAGCTATTGACACACCATCTTTTGTGTGTCTTAACTTCTCTTTCTTATTTTTCATCTCCTTATCCCTGTGCTACATTTTTGATAATGTCTTCAGATTTCTATTCCAGTTCACAAATTCCCTCTTCTGTTGTGTCTAATTTGCTGCCTAACACATTTGCTGAGTTTTTTTTACAACCATTTTATTGAAATATAATTCACATACTGGAAAATTCACCCTTTTTAAGTATACAACTCAGTGGTTCTTAGTATATTCACAGACTTGTTGCAATCATCTTCACTATCTATTTTTGGAACATTTCCACTACCTGAAAAGACATCCCTTGATCATTAGCAGAAACTACCCATTCTTTCCTCCTCGCCGCTCCAGGCAACCACTAATATACTTTCTGTCTCTTGGATTTTTCTAATCTGGACATTTCATACAAAGGAAACCACACAGTACATGCTTCTTTATTATTTTTATTTTCACTTAGCATAATTTTTTCAAGATTTCTGCTGATCTTTTAATTTCGATGAAAGGTTTTTCATTCCTAGAGGTTCTTTTTTTTTTTCCAGCTAAGCATGGTCAGTTTTAATAGTGTTCCTTCCTTTAATATATCTTAAACCTATGAAACAGTTTGATTTAATATTCTATATATGATACCTTCGATTTAGAAAGTTTGTGGGAATTTAAACCTGTCACTCACCACGGTTTCTGCTGTGTCTCACTTTGGAGGCTATTTCACTTGGACGTTTGCTGATTTTTGACTTCCAGCTCATATTTGAGTTCTGCTGAATCTGCGGAAATCCCCGTTCCCAAGTCATGGTCCCTTGTCCATCTCCTCCTTTGCCTTCACTCCTGCTGCTCAGCAGTGAAGTGTTCAGGTTCTGCAGCCCAGGGCTTAGGTTCCAACGTGGCTGTATCTCATGGTCACTGTCACACACACTTTGTGACCATGGCAGGGAACTCAACCTCTGGGTGCTGTAGTTTCCTCATCTATAAAATGGGAATGATGACAATACCTGATGGTAGGGTTGTTGTGAGACCGTGATGAGATAACACACACACAGGGATCAGAGCACATGCATGAGCTCAGTGAAGGCTATGATTGGGACATAGAAGTGACCATCATCCGTCTAATGTAAGATTGGGGCGGCGGCAGATACCCTCCTCTCATCTTCTTGTAGGGGGTCCCAGAGCAGCGCTAGGCCAATAGTGGGCGCTCCATCAATATTTGCTGGACAAATGAGGACAGGACGAAAGGAAGGACCCCCACACTTGCCCCAGAGACGGATTCCAGGCACAAGGGACGCAGGTGCAAAGGCGGAGCACACCCACAGCTTTGTGAGCAGGGAAGGCGAGAGACAAAGCTGAGAACCCAGCCGGAGCGGGGCCAGATGGCCTTGATACCCCGCCCAGGCTGTGGGACTTGCCCTCAGGTGTGAGTGTTGTTGGAGACGGCAGTCCCCGGGGCTGCGGCTGCTGGTGGGGATCGTCATGGATGTTCAAGGGAGAACAGCCTCGAACACTCACAATCGGAACCTAGGATGGGGTTGCGGAGGGGAGGGGCCCCAGGGCTGCGAGTCTGTGAACAGGCACGAGTACCTCCCCTCGTTAATTCCCTCCCTCCTCCTCTCTGCGTCTTTGTGCGTTTTGCTTCAATTCGCAGTAAACGTTCTTCCGAGAAATATCAAGGGGACCTCAGCCAAGCAGAGGGGGAAGGGATCCTGCCCACGCCTGGGTAGGGGGAGGTAGCAGCGGTGGAGAGAGTGGGAACCGAAGAGGGTGGGCGCGAGCGGTCAAGCGGCGAGGGGCACAGGACCGCCCGGGACAGCTACCTGGCGCGGACCTCAGGGCCGCGGGTGCTCCCCGCACGCCTCCCGCCGCCCCCGCCCCCGCGAACCCCCGCCCCAGTTCCGCCCCGCCCCTCGCGCGGGGTCCGCGTCTGCGGCTGCGTTCCCCGAAAGACGAAGCTGCGCCCGGGTTCCGGTCCGCAGGGAGACCGAAGGGCACCGATCCCCGCGCCTCCCGGAGCCTCGGAGTGCCGACACCCCAGGGATGTGAGTGTGCCCCCGACTCGTGACCTGCGCTCCACGCTCTGATCAGCGGTGAGCGCAGAGATGCGCGCAGGGCAGGCGATGGGAGGGGGCTCAGCGCGGGGTTCCCGGCCCCCCAGCCCAGGGGTGGGGGTGGGGACGTGGCGCTCGCCCCTCCCCCCATCGGCAGGTACCGTTCGCTCGCACCTTGCCCTGCCCTTTTCTCTCCGGACGCACCTACGGCTCCCCAGGGAGGAGGAGACGCACCCCCGATCTCGCCCCCCCATCCCACAGGTGCTGGGCGCGGGGTGGGCACATCTCGGGTTGTACCTATTCTCGCTGGAAGAGATGCTGTGATGATGGACAGACACTCTGGGGGATGGGCTGGGGGTGGGGCTTTGCGATCTCCCAGACGACCCCGCTGTGTATTCCTGCGAGGAGGTTGCATTTGGAGGCCAGAAAAAGAGGGTCCTTCGGGCTCGGCCGAGGGCTGGGTCTGCTGACCGAGGCTTCTCCTTGCCAGGCCTGCGCCCCAGAGGACCCCCGCCCGCAGCCCCTGCGTCTTCCCAAGGCCCGTCTGGAGCATGCTGCCTGCAGCCATGAAGGGCCTTGGCTTGGTGCTGCTGGCCGCTCTGCTGTGCTCTGCGCCCGGTGAGTCTGGGGGCAGCCCGCCCTGAGGTGGGCCAAGTCTTCTGGAAGATGGGGCCGTGGGGCCGTCATCCTCCGATGGTGCCCATCAAACCCACATCCCCTCCCCAGCCCCTGGGACTCCAGTTCCTGTCTCCCTCCCTTGCACTGCTCCAGCTCCAGCCACGCGGGTCCCTGCGGGCTTCGGAGCACTTTTCCTCCTGGGCCTTGCACCCGGACTGGTCCTGCACGCTTGTCCCTCGCTCAGTGCAGAGGTTCTGTGCTCCATCACTCTCAGAACCCCACCTGGCTGCCCATCAAGTCCTGTTTGGTCCTTTGAAGCTTAGAACGTTGGACTCTGGGATGGGGAGGGTGAGTGCATGAGGGGGTCGGAGTGTGTGGGAGGGCACCACAGGTGTGAGGTACTTGTGGCTGTGTTTGGGGGGGGCCGGGAGGGGGCACAGGAATTTCCAGAGTCCCAGTGGTAGAACCCTCTCTGCAGACTCCTGGGAAGGGACACAGGTTCTCCCAGGGCCTGCCCTCCAGGTGCCAGTCTGACCTGGTCACTGCTGGCCGGAGGGTGTCCACCCCCCCACAGCAGCACGGTTGTCCGAGGAGCGCCTGCAGCAGGCAGGTGGGGAGGATGTGGGGCTGGCCGGCCTGGCCTTCAGTTCCGCTGGTCATCCTCCTCCTCGGGCCTCAACCAGCTCATGGCCTATGGTGCCAGGACTGCACACTGACCACCAACTCCAGCCATTGCACCCCGAAGCAGTGCCAGCCATCGGACACGGTGTGTGCCAGCGTCCGGATCACGGATCCCAGCAGCAGTAAGTCAGGACGTGGCCCGGGGTGGGGAGAGGTTGGGGATCCTCTGAGCCCCTCTGGCCTGCTGTGTGACACTGAGCAGGTGCCTGTCCTGCCCTGGCCCCTCCATGGCCCTTTCCACGTTGTTGGGGTAGCATGGGTGGGTTGAGAGCCTCAGCTTTGCTGTTCTGGGTCCCAAGCTGGGTCCTGGGCACGAGGCAGAGGGCCCAGCTGGGGCTCCAATCCCAGGCTCCCCTTCTTCCTCAGGCAGGAAGGACCATTCCGTGAACAGGATGTGTGCCTCGTCCTGCGACTTTGTTAAGCGGCATTTTTTCTCAGATTATCTGATGGGCTTCATTAACTCTGGGATCTTAAAAGTAGACGTGGACTGCTGCGAGAAAGATTTGTGCAACGGCGTGTCCGGGGCCAGGGGCAGCCCCTGGGCCCTGGCCGGAGGGCTCCTGCTCAGCCTGGGGCCCACCCTCCTCCGGGCTGGGCCCTGAGTTCTCCTCCCTCCTGCAGGGCTTCTGAGCTTGTCCCCTGGAGCCTGTGGCTGCCCCCTCCTCAGCCTGGCCTGGCTGGGGCTGGAGGCAGCCTTGGCCTGGCTCCACCATCTGTGGCCCTCACCCCTCCCCATGTCTCCACCAGCTCTGAGTCCTAGCCAGCAGGACATCTCCAGAACATCAGGTGTCGGGTGGGCAGGAAGTCGGGGGTGAGGGCGGGGGGGGGCGGGGCTGGGACCTCCAGGTCTCTGAGGGAAGCCAGACTGAGCCAGGCCCAGCCAACAGCCTAGCTATGAGGGCATGACCTACAGAGAAATAAAGTCACTTCTGAGTCCGGAGACCTAGGTCCATACCTAGGTGTGGGGGGCAGAAGCTTCCTGGCAGAAAGCAGGGAATGAGGCGCTGAGAAAGAGCAGGTGGGCTGTGGGGGCTGTGAGGGCTGGGCTGCCTGGGGGACCTTGGGCCCCATGAGGTTTGGGAGCAATAGGATGGGGGAAGGTTAGAGTTGAGATGAACCAGATCACAGGGTGGCCCGAGGGGGAGCCCTTACAACCGCGCCTGCACTGCAGACACCAGATGCACAGGCTCACACTGGCCACACAAATACAGCGGTGTCCCCCCGCTGCCTGCAGAGTGGGACACTTGTGTCCACACCCACGCTCACATGTCCACATGCTCACTCCCACCGATGTGCACACACGTGCACATTAAACCATGGACACCCCACTAGCACGTGGATCGGTGTGCCTCAGTGTAGACACACACACACACGCCTACGCCACACACACGCACACAGACACACAGGCCTGTGTGTGTGGGACTCCTGTCCCTGCTCTGTCTCGGCCCCACGGATGATGAGACCCGAGGGCAGCTCCCCTGAGAACTGCTGGGGCTTTGTTGGGCTCCCCTCGCAGCCCTCATGGGCTCGCATTCTGCCTCTTAACCAGACAACCCCCGCCCTCCCCCTGAATTGGGCAGCACTGTGGGCAGGGTCCTGAAGGCCAGCGCCCAATCTGGCTAAGGAAGCCCACCCCTGTGTGGGAGGGCTCAGATGGACTGGGGCACTTGGGTGGGAGGAGGCAGGTCTGAGGGTGCTGCTTCTGGCCCTTCCTGCTCCAGCCATGGCTCTGTGGTCTCATCCTTTCACCCAAGTCCAGGCCAGCTTCCTGCACCCACTGGACATGTGGCTTACCCACTGGACACATGATACTGGGCGGCCACGCCAGGCTTCCTCTGGGGTCAGGTCTTTGGCTAGTTCTTCCTCATCCCTGTGTGGCTGACCCAGACCATGGTCACTCCTAGGTCCTGGGTTCCTTGGAAAGAACAATGGTTCCACTGAGAGCTGGCCTTGACCTCCATTCCAGGCTCCTCTGATGAGCCATGGAGAGAGGTCTTGGGTTCAGGGTGAGTGAACCAGAGAGTAGAGTGGGGTCACTGGAGACTGGTGTCAACTTCCTGCTGGTGGAAATGGCCGAGGGACGTGTCCGAGGGTCGTCTCCGCTGTTTTAGTTTGCTCTGATGCTCTGCAATGTACCCCCATCTTGCCCCTGCCCGAACCTCAGTAAAGTGTGCTACCCACATTTGTGTCTGGTGTACTTTGGGGAGTGCAGGGACTGGGTGCTGCTGGCGGGTGATCTGGAAAACAGCAGCTCACTCCGTGTAATGAGAAAGTTCAGGGTCCGAGGAGGCTGGAAGCTGGAGAGCAGTGGGGAGCAGTGGAGCCCAGAGGTTGTGGCGGGTGAGGCCTTGGCCCCCGCACCCACCGCGAGTTTTTGTGCACTGAATTTATTATTTGAGGGATGCATTTAAGATGGAATTCTGCTAGCTCTTTTAAGAATGATTCACAACTAGAAGTCAATGGGGGCTCCCAGGGAGGGTAGCACGGCACAGAGAGTCTGGACACGACACCTCAGTGCCCATTTCCAAGCTGCTGGGCCTGAGTCCGTGGCCCCACCTCTCACAGCATTTCGGTGTAGTCCCCACTCTGACAAGGTGTTGGAGGGTTGCCCTCCACAGCCCAGGTCAGCAGCTCAGCCCAGTGGGTACACGGACATGCCGCACACCAGCCATTTGATTCTTTCTCCGAATAGTTATCCAAGGGCATCTTTCCAGGTCAGCACGACTAGATGGACCTTTTGTTTTCAGGGTCTGCTGAGTATTCCCCTGAACGAACAAAATAAACTGAGATTTATTTAACCACCCTTACCTGTGGGTCCAGGGTCTGCTCTTAGCAACACTGATGCAACCATCCTCATCCTCACATCCTCGGGGACTCGTGATTATTCTTGCCAGTCAGTTTTGAGAAGTGGACAGCTGAACCACGAAGGATAGCTGCCTAGATACAAAATCGACACAGAAAGGCTGTGTCACGCTCTGGTCCTGCCCGTTCCTTCCGCCCTCACTAGCAGTGGATGTTATCCAACTCTAGGAATGTTTGTCAGTCTGTCTGGTAGATGAAAACTAGAATCTTACCGGATTGCCATTAAACAGTTGCCAGTGAGGCTGAACCGGTGAGAACTTTGTCAGCCATCGTGTCTGTCCTGTGACTGACCACACCCTCGGCCCGCCCTTCCATTGTGGTGTTTGTCGTACTGATTTGTAGAGCATTTTGTGTATTAGGGACACAGTTTTCCCAGGTGTATGTTTTGCAAATATTTCCTTGGGTCTGTTTTGGTGTCCACTGTATATACATGCATGTTCTCAAGTTCCCTGGGTGAACCTCATTGTTTTTTGTGGTTTCTGGGCTTCTGACCTTAGGAGAACCCGCTCTGTCCTTATCTTATGAAAGTTGTCGCTATTTTCTTCTAATATTGTTACAAACTTGGCAACCACATTCAGATAGCCAGTCCACCTGGAGCTTATGACGTGGCAGGAGGCAGGGACGTCTTCTAAAGAAATGGCTCATTTTCTTCAATGCCACGTATTATATAAGACTTTGTCCCATTGACACCGTGAGAATAGAATGCATTCCCACACGTGTCGGCATGCTTCTGACCTGCTACCTAGCGGGATCCCAGTGGGCACTTTGTCACACAGTCCGTGTCGTGCTATTTTGATTCTGGCAGATTCACAGGAAGGGTCGTATGTGGAAGAAGGGCAGAGCCTAGAACCCAGGCCTCTGGCCCCTTCTGTCCCAGCCTGGCAGAATGCTAGCCAGGCGGAGTGGATGAGGAACGACGAGGAGTGTGGGCATCTGGGAGGACGAACTCCTCCCTCAGTTCCCTCCCTGGGGCTTGTACTTGATCCCTCCCCTGTTCTGTCCGAGAACGCCTCCTGTGAGCGACATGGATCTAACTGAGTATTGATTGGGGTCAATGGGCTCAGGTCCAGGCCCTCAGAAGGGCCAGCTGGCCACTCCGTGAAGGTGGGGAAGGGGCACTGGAAGGGTCTGTGTGGCCCGTCTAGGGCAGTGGGATTCGGAGACGCTGGGAGGGGAGGGGAGCCCACAGGACTCGTGTTTTGTGGGCAGCTGGGTTGGAGAGAGTGAGGGCTGATGGAATGGCTGGAGGTGCCCAGGACGGCCCCGTGCTGGCCTGGGAGAGGACCACCCAGGTGAGGGGCACAGGTGAGGACCAGGTTGGGACAGGTGGAACCAATGACCAGCTCAGGGCTGTCGGGCTGAGCTGAGGCACCCACGGGACATCCTGGAGGACGGGAGATAGAGGACAGGGGCTGAGAGCAGGGCCACTGGCACCAGGAGGAGGTCTGGGGGTGGGGCAGCATCATATCACCTGCCTGTGGGCTTGGCCAGGGGCTCTCCTGGCTGAAGTTTCAGAATTTCCAAGCTATAGCCAAGCCTCCTCCCCTCCCCACCCCGACCCTGTGCCCAAGTTCCTGTGATTTCCCATGGCTTTTTCCCTCAGCCCAAGTCATGAAGGACCCGTTGGTGAGAAGAGGGCTTCACAAAACGAGGATGACTAAGCAGGGAGGGCCGGCTGGCACCCCCAAGGTCAACACTTCCTATCAACCCCACTCTGCCAGCTGCCTGCCTCCCCAGATCACCCGGTTCTGAAGGGAAATCCGGGGACCCCGCTCCATCCATCCTGAGCACTGAGTCCTCCTCCCCTAACAGGGGAGCTGAGGAACATGCTTGTCCCAGCTGGGCAACGAGACAAACAGACTCCAAGATGGACAAAAAGACAATCAGTCATCGTCCTGAGACGACGCTTTGGGGTCTTGATCCAGGGGAAGCCTTGAAGGGAAGAGCTGGTTTACCTGAGGGAACGTGGCTGGGAAGCCAACTTAAGATTAGCAAATCAAAATCAGTCTTTCTTGAGGAATGTCCCCAGCGCTCCCTGCAGGAATCACCATGGTTACCACGCCCTCAAATCCCCTGAGTTTTCTCAGAGAGCCCTCCGCTCAAGCCAAGCATTCTATTTCCAACAGCAGTTGCAATGAATGAGCCACAGTGTCACACAGGAGTGTGGAAGGACGCTAACAACATGGAACAGAGGAAAGTCCCAGCACAGTACACGCAGCTGCTACTCTACATAAAGCACTTTGTGCTGTTCTATGTAACTGTGATAGAAAAAGTACAGCTTTATGGGCAGTAAAGCTATATTGTGTATCACCTCTCTGTCATCTGCCTACTCTATCATCAGTCTATCTATTATCTATCATGTATCTATCAACTCTGTCATCTATTCTCTCTCTCTCGCTCCCTCCCTTCCCAGAGAGGAGGAGAACAGGGTTTTGAGGTGCAGGGGGAAAGGAGCACTGAGGGAAGAGCAGGGGCCATGGCTTTGAGGACAAGTTGCCTTGTGATGGACTCAGGGCATCAATGTCTGTGCTCCAGCCATAGATGCTTCTTGTGGGAGTTTCTGGGGCTGCTGTAACAAATCACCACAAATGGGGCAGCTTGAAACAACAAAACATATTCTCCCACAGTCCTGGAGGCCAGAACCTAAAATCAAGGTGTGGGCAGGGCCGCGTTCCCTCTGAGGACTCTCAGGGAAGACCCTTCCTCATCTCTCCCGGCGTTTGGGGGCTCCTGGTGTTCCCTGGCTTGTGGCTGCATCACTCCAATCTCGGCTCTGTCTTCACGTGGCCTCCTCCCTGAGTCTCTGTGGGTCCTTTTTTGTCTCACTCTCTAATCCAGGATCCACTATAATCCAGGATGGTCTTACCTCAATCCTTACCTGAATGGTACCTGCAGAGACCCCATTTCCAAATAAGGTCCCATGCTGTTTTTATATTTCATCATCCACACCAAAAATCCTGGGACACAGGAGGAAATAGACATTTTTAGAATGTAGAAATCTCCTGATTCCTCATTTATTTTATCCCATGTCACACACACTTGTCTCAGAACAGCAGCACTACAGCCGTCACCCACTATCTAATTACTGAGCACCCAGAATTCGTTTTTGCACTCCTTTTACATTTTTTGTGGCTATGTTGCATCTGCGTTGCCTGAGCACATAGTCGTTACATATTATATTAGCTCCCCTCTGACACTCGATCTCCATTCTACATGTGTTTGTTTAAGCATCCACCCAGCCTTCACCACAAAACCTCTGTTATTGATCTTATTGTTTGTAGCTTTTTCTCTGGTAGAGCCCTCAGGAACAGCTCATGGGAACAAAATGCCCTGAGTTCATCGAGGTTGAAAACAGCTTGTCCGTTTTGCTGGTTAGAAAACCTTGAACCACACTTTCTCCCCTTTATTCTCAGTATGTTTTTTGCTGTCCTAGTAACAAGCTGTGGCCCCTGGTGTGCTGTGTGCCTTGGGGACCAGCAGGGTACTGTCCTTCTGATCCCCTGGTTCTCTCTCCAAATCCCCTCCCTACCCTGGCCGGTCCCCCACCATTCCAGAATCTCTCCGCTGGTTCGAGAAAACCCTGCCTGCAACTTCACTTACACTGAACCTCATGAGGTCATTCACACCTTTGATCTGCTGACAATTCCTATAAGCAGCAAGTTAAAGAACTGGGGCAGCACACAGGTGAGAAAGAGGCCAGATTTGGAGTCCCAAAAACATCCTCTAGGAGCAAATGGGAAGAAAGATTGATGGGGACAGACAGAACTCTGAAATGAGGGTGTGGGAAGCCCCTCTGGGCTGGCCAGGTGCCGTGTGTGTGTGTGTGTGTGTGTGTGTGTGTGTGTGTGCTGTTGTAAAGAATGCTGCAATGATCATGGGGATGCAGAGATCTCCTTCACACGGTACTTTTGTTTCCTTTGGACAAACACCCAGATGAAATTGCTGGGTCATATGGCAGCTCTATTTTTAATTTTTTGAGGACCCTCCGTATGTTTTCCATGGTGGCTGCACCAATTTACAATCCCACCAACTGTGCTCATGGTTCCCTCTTCTCCACATTACCAACACTTCTTGTCTCCTTGATGATGGCCATTCTGACAGGTGTAAGGTAACATTTCATTGTGGTTCTGATGACTAGTGAGTTTGAGCAGGTTCTCATGCATCTGTTGGCCATTTGAATATCTTTTATTCACATCTTTTGCCCATTTTAAAATGGATTATATTTTTCCGCTATTGAATTGTATGAGTTCTTTATATATTTTGGACATTAACCTTTATCAGATGTGTGATTTGTAAATATGTATTGATGGATTGATGAAAACATGTCCACAGGTTTGCAGGAACTTAACCCTGCATTTTCTCTACAGGCAATGGTTCAGTATTCCATAACTCAGTGTTTATGAGTTCATAGAACAGAACTACCATGAAAAATGAGAATCAGCTGTAGTTGCAGCCAAGGACAGCCCTTTGAGACATCTGCTTAAATTATCTGGGCTGGAGAACTAGTGGAGAATTTGGGATTTGTTTTCGGGGCCTGCATTGCCTGCCCCTTGGTTTGGACATCAAGCAGCTAAATGTTGGTTTCTTCCTTGGCCAGGAGGGAGACATATCATCAGCTTTCTCAGGTTTAGTGACAGTTGCCCAAAGATGATCAAAACTTCCATTGAGAAGTGGAATATTTAGTGGGAGGAGTCCCAGCTGTCAGCAAGACCACTTCCTGTTTGCCTGTTATTCCCTTCCAGCCGGCTTCCGGCCAGCCCTGTCCTCCAACTCCACTCCAGTTTGTCCTCAGCCTTGGCGATTATCTGAGGCTTTTTTTACGTGCTAGTGGAAGCATTGGTGTGTGTGATTTTTCAGAGGTCACGTGCACTTCTTTCCCTGTCCAACCAGCTGTCAAACACAATACATTCACCCAGGGTTTCCAATCAGCCTCCCCAAATAGTGTCAGCATCGGCCCATGTTTTTTCATTTAATTCCATCAATGAGCTTCTAACCCCTTTTTCACACCATACAGCTGTGGCAGAGATTAAAACAATGTTTGCTCTGTGCTACTTAAAATCGCAGCATCATTTCCTGCTCCTTCACAACAGAAATGACCTTTACACATGTTCCCATGTTCCAGGAACTGGGGCGCTGGGAGAGGTTGTTCAGTCAAGTACTGCATTCCTTCGGGTTTGTGGACAACCATTTCCCAAGAGGCGTAGCACAGGTATTCCCAGATTCAGACTTCCAGATGTTCCTGATAGCACTGGACACTGACGCCCACCTTCCCTTGGGGACGAGGGACGACGTACTCAGCCCAGCCACCTGAACAAAAGCAAAGTCAAGTGTCCCTTTATACTGCAGTTCTCGGGTTATTAGAGAACCACAACAGAAGCCACACGGACCAATGATGTCCTTCCGAGCCGCGGAATCCCTGTAATGCCCAATAAATTGCCCCTCACCACACTCCCAGCCTGGCCTCGGACCTCAGAGAAATCGGGTGCCATAGTGATTGGAACATGCAGGAGCTCTTCCTGGGTAATGAAAGAGGCGCCCTCTCCCGGTGCTGGTGACAGTGTCATCTTCTGATTAGCCTTTAGCTTTTTCCGCCTCTCACGCTCATTTCCCGCGAGGCTGGTCTCCTGGACGAGAGCTCCCTCTAGTGTCCCTACTCGGGATAGCAAGCCCTTATCATCATCATGAGCTTCTAAGAACGTTATTTCCTCCTGCCTCGGCCCCAAAGACAGAGCCTAAGATCCCCCTGGAACTTCCTATCCATGCCAGCGCACAAGCTTGTTCAGTTTGGGAGGGGGTATGCTTCCAGAAATGTGTCCCTGAGCACGGGCTCTGCTGGGGGTACTCTGCCCTGACCTGCACTCCACCTGGCTGTGACAGACACTCCTGTAACCTCCGGGGTGTACCTGCAGGCTGCTAAGTCACACATTCATTCTCTGCATCCCGTCCACATCCACACCTGGTGTGTATTTTTTGGAGCAAGTCCAGCCCTGACCCTTGGGGGAGCAGCCACCTGCCCCACCTTCTGCAGGCAGCTGCCTTAGCAGATTCGTGGCTGCACAGAGGGCAGAGGTCGTGCGGTTCAGCATGATTTCACTGACATTGTTTCTCACTGGTTGTCTAAAAAACAACCAGGCAGCAAATACAGGCACATGTTGTGAATGGAAAGCTCCAGCTGGCTGCCAGTGACCGAGGCACCAAGGGGTGCATCTCACTTATGCTCCGAGGCAGAGTGCCCACATCAGCGGGAACCCGCTCCACACCTGGGAGGTGCTGTGTGAAACACCAAGAGTATTATTTTCTTGCTCTGAGGACTCTCGTGGAAACTGGGCTCTTTCCTTGGGGGATCGTGGCCCCTGGGTGCCCCTCCTGTTTACATGATCTCCCCACTTCCACACACTCCTATTTTGATCACTACTTTTCCTCCGGTTCAGCCATGCCACCCTGGAGCAGGCACCCACAGCCTTGCTGACACTTCTCTTCAGTCCCACTAGTGTCACAGCATTTGTCAGTCAAGGATCACAGGATAACCCTCTTGCTTGGTGATGGGGCCACATTCACAGCTGTCTGTCCATTTTGCAACATGGGCCAAGTGATGACTCAGACTGAAGTTCATTTAGGAGCACATGTTGCCAACTGGACACTGGGTCCTGGGACCACCAGCTCAGGCGAAATGAAAAGAATGTTTGAGAGATGGAAAAGATATAAAGTGTAATTGCATCCTCACTCCTTCCTCCAATCCCAGAAACCTGGCCAGGGGGCTCCCCGTCTGCCATCTCCCCATACTCACCCAAAGACACACCATTTAAATGACTTGGCCAACTGCTCCCATTTCTTCACACTTGTTTTGAATAACTTATGTTCCATTTGCCCACTGTAACTTTCCATGCAACTGCTGCAGAGGGTGACAGAAAGGTGGCATGCCCCCATGCCAGTGTGTCCCCTGGGCCACTTCAGTATGCTGGAGGCCGTAAGAGTGTGTACCCACATCAGAAGAAACATGCCCAGGTAGGCTGCCTGGACAGAGAAGTGTGTCTTCAAGGTCGCCTCTGCCACAGACAAACAAGGCCCAGAACAGGGCGCCCGGTCCAGTTATCATCCCCAGCCCCAAATCCCCTCCTCCTAGCCTTCATGTCACCTCTCTTTGGTGAGCATGAATCTCTTCCTCACCAAGAAAAGGGACCCCCTGAATTATAGCATCTGCCACAGCCTATCAATGGCATTCAGTAGGTGTGTCCCTGTGCATCACAAAGCCAGTGAGGGTCACCTGCACTTGTGACTTTCCTAGTGCCTTGGAAGGAATGTCCACTGCAGGTTGGTGAGAGGATGAGGTGGTTACTTCTCCCCATAACAGCCCCCCCTGCACCCCCTGCAGGAAGTTAGTTATTAAACCATCTGGAAGTGTTTGCTCACACAAGTGTGCAGCCACCTGGGGACTGCCTGGGAACTGGTGTCCATATGAGCACTTCCGAATAATCACTTCAATTCCGCAGTATCTAGGGTTAGTGGTGTGCCCGCCCCCTCACATTGTTCATTTCAGAATTCCTGCAGATGATGAGTCATCAGACTTCTGCTGTTACTTCTCCCAGTGTCCCAGCTCTTTCACAGAATACCTTTGGGATTCCAAGGTGACCTAGCATGGCCTTCAACCAGCAACATAGGTTTTTGGATAATCAATGCTCTTGATTGAGTTACTTTTCAAGTGAGTGTAACATCTGTTTAATTGTTCACAGGAGAAAGAAGACTTTCCATTGACTAGAAAAACCAGCCTGACTTCTTTCTCATGATCTCAGCTTCTTATAAAGGTCTAGCTTGTCCCTGGGCTGTTAACAGCAGCCACAGAAGAATTCTTTTTCTTACTGTCCCTCTGTCTGTCCATTTGGCCAGTTCCAAGTGATCCAGTTCTGTTTCCTCCATAATCCATTGTTAGACTTGTCCCCTGTAGCTGCCTCTAGACTTTCACTGTTTTATTTCAGGACAGGCACCCAGGCGTCAGATTTTTCCATTCCTTTTTCTTGCCTTAGTCATCATAACAAAGACAATCCTCATAGCACCAATCTAAGAGAGCACAAGGAGATGGACTGTCCAATTCAAAGACCCCCCCCTTCATAATAACTTTAAAAAATATCTATTAGCATCAAATATATGATGATGGAAAGAGAACTGACTCTGGGTGGTGAACACAATGTGATATATAGATGATGTATTACAGAATTGTACACCTGAAATCTATGTAACTTTACTAAGAATTGTCACCCCTATAAACGTGAATTAAAAAGAAAAAAGAGTATCTATTAGCTAGGGAAAAATAGGATAAAGATTTGCACAATACCTTTTGCCTTAAAAACCTTTGTGTAGCCGCCCTTATTTTCTTTTGGTTGGTGCTACATGGTTTACTTTTCCATATGATTTTACTCTCATTCTTTCTGTATTCTTATATTTTTCTTGTAAGAAGCTTATAGTTGTCTTTTAAAGCCAATCTGAAAATCTCATTCCTTTACTTCCAGTACTTAACCCATTTGCATTTAATGAAATTATTGATATAGTTAGAATAGTATCTACCGTCTTATTATTTGTATGTTTTATAGCTTATCTGTTTCATTTTTCTTTTCTCTCCTTTTTTTCAGATTAATCAAATATTTGTATTATTCCACTTTTCCTTCTACTAACTTAGTCCATATAGCCTTTAAATATTTTTAATAGTTGTCCTGTAAATTATAACATGGAATTTGACTCATTGGAGGAAAATATAAACAATCATGTCCCCATATTTCTGATACTTCTAGAAACTCAGAACCTTTGAGTTGTATTTATTGGGTTTTACATCGGATAGTGGCTGGATTGCTCCTACTGGATCCACCCTGCCTTAGGTTACTATAAATCCCAGAAAATGTTAACAGCACCACTATTTGAGGGCACTGGAGAGTGACCAATAGCAGGTAGATACTGAAGGGTAGTCAACACTTGGGACAAGTGTTTCCTATTGTTATGAATTTCTATTGTTTCCTATTGCTATGAATTTCAGCCCGAGGACAGCTTCCAGTGCCATGTGGGGAGGCTAAAAATCAGGTAGAAAACGCACAGTCTTACTGACTTGAGGAAGCAGGGGGCAAAGTTCAGGACCACTACACCAGCTGGAAAATGAGGGAACAAATCCAAGAAAGATAAAGCAGAGAAGGGGAACCCAAAATTCCATGTATAAAACCTCAAGTCTCTGGCTCACCTCTGAACAAGGCATGTGCAGAGCAGACTCCAAGTAGCCCACCTAAAGTTAATAGAACTGAACTGAAGTTTTAGTTGCCATCCACTGCAGAAGAAACAGAATTGCAGGCTGAGTTCAGCCAACTTAATAGCCTGATTAAAAAATATATTAATACCCTTCACAAAAACATAAGATATTCAGTTTCTATAATATCATTTTCAATGTCCAGGAAGCAATCTAAAATTGACACATGAAGAAACAGGAATATATGACCCACACTCTAAGAAAAGATGAAAACTGGAGATTAATGCTGATATAATCCAGATTTTATAATTACCACATAAAGACATTAGCAGCCATTATAACTATGTTTGAGGACGCAAAGAAAAATATGCTTGTGATAAATGAACAGATAGGAAATCGCAACAGAGACATAGAAGCTATAAGATAAATCAAATGAAAACTCTAGAACCAAAAAAGGACAATATTTGAACTCAAATTTTACCAGTTTGGCTTAACAGAACATTGGAAGTGACAGAAGAGTTAGTAGCTTACAGATAAAACTAATAGAAGTTAACCAATATGAAGAATACACAGGAAAAGATAGAAAAAATTGTACAGAGCCTCAGGGAACTGTGGACCAATATTTGAAGGTCTAACATAAATACAATAGGAGTTCTTGAAGAATAAGAGGACAGAGAAAATTGTGTGGATAAACAATGGCCAAAAATTTTCCATATTTGATGAAAGGCATAAAATTACAGATTTAAGAAGCTCATCAAATCCCAAGTAGTATAAATATGAAGAAAACTACATTTAGGCACAACAGAATCAAACTGTTGACAACCGAAGGTAAGAAAATTTTGAAATCAGCCAGAGAAAACACACATTACTATGCAGTAGAACAGCACAAATATCAGCTCCATCCCATCAGAAAAGCGTGGAGACTGGAAGACAGTAGAATAATCTCTTTAAAGTGCTAAAAGAAAAAAAAAAAGATCTGCCCAGAATGCTACATCCAGTGAAAATATTCTTCAAGGATGTAAAAGAAATACTTTTTTCCCACAATAAAACTATTAGAATTCATTGCCATCATACATGCACTACAAGAAATGAAAAGTTTAAACTATGAGTCTCTCAGCAGAATTTTTCTTTCTTCTTCTTTTGTATAAATTCAGAAGGATGCAAATTTTGCTTAACCTGCCACCCTTCACTGCATCCCAAACATTCCAAGTAGTATTTTCCTCATTCATCTGTTCTAGGTATTTAAAAAATACTTAAGATGCTCTCTTTTTAAAGACAGTGTTAACTTAAAATGTGTTGTTTGATTTATACATGTGATAAAATTGTATTTATCTCTTTTGTTATTTTTTTTTATTGATTTCTAACTTAATTGTATTTAAGTCAGCAAATATGGTCCTGAGATATGAGATAAAGAAGACTTGTGAGAAATGATAAAATCGGGACACTTTGAACAAAATCAAAGACCAGAAGATCTTGTTCATGTTTCAGTTAACATCTCAGAGCCAGGGGCATGGGGGTTTAATTACTTTCATACAGAGAGAGCCTGAGGGAGCCCATTGGATCATTCACTCTACGGAACCCTGACCAGTCAGTGCTGAGGGAAAAAGCCATGGGAAATCACAGGAACTTGGGCACAGGGTGGGGGTGGGGAGGGGAGGAGGCTTGGCTATAGCTTGGAAATTCTGAAACTTCAGCCAGGAGAGCCCCTGGCCAAGCCCACAGGCAGGTGATATGATGCTGCCCCACCCCCAGACCTCCTCCTGGTGCCAGTGGCCCTGCTCTCAGCCCCTGTCCTCTATCTCCCGTCCTCCAGGATGTCCCGTGGGTGCCTCAGCTCAGCCCGACAGCCCTGAGCTGGTCATTGGTTCCACCTGTCCCAACCTGGTCCTCACCTGTGCCCCTCACCTGGGTGGTCCTCTCCCAGGCCAGCACGGGGCCGTCCTGGGCACCTCCAGCCATTCCATCAGCCCTCACTCTCTCCAACCCAGCTGCCCACAAAACACGAGTCCTGTGGGCTCCCCTCCCCTCCCAGCGTCTCCGAATCCCACTGCCCTAGACGGGCCCCACCGACCCCTCCAGTGCCCCTCCCCCACCTTCACGGAGTGGCCAGCTGGCCCTTCTGAGGGCCTGGACCTGAGCCTGAGTCTTCTGTTTCCCCAGATCTGACCACTCCGGTCAGGAACGGCACAGGACCACATAGGTCTGCTGAGAGCTGGGCCCCAGGGCTGTGGTCTGGGCACGGCACGTGGAAATGGTGGAAGGAACTGGACGGGTGTGGTTGAACAGTGAGTTTATTGTCTCTGGAAGGAGTGAAGGTCATGGTCCCAAGGCACCAGGGGCACCCACGAAATGAATCTACCTAGGCCCCCATGGACAGAGGTGGCAGGGATGGAGCAGGGGCTGGCCAAGCCACAGAGCAAGTCAGAGCCAGAGTCAGGGCTGGAGCCACCCTGTGGCCTTGCCCAGGCTCTTTCTGCCACTTCCCAGGTCCAGGACAGTCCGTTCAGGGCAAGGAACCTTATACGGGAGCTGTGACCCCAAACTGGGAAAGGCTCATTCTCCTCCAAGTGGAACCAGGGCTCAATTCTCTGAGCCATGTGAGCAAAGGCCCCCTGCCAGGGACAGGAGAGGTGGCCAGGTCCAGGGTGGAGGCATGGCACCTTTCCTACCACCTCAGAGGTGGAATGTCCCACTCAGTGTCTCCAAAGAGAGGGAAGCAGGACAGAGGCTGAAGGCGGGAGGACAGGGTGGGCCTGCAGGGACGAAGGAAGGTACTCACAGCAGGGCCCAGAGGAGGCCTATGGCCAGTGGGAGCAGGAGCCGCCGTCGCTGGGCCCAGGGACCCTGCCATGTGGCAGGCGCCCTGTTGCAGAGACTTGGGACACAGCACTGCCTGATGATCCTGTTGAACAACTGGGATCCCGACAACCACTCATACTTCATGTTGGTGTTGGGGCACCTGGGGGCGCAACGTTTGCTGAGCAACATCTTCACCTTTGCTTCTGCTGACAGGAGGAAAGAGGAAGCACGGGTGCTGTCCACGTGGCCAGAACTAACTCAGAATCACAGAATGGCTGGCCCCCTAAAGTGCTACCGGACACTTCCTCCTGACCCTTCCACAGGCCACACTCTGCAGAGCGTCAGCAGCATGGCTGCCCAAGGTCACCTTCAGGTCACAGCAAAGAGGGGTCCAGGAGCTGCTGGGGGCTCTTCCCTGAAGCCACACATGGCCTGCGCCACCCCGGGTCATTTAAGGATGTGGCAGAAACTTCGAAGGAATCATCAGGGAGAAGCAAACGCTGGAAACTACCAAACTGTAGGAGAAAAGACCATCTTGGGTGGAGTCCTCCATTATTACGTTGTATTGTGTTGTGTTGTAGTGTCTATTGTATTTGCTGTGCTGCATTATATTTGTTCTGTTGAATCCTATTTATGTTGTCATATGACAATTGTATTATACGATCTCATCTCAGGCTACATAGAATGCTGCTCAGGGGATCGTTTGTTGGGCTCGCCTAAAGGAAGGGAGGGGGCAGGATGCCTCCTCAGGAAGCTCCCAGAGCCTGACCTTGAGCAGCTGCCCCTCTGCCCGGAGCTCAGGGTGGAGAGCTCCAGGCAGAGGTGGGGGGGCAAGCAAGGGGCCTGAAGAGAGCCCTCACCCGCTCCTGACTCCCAGCCCCCAGCACGGCGGCACCACCACATGACCTCCAGCCACTGACTTCCAGGCCAGGAGGCTGTAACCTGAAACTCAGGTGGGGCCACAGGCAAAGGATACAGGGCTAAAAGAAAAGCAAAATCGGGGGAAACGTGCAAGTGTTCAGTGAAGGCGTGCTCCCACCATCTGCAAATCTTTCTCTTTTGGTAAGGACAGGGGCCGTCCCAGGGACGATGTGCACAGGGAGAGGTAGTTGCTGTGGAGACGCGGCAGTGAGGCCGGAGGAGGGGCCGGCCGCCTTCCGTGTACAAGTGCACCTGGAATCTAGCCCTCCAGAGATGGAGGTCGAGGACACACATCGTGCCCAGGGCGCTGGCCGCAAGGGTGGCACAGCCCTCCCTGCCTGTAGCTACAGCCTCGAATGTGCCTGCGTTTTTCACAGGCACTTTCACTACGGACTCCCCTCCAGGAAGCCCCGGAATAGCACAATATGCATCTGCTTGCGTCATTACAGGACAAGCAGGAAACAAGCGGGACACGGGAGACCTGAAGCTCATTTTGGGGAAGTGATTAAATGAAGGGCGCTCAGCCAAGTCCCTAGGATTTGAAGCCAGAGAGGCAGCAGCTCTCTTGGCTGCTGGCAGGTCCCCAGGGACCCGGAACCACGCAGCCAGAGCCAGCAAACCATGATCATGGTTTCTGGAGAGAACAGATGGTTCTCCACCAGGGCTCTCTTTGGCCATTTCTATGCTTCTATATACGAGTGTTTCCAGGTTTGCTAGTGACATTTCAGTGGGCTCGGGAACGTGTTCACGTCTGACTTTATAATATCCTCTAAGGCTTGTTTTGAGAGTGGCAGTGTTATAAGGTAAGCCCCACAGTCAGCCGGTGGGGGTGCAGACAGGGGGGACAGGTGCTGGGTGCAGGGTCCCTCCCGCCTGGCTGGCCCTGCTCTCACGGCCATGCCTGGTGCAGGGTACTGCTCTCCCTGTAACTTCTGTTACACCAGAGCCTGTGCTGCTGACAGTTCCTGGGAGAGTGACATTTAAGAACTGATATTTGAAAAGGAGGAGGAAAAGAGGAGCCCAAATTCAGAATCTATGGACACTCCCCCTTGAGTCTAGTGGGAGGAGGGAGCGTGAAGTGCGGACCAACGAGTCTCAGGGCGCCCCCGCTACCCCCCAGCCCCCCAGCCCTTCAAAGAGCCCAAGGATCCAGCGCGAGTCCGGGAGAGGCTACGCCCCGCCCTCCCCCGCACCCCCACGGACTCACTTGAATACGTGAATAACACATTCGAGACGCAGACCCGGTCCGTGGGCGAGCACTCGGCGGGGGTGCACAACGCCTCCTTGGTGACTTTGAAGCACTGGTAGCAGCTCAGGTTCACACCTGTGGGGCAGCCGGGAGCCCGATGGAGCAGGACTGCGCCCTGGCCCCAGCGTCCAGTGCGCTCGCAAGGCGCGCATAACAGACCCCTCGCAAAGAGCCCCGGAGATGCACCTCGACACCAAGCCCGGAGCCCCTGTGCCACCCGCCCAATCTGCCCCTTACTTGGCTGTTTTGTGCCGCCAGCAAACTCCGCAGACACCAGCAGAGCCCACAGGACTCGAACCAGCGCCTCCATGACGCTCTAGGGCGCAGCCTGAGAGGAGAGGGGTGGAGTAGAGAAAGAGGCTTCATCTGGAACGCCCCTGCCTCCCGCAGCCGCATCTCCCCTCCCTGTGGTCCGCCCTCCCCCCCCCCCCCAGCGTCATTCATTCCTCCTCCGATCCCGGTTCTCAAGGGAACCTCCTCCCGGTTGCCGACCCCTCTTCTGGCACCTTTCCTTCAGCGCTGCCGGGAACTGGGCCCTTTGAAGAGTGAGCCCCGGGAGGGGCGGGGTGTGGGGGCCTGTTAGCCCCTCCTCAGCAGCTCCTGCTCTGGGGAGGGTCTCCTGGGGTCCCTGAGGATGGCAACCCCAACCTCCGGCCGCCTCCTGCTGGAGGAGAAGGTCAGGCAGGGACTGCATCTCCCCTACGGCCACCCCCTGGGCCAGCCTCAGCCCCAGCGCCAGCGCTGATGCATCCTCTTCCTGTGACAGACCCACCTGGCACAGGGCCCTGCTTCTCACCGTGGGAACACGGGAGAAGACTGGGTTCCTGCCTCAGGGGCCCATGGATGGCAGAGACAGAGGTTACATGTGGCCCGAAATGGTCTGGTGCTGGAGAAAGATGGAGAGCTTCAAGCAGGAGGGTAAGAGGAGGAGGGATCACTGGAGCTAGAGAACAGGTGACATTCGGACAATCAGGGATGAAACTACGGGCGGGCAGTCCAGTGGGGGAAGCGTCATGAGCCCGACACGGAGCAGGAACCCCGGAAAACGCTATGTTCAAGGTGGAGAGGGGAGGGAAAGGGCATGAGGAGGAGGTGATCAGATCGCAGGCGCCAGTACTTGAATCTTCTCATTCTTTCTGAGTGCTTGGGGTGACGTTCCTGAGCAGGGCAGTCGGGAGGCCCAGGAGAAGGGAAGAGAGCTCTGAGCTTCAGTGAGCACCTACAGCCAGGCTCCAAAAAAACCGCCCACGCCTGCTGTTTCTACCAGTGCGGCTTGGTCCCACCTCCGCAGGGCACAGGGGCTGTGCTGCCTCCAGGACCGGGCAGCGGGGTGGCAGGGCCTCCCCCTGTGTCACACAGGCACACAGTTCCTCTCCTGCATGCCCGGGCTGCTGCTTTGGACCTGCACGTCGCCAGTGAGGCCCTCAGCTCCGGCCAGGTCGTCCTCCCACAGCCGAGTCTCTAGGTCCACTGACTGTCCCTGCGATGGGCCCACCCGGTGTATTGTGGTGTGCAAGTGTGCTTGTCCCCGTGGCGTTTCTTTTCCAAAATCTCCCCCTGCCTGGCATCAGGCCCGCACCCTCTCGCCACCCACCTCACCTTTGCAGTCCCTGCAAATTCCTCCCTTTGTTCTGCCCTTTATTTCTCTCAGTTCTCGCTGGCCGGGGTACCCAGGAGCCTGTCTTCAAGGGAACCAATGTCAAAAAGATTCAATGACACTTGTTAGTGCACAGTGAGACTTATTCAAAGAGGGCTATTGCCATAGGTGCAGGGCCCACTGCGATGTTATTTTGCAGTGGGAGGGAGACGTGGCTAGGGTCCGAGTACAGCCAAGAAGCAGTGGGTCAGTGGATGTCACTACCAGGAGACATCAGAGGCCGGGTTCTAGCTAAACCGACCTCCCAGGATTCTTCAGGCCAGGTGATCACACCTCACGTGGGGACTGAAAGGTGGGATGAGGTACACCATTTGACAGATATCTAGCCCGGGGGATTCTTGCTAAAACTCGATTTTACAAGGAAGGGTGCAGATGGGCCCAGGAGAAGCTTTAGGAGCCTGGCTAGAGTTTTGTTAATCAAAGAATCTTTGTCACCAGATGACAAGGAGTTGACAAAACAGCTTAGAGTCCACACCCTGAGGGCTGGGGCTGTGGTCTGGGTGGAGCCTTCTCCCCTCTGGAGGTGCTGTCACACCCCCCACGACCTCACTTGGGGACCCGGCCAGCTCTAAGGGACCTGTCCAGATCCAGGTGTGGGCAGAAAATGCTGCCCTCTCCTCTGACCCCCTTCCCAGGACCCTGGTCCCCCAAGGTGTTCCCCTAAGGGGCAGATCCCCGTGTCCTCAGATCCTCCATGTGCTCTCAGCTGGGTATCAGTCCCATGGCTGCACAGCTTTTCCCTTTCTTTCTTTCTTTCTTTCTTTCTTTCTTTCTTTCTTTCTTTCTTTCTTTCTTTCTTTCTTTCTTTCTTTCCTTCCTTCCTTCCTGCCTTCCTCCTTCCTTCCCTTCTTCCTCCTTCCTTCCTTCGTCCTTCCTTTCTTTCTTTCTTTCTTTCTTTCCCTTCCTTCCTTCCTTCCTTCCTTCCTTCCTTCCTTCCTTCCTTCCTTCCTTCCTTCCTTCCTTCCTTTCTTTTAATTTGCAACAAAAAGGGTTTAAAACAGACATTTTAAAGCAAGATGTAGCTATAGCCCAGCCTTCCCTACCCCCAATAAGGCCTTGTTTTCTCCTTGTATTCTGGAAATCGATTCTCTCCCAGTTTGCTGCCGATACCTCCAGCCTCTCTTCCTACATGCCCCCTTTCCGTTGCTGCCTTTATGCCAGTGGCTCCAGCAAGTCTGCTGACACATGATTTCCAAGCCTCTGTCTTGGTCCTATCCTATTTTTGTGCCATCAAAGTTTCCTTTGGCACCTCAGCAGTCATTTTCTTCATCCTAGAATCCCACATTCTTGTTCTTTTATTTTATTTTGCACTATTGGGGTGACACTGGTTGATAATAACATATAAGCTTCAGGTGTACATCTTTTCACTACCACATCTCTACACTCTGTTGTGTGCTCACCACCTGAAGAAAAACATGGAAGCCTTCACGAATTTGCATGTCATCCTTGCGCAGGGGCCATGCTCATCTTCTCTGTATCATTCTGATTTTGTGCTGCCGACGCGAGCACCACACAGCTTCTCACACTGTGTTTCCATCATGGGGAAGGTCTTTCTGTTTTCCTGCCTGCTTCATTTCCTAGATCACATCCTTCTGAGCGCTGTGCTGAGTGAGGCAGGGTGTGTGCAAAAGAAATTAAGACAAATGTATGGAGACTGGAAGGGAAGCCTCAATATTGTTGGGGTTTAAATTCTCCCCAAACCGGTCTGTATTCCGTGCAATCTCAGTGAACCCCCAAATGGCTTTTGTGAAGGGATTAATAAGGTCACTCAGAAACTTATATGAAAATGCAAAGTACCTAAAACAGCCAAAATGATTTTGAAAAAGAGGAACAAATCTGCAGACACAGTGATATCTGCTCTGACGTCTGACTGCAAGACTATAGCATTGAAACTAGAGTGTTGGGCATAAGGATGGACCTACGGGTCATCAGGACGGACATGTGTTATCAGGACGGACATGTGTCATCAGGACGGACATGTGTCATCAGGATGGACATACGGATCATCAGGGTGGACATGTGTCATCAGGGTGGACATACGGATCAATGTAACAGAAATAAATAGAGGGTTCAGAAATAAACCCACACATGCAGTCTACTGAGTTTTACAAAGTTGTCAAGGTAATTTCATGGGGAGAGGATTGTCTCCCCAAGGGGGCATGTAGGAAGAGAAGATTGTCTAACTGCTGCTGGAACAACCTGACATCCACATGGGAAAAACAAACTTCAACCCATATTTCCAACCATATTCATGCATTGATTCTATTTATCATTTATGAAATGGAGCTAATACCTAAACACGAGCCAACACAATAAAACTCCTAGAAACAAATGTAGGAGATAATATTTATGACTTTGGGCGAGGCGAAGAGGTTTTTTAGGACTCAAAAAGCATTAACTCTAAGAGGAAAAAATACAAATTAGACTTCATCAGAATTAAAACCTTCTGCTCTTAGAAAAATACTTTAAAAAAATAAATTGCATTCCAAGGTCAGGAGAAAATATTTGAATATATTTAAATAAGCACTTGTGTCTGGAATTTGTAAACAGTGCATATAATTTCATAAAAAGAAAACAAACAGCCTGTAATAAGTGAGCTAGAGATTGGAATAAACACGCCACCAAATTCAGGTGGCTATGAGCCCATGAAAAGATATTCAACATCTTTAGTTATTAAGAAAGTGTAAATTAAAACTGCAATGAGACACCAGTGCACACCTACTAAGAAAATGGCTGTAAGCAAAGACGGACAGGTCTCAGTCCCAGCGAGGACGTGGAGCCCGGAGCCCACATGCTGTGGGTGCAGTGCAAATGGCACGGCCACTGAGAAGAATTGGGCAGCTTCTTATCGAGTTAAACATACTCTCACCACGTGACCCAGCAATCCCACTCCTAGGTTTTTACTCGAGAAATGAAAACTGGTAAGCACATGTTCACAGCAGCTTTACTCACAAATCTGTACATCCACACAACAGAACAGTGCTCAGTAATGTACAGGGACACACAGCAAATGGATAGATGGCAAAGCATTCAACTAAGTTAAAGAGGGAAGATGAGGAAAAAACTTCATACATACTGCGTGATTCCATTTATATGAAATTCTGGAAAATGCAGTATGTGTAGCAGAAATCAAATTGGTGATTGCCCAGGGTGGGGGGGCAGACGGAGGGCTCTTACTGCTGGAAGGTGACAGGGACCTCTATGGGGGAGTCTCTATGTTGATTGCAGTGGTGGTTACATGACTGCACATGTTTGTCCAAACTCAGGAAACTGTATACTTAAAACTCATGAATTTTATGTTACAAATAATACCTTAAAAAGCTCATTTAAAAGACACTTTCCACAAAGAAAAACTTCAGGTTGAGATGCTGTCACGGATTAATTTTCCCAGACGTTCAAGGACAAGATAATATCAATCTTCCAGAACCTCTTTCAGAGGACAGGAAAAAAATGAAGACTTCCTAATTCTTTTTAAAAAGGTAGCATAATCTTGATTTTTTAAAAAATGGATAAGGGAATAGGGGAGATCCAAGATGGTGGAGTAGATAAACACTGTGCCTGCTTCCTTCCATGAACAAATTAAAATTACAACTAAATTACAGAACAATCAACCTGGAGAACCATCTGAAATCTGGTTGAACAGAAGTTTTATAACTAAGGATTTAAAGAAGCCACATTGAGACTGATAGGAAGAGCGGAGACCCAGAACCCCAAACCTCCATGTGGTGGGTGAGAACCAGAAGGGATATCTTGGTCACAGAGGTTCCCCCCAGAGGAGCAAGGGACCCCAGCCTCACACCAGCCTCCCCAGCCCAGAGTACTGGTGCCAGGAAGAGGAACCCCCACAACAAATCGCTGTGAAAAACAGTGGCAATTCCAACCATCCAGGTGGGACAGAGGCTGCGGGAAACCCAGGTGTCCTCTTAAAGGGCCCTCACACAGACTCCCTCATTCCCAGGCACTCACCTTGGATTCCAGCGGAGGGACAGTAACTCGGGGGAGCTGGGGTGTGTCAGAGCGATGGCTGGAGGAGAGTCAGCATTTTTCCTGTGAGGAGTGTCCTCCCAGCAGCCAGCAGATAGGCGCCATCTTTCTTGTTTTGAGCCCTCCCCCTACGCTTACGTCCAAATCTGAATCTGATTGGCTTGGTGAGCTCCTCAGTTTCACCTTGCTGACTCACTGAGACCCCATCTCACCCAACAAGATGAACCCAAACAGGCTCACACCTAGACACATTATAAGTAAAATGCCAAAGGTTAAAGACAGAGGATCCTAAAAGCAGCAAGAGAAAGGCAACTAGTAACTTATAAGGGAGCTCCCATAAGATTGTCAGCTGATTTCTCAACAGAAACTTTGCAGGCCAGAAGGGATTGGTACAAAATATTCAACGTGATGAAAAGCAAGTACCTACAACCAAGATTACTCTACCCAGCAAGGCTTTCATTTAAAAATCGAAGGACACACACAATGTAATTTATAGATGATGTGATACAGAATTGCACACCTGAAATCTATGTAATTTTACTAACAATTGTCACCCCAATAAATTTAAAAAATAAAATTAAAAAAAAATGAAAAAGAGAAGTAGAAGCAGGGAAAGAAAAAAAAAAAAATCGAAGGACAGATAAAGAGCTTCCCAGACAAGAAAAAGCTCAAGGAGTTCATCATCATCAAGCCGGTATGACAAGGAAAAATAGAGGGACCTCTTTAAGGGGGGGAGACAAAAATTATGAATAACAAAATGGCAATAGCTACATATCTATCAAGAGTTACTTTTAATGTAAATGGATTAAATGCTCCAATCAAAAGACATAGGAGGGCTGAATAGATAAGGAAACAAGACCCTTACATATGCTGTCTACAAGGGACTCACTTCAGATTGAAAGACACACACAGATGGAGTGTAAAGGGATTTTCCATTTCATTAAAATGGAAAAAAAAATTAAACATCTGGGGTAGCAATACTTATACCATACAAAATAGACTTTGAAACAAAGGCTATAACAAGAGGCAAAGGACCCAGTAATCCCACTTCAGGCTATTTATCTGAAGAAACCCAAAATGCTACTTCGAGGGGACGTGTGCATCCATATGTTTTTACAGCATTGTTTACAATGGCCAAAGTGTGGAGGCAGCCAGGGTGTCGGCCAATGGTAGAATGGATAAAGAGGAGGTGGTACATATATACAACGGAATATTGCTTGGCCAGGGAAGAGAATGGGTTCTTGCCATCTACACGGGCATGGATGGACCTGGAGGGAATTGTACTGAGTGAAGTATGTCAGAGAAAGACAGATGCAATGTGATTTCACTTATATGTGGAATCTAAAGAACAAAACAAATAAACAAAACAAACTCATAGATACAGAGAACATTTTGATGGTTGCCAGATGGGAGGGGGGTTGGGAATGAGTGAAAAGGGGAAGGGATTAATAAGTACAAATTAGTTGTTACAAAGTAGTCATGGGGATGTAGGGTATAGCATAAGGGTATAGCAATATTATATAGCATCAATAATATTGTAACAACTATGTATGGTATCAGATGGGTACTAGATTTATTGGGGTGATAAATGGAAAGGGTTTAGGTATAAAAGGTGAAGGGATTAAGAAGAACAAACTGGGGCCGGCCCGGTGGCTCGGGTGGTTGGAGCTCTGTGCTCCTAACTCCGAAGGCTGCCGGTTCGATTCCCACATGGGCCGGTGGGCTCTCGGCCACAAGGTTGCCGGTTCAACTCAAGTCCCGCAAGGGATGGTGGGCGCCGCACCCTGCAACTGGGATTGAGCACGGCATCTTGAGCTGCGCTGCCTCCCGGATGGCTCAGTTGGTTGGAGCGCGTCCTCTCAACCACAAGGTTGCCGGTTCCACTCCAACAGCGACTGAACCTGGAGCTGAGCTGCGCCCTCCGCAACTAAGACTGAAAGGACAACAACTTGACTTGAAAAAAGTCCTGGAAGTGCACACTGTTCCCCAATAAAGTCCTGTTCCCCTTCCCCAATAAAATCTTTAAAAAAAAAAAAAAAAAAAAAAAAAGAAGAACAAACTGGAAGTTACAAAATAGTCATGGGGATATAAAGTAAAGCATAGGGAATATAGTTAATAATATGGTGATAACTGTATAATGCCAGGTGGGTACTAGACTAGTCAGGGGGATCATTTCTTAAATTATACAAATGTCTAACCACTGTGCTGTACACCTGAAATTAATATAAAATTAAAGTCAACTGTAATTGAAAATTTAAAAAAATGGGGGGGAGGTAAAGAGAATAAGAGGTTCAAATTTCCAGGTATACAAATAAGTCATGGGGATGTAATGTACAGCATGGGGAATAGTCAATAGTATTGTGATAACGTGGGACGGTGTCAGATGGTCGCTGGACTTATCATGGTGATCACTTCTTTAGGTGTATAAATGTTGAATAACCGTAGTGTACACCGGAAACTAATATAATGTTGTATGTTAGCTATATTTTAATGAAAATCTTTTTAAAATTAAAAAATGGGGGTTGGGGGTGGGAGATGAGGGTAAGGAGGATCAAATATATGGTGATGCAAGGAGAACTGACTCTGGGTGGTGAACACACAATGGGATTTATAGATGATGTAATACAGAATTGTACACCTGAAATCTATGTAATTTTACTAACAATTGTCACCCCAATAAATTTTAAAAAATTAAAAAATGGATAAGGTATTATAGGAAATGAAAATTCCAGGGATATCTCCCATGAAAATGTACCCTAAAAATAATATCAGAAAATCACCAGTGGCCAACAAAAAGAAAAACATACTATATATATTCCCATATATGCAGAAAATCACTTGATGAGTTCAACACAGTTTATGATAACTCTTGCAGCAAACTAGGAATAGAAGAGAGACCTCTCTAATGTGATAAGGAGTACCTATAAAACAGGCTATAACGTGCATCTTCTTTAAGGTGAACTATTGAACATGTCCCCATTATCACCACTTCTATTCACTCTGTGCTGGGAAAAGAAACAAGTGGACCATCAGTAAAATATGAAGTCAACCTCTGCCCGTGCTTGATTTTTAGTTTAGACAGTCTAATATGATTCACAGAGCAAATACTGAAATGAGTGCATGAATTTAGAAAGGTCACATGCTATAAGATCAGTATAGAAAAACCAACTGTATTTCTATATACACGCAACAATAAATTTAGAATCTTAAAAATCTGAAAAGAACCCCACTGAATTCTGGGCTGTCCCAGGTTAATTTCAGCTGTCTATATCCAAATCCATTTCCTCTTTCTAGCAAGAAAAGGAATGCAGATCACCAAGGAGAGGCACTGGAACCCCACCTTTCCTGTGACCTCAGTACACATAGGAGATGAAGATACCACGTGTTGTTACCTTTCCGGAGAAAAACAAAACGGCAAACCTCTGGCAAAGCTGTCTTTGGACCTGAGCCACCTGCTGTGCAGAGTGACTGTCACTGGAGAGACAGGAAAGTGGGGAAATGACAGCCCGAGAGTGATGGACACGGGCAAAAGCCACCCTCAGAAAGAGAAGGCCTGGCGCCTGGTGTGGGACGCGGGCAGCTGGACTGACAGCTGGTGGTCAGAGGACTGGCTACCGGCGGCGACACTTGAGAGTGTGTGGGAACGCAGAGGGCAGCAGGAAATGCATCCTTTCTTGGGGAGTTGACCAATAGGAGGGGTATACCCTTTGAGACTTGGGGGTAAAAGGAAAGAAGGAAACAGGAAGGGGAAATTAAGTGCTGCAGAACAAAAGAATCATAGTTTCGGAGGGCACCACCCACCCCTCCCACCACCACCAGACCGCAGACGACACGAGCTTACTGACGCTGCACTTCACTGTGCAGCCAGAAGAGGGCGATCTTGGCAGCGGGGATCCTGGGAGCCCGCACACCCACGGTCCGCGCACAACTGCCGTCCGCCTCCCGGGTAGGACACGGTGTTAGGAGAAAAATGAAAACGAAAACAAAACCTTTCTGTCGATGACTAAGTCCCAGAAAACCAATTATGAGGCAGAATAAATCTGTAATACCTGAATTAAAACATTTGAAGATATGAAGAAACACCTTAATCAGAAATGCAGAACCTCAAAACAAAAACAGACAATAAAAAGGAAGATAGGAAATGAGAACTGAGCAAATTAAAGAAAGAAATGGAAGACAAACGGAAAGACCAGCTTACTGTGTTTTCCCGAAAATAAAACGGGGTCTTATATTAATTTTTGTTCCAAAAGATGCATTAGGGCTTATGTTCAGGGGATGTCATCCTGAAAAATCATGCTAGGGCTTATTTTCCGTGAAACACAGTAGAAATAAAGTCTGACTTACAACGTTCCAAGGGAGCATACATTTGAAATTGCAGTATGAGGTTTTGAAGTAATTCGAAAAACAACCCAAAGAACAAAAATGATCTAACTCCACCCTGAAAGGGCTCATCTCATTCCTAGGGATGGAGGGTGGCCTGGAGTCCTGGTCAACTTGACCTCTGTGGGCCAACCTCTGACCTCTCTGCTTCCAGAACCCCAGCGGGTCACACCCTGGGGCAGCTATTGGAAGCCAGGCCTCCCTGACCCAGGCCCCCTGGGGAAGGCAGGGCACCCTTCTCTGCTGTCGTTCTCTTCTCCTTGCAGGGTCTAGCTTAGCTCCCTTCTCCAGAGAACTCCCAGGGTGTTCAGTTTATCCTCTGCAGCAGGAGGGCTGACAGGGACTAAGTCCCTCCCCCACCTTGAGAGTCAAGCTCCCAGCAGAAAACTGATGGCAGATCCCAGTCGGGGAAATTGGGAGCGAAAGCCCTGAGCCTCTTATTTGGAGAGGAGCGGGCAGAACCGGGGAAACCGCAGACCAAGTGCAGGGGGGTGAGAGGGACACCTGGGGGAGCTGCTTGAGAAGTGGCTGAAGGTGGAGGGACAGACTATCTGAAACCTAGAGTCCTGACCGAGTGGATGCTTTTAACACCAGGGCCCCAGTGCTCAGGTGTGCCTTCAGGTGAGCCTCTGTCCTCCCCCTTACATTCATTCTCTCCTGGAGACAGCCAGGCTCTGCCTCACTGTCACAGGGTGTGGCTTCTAAAGACGACAGCATGCCTTGAGTTGTGTTTCAGCTCCTGGGCCCTAAGCAGAACGATCCCTAGCCACATCCTCCTGAAACCAATGGAGGATTGGTTCAGAGGAACCCATCTGAAGCAGACCTCAAGGTCTGAAATCAGGAATTATTGCCTTTGCCTCATTCTTGACCAATCAACAAGACCCCCGACCTGAGAGCCATTCTTCTGATTATGCAGAATTCAGCCCCCTAAAACCTTCTGTCGTGAGCCATTGGGGAAGCGGGTATTTCAGAGCACGAGCTCACCCCTTCTCTGTATTGGTGCCAATCCTAATAAATGTATTCTCTTCACTGTAAACTTCTGCTCGTACTCTGCTTTTGAGCTGTGCTCATGGTCAGACGAACTCTGGTTCAGGTCAGTAACATGTCCCTGGGACCCTGCTGGGGGAGCCAGCGGGGTAAATACTCAACCTCTCACCCACTTCCCCATCGCTTTTGTCACCCTGAATCTGATGATTGCTCACAGCTGTGGGGGATAAGCCAGCTCAGCTGGGTGGCTCTCCCTTGGGGTCTCCCAATGGCTGTAGTCAGATGGTGGCAGCAGCCTTCTCCACACCTATGTCCCCTGCCATGGTTACCAGCGTCCACCAGCCCCGCTCTCTGTGCCCCACCACCCCACCAGTGGATTTCTTATGTCTCCTCACTAGAGGCTGCCATCTCCCCACTTCACTTGACACTGAGTGCAACTAGGGGGGCTCAGGAAGAAACTAGTAAGGTGACAGTTTAGGGCACTGTGAGAGAGGAGTGAAGCGTCTTCATGTTACAAAGAGCCATCACTAGGACATGGCACAGACATGAAACATCTGACCAGTGCAGCCCTGAGCACAGCTGAGAAGCCCCATTCACAGCTGGCCCGCTGGCACTGCCCCCTCATGTCTGCCTGTCCTATGTCCACTGTGGGGTGACTTGCAGTGCACTTAGGTGTTGTTTGCAGGCCTGCGCCCTGGCCAGAGCTGCCGTGTCATTCCTGGGTCTCCAGCTCTGCCCTCCTCCTCCCCACTTATCAGATGGCGTCCATCCCACCTGGACCCCCGGCCACTTAGCAGACTCTCCATCCTCTTGTAAAACAAAAACATAACTTCCATGGCTGAAAGCCTTTTCGAAAGACAGGGTTTACTGGGCCAGCGAGAAAGAGAGGACCAGGTTGGGGCGATGAGTCTAAACCCAGCGGCACACCAGGTGGGCCGGCAGCACGTCTGCCGCCCTGGAGTCCACGGGCTTTTTGATCCCTCCAGGAGGGGAGAAAGACGAAGGCTTCTAGAAGGAATGTACTACGTGTGGTACGGATGAAGGGGTGGGAGAAGGTGGAGCGGGGCCAGCTCTGGGACAGGCCAGAGTCCCTCAAGATGGACTGTGGACAAGGTCTGGAAAGTTCCAGTGTAAACAAGAGGGGGAGGTTGCAGGTGTTCCATGGCCCCGCCACTTCCCTTAGGCTCTTCCCTTAGGTAAGCGCAGACACTGGGCGGAAGTGGATTCAAAGCCCTAGATCGGGAATGAGAACGCACTGAGGAATGTGAGCTGTCTTTAGATGATTTGCCTGTTAACTGATAACCCCTTCTGGCCTCTTCCTTCCACCCTCTGGCCCCTGTAACTTAATTTAGGGCATCTCAGGATTTTCTCCTTGTCGCTCTCAAAGTCACGAGGCTCTTGCTTGGGTGGGAAGAACTGTTTGGAAGGCTTACTTCTCCCACTCCACTCCCAGCCCTGGCACCCCACCCCCACCCCACCCGCCCACCAAAGGTCCAATTCTGAGTCTCTCACACACGGGAGCTCCTCTCCAGGGACAAGGCCATTTTCTCAAGTGGGGGCATCCAGGGCTTTGTCCCCTCATCCCAGATAGTGCTCTCCCCTTCTGTCAGCACCTCAGAGAGGGTTCATACTGATCCCAGCCCACCCTGTGTGGCCCATCCTGGCCTACCTCCTGGGTGTTCTGCTCTTTCTGAGAAGCAGAGTTTGAGAGTGGGGTGCACATAGATGGGGGTCCTTGGAAGGACAGTGATGGGATATGCAGTGGACAGCACAGCACAGGCTGGGCCTCGTCAAGGGAGCTCTCCCTTCCCACACACACACCCTGTCCACGGGGCCCCACTCCCGGCTCCCAGCTTGTCCATCCCTGAGCAGGAGGAGTCTGGCCCAGAGCCTCAGAGACCGGCCGCCCCTGCGCTGGCCCCTCCCGGGCGGGCGGGATCTGCACAGCGTCCTGCTGGCTGTGGGCCCTGCTTTTCTCGGATACTGAGTGCCCCGGAAACTGAAACTTAGGTTCCCTGAGTCTACACTCCTCCTCCCCCATGAGTCAGTATGAAAAATGTCATCCCCCAGAGAACACCATTTCCTCCCCGCAGCCCTCCTCCTCCCCTCCCTCTTCCCTGCAAGAACCTGAGCCTCTCAGATACACTAGGAGAGACGGGGAGCCCAGCTCCTGTAGGCGGGGCAAATCCCAGGGGCGTCAGCCTCTCAGCTCCAGCCCACTGTGAGGATGGAGGAGAGGGTCTTCACCCACGTATTACACATGCAGCAAGTTTCCTTTAAAAAAAAAAAAAAGGTAACTGGACGGATGAACAGATTGGGATGGATGGTCCCAGAGCGGCAGGAGCCAAGTCAGCGTAGGAGGTGCCAGCTCAGGGGAGGAGGAGGGGCCGAAAGGGAGTGGAGCTAATTCGTCCAGGGCTTTCTAGGCGGTGAGGTGAGCAGAATTTGTCACCCCAAATATGCCTCTTTTTTTAGCCTGATTAATTTTAAGAAACAGCAGACAGGAGAAGCTCTGAGGGGAGGTTACACGTTTGTAACAGATATTTACATTTTGAAGGGAAATCTCCATTTGTAACGGTGCCTCCCTCTCCGATCTCTAAAAGCTCTGATCAATGGAAAAGCTCTAGACTTAAACCTGCATAACAACCACATGCTCTTGCTGTGCTTTTCCTGAAAACCTCCCATAACTGAACCCCCCACCCCCACACACATCTTTTCTCTTTAGCTGGAGATGTTGGTAAAGGTGGTGGTTGGGCCATTTTGGGGAGTAACTCAGTTCTCCTGGGTCTCTCCCACGTGTGGACGGAACAGGGGCCGCAGATCAAACCTACAAACTTAGGAGACCGAAAGTAACCACATAGGATGGCGTGAACATAAAAATTCCTAACTAAGGTGGGCCATGGCTGGAAGTCACATCTTTAGTCTGTAGCTTCCTTGACAAAGGTCAATCTCTATCTCAAGTGGGCCTGTCTATTGTCTTTGCATCTAAGATAACACGCCCTTGGAATGTCAGTAATCCCCTTTTCCGGATCAGAGCAGGAAACTATTCTGGTCCCCTGATTACTATATCTATGTGCTGTAAAAAAGTGAACTATTAACTAGTGTCCTGTACTCACCTATGTACAATAAGTACCAGTCTCTCTAATTTACTTTTGTCCAATCTCAGAGACCCCCCCCCCACCCTTTGCTTTCTCCCACCCCCTTAATCTACTACCAATGGATTTCAGGTAACCCTCCTCCTTAGATTGTATGTATAAAATAAGCTTCAAACTGCCATTTTGCACAGCATTTTCTCACTGTTGAGATTTTGCTTCCCGGCAATTGTCATCAGTTTGGCTCAAAAAAGGTCTTATAAGCTTTCTCTTTGGCTGGATGTTTTTTCAGCAACACATGTATATAGGAGGTATCCATGTTATTAAACATCTGTTGTTTTTTCTCCTGTTAATCTGTCTTTTATCACAGGGGAAAGGGGGTGGTCTCAGCAGAGAACATAGAAGGGCAGAGGGACAATTATTTTCCTCCCCCACAGGGGTCTTTGTCCTGTCCTGTCCCTGACCTTGGTGGTTCTGGAGGTCCTCTGGAGGGCAGGTGTGGAGGACTGGCTGGGGGCTCACCCTCATAGTATGGCCTGGGTCATCCTGTCCTCCCCTGGTCTCAGTCTCCCCTTCTGCTGGGTGACCCCCCCTTCTGATGGATGACCCCCCCCTCTGTGGCCACACAGGGACCACAGCTCTCACCAGGCCCTGGGGTGAGGAGGGCTAGGGCCCAGAGGACTACTGGGAACCCAAATCTTGGGATCACCATCCCACTAGCAAGGGAGTGGGGAGATCTGCACGGAAGGCAGCATGGAGAGTGGACAATGCTTAGCCCTGTAGAGCCCTGGGGAGTGCCAGGACAGGATGTGCTGGATCCCCACCCTTACAAGCACAGGGAGGAGACTCCGGGACAGGGTCCCACCCACTGCCCCAACAGGAGCATGGGGGAGGTTGGGTTGAAGTCCCTCCCTCTCCAATATTTGCAGTCCTGGGAGGGGGGCTTGGGAGACTGACTGAGGGAAGCCTCACCAGAATGGAGCCAGGAGGCCTGAAGGGAGCTCTCACGTAGTGTCATTCGAGGTCAACTACAGACCTCACAGGAGGAGGCATGCCTCGCGTCACCTCGGACCAATCCAAGCTGAGAATGCACGACTAATTCTTCTCAAGAAGGTCTTTTTTACTATAAGACTTAGCTTTTCTTTCTTTCTTTGGAACACCACAGGTATTAATGAGTTGTATTTCCAAATTGCAAATCCTAAAACCCTTGAATAAATCTTTATCATTTATTTCTAGCCAAAGCCTCCTTGATTCATGCTCAGTGGACAGTAGCCACTACACTTGGAACTCCCAGTTTCCTCCAATGGACATTTTGTTCATAACAGTTCCTCCTAACTTCCTTTTCTCTGTAAAGTAACGTTCGCCTCCTTTGTTCTCCAGACTTGCCTATGGGTTCACCATAGCTGACATGTCCCAAATTGCAATCAATTCCTCTGTATTCCCGAGTAAATCCATTTTGCTGGTAACATCACTAGCTGTTTTGTTCTTTTAGGTCAACAGTCTGTATATGCACAGGAGAAAAGCAGGCCTGCAGCCCCAGCCCCCTTCCCAGGTCTCCAGGGAAGGGCAGAGGGTCACTTGGGGGAGTCTGACCTCCACATCTCCCCAGGCCCAGGGCTTCTAAAAAATTCCACTCTCAGTGGCTCCAGACCCCAGGCCACGAAGGTCTTGGGCCAAGTGTTGGCAGCAAATGGAGCCTGGTGAGATCGGGGAGGGTGGACAACGATGGGTGTGTGAATGAGTTCCTGTGAGACCTCAGGATAGTGGGGGCTCTGCTTCCAGTGGGATCCTGCTCATTCCTTTAGCAGGCACAGCCAGAGGCTCCAATGAGTGGCCAAGAGTGTCCACCCAAGGCCTGAATGTGGGGAGGGAGCCAGACCGCCCCTACGCCTTGTGTTAGATAAGAGTGACTGGCATCCTCCCATCCAGCCTCTGAGCCCCTCTCCTGCCCCCTCCCCGACCCCCAGCTCTGGCCTGGAGCGCGATCAGTGTCACACGTCCTGGACACTGGCCTGTGATCCGTGTTCTCTCCTGTTGTCACTGGGACTGTCAACGTGGAACCCAGAGTGTGTGGGGGTGGGTACATGAGTGGTAGATGGGGCACTCCCATGGGCAGAGTCCCAGGGGTTCCGCCTTGAGCGCCCCAACCTGGTGAAAGCTGGGCTTGGGAGCAGAGTTCAGGGACCCCTCTGGCTGATCCCAGACTCAGATGGGCTCTGGGATAGGTGGCTGCTCTTCTCTGGCTGCCTCAGTTTCCCCCCGGCTTACAGGCTTCCTGGAGGAGGGGTCCTGAGGCTGGGGGTGGGCAACATAGTTGAGGGCTGAGGGGGCAGAAGGGGAGTGGTCTTGGGGTGGGGATGAGAGGGTTTGAGGGGGCCCTCAGCGCTGGTGTCTTCAGAGCTCTCAGGAAGGAGGCCAGGTATGTCAGAAGGGATGGGCTTTTCCTGTCAAACATTAAAGGTTCCAAGAGACCCTCCCTGTACAAAAGCAGGACAGACAGGCTGACTGGGAGACTGAAAGCTGAACGACTGCTGTGAAAAGGACCTGAGGGGGTGGGGTGGGGAGGGCTCTGCTCAGCCTGGGGGCACCCCCTCTGGGCCCTGCTGTGCATCCCCGCCCAATCTGCCCCTGGTTGTTATATTAGAGGTATAAGGGCAGATGCTACCTGCACACAGCTCTCAGGGGTCTGGTCCTCCTTATGCCACACGTGGACGCCCAGAAGACAGCGGCCACACTGGCTGAATCTCCCTGTCTCAGCTGCCCCAGTTCCCCAAGCCTAGAACTGTGGATGCTCTCTTCACTCTCACATCTCTCACCTTGCACTTCCTGCCTGCTGCCCACATGTTAAACGCTTTCCACCCAAAGACTGACGTATTTCATATTTCTCCAGGCGGCTGCCCTCTGGGAACCACGCCTGGTGAGGTTATTACCCCACTGCACAAGGGGTCCCAGAAAACTCCCTGGGATGGGGCTCTGAGAGGGCCTGCCCGCGGTCTCCCTCTGTCATGCTTGTGTTGTGCCTGAGCCACCAGCCCCGGATGGTCTGGGCACTGCCTCCTCCCATGGGGACACAGGGGCAGGGGACACAGGGGCAGGCAACACGGGCAGATGCTAAGGAGTAGGAGGAGATGCGATGCCCTCGGCAAGATGGCTCCCCGTCCCAGAGGCCAGGGTTCAGACAGACTGGAGCAGCCTGGGAGGGACAGGGCTGTCTGGGTCTGCTGGGAGCCTCCACCTCCCCCACCGGAAACACACCTATGGGCAGATGCAGGGAAATGAGGGGGGAGTCTGAACTCCTGACCAGAGTGAGCCCAGCTGGACAGCACTGCGCCTGGCCTCTCACTGCAGCCTGGGCAGATGCCAGGGTGGAGGTGAGTGGGGCAGAGCCCTAGACCGGCTTTCCTTTCCACTCCCCTTCAGCTTCTAGTGTCCCCACGCACCTCTCCTCTCCGCCCCCAGGCTGCAGGAAATCGAAACTCAGAGCCCTGGGCTCCTCCTCCCACTCCCTCCTCAGCCCCACACAGTCTCCCTGTGGCTCAGCACAGCCTCCTGCCTCCCCAGAGAGGGACAGCAGGAACCTGGAGCCACCCCCAGGTCAAGGCTGCTTCAGACCCCAGCCCTAGAGGGACTTTGCCCTCCAACCCGGAGCTGCAGGGCAAGTGGCTACAACCCTCTGAGCCTGTTTCCACTTCTGTAAACGGGATGATAACCATAGCCACCTCTCAGTGTAGTTATAGGAAGAGTAATAACAGATGAGTGTCACGTGGAAAGTCGTAGGAGCCAGCGTAGGAGCTGAGGACTCACCTCAGCAGGAATAGCTCTTACAGGTGTCCTGCCACTGACCCGGCCCCGTGGCTCCCAGTTCCCAATTCCTGACCATGACTTCCCAGTCCACCCATGTAGCTTCCTGTCACCCAACCCAGACACGCCCAGCCTCTCTGGGTTCACTGGTCTTGGTCCCTTCAGCAAAGTCATGTGCGGTTTATTTTGAGTGAATGCCTTTTAAGTGAAGACTGTGAACACGAATGATCCCAGAATGTGTTTCTGGGGACATTCTGATTTCTAGCCCTTTGAATTCTTTTCTTTCATTCAATGCTGGTCTGACCCATTCAAGTAAATCACATTTTCACTACCCACTAAGTCTCAACCAGGCTGCTCTGATGTGTTTCTGGATCCTTCCCCAAGATTTTGGCTGGGCCTGCATCTCAACTTCCCCTTATCTTCCCAGGGCAGACCCCGTTCTGTCTGCCTGTTTGGGGCTATTCCTCCCTCTGGCTCCCTCACTGCTGGAGTTGCAGGAAGAGTAATCACAGATTGTCACCTGGTAGCGAGGCCAGGACACATTCATGCACTTCAGTGACCTCCCTGTTCAAAGCTCCTCACCAGTCCCTGATCTCAGGGACCCCAGATGGGCCAGAATCCTGAGCCCCCGTGGTGGCCACGGTCCCACCCCACTGGACAGTGTTCCTTGGGCCCTGGGCATAGGCACATCTGAGCTTCTGGCCAGCCTGGGACGACACGGGTGGGGAGCTGAGTGGCCCTGGACCTGCCCACAATCTGGAGCAGCCTGAGGAATAAACAGGTTGCCCCCCCCCCCCCCGCGTGCACGCACGAGCACGTGGCTTCAGTCACTGGTTGCTTCTTTTCCACCCACCTGCTCAAAGGAGCCCCTTGGCTGGAACACCCTGCCCCCACAGCAGGCCCGTAGACCACTAGCCTGGTGGGCCCATGCTTCCTGGGTCCCTGCAGACCACAGCAGGCTTGCCAAGGGGAAATGGGCACTGCAGCCAGGGTCCAAGGCCTTCTCCAGGGAAGCCCCCAGCTGCCCCTCCCACGGGCCTCGGGGCAGACTCTTGCTCATGCACTCACTGCTCACTGAGCTCCTGCTGGCCCAGCTAGGTTTTCCTGTGTCCCCCTTGGTCTGACTAGTCCTGGCATCCTGACCCGACGTCCCAGAACCCCAGGCGCCACAGCCTGTCCCCCGAGCCTGCGCCTGCAGGTCCCTCACTTTCTCTTCCGCCCAAATCCATTCCTGCCCCAGAAGCAAGCTGCCATCCCTCCCTGCTTCCTGACCTGCCTGCCCTGCTTAGCCTGGGGAAGGAGACAATGGAAGACGTGGGGTGGATGTTCCCTTCCAGGCCTCGCAAGCAGCTCGCGGTGGACTGGGGACACCTCTCTCCCCCACGGTCCCCAAGTGGGCCTCAGTGAGGGGCTGTATGTATCACAGGGGTTCCCCAGGCCCCCCATATTAGGACACAGCTGGGAGGAGGACTACCAGACATGGGCACCACAGGCAGTCACAGCAGAGCAGGAAGGGTGGGAACATCCGAGTTTACTTGAAGCACCAAAGCAGCAGGAGGGCTCAAGTGTGTGTGTGGGGGGCAGGGGCGGGGGCTGCAGCTGGATTTGGGGGTCAGAGATGATTTCTGGGTCCAGAAGCCTGGACCTGGAAGCAGTGTAATCCCTGCCATTGAGCGAGTGGAGTGCACGGTCCCAAACACCCAAGAACGGCTGTGGTGTCGGAGCGCGGGGCTCAGGGCTGCTTACCCCCACTCCTTCCCCAAGCTCGGCCAACAAGGCCACGCAATGGCACACCTGCCCACTCAGCTGGGGATATCCACAACCACAGCACGCTGCCCCGTCTAAGACAGTGCTCAAAGCACATCTTACATACACACCACTGTCTGGGGACGGACAGGGCCCGGGGCTTAGGTACCCATTCCACTGTGACTCAGTTCTGACTCTGGGACCCACAGGCTCTAGGTGGGTCCTTATCCCTTCACATGTTCCCCGAGGAAGGTTGTATCATTGATCCTGGAAGTGAGGGAGTGAGGGTAGCTGGGACCTCTGGGGGCAAGTGTAGGTGCAGGGGGCAGGCCCGACGGTGGGGGCTGGGCCAAGGAGGTGGGATTGGGCAGGATGAGGAGCTGAAGGGTCTGGGCAGGGCTGGGCTTTCCTTCCTTAGCTGCTGGAGGCAGGGCCAGGCACAGGGTCCAGGTGGTCAGGGGCCAAGCCGCAGCGAAGCCGACAGCAGGCTGAGCAGCAGCCCGAGGCCAAGCATGACAGCACTGGCCCGCAGCCCGCCATCGGCCGCGCTGATGTTGCACAGGAAGCTCTGGCAGCAGTGGGTGCCCATGGATGCCACGCCGAGGTTGACGTTCGGGGGGGCAGGGCAGATTGGGGAGCAGCCCTTGTTCAGACTGTGGCCAAAGTCCACCATGTTCCCTGCACCGGAAAACGAGGCTGTGAGCAGAGAGGCAGAGGGGACGGGGCTGGGGTCACGGCTGGAGGCCTGGCCGTCCGGGCCAGCACTCACCGATGCCAGCAGCGGCAGATATGGTCACACAGTAGTTGTCAGAGTCGGAGCAGATGGTGGGCTTCAGGCAGTAGAAATTGCTATTCTGATTCGTGCAAGAGAAGCACACCAGGGAGTGGGCTGTGGAAGGAGGGGACATGCTGTAGGTGACATCCAAATGCAGGGTTTTGGGAGCAGGGGTGAGGCCTCCAGTGGGAACAGGATGGAGGAGTGACCGCTGGGAGAGGGGCCTCTTAGGTTGCCCAAAGCAACGGAAATGGGCTCAAAGGACCCCTGGGCCCATTGAGAGAAGGGGGGCAGGGAGTCCGGGAGGAGGGCCTCTCACTTTGCTCCACCCAGGGCCCCGAGGGCATCTCACCTTGCTCCACACCCAGAAGGGCGGCCAGGAGTATGGGCAGGAAGACCTTCATTCTGGAGGGGACAGGCTCCCGTCTGGGTGTCACAACGCCAAGAAAACCGTGTTCTAGAGAGACATAGCTCATAGGGGGAGAGCCCTGGCACCCAGCAGTACCAGTGGCTCTGGGAGCCTGCTGTCCTCACTTTGTAGACAGAGGCGGGACCTGCAACTTCTAGCAGTAGGGGGGGAACAAAGGGTCTTTCTGTTCCATCCTAACCTCCCCTCACTCAGTGCAGATTCCTTCTAGCTGAGACCCCTGCCCAAGCCTGTGGCTGTTGCTGGGGGAAGGGAGTACAGGAGGCCAGATAAGGGAACTCATTAACGTTCTTAGAAGCACACAGAAAGGAAGGCCAGAGTGGCTGCCTGTGGTCCTAGGGATGGTGACCAGGAATGCAAACCGGCTTCCAGAACTTTCCATGGACCAGCTCCATGTCGGGTCCCAGGGGCTGGGCTGGGCACATGCCCCTCTGCTGGGCACATGCCTAGGGCAGCTCCGGTGCTGGGGAGGCCCAAACATTTGTATGTTATTCAGTGCTGAAGACCTCGTAAGTATCTATTGCCCCATTTTGTGGCTGGGAAACAGGCTACTGGCAAGTCTCCACCAGGTGGGAGACTCTGCCAGGTGGGTGTGAGTCCGTGGGTGCTGCCCTGTGCTCTGCCCCAGGACACGTTGGCCAGACACCCGTGGCAGTGGGTGGAGAAAGCACTTTGAATGTGACCAGCTGGGTTCTGGGTTGTGTTCAGCAGGAGGCATAGTGTGGGAGTTAGTGTCTGAGGCCTAATGCAGACTCCTGGGCGGGGGAGGAACATTCTGGGCCTGGAGAGCTAGTTCCCAGGCACTGGGAAGAACACCAAGGAGAGAACAGATCTGGGGAGGAGGCTGGTGGAGACCCTGAGAATGAATGGGCCCCAGGCCTCTCCTGCCCAGCCCTGGGCCTGGGCTGACAGCTTGGGATCCGGGGGCAAGAGCTCCAGATATTCAAGAACAGTGCCCAGCCAGCTGGGGCCTCTCCCTGGATCCAGGCAGTTCCAGGAGGAAGATGCCTGTTTCTGCCTCTTCCCTAAAGTTAGGTTTGGGCATGGAAGAGCCCTGAGCTGTCCTCACAGAAGCTCGGGTGTGAATAGCCACTGTCACAGCCAGTGTCCCCACCATCCCCTGCCAGGAACCCAACCAAGCAGGCCCAGCTGGGCTGAGTCGGCTGGAGTGGACTGGACCGGCATTAGTAGAGTAGGGCATTAGTAGGATCGGACGAAGGGAGCCCCCGAGGGCAACCAGTGCGCTTCCGGGGCGGTGCCATCCAGGACCCAGACTGTGAAGTCCTCCCCCAGACTCAGGGGCTGATTTCTGGGAAAGCCGGGCATCCAGTGACTCTCGGCTGGCAGGAGAGGTAGGAGTCTATCCTGGTCTCCAGGGATGAGAAGGGACCAGGTGGCCCAGCGCAGGGGGCCTGGGCTCCTAGGTACTTCATATGCTTGCGTAATCTATGCCAAACAGAGTGCTCACCGCTTGCCTGGGCAGGCTCGTGTCCCAGGGTGATTCACTAGGGCAGTCAATTCTCCCTGCCGGCCTCCAAGATCCCGGCCCCTTCTCAAGTAAGAAGGGCTGCCCCTCCCTAGTCTCCACGGGAGGGTCACGGGGAATCCAGAGTTGGGTGATAGGCCCCCAGTGCCTGCGCAGCCCTGGGCCGCCAGCTAGGGAGGGCGCATGGCGGCGGTTTCCGCGCGCTCCCGCCCCAGATCTCCGGAAATATTCGGGAGGGCTGGGGGACTGGGAGTGGAGGCTCAGGCCCCTGCGTCCGGGCCCACCCGCACCTCCGACTTCCAAGCCTTCCTCGACCTCTTCTGTGCTTTCCTTGGCGGCCCGCTCGCTCGCTCCCCTCCGCGCCCTGCAGGGTGTTTTCCGGGGCGCCAGACCCGCCGTGCCCGCGCCCCCTGCCCACCCTGCCCGGGCCAGCCGACTCACCGCAGGGGACGCAGCTCCACTGCCTCCGCGAGCCGCTTCAGCCGGACTAGCACGCAGGCCGAGGCGAGGGCATCTGGCGGGGCGGGCGGGAGGCGGAGCCGCGGGCGGGCGCAGGCGGGGTCGGACTTTCCCGGGAAGGCGGGAGGGGCGGGGTCCGGGCGTTTCCGCGGGGGCGGGCGGGGGGCGGAGTCGGGGAACAAGGGGACCCTCCTCCCGGCCCGGGTTCGCAGGCCCGGTCCCCGGCTGGGCTGCGCTAGTTCCCAGCGGGCCGGGCGGGTGTGTGTGGGGAGGGGCGCTCCTGCGCGGCCCGAAAGCCCACAGGTGGCCGGACACCTTGGGGGCTGAGCACCGGGGAGGGAATGCGTCCGAGGAAGCCGATGGGGCAGTAGTGGGAGTCGTTTCTGCAGAGCGGGGTGGGCAAGGTGAGGGGGTGGGTAGGAGGTCTTCGGCCTGGGCTCCCTGAGGTCTCGGGCTCCAGTCCTCGCCCGGGGGCTGAGCTGTCAGCCCTCCCATGTCTGGGGGAGGGGTGGTGACGGGACAAGCAACGCGAGGTTGGAGGAGGGGGCTCTGGTTTCTGTGGCTTCCTGGCGGTGGTGTGGGCAGCAGGGATCTCCAGCGGGAGATCTGGCCCTATGAGCGTCCATCCATCTGCAGGCTCCGGGCCCCTCTTCTCCCTGGGCACAGGGCCGCCACCTATGTGGCGCCCACAGCTGGGCCAAGACCCTCAGCCCAGGATAGACTCAAGAGCCTACTGTGTGCTCCCGGGGGGCCCTCCCAGTCTACAGCCAGGGGGCCCACTCACCAAGCTAGCCTGACCTGATCCTGGGCTCAGAACCTAGAGGCACCTGTGTACCCAGCTAAACGACTTGGTGGGTGGGGCCTGCACGCTTCAAAGCCAAGAGACAAGAATAGGAGTTTGCAGCAAAGAAAGTAAAGGTTTCTTTAGGGAATTGGCATCAAGCCTGGAGACACAGGTGAGCTAGTACTCAAAGACCTGGGTCCCGGATGGCCACCAGAGGATAGATTATATAGGGGGACTCGTCAGGCGTGGTAGTGAAGGGAGTTGGGGTCACGGTCTCTACTGATTGGTGGGGGCTTGGGCAGGAGGCAGTTGATCATTGTATCAGTTCCTGATGTCAGCGCGGCGGCGTCCTGTCTGGTTTTGTGAGGATGTGGTCGGTGGGGTCATTCCGCTTTCATGGGTCGAGGGCTGAAACATAACTGAGGTCCAGCTTTGTTTGAAACTTTGCTCTAGTTTGGGGTCTGGTTATTGTATCTTTGTGACAGTCGATAGACCTGAAGCTTCATTCTTAAGGGAGTTTGACGCAGACCAGGACCTTTTCCTGAGCCCTTAATGATTAAGGGAGCAGACGTGCAGTATGTGCAAAGGTGGAAGGACCTGGTTGAAAGCAAGCAAGTGCGTCATAGTTCTGTCAGACTGAACAAAGCTAGCTTGAATTAAGGAAAAGTCACACTACAGAAATGAAGTTCATGTGCTGTTCCAGCTGTTAGAATAAAGCCGGGGTCCTTGGCCTGACATCAACGGCCTCCCCTCCATGTGTTCTGTCTCCAGGTGCCCATTTAGTGCCTTGTCCTTCAGGGAATATTCACAGAGCACCTGCTGTGTGTGGCCCTGGTGTGGACCTGCAGCCCCACCTTTCCAGCAGCCAGCCCTGCCCTACACCACGTCCTGGCACCAGCAATACCCCAAGCCCACTCCTGTTTCTGGCCGTGTTTCATGTTTGCCTGTGGGCCCTCGACTTGACCCATGGTGGTTCCCTTCTCTTGCTGCAGAGCCCCCTCTGGGGGTTTGTGTATTCTGGGAGATTCACACTTCACACTCTTACAGCACATTTCCTATCGGGAGCTGTCACAGCTGTCACACGTGACCTTTTCACTCCGCCCTTCTGAACAGTGACAGAGGGCCCCAGGAGAAGGGAATTCTTAACTATATGCACGGGGTGGGTGGGGGTGATGCAAGGGCGGGGCTGAGGCAGGATGGCCAGGATGGAGCTGGGTGAGAAAAGGGACCCTGGGATAGGGACTCGTCCTGTGGGCAAGGTCTAGGAGTCCATTAGGTACCATGTGAGGGGTGTGCATGGGTGTGGAGTATGTACGTGAGTATGTAGATGTGAATGAGTGTGAGTGTGTGTGTAAGTGAACCCTTGTGTCTGCAGAGTTTCAGGGTCTGGATCAGCTCCTTGTATGATCTGTGACGTGGGATGACGGGAGCATGGGAAAGATCAGCTTGAGAAAGCTTCTAGGGGCCCTTTCCTTGGATGCTGAAGGCAGGGATCAGACTGTATCATGAGATGTCTCCAGCTGAGGTGTGGTGACATCTGTGGGGGTTCCACAGCTCTCGGGGTGATGGCCCTGCTACCCCAGGGACACAGCCATGCAGTAGGCCGTTCCATTGGGCAGGAACAGCATCCAGCAGGACCTTGTGCTCCAGTCCCATGTGTCACAAACCCTAGGAGTCCCAAGGACGCCGGCTTTATTCTGCAGGCTAGCACCTGCAGGTGCTCTTGTGTCTTGTGATGGGGCAGTTAAGACTCTCTGTGTGCCTGCTCCCCACACCCCAGGTATCTGCTTGCCCACCATGGCTTCCGCTGCGGGGGATAAGACTCCTGTAACTAGGTCTCAGATGTTTAGGAGGCAGGTCTGAACTCGCCAGGTGTGTCGTCTGGCCACCTGGGCCTGGCACACACATTGTTAGGAATGCAAGTAGGAGATTTGGTTACCTGGGTCTCTGGTGGAAGCTGCCTGGTGACAGTGGCCATCAGTTGTGCCTTGGACGGGAGCCAGCAGTCTGGTGATGAACCAGAGTGCTGTGGCCACCAAGTGGGCACCTATGGGTCACTGCGAGGTGATCTCCCCTCTGAGGCATCTCAGACGTCTGACGTGGGTGGGGAGTTTCAGGGTGAGGCTGGCTCACAGCTGGAACTTTCTCTCCATCTCTCCACCTCACAGGGTCTCAGGTGACCTGGCAAGCTATGACTTGGAGGGGCCTAGACACCCAGGCTTCATCCGTGGGTGGACAGGAGGACTCGTAGCACATTCCAGCCCAGGCTGGGAAGCAGTGTCACACCCAACCACTGTGCCCCCTGTTGTACTGATTTTCTCTGTCTTTGAGGTCCGGCTGTGGTCCCATGTCCCCTGTCAGCATCCTGTGCTTTTAGTCTGTTCTCATCTGGGCCAGTCCCTGCCTAAGGATGTGCTTTCTAAGGACTGCTTGTCCCAAGAACGCCTTTCCCAGGCAGAACATGATTTCTCGGGATGTCCAGAAGGTGGTCAGGGCCTGCCATCCCTCTGAGATTTCAGGGTTCCATGCAGGAGGAATTTGACACCTCATCTGGTTTTCTGTTACACAGGGCACACATCGGACAGGGCTGGCTGCTGGAAAGGCCGCGGGCTCCATTCCCACTCTCAGAGTGAGGCTTTGTGTGGGGCACACAGGGCCCCTGCGGGACTGGTCCCTCCACATCGCCAGCCCCCCTCTCCTTTAGCCACCCGTTTGGAAAGCTCCTGGGTCCTCATGTTCTTTGGGCTTCGCAGTCTAACTGCTGATGCTACCCTCCCCCACCACCCAGCACAATGCTTTTGGCTTATCCTGATTTGCCCCACGGCCCCTGTCCTGAGCAGGACCCAATGGGAGGGGTAGGTGCAGCCTTGGCCAAGTGTCTCCCCACATGAACACTTCCTAGGAGTTGATGCTGCCCTCCTGCAAAGGGCCCAGACACCACCTGCAGCACCCATTGCCCCTCCCCAGGCTGCTTGTTCCTGGGTCCCCCACTAGCCAGGTTGGTCTAGGAGGCCCTGGAATGACCCCCTTTGGCCCCTGAATTTCTGTTCCCTTGCCCTTGTCTCTTGGTTGGGCCACCTAGGCTGAGGGCAGGGCCCCTGCTGCTCTCAGCCCTAGCTGGGAGGGAGGCCCATCTGGCGGCCCAGGGTGCAAGGGCAGCAGCCTGAGGAGCCCGTGAGGTTGTGCTGACTGTGTGACCTTGAGCTCCCCACCTGACTTCTCTGTCTCAAAGTGGAGCCTCAGCTCCCAGTCTCAAAGTGGAGCCTCAGCACACTCCTCTCAGCCTGGCTCCCTGCTTCTCTCAGAAAACAGGCCCACGCACTGCCATGACTTCAGAGCCTCTGCTCCAATCACTGGAGCCTCAGGCTCTTCCTCTAACCCACACTCCCACCTCAGGGACCTTGCACGGCTGTTCCCCATCCTGGAGCAGGAAGTGCGCCCCAGACATCCCTGGCCTGTGCCCTCACTTCTCTGCTCAGGTGCGCATGTCAGGGAGATCTTCCCCAACTCCCTAGGTGAGGCCCCGCCCCCTCCTGCCATGGAAGCACCTGGCACTTCCCTCCCACTTTGAACACTGCCTAGTGTGTAGTGGTGCTGAATAAATAACTGGATGAGTACATCTGAATGGGGATGCAGCTTCAGAGATGGCGTTGTGGGGACAAGAAGCCACAAACTGAGAATTTAGAAGCACCATGTTTGTAGATGGCACTGCAGGAAGGAGGGGCTGGGGACCACGGTCTCCCAGGTCCTTTCCATACCAAGGCCACAGGCTCTCTGAATGCACAACCGGAGACCCTCCTTGAATTGCTTCGTGGGCAGCCGGTGGAGCAGCCCCTGTGACATTCCGCAAGGGGTGAGCTGGCTTTTGTAAGTTAGCAAAGTCAGGCTCCCTGCAATGGGAGCTGAGAACATGTTCCAGTCCGTCAGGGTACTTTTTCCAGAAGGCAGCGAAGACCCCTTTCCTCATGATAGGTTGTCCTAGTAGGATGTGAAGAATCTTGAGAGCGGAGACCTACCTTGTCAGTGTCTCCTGGTTAGGGAGGTAGGAAAGTGGCAGGTAGCAGAGCTGGCTTACCTGTCTGGAGATGCTGGTCCAGAGAGGCCGGCTGGGGCTGGCGACCTGGAGGCCGACGTTTGTGGGTGGTTGATGGAGACACACAGAGAGCCAGGGGCCTCCCTCACAGCACTGCCCCTCCAACCATCCACCCCAGTGCGTGGGAAACACACCACGTCCTATGGGGCTGAAGTCCAGCATTCCCGCCTCAGCTAGGCAGTGGCCGTCCCGACCCCACCTTCCACTAAGTTCTTCGCCTTCCTAGGGGTTCGGCAGCCCCCGGGCTTCCTGCACACCGGCGGTGGCCTTGGGAGGGCCAGGGAGGCCTCGGTGAGCACGCTCTGCAGGCCAACCTGAGGGCGGGGCCTGTGTCCGCGTCCCTGTCCCTGGTGCTAGCTCCCTTCCTGCGGCCCTCGCGCGCTCTCTGGTGGCCGGAGCTGGAAACACACCCTGCTGCAGACCTGGAAGCCGCCGCCAGTCCAGCGGGAGGCTGTGGGCAGTCCGGCCGACCGGTTCTCCATTCTCCTGGACAGTAAGTGGGTTCACTCACACGGTCCCGGGGACAGGGCAGCTTCATTCTTTCCCTGTAGCTGCTTTTATCTCAGAAGCCTCCAGGGGGTCCCTGCCCTGGGCCCTGGTCAGTGACTCCCGCCAGGCATAGATGATCTTCCCAACTTGAGTCTTAGGGTTCCTCCCCTCTCACAAGCAAATTTGCTTCAAGTTTCACAAGGTGTCCTTGGGGCGGGGAAGAGCCCCTCCGTGGGGACACCTGCTGCTGTCCCACTGGGGAGTGGGTCCTGGATGCACCAGGACCCTGCAGCTCTTCCGGGGGCCCAGCTAGGCTAGAGAGCCATGTGTGGCTCTGAGCTCCTCCAACAGAAAGCAGCCAGCAAAGGCCAGAACTGACCCTGTGCCACCTGAGGGGCTGAAATCAGTTATCTGTGGCCACCGGAACCCTAAATGGCCAGAGGCTGGAGGTGCCGCTTACACAGACCATTGCTGTCAGCAGACTCACCCTGGACTCTGACATCAACACAGTTCTAAAAAGCCTCAGCCCGGCCAGCGGGATGCCATCAGAGGAGACTCCCTTTGGGCAGAGCTGGCCACGCTCCAGCACCCTTCCAGGCCCTGTCCACGTGGGACCTGGCTCTCTTGAGGGGAGACGGAAAGCGCTCTGTGGCTGCCTCTCTCGGTCAGCAGGGGGCAACAGCTGTGAGCGCCAGACGTGAGAAGTCGGGATCATGAGTGCAGGAGACTCAGTTATTTCCTGCTAGCATCAGACCTTTGCAGACTAGCTTAGTTGTAAAATTCTACCAGGAAGTGCAGAAAACTCACCCCTCAGCTTCCCAAATGGGAAAGGAGCAAGTCACTAGGCTGTCCTCACGCCCTGCCCCTTGGCCATTTGGATGGAGTACAAAGCTTGTCCTCTGAGAGGGGAACTGCCAGTGTTCCACCACCTCTATGCTCCTCCCTGCACACTCTTTGTCCTTGGTCACAGGGCCCACTGGGTGGCTCCCTATACCATCCCATGTCCCCAGCTGACTTCTTCATTCGGGAAGGGCAGGGAGGAGAGAGGAGGGACTCGGAAGGGAGGGGCGGGGAGGATGTCAGTTTGGGTTCTCTGGGAAGCAGACAGCAAGGGAGACAGAGAGATGTAGGAGCCCATTGGCAGGGGTGCCTGTGGAGGATAAGGGAGGAGGAGAGGGTGAGATGGGAGAGCCTTCTGGCCCCAATGGGATGCCTGCGGAGCCCTTGGAAGCGGGGAGGGGAGGAGGGAGGCTTGGGGGGAGGAAGTGGGGCTGGAGAGCAGCTGGAGAGAGTGGCCAGGACTTGGGGGCCACTGAAGAGCAGGAAGGTGCTGGCGTTATTGGCCCAGGCCTGGCGCCTGTCCCCGATCGGCAGCGGAGGGAGTGGCAGGGGCGTTGGCACGAAGGACTGGGCTGCTATAAATACTCCTCACACAGGCTGTCACTCCAAGGGATGCCTTTGGATTCCATGCAAGAGAAGGGAAGGTGGAAATCTTTTAGAAATGGCTTTGTCATAATGATATTTAACCTACTATATGTGTCATGGGACTTTGAGCGTCTCACTCATGACTTAAGGGTCTGGCAAGAGGAGGGAGATTCCCTAGGTCCCTGCCACTCCTGGGCCAGGCCTCAGCTTGGGTCCCCACGGAGAGTTCTCTCTGGGCCATGGGTGGGACTCAGGCTGTGGGTGAGGCCCAGCCTTGGTCGGTGATCCAATGGTCAAGGACAGGCCACCACCCCACCAGGTCCAGCCACAGTCATCCTCTCCCTGGGGAGGCTGGGATCCCTCCCACCCGTCCAGGAGACTCATGCCATAGCAAGCACACTTTTACACATTTTGGCCAAAATCCCATGGTAAGAAATGTATTTGTCATTCTGACCAATGCATGTAAATCCTGATTATGGGGGGCACTCGATATTTTCTGTTCTACCTACGGTTACTCATTTCACTCTATTTTTCATTAAACACCAAATCAAAAGCCACTATACCAATTTCACTACCCACAGTTCGGAAAGCACCAAAAAAGCCCCTAGTCCTGGACGTTTATTTTTCGGGTGACTTCTTCGGACTTTCTAAAGGGAACAGGCACTTTTAATGTAATTAAAGCATTAAGTTTGAGAAAGAAAGTGAATGTTTAATGGAAATGAACTGATCTGGGCCATAGGGGTCGGGACCTGGCCACCCACCAGGTCGAGCCTGAGCAGAGGGGGAGGTCTCATGGGTCTCCACAGCCTGACGTGGGAGCCCCCACAGATGCCCACACCTGGGGACTCTCCTGTGTTGTCCACTGTGCCTGTGGGCTCAGGAGGCTTGTGCATGCGTGCGTGTGAGTTGGTGTACAGCATGGGAGCCAGGCAGCCTCTGGGCATTCTCCTTGGTCCCTCGCCGTCCCTCGAGGAGCTCCCACATCCAGCAGTGGACCAGCTCCCGTCCTGAAGGAACTCAGAGCCCTGGTGTCCATTCAGAGATGGACAGACTTGTGTCAATGCCAGCCTCCCCGTGAGCCATGAGGGCTGCTCAGACAACGAGCTGTCAGGGTCTCAGGCAGAGGTGGGGGAGAGGGAGAAGTGCTCAGGATGGGGCGAGGCAACCAGGGGCAGAGGTGGGCAGAGTTATGGGTGGGCCATAAACCTTTGCGAGTGAGCTGAGTGAGTATACAGTGGCGAGATGGGGGTAGGGGGTGTCCCACCATGAGGGGACCAGTGGACAGGATGGGAGAAACCGTGCCAGCTCTGGGCCTGGGCTCTGGACCCAAGGAAAGGACACTGGTGGGCAGTGGGGGAGATGTGAACACGGTCTGTATGGGGTTCCGTGTGAGTCTGGCCACAGGGCTAATTTCTCGTGTTTGACCTTGGAGATGTGGTTATGTAAGAAGTTAACATTTGGAGAAGATGGGCAAAGGAAATACAGGAACTATACTATTTTTGAAACTTCTTTGTAAGTATGAACTGATTTCAAAATGAAAAGTTAAAAATGTTTTAAAAGCAGCAGGGAGTAGGCTTGGTGGAGCTGCGTGGTTTGGGGTTTTCGTGGGGGAGCGGAGCCCAGTGTGTAGGAGGCGGACCTGGAGGGCAGAGGAGAAGGGCAGCAGAATTATGCCCTCGACCAGATTGGACGGGGTTGGGGGTGTCAGGGAGAAAACATTTTAGCAGGTCTCCTTTGCTGTGAGGGACTGGAATGGTGAGGGGTGTGCAAACTCTTTTCTTCATGAAGGGATCTGGGGACCAGAGAGGATGCCATCGGCGGCTTGGTGCTGGCAGGGCTGGTGCAGCCAGAATACGGCCCCTTCCCTCTTACTGCCTTGGTGTGAACTGAGCGCCTGGTTCTCATTAGATGAGAAGGTTGTGGGGAGGGAGAAGGGAGCAACCCCTCCACCTCGTCTTGCCTCCACGATACCTTTCTATGTGTGTGTGTGAGTGTCACCTGGCCCCAAATGGTGTGGGACACTGCTTGCTCCTGCCAGCTAGGAGACCCCAGTCAGCTCTCTGCTGTTCAAAGCCTCTTCTACCCACGAGGTCAGCGTGGCCCCTCTCCTGTGGGTCAGTGTGAAGGGGCAGGCAGCACTTCAGACAAAGGGCTTTATTAAAGGGAGCATGAGCCTGCACTTGGCTAAGCTGTTCTCTTCCTCTTCTTCTAGAAGCTTCTCTCTAGTCACCCTGATGCTAGCCAATGGTGTTCACCATCCTTTCTGCTTTCAGATGGGGATCATTGGCCCAGTTGTCTAAGTTGGCTCCCTTGTGGCCATTCTTTTCGTAAACACCGCTGTTGACCTGCCTATTCAGGCCCTTGGCTGGGAGGTTCAGCCACAATCACAGATGCCTTGTACTGCCAGGAGCAGCCCACGTGGACTGAGTAGAAAAGGCAGGTGGATAAATAACACCCCAGCTTGAAGGTCAACTCTAGGCACGAGCATTGCAGACAAGGAGCACAGCATTTGAAACAGCAACGAGCAGGACGGGGGGCCTAAAGTGTCATCTCTTGCGTGGGGGAAGAGTTGAGTACAGAGAGCATATAAGACTGTCCAGAGTGGCAAGGGACAGGGTCAGAAGCCCCTTAGATGGAGGTATGATGGGCCTCCATGGAGCTAGTGCTGGGGTGACAAGGGGGTCACAGGCCCTCAGATTGTGTTCCTTGCTTGAAAAGGGACTGGGCACATAACCAGGACCCACATCGTCCCCAGCTCTGCCCTAGTTTTGCTGCATAGCCTGGCAAGGCCTGGCCTCCGAGCGCCTGGGCTGTTCCATCTGTGCAAGTTGCTGGCTGGACAGTGACGTGGCTCAGGAAGCAGGACCCATTGGAGAAAACGGGTGACCTGGGGTCAGGCAGAAGGGGTTGGGAGATGGTGGTGTGGCTGGCGCAGCAGTGCAGCTCTGGTGATGTGACTAACTGATGGCCCGGAAAGTAAGGAGTGGGAGGGTGGAGGGCATCAGTATGAACCGGTAGACCATCTTTATATCCTCTTGCGTTAGCGTCTCCACCTGGAAGTTTTTCAGCACCTAGGACAGAGGCGAGGGTTGCGCCTGGCCAGCTGGTCAGCTCCATGGTCCTGGCCCAGCCTCCCCCGCCTGCCAGGGTCCTACTACGCGGGCACAGCAAAAGGAGAGGCCTGTGGTCCCCAGCCCAGCCTCCCAGCACGCCCCGTCCCCTCCCCACCCACAATCCCGGTCCAACGCAACCGCGTCACGCCAACAGCCCCGCCCAGACCGCTCACGTGGTGCAGCAGAAGCAGCATCTCGGTCTCTGCCAGGCGCCGCCCCAGGCACTGTCGCGGGCCAAAGCCAAAGGCCAGGGAGGGGATCCTGGTGCCCGAGCCCCTGTTGTCCAACCAGCGCTGGGGATGATAGCGCTCCGGCCTAGCGAACACGGTGGGGTTTCGACCCAGGCAGTACAGTTGCACTTGGATCAGTGTCTGCAGAAGGCGTGGGGTGGGGTGGGGGCAAGGGCAGGGTCAGCTGCCCCGCAGGAGAAGTAAAGCAGGCTTGGGTTCTGCTGGAGGGGCTGTGGGGCCTCACTCACCCCAGCCGGGATATGGTAGTTCTGCATGACCACGTCCGAGCTCACCTGCCGCTCCACAAAGATACCCACAGGGTACAGCCTGTGGAAGGGGGCATCCGACAGGGTCCTCAGCTGGAGGACCTTCCTCAGCTTTCCTAGTCCAGGACACACCAGCCAAGGGGAGCTCCTGCGCCCTCACAGGTCCCTTGGGCACTGGGTGCGTCCTTGCCCCTCCTGAGCTCAGCCAAAGCTCCTCCAGCCTGAGCAGCCCTGGGCCAAGGAGGGCATGGCCCAGGACGGCACCCAGGAGGTAGAAGTGGGATGCCAGAGGACAAAGCGCCCATCCCTCTAGAGAGAGGAAGAGGAGGTGTTGGGGGGGCGGATGCATCCTTGGGCAATGCTGCTTGTAGCCCAGGATCTGTCTGAGAGCGCTGCTTCCCAGACCACAGGCCAGTTCAGGGAGACACACCTACCTCAGGGTCTCCTTGAGGGCAGCCCGCAAGAGTGGCAGTTCTGTGCTTGCCCTCTGGGGGTTTTCAGAGATCTTGGCCTCAGCCAGCAGGCTCTCCTGACGTAGGGCCTGCTGCACGTTAGGGTTCCGAGCCAGCTCAAAGAGGGTCATCAACAAGGGGTAGGCCGTCTGCAGGAGCCATAGTGCAGGGCTCAGACCTTGGCACAGGCCGTGCATCTCAGCCCCCCGGGGCACCCCTCCCAGGAAGGTGGTCTTCCCCTGGGGGCAGGTTGTCTCAGACCCACGTTGATGTGTATACCTAGAGCAGGATATGCTGAGACCTCAAGACCCACCTCTTCTACTCTCCTTGCGTCCCTGAGAAGGCATCCCTAGTTTCAGGGAACACCCAGGCCTCCTCTTGTCACTTCAGGCCTGGTTCTCAGCCTCCTCTGGGCTCCAGGAGGGGCTCAACCTTGCTCTCTACTTGGGGTGGGCGTCTGGAGCCCCAGGTCCATCTACTCCCAGTGGGCTAGCTCCCCTGGGCATCTGCAGCCAGGTCAGAGCCAGCCAGTCCCTCCTCCTCGGGCATTTCCATGTGCAGGGAGAGGCAGCCCAAGCTCGGTCTGAGATCTGGGAGACATTAGCTCCTAAACCCCATCCCCATAGCAACGTGCCCTGGCATCTCCTGATGTGTGACAGTGGCTCCCTGCTGCTCCTTTGCTTCAGTCCATGCTGTGCCCTGTGGCACATGAGGGATGCTTAGGGAGCAAAAGTCTGCCCCACGTGCCCCCTCCCTGGCGTCCTCTAGCCTTGGCTGCAGGCCTGGTGCCCGAGTACCTTCCCTTCAGGGGCCCTGACCTCTCTGCCCTTATCTGCCCTCTGCTCAGCCTCACTGCCTTCCCTTGCCGTCCACTGTTGCACCCTGGGCTGCTGCCCTCCCTGACTCCTCTTCATGGCATGCATAGCTTCTGTGTGGTTCTTCCACATTCAGCTGCCAGTCCTCTGCCTCCAGGAAGCCTGCCCAGAGCTGTTCCCTGAGGCACATGTCCTCCCCTGGGCTCTCTTGCCACATGACAGCCTCTGCTCAGGGAGCTTCTCTCCTAGGGGTCTGTGACTCTGCACATTCCGGTTGCCAGGCCCAGAGCAGCCCTCAGAGATGCTGGCAGGTGAAGGTTGGGTCTAGAGGGAGGAAGCTTTGGCTGCACTCCACACCACGGGGCCCGCCCTGCCCACAGTGCTGTGTTGCCATCTCCTCTTCCCTCTAGCTGGAGCACTATGCTGCCCTTCCTGTCATCAGCCTATCACCGACACGGGATCTTGAATGAAAGCCAAATGTACTCCGTCACCGGGCAGGGTCCCCTATGCTGTGGTCCAGCTGTGTTCCCCTCTTTCCCAAACCCTGATGGTCTGAATGTGGCCTGTGCTGCTGCGTGTCCCTGGGCCTCGTCACTGTGCAGTCTGCCTGGAGCATGGCTTCCCACGCAAGTAACTGCAAACCCTCCCCTTAGAGAATTGCTCCCAGGTGCACCCCACTCAGAGCCTTCTGTCAGCTTGGAAGCTGAGGTCTAAGACTAGAAGTCTTGGAGGAACAGACTGGGGACGGCCATGCAGGAGACACTTGGCACGGGAGGGCTTCCTGCACTCAGGAGGCTCCATGCTCTAAGGGCAGGGCTGGTGGCTGGCCTGACCGTGTCCACGCTCCCAGCAGTGAGGTCGATGGAGCTGGCCCTGATGGAATCCAGGGACATGTCTGCATGCAGGAGCAGCTCGGCCACGATGCCGCTGTAGTTCCGTGGGCGGCCGAGGGCCAGTTCCTGGTAGATTTTCTGAATGGAATTGTTGGCTGTGGGCACAGAGACAGAGCCCTGGGCCTGGTGTTGGGAGGCACTGCCTCCCGTCGTCCTCCTATCTGGCAGCCCTCAGCACCCCAACCCATCTCCTACCCAAGGCCTGGGATCAGCCCCGCCCAGCGCTGCCTCACTGCCAACTCTCTTGAGGACTGATAAGAAGCCATGGCCCTGGGTACTGCCTCCGTCCTCTCCCGAGTGGCCCCCGTGTCCCGGCCACACAGCACTGCCGGTCCCTGCCCTCACCATACTGGAAGATGTAGTCCCAGGCCTCAAAATGCGCTTTCCACGCCTTGGGGCTTGTCCAGCGGGACAGGCTCCTGGGCATGAACATGAGCTGCACGGTCGTCTTCAACATGACCTCCAGAGCATGGATGAAGTTCAGGCTGGCTGGACTCGGGCTGTGGCCCAGGAGGCCCAGCCGTTCCCCAAAAAGGGCCAGGTTGCTGGCTGCGGGGAGGGGGGCGCTGCTTAGTGAACGGCAGCCCAGAACCTGTCCTGGTCCTGGGCTGCCCAGCTCCCCACCCCAACAGCTGCCCTCGGGACCCCACACCTTCTATGGTGTAGTAGAAGATGCTGGGCTGGATATCCAGGGTGAGGCTCCCTCGCGCGTTCTGCAGCACCTTGGACAGCAGGATCTTGGAGAAGTCCCTCGCCACGCTGTCCACCATGGGGAGGTACTTCTGGACGGCCTGCAGCGACAGCACGTCTGGGTTCAGCCGCAGTCGGTCCGAGCGCCATTCGGGCCCATTTCTGTAGCACAAACAAGTGAGCTGCAGGGTAGCCCAAGTCGGTGTCTGGCCCCCAGCTCTGCACCCATCTTCCTCATCCCCAAAGGGACACGGCGAGGCAGGGAGCTGCCTGCTGCTTCTGAAGGGCAGGAGGCCTGCGCTTCAGCCCCAGCTGCTCCACTTTCTTTTGGGGAGGCCTTAGTGCCCCGGGCCCAGGGCGCTCAAGTCTGCTATGGGGCTGAGACCTGGGCTTCTGCCTGAACGTGCCACATGGGTTCACTGAGTGTGCTCCTGCCAACTTGCAGGCTGTGTGCCAGGTACAAACATCGCCCATCCAGGTCCTCCGTTGGTATGGAGACCTTTTCTGTGATGAAGGAGGCTGGCCCTCCTGTCGAGCTATGCCCCCCCTGCTCACACTGTGCCCCTGAGTGACCCTCATCTCCCCACCCTCCCAGGTCCTGAGAATGCTGTCTCTGTGCCAGTGGTACCTACCCCTCTACCTACGGGGTCTCCAGCTCCTTGATGGCATGAACCAAATTATATCGCTCATGACATACTCAAAATGGAGCCCAGGCACCTGGGGGCTCCTCGGATGTCCCCCAGGGGACAAGGGGGATTTGCATTCTCAGCCACATTCTAGCATGACTAGCGGCTTTCCTAAGGCTAGCCTCCGGCAGGCACGTGCACACACATGCACAGAGCACACACAAGTGCAAACACACACATGCCTGTGCACTAACACAGAGTACACGTGAAAACACACACCCACAGAAGCACTCAAAAACATGCACGCACATGCAGACACGTGTGCGTGCAGACACACAAAGTAAGCAAGAAATGCACACATGCGAGCATGTGGGGACACATGCACAAACACACAAACAACATGCACAAGCACACACTAGCACACCAACATGAGCAAACAGACATTCATCACACACACATGACAACCACACACACGTATTCACACACAACAAATGTACTCAGGCAGGCACAGACAGGTGCACACCAGACACACACACATGCCCACACGGGCACCCACTTAAAGCTTAGCTTCTGATCAAAGGTGCCATCGGCAACAGTCCGCCATGTCCCCGGCCCCAGGACTCTCCCCACCTAAGGGAAGTTTGCCTCAACTCTAGGACCCACGGGGCCCCTCGCGGAGACTGCGGCCTGGAACCTCAGGCTCCAGCACACGTTAATGTGTGTCCCTGGCCTGTGACGCCCCTTCTCCAGCCCTTGGCTTCCTGACCTGTAGGAGGGCAGAAGCCCAGCAGCCTGCAAGAGAAGCCCACGAGGCCCGCGCAGAGTGGGTGCTCCCAAATGGCTGCTGCCTCTTCCTCTCACGCTAAAGGACGGCCTGTGCTCAGGTCCCTGGCGTGGCCCTGCTCCCCTTTAAGCCCAGGGCACACGTGACCCTCTGGGGTGGGCACTCCTTGGGAGCTGTGGTCACCCTCTCTCCCCCTGCCTGGATAGGGCAGGCCTGCTTTAGCTCCTCCCTGTCTTGCCTGTCTCTGCACCCAGGCTGCCCCTCCCCCACCCTCCTCATCCAGACTCGCCCTCACAGCAAGAACACGCCACATTTATGCCCATGATGCTGTCGGTGGGCCAGCCAGGGGTCCAGGACCGTCCGATGGGGTAGATAGCTGTCCGCCTGCTTCAGCCTCTCCACGTCCTCGGGCAGCATCACGAGGACTATGTGTTTCCCTCCCACGTCGTACCTGTGTGACAAAGTCCAAGCCCTGCCGGGGGCTGTCCTCCCCAATCCGGACCATCTCCCGACTGTGACCTGGGGAGGCAGACCCTCCAGCTGTCCACCTGGAGTCTCTCCCACTCTTGTGTGGGGCCTGTCCATCAGCCGCAAGCTCTGGACTGCTCCGTCCTCAGGGAGAGCCACACCCTCCTGCCGAAGGGAGCAGGCCCCCTGGGAGGCCTGAGCAGGTGGTGGGGACAGAGGGTGCAGAGTGTTCTCACCGAGGAGGCCCCTGGGGAGGCTTACCTGAAAATGGGCCCCAGCTCCTGGAAGATCTGCTGCATCTGGAGGTGTAGGTCCTCAAAGCCCTGCTCCTTCCAGATGTGCAGCAGCCTCAGCCACCTATTGCCTGGACACCTGGGTATGGCCTCGAAGGGCAGCACCGCCTTGCGGGCCGCAGCTGCTCTGGTGGCCAGGGTACGCGCCCAGCGCAGGGCCAGCCGGGGCCCTGCCGTCCACACTTCTGCTTTGGCCCACAGCGCCATGCCAGTGTCCCTCCACTCCCTCTCAGTCTAATCCTTTTATCTCCCCTGGGGGCCCGGAAGGCTGACCGATCACGTCATGGGACAAAGTGTCCCTGGACCAGGCCAGGAGGCCCGGGGCAGGGGTCAGGGCCGGAGGCCTCCAGGCAAAGGAGGAGGAAAGAGATAGATGGGCGCCCAGTTACGCAAGGCCTGCTGGCGGGTGGGAGTCCAGAGCAGGTGCGGATCTGGAATGGGGGCTGAATAGGGCTGGGGTGGACAGGAGGCCTCTCTGTCCTCTCCCCTGGATGAAAGGAGCAAGATGGATGGGCCCCTTATCTTATCCAGAGATGAGAGGGAGCCTTGGATATTTTTATCTCCTTCCCACAAGGACCAGAACAGGAAGGAGTGGGGGTGCTGTGTACCCCTCCCATTAACACGCGTGTTCTACCGACGCTTCCCCAGGCCTCATGCTGGTTGTGGAGAGTGGAGCCAGAGGCCAGCAAGGGTTCCTCCCAGCAAGGACTTTCGGTTCCCTTGGGGCAGTTAGGGGAATCCAGAGACACAACTGGATATGGCACTGAGGCTGCGGGGCCCTGTCTGTCTGTCTGGTTCCGCTAAGGAGCAGTGAAAACACAGGAGGTGTGGTTCGCTGATGAGGTGGTCTGCAAGCCACTCCTCAGGCCGAAAGATGAGCGGTGCAGCTTGCCTTGGCCCACGCCCGCCCCACAGAGGCCCTGTGCGAAGTGCCCACCACGGGCCCACACCCTCCTTGCTCACCCTACAGCCAGCTCTCAGGGGTGCAGACTCAGAGCTGCAGCCAAGGGCGGGAAGATGAAGTGTATGACTGGGGCCTGTGGTTGGGGGCTCCCCATTGTGCCGGGACCGACCTGGGAGGGAGGGCCCATGTGTCAGGTCCCCTGTCTCCTCACAGACGCCTGGCAGATATCTCCACAAGGTGGGTATCACTGTCATTGTTCCCATTTTCAGATGAGGAGACTGAGGCCCAGGGTTCTGTGACCTCCCAAGGCCCCTGGCGTGTTGGGAGCCCCTAGTGCCTGGCTCCTCAGTGCTTCACAGTTGCGCCTATGTGCCTTGACCTTGATTTGGGGATGGGATGATGGGGGCCGCGGCTCAGGCTGTGGAGGCAGGAAGGAGGACGTGAGTGGGTTTAGCAGGGAGACCCAAGATCTGAGTGTCGTTTCTTATTTTACTTTAATCCGTTGCCCGCTCCTGACCTTTCCCTGGGGACTATTCAGCCAGGGTGATGAGTCAGACTCCGCCAAGGCCTGTTCAGCCAGTTGAGATGTATGATGTACCTCAGCCTCAAATGCTGTCACAGCTGTCCTTGGGCAGGGACGCGGCTGGAGCGCAGCCTGCCCTGACGTGCAGGTGCATCCGCCCGAGCCTTCTGGACTCCTCACGCTGCCACCCTGGCTGTGTGCCCTCCACCCACACCCTCTTGGCCTCTCCTGGTCTGTTCCTGGGGCTCTTGGGGCTGTAGACATGTGGCAGCTTTCCATGTCCCCACACAGCGTGCCCCAAGGAAGCTGGAGATACAGGTCGGCCGCCCTCTCCTGCCCAGAGGAACTGCAGAGACAGGTGTGACATGGAGGTGCCAGCACCAAACGCTGTTGTACTTGTGCTGGACTCCCGGTGCTTCCCAGAACCCCAGCCTGAAGCCAACAGGCAGGTGCCAGAAGGGCTTTCTCGCAGTGCCTCATCACCAGGGAAGACAGGTGAGGGGTTCTCCACGCACCACTGTGCCGCCTTGCAGCCCGATAGGTCTGGCAGGGCCTCCTGGGGAGGAAATGTGTTGGCTGCGAGGCAAGGGCCCCAACACATCCCCCCAAGCATGCAGTGTGGCCAGCCCTGACGCTCTCTACTCTGGTGAGGGTGTGCTGGTGTTGTATGGACGAGAACACAGGTCAGAGGCGTCACAGGGCAAGGCGACCTGCTATGGCGGATGTCCCCAAGGTCACGGTCACAAGAAAGGTTCACACTACTGTTGAGGCAGGGGGAAATGCAGTAGGGCTCCAAGTAGACACGCAGCTTTTGCCCACATGGAGCTCACACTCCAGTGTAATAAACCTCAGGAAACCAACCAGCAAAACATACACCAAAGAGAGTGGATCAGAAACTGGCCTGCAGCTCCTGCATTGAGTCAGGGTGGTCTGTGTGGCTCCTGTGGGCAGCTCGGGAAAGAAAGGGATTCCAAGTGCAGCCTGTGGGCAGGCCGTCTACAGCTCTCTGCCCTGCTGGCCCAAGAGCTTGGCCTGGCCTCACGGATCACAGGGCTGACCTGGGCTAAGGCTCAGCCAATATTCTTGAACAAATGTATGCATCTCACCCTGACCACAGCCTTTCTGCACAGACGCCTGCTGCTGCCCGGCTCCCTGTGCCCCCTTCTCACTTGGCTCGGTGACACCGTGGACCCGAGAAGCTTTCTGGGAACTGAAGGCAGGTCCACACCTCTGTGCTTTTGCACTTCCTGTTCCTTCCCCCGATCATCTCCTACCTCTGTGATTCTAGGTTTTGTTCATATTCTCCCTGTTGTCCTCCACGTTTAAAAATGCAAAGCTCATTGGTTGAGCTTGGGTCTCTGTCAGGCCGGAGCGAGCAGTGGTTGTGTGTCTGCGTGTGTGCACACGCACGTGAGCCTTTGCCTCTTCCTGTTTCTCTCCTTCTGCCACCCAGCTTGCTGGTCAGTTTGAGACGAGGTGGAGCGTAGAAGGGTAAGAAAGGTTTCGTTCAATGTTGCCGTCGTAAGCTGAATTCACTCTCTCTAAAGCAGGCAGGTGCTTAGCAGTGACACTTCCTCTAGTGGGTGATTCTTCTGAGGCGATCTCTCCTAATGCCCTCGCCTGTGCTTGATGCATCTCTTCCAGGTGGTCACTTGAGAAACCTCTGCAAGCCCGAGGACTTGTGAGACACATTCATCTCCTGTGGCTGCTCTGGCCCCTCCATTCCTCTAGGTGGCCTACTGGGCAGGTGGCAGGAGGCACCCACGTGGGCTCACTGCCCCTGGGGGCCCTCACCTTGTCTGCTAAAACACACTTGTGTCTCTTATCGAAACATCATGGGTGTAGATGTTTCCTGTGGGTCAATATTTGCCTGGGATCTAGTTTTCAATCATGTGACTGTAAACCTTTCCACAACTTGTACTTTACATATGTTAACCTAAAACTAAAAGTCAAAATGAGAGGCAACAAGCATTCATTTGAGATCGATAAGAAGAGCTATTTGGGAAGCACTGATTCAGAAAGAAACCCAAACAGTGTTCCGATTAGGAGACAAAGGCCAGGGGTGTTTATGAGAAGGGGAAGGGGGCAATGACATCGTAGAAGGAAGGTGTCGCTATTGCTGCTGCAGATAAGCTAACTGTTGCTAAGTCTAACTAATGTTTTTAATTTTTAGCCCGTTAGTCATCTGTCCGGGAGTCATATCTACTTTCTTGATATCTTTGCAAACAGTTCTTGGGGACACAGGTTTGCTAAGATCTGGTGCAAAGGTTATTTTGCCCTGTTTCAACATTCCAAAGGTTTGAGGACTAAGAGGGGCAAAGCAGCTCCCCTGGCACCGCAGCTCCCGCTCCATTTTAAAGTGGCTCCATTTATACTATTGTTTGTAGACGTTATTCCCTTAAATATCGTATGGCCATATTGTGTTGTTGTATTGTGTTGTGTTTTATCCATATTGTTTTGTGTTTTATCCAGTCTGACCATCTTTGTCTTTTAACTCTCAAATTTAGTATCTACATTTATTGTACAACTGATGTATAATGATTATTTATACTTTATATTCTGTTTTAATTGTCTCCCAAGTTCTCCATTTTTAAAAACCATTTTCCTTTCTTTCCCATTTTAGAAGATATATCCTCCATTTTTATCAATTTAGTCATCGTCTTAGACATTTTAAAAGGAGCTTTGTAACTTAAATATAAAGTTATTCAATAACTTCTCCACAAAAAAAGGCAGAAACTTTAGAGCTCTTTTTAATTCAAATTTTATTTTGTTTCTTTAACACCAATAAGTAGATACAATTAAGGTTTGCTTCCATTTACTCGCATGTTTACTATTTTCTTTGCTCACTATTCTTTTCTATATTGAAAAGTCTCCTACTAGATAAACTCTATTCTTCCTAGAGGTCATTCTTGTAAATAACTGTGGATAAGGTTCTGTTGGTAAACATCACTCTCAGAATTACGGGTCTGGAGATTTCTTTATTTTAACCTCAGTCTTCAGTGATCACTGCACAGAGTGTTTGTTTCCAGTTAGGCAGCACTTTTATTTTACCTTTGAAGATGTTAGATGTGGCAGACAATGTTAGCTGCCCATCAATCACCTGACCTCTGTTTCCTGGACACATAAATAGACTACACTTCACAGCCTGCTTCGCAGTTTGTAGAATCATATGTCCGAGTTTTATTAGACAATGGGACGAGAGCAAATGTCCTATGTGTCTTTTCTGGTCCTGGTCCAGGAAAACATCCCATGTGTGGTCCTGTATGTCCTTTCCCCTTCCTCCAGCTTGACCTGGACAGCGTGGACACCACACATTGAATTTTCTAGGGGGAGGACAGCTACTTGCGCATTAGAAATTCTCATTTTAGCACAAGCAACAAAAATCAAAATAAATAGGTGGGACTAAATAAAATGAAAAAGCTTCTGCACAGCAAAAGAAATAGTCAACAAAATGAAAAGGCAATCTATGAAATGGAAGAAAATGTTTTCAAACCACATGTCTAATAAGGGGTTAATATCAAAATTATATAAATAACTCATATAACTCAATAGCCACAAAAAAAAAAAAATGGGCAAAGGACTTGAGGAGATACTTTTTCAAAGAAGATAGACAATGGCCAACAGGTACATGAAAAGGTGTTCAATGTCTACTCATCAGGGAAATGTAAACCAAAACCACATTGAGATATCACCTCAAGTCTGTTAGAATGACTGTCATCAAAGAGACAAGAGATAGCAAGTGCTGACTAGGACGGGAGAAAAGGGAACCCCGTGCACCACTGCTGGGAATGGAAAATGGTGCAACCACTACATAAAGCAGTATGGGACATTCCTCAAAAAAGTTAAAATACAGCTACTACATGCTCTAGAAATCCCACATCTGGGTATTTATCCAAGGAAATGTAAAGAATATTGAAACAATGTCTGCACCCCAGCATTGCAGCATTATTCGCAATAGGCAAGATATGGAAACCACCCAATTGTCCCTGTACAGACGAATGGATAAAGAACATAAAGATGTGATATATATATATATGCATTTAGATATAGATAGATGGTGCCAAAAAAAGGTATACAGATTTTAAGAATGGAAAACTGTGTTAAAATTGTAATACTCAACATATACTGATAATAAAAGCTGAATACAAGTCATGTTTGACTTCTGCAATTACAAGAGGTGCTTAAAAGGGTTACCATCAGTGTAATTTTAATAGTTTTTTTTTTCTTTTCTTAAAATGTGTATACCTATTTTAGCACCCCTGGTATATACGTGGTTGGACAATTAAGTTTGCGAACTTGTGGCAACGACGTTGCTAACATTTTTTTATATCAGATGGATTATTCATTATGAATTTCTACCAACTGGACAAACAGTTCATCAAGTTTACTATTTGGAAGTGCTGAAAAGGCCGCATAAAAAAGTTAGACGACCTGAACTTTTCACCAACAATTCGTGGCTCTTGCATCACGACAATGCACCAGCTCATATGGCACTGTCTGTGAGGGAGTTTTTAGCCAGTAAACAAATAACTGTATTGGAACATCCTCCCTACTCACCTGATCTGGCCCCCAGTGACTTCTTTCTTTACCCAAAGATAAAGGAAATGTTGAAAGGAAGACATTTTGATGACATTCAGGACATCAAGGGTAACACAACGACAGCTCTGAAGGCCATTCCAGAAAGAGTTCCAAAATTGCTTTGAAGTGTGGACTAGGCGCTGGCGTCAGTGCATAGCTTCCCAAGGGGAGTGTTTTGAAGGTGACCAGAGTGATATTCAGCAATGGGGTATGTAGCACTTTTTCTAGGATGAGTTCATGAACTTAATTGTCCGACCTCACACACACACACACACACACGCACGCACGCGCGCGCACACACACATAATACCTTGAGGGCATTATGCAAACTGAAATGACTCAGCCAAGAAAGACAAATACTGTATTCTGTCCCTTACATGTGGAACCCAAGGAAAGCTGAACTCAGAGAGACAGGGAGCAGTTGGCGATCGCCAGGGGCTGGGGGCAGGAGATGGGAGCTGCTGGGCAGAGGGCACAGCTTCGAGTTAGAGGAGCACATGTTGGGGATCACAGCATCGGGACTCTGTTTACATACTTGAACATTGCTGAGACAGTAGATAGTAAATGTTCTCAACACGAACAAGAAACTACGCAAAGGGTTCAAGCTGTTGGTGAATGCTGTGGTGGAATTCATTTTGCATTATGGAAGTGTATAATGTCAACATGTGTAGACTGGAACTTGCAGGGTTACAGGACAATTGTGTCTCAATAAAGCTGGGCAAGTAGTTTCCTATAGCAGTAAAAATAGGAGAGAAAATTCTCACTTTCCGTGTCACGTGAGGAATCAGCTTCATTCACGGTGGAGCCACACACACCTTGCGGTCTTTGTCACAGCACTAGGCATGAACTCACACATAGTCCGCTGTCACCTGGCTTGCATTGTGCATCCCGCCAGCGTGCCTCTGAGTCGAACTGCCATCCCCGGGATGTGAGCCTATTGAATTTCAGGCTGCTTTTGGATCGTTTCTTGGTTTTCTGTGTCCTTCAGTTTTACTCTGTCGAGTCTCCATAGGCGTCCTTTCCATTTGTGCTGCTTGGGATTATGTCTCTCGGCTCTCTCCTTCGTTTCTCTCCGCTCAACCCTCTCTTCTTCCCTCCCTTCTCACTACATATGCTCAGAGCTCCTATGGTTCTGTTCCTCTGAAGAACTCTGCCCGAGAGACCCAGCGGAGGAAACGTCACAGAGACCAGAAGCAGACTAGTGATCGGCCAGGCCTGTGGACAGCATGAAAGGGGAGTAACTGCTTCTGTGATGTGGGGTTTCCTTTTGGGGTGTAAAGTGTTCTGGAATTAGCGGTGATGGTTGCACAGCGTTGCGTATGTACTAAAAACACTGAACTACACCCTTTTAAATGATGAATTTTATGTGAGTTTTATCTCAGTGATTTAAAATGAGGTCTTGATTTAAAGAAAATGGAGGAGGAAGAGGGCGAAGGGAGTCTTGGTTTTCTGTCCCCTCCACGCATTTCCTGATTCCGGACACAGGTACAGTGGGAATCACAGAAGCAGCGGGGACCCTCCCTGCGATGTCAAGGCGGTACAGCTGCTTTAGGGCCCCTCCCTCACAGGGGCCAGTTCTGGGGAAAACATTCCATTGCTTCTATGAAGCCAGGCGACATTTCGAGACGACTCTGGCTCTGGCCAAGCCTGTCGGAGTGACCACATGGGGCGCTGGACAGTGTCTGGCCCCAAGCGTGCACGTGCCTCCTCACTGCCAAGAACAGTCGCTGCTGCCGTCGTCCCAACCAGAGAGCTGGAAGGACGGAGTCTGGGGGGGCCCCAGGTACTGTGGTCTGAGCATAGCTGGGACCTCTCTTTCAGCTGAGACGTACGTACGTACGTAGACTGTCCCAGTAACTGATTTACGTTTGATTAAAATACTCAATCTCTGATGCTAAAGTGGCAAGATGTTTTTCGTCTACGTGTGAGAGGAAGGCTAAAGGGGAAAAACCAGATAGAATCTGACACCACAAAGAAATCTCTGAGTGTGCAGCAGCCAAACAATAATGCTCTTTATTTCTCACTTGAAATAAGACGCCAATGGGGAACTCACCAACGGGAGCCCTGGGGGTCAGTGTCTCCGGCTCACAAGAGAGCAAAGGAGCGTGAACGTGCTCTGAGGAAGTGGGGGGTCGGGGGACAATGATGAGAGGGCTTCATGTCAGTGTATAGCTGACGAGGACGGAGGCAAAGCTCAGCAGAAACGTTGACTCCCCCAAGGGCACAGTTCCTTCTATCTCCTCCTCAATTATTTTATCGGGTATGATATCCCTCTCCAGACTAGGCCCTCCATCATTGCAAACCATGGAATTACAACAACGAACCCAATAGAAATTATTAGTTTTCACGACTCTAGGGGCTTCAGGAGGCACCTGGGACGGATACAGAAACGTACAGTTGTTTGTACAGTTCTTGTAAATGAGTAGTTCACGGAGGTTCAAACCTGAAAAGGAAGTAGAGATGAAAATCATCAATTTCAGGTTTTCTGCCACTCAGCCTGGAGTCCGCAGCTCCTGGCCTAACATGTAAATGCTGACGCACCTTAATGCTAACCTACTCCCCAGTTCAGACTTGATGCACCACCCCAAGCAGGATCCCACAACTGCTGTGGTGACCTTCCCAGGCCAGCTAGCCCGGTGGCCTCTGTCCACCAATGCTACCTGACCATGGCTCCCTCTGAAGCCTCCTTAGGAAGCCCTGGGCTCCATTCCCAAATTGTGTTCCCCTCATGGCCTCACAGCGCTCACACGACGACTACGCCCTGGCCCTTCCCAGGACAGTTAGCCACTCATGGCTCTGCGGCTGCCTCCCAACCCCAGAAGGAACTCATGACTAAATTCCAGTCACTTGCTTCTTTCTTATTTTCCAAGGAAGGAGTTTAGGAAGTCCCACACCCTACACAGAAGCAGACTGTAAGTCGACAGCTTAATGGATTCTCATGAGGTATGCCTAGCTATGTACCAGTATCCAGCTCAAGTAACAGAACTGGATGAAAGCTCCGAAGTCTCTGTTCTGGCCCTCCATTCAGGTACAACAAGCATCAAGGCCAATGATAAGAAGTGTCTGCACTCTAACCCTATACGTTAGTTTTGCCTATTTTTGAACTATGAAAATAAAATCCTACACCCTTTCCTAAGTTAAAGGAAAACTGTACGGAAATAGAATCAGAAAGGAAATTTGATCTCATGGAGACTATGATAATTTAATGAGGATGTTGGAAAGATTTTCCCTTGAGGAGAAAATGGGGTAAGACGCCGGCCATCACCACCTCTACTCCCCATAGAAGCAGAGTTCTTGGCTACTTCAGTGAGGCCGGAGGAAGAACTGAAATACATGGTGACTGGAAAGACAGGAATTAAACTGCTGTTATTCACCAAGACAACACACTTTGGAAATAATAAGTGAAGTTAGCAAAGGCCCTTGATACAAGATCAATATTGAGAAGTCAGTTGCATTTTTATGCACCAACAACAAAGAAATTGAAAATAAAATTTGTAAAAACTATACCATTTAAACATTTCAGCATTTTTGATCATGATTAGATGTCGCTCCCCATTTTCTCCGTGAACATGGTGAATTGGATTAGTAGGGTTTCAAATTGTAAACTACACTGCAATTCTTTGTTGAAATCCATGAGGTAGTGCTTATGATCTGTGGATGCGTGGGTGTGTGCACGCATGTGTGTGAAGATGAACTTTTTATTTTACAAGTTTCAGGTTTTGAGAAAAGTTGCAAAAATAGTGAAAGAGCTCGTACATCCTTCACAGCCCGTCCCTCTCGGCTCTCACTACTTACATTACGAGGTGCGTTTGTCCCAAGGAATGAATGAACACTGACAAATTCTTCTTAACTCAACTCCACACTTTATTCAGATTTCACTCATTTTTTCCCCTTTACATTCCTGTTCCAGGATCTCATCCAGGACACTGCGTTGCGTTGGATGTGGTAGAGCCTACACACATTGGGGTTTCATTGGTTAAGGTTTGGTTAGTGTTTCTGCATCTCCATTCATTAGAAACGACCGTGTGTGAGCTTCCATTCCCCCAGCGTCTTTGCTGGGTCAGCTGTCATCATGCAACACTAGGGTGTGACTCCTCCTCGTTTATTATCTGGAGGACCATCTGTGAGATGGGGGTGATTTCCCCCTAACTATGAGGAATGTGCTCGGGAAGCAACCTCTGGGTGTGGGATTTTCAGAAAGGATTCAGGACACTTCGGTTTCCGTCTCTTTGTGAGCCAGGTGTGGTTAAGTTCTGTTTTTCAAGTTATTCTTCATTTCATCAGCAATCCCAAATTTCTCACAGGAAGACTATATTCATAATAGCCTCTTATTTTCTTGATAAGGTCTGATTGATGCCTCCCTTTCCATCTCTGATATTGGAAATGTGAATTTTAGATTTCTGTCTTTAATTTCTCTTATGCTGTCTTACCAATGCTACGAATCCTTCCAAAGAACCAACTAGTCATTTTGTGGGTTTTATCTGTTGTTCATTTGTTTTCTATTTCAAGGATTTCTGCGATCCTCCTTATATGTGCTTCTTTGTCTTTGGGTCGATTTTCGATTCTTCTTCTATCTTCTTGAATGGAAGGTTAGATCTTTTTCACCCTTTTCTCTTATACTCGGTGCTTGTAATGTTCTACGTTTTGCTGTAAGTACTCCTCAGCTGGTTTCCCTTCATTTTTGACATGTTGTATCTTCATCATCATTCAGATGTAATGTTTCCTAATGTCTGTTGTGTCTTCTGCTTTGTGAAACTGGTTATTTAGAAATTCTCTGCATAATTACTAAATGGTTAGAGATTTCCTAGTTCACGTCTGAGTATGATTTCTCAATTTTACTGTGATAGAGAAGGAATTCTACATAATTTCAATCACCTGAAATTTGTGGATGCATGTTGTCATGGCATGAGTCCACAATTGTAAATGTCATATGCAGCCTTGTAGAAAATGTGGATTTGGTTATTTATTTCAGGCTCTGCTCTGATATATGGTGATTATTCCTAGTTTGTTAGTGGCGTTGCTCAGACCTTCTATAGCAGAGGTGGGCAAACAACAGCCCATGGGACAAACCCAGTCCACTATCTGTGTCTATAAATAAAGCTTTGTTGGAACATAGGGATGAGCATGTTTCCTTCCCCTCTACGGCTGCTTCCATCCCCATACAGGCAGCGTTGGGCAGTTGTGACACAGACCAGATGGCTTACAAAGCTGAAAACATTTACTATAATATCTGGTTCTTCACAGGAAAAGTTTGTCGACCCCTGATCTGTAGCTGTAACAAGTTTTATCTCCTTGATCTCTTATCTACAAGCTATGGATTTAGACAGTGGTATCTTCCTGGTAGTTTTATCCTTTCATTTCCAAAAAACGTTACTCTTCATGAGTAATGGTCTTGTCTTACTATTGACTTTGCCCCAGTGTACATAGAAGAGCTTCTTTGGGTCAGTGTTTAAATTGTATACCATTGTCTGTATTTTATTTTCAAGCATGTCTCTGGTAAACAGATACTATTATTTTTTGTTTTCCCCAAAAGTTTTGGGTTCCTAAGTGTAGCAAATTTATATAATTAATGATAATATTAGTTTTAAATTTTCTTTCCATTAAACATTTAACTTTGAGATAATTGTATATTCAAATGTAGTTGCAGGAAACATAGGAAGATCCTGTGTATCCTTTACTCAGTTACTCCCAATGGTAACAGCGTCAAAACTTTTGTGCAACACTACAACTAACTAGGGGAATGCCATTCCAAATGGTGAGAATAAACAAATTTTATCACCACCGTTATCCCTCATATGGACTCACTAGCCTCTTTTCCACCCAAATCCCTTGACCCTGACCCCACAAAACTAATTTGGTGTCCATTTCCATATCCATCAAGGTCATTCTGGAAACCGAAGCCCTGAAGCTCTATGGGGATAAGTTATTAAATCCAGGTACTCAGCTTCCATGGCTGTAGGAGGAGTGGAGAAATGGCAGTTGTCTGGGGGCTGATGATCAGGGGGGTACTCTACATCCGGGGCCACTTGAAGCAGAGGCAGGGTGGAAGGGCCAAACTCTGCAGGAAAATATCAAAGCCATGCATCGCTGTCCTTTGTTCTGGCCCACGCAGAGGCGACTCCTGCAGACAGGTCTGATGTGTGCCCTGGAGCACATGTCACCTATGCAGACCAGCAGCCAAGCATCTGCTGGGGTTTTAAGATCTGCTTTGGGTTGAAAGGCCCAGCAACGGAGATGATGGGATGGACTGAGGCAGGATAAGAATGAGGACCGGTTGGGGTCCCCTGGTGTCCGTCACTGTGTAAAGCCACTAGGACTGTGTCAAAACACAGCACGCAACCTTCAAGAGTAATGGTCTCTGCTTCACGTCCACCTTGCAAATCTCACACATGTTCTCTCTGGGTCAAGCTCTACAGGGATGAGATTCTGGGGAACACAGTACCCAGCTCCCTCCAGGAGCCGTAATCCCAATGTGGTCTCCCAAAGGCACTGCAGTGCAGCCCTGACAAGTATTGCTCCTTTTTGTAATGCAAGTTCCTGACTTAAGCTTTGCTTGGCAAGGATCCACTTCAAAGAGGCAACCACTTCAAAGGGAGTGATCTCCAATAAACAGAAGGTCAATGACAAACTAGATAAAGTCACCCCTTTCCACGGCCCCATGTTCCTTCTTTTAGAGATCTTGCTTGGTTTCCATGCTAACGATTTGGGTCTCTTGTTTTCTCTCTCCACTCCCTTTAAATTCCGGGTTGTTTTCGTTTTATTAAACTCATTGAGATGACGTTGGTTAATAAAATCATGTCAGTTTCACATGTGCAATTCTGCGCATCGCACTGTGTGTTCCCACCACCCACAGTCACGTCTGCTTCCATCACCATACATTTCACTCCCTTTATGCTTTTCTACCTGCCCCCAGCCCCTTTTCCCTCTGGTAACCACTATACTGTTGTCTGGTTCTATGAGTTTTTGTTTATTTGTTCATTTGTTGCTTTCAGTTTTATATCCCACACGAGTGAAATCATATGGGTCTTGACTTTTTGCATCTGACCAATTTTGCTCAGCATGATAATCTCAGGATCCATCCATGTTGTTCCAAATGGCAGAATTTCTATTCTTACATTTTAAATTCCCCAATAAAGAATGAGCCCTTCAAAACCAGAGGTTCCCCACACTCCCTCAACCCCAATAAGACCAGAACCCCAGGCCCTTCTTGCAAGCTCTCTCTCTAGCCACGGGGACCTCACTGTGCCTCAGGCCTGCCTTGGAAGTTCCAGGACTTGTAAGTAATAAGCCTCATTGTTCAAGCCTCCTGATGGTTACTGCTGAGGGCTGTCTTGCAATCATTCTAAGAACCAGAAGTGCTGGTCTAGTCCCAACACTGGATATTGACAGTCTGACACCTGCACAAAAATAGGTGTGTACTGCAGGAACAAAGTACACATGGTCAGCTTCTGCCTGGGTCCCACTGCAGCAGATGCCTACAGAAAAATGGCAGTTGGTACAAGGGAGAGGAGGCCATCAAAAGGTTGTTCTGCAGGGGCTTTGAACACAGAATGAATGACATGTGGAAGGGCAAAGAACTCAGACACTGCGCAGATAGGCCCTGAGCAAGCCCCAGACCAGGCTCCCTGCCAGACCGTCCCTGGTTAATTAGTACTCACTGGCCCCTGGCAGTACATGTGCTTCAGGATAGGGTCCTGGCGAGAGGGACACCTTTCTCAGAGCGTGAGTGCCTCTGAGCAAGAGCCAGAAGCATCTTGGAAGGTCAGGCTCTGCTCTGATCCCACACTTGGCCTTGGCATCTGTGTGTGACTGGCACTGTCCTGAACAGGCCATTGCATCCACATTTTGGGTCTGATTAGCTGGAAGCCGTCCCCAGACAACCAGTGTCAAAGGGCAGCAAGGAATCACCCAGGCTACACTGGGGCGTCTGCACACATGACCAGGGCCTGACAAGGGGTGGAGGCCTTGAGGCGTGGCAATGCTCCCACCCCCTGGACACATCGCAGGAGAGGCGACCGCCGACAGCCCACCTCAGAGCATGTGGTTCTACAGTGTGGTGACACTGCTCTTCCTGGGCTAAGTCCAGAGCCTGACAACATGCTGTCAGGATGGGGACAGCGCAAACCAAGGGCCATGGGTGGGAGCAGAGAACAAAACAGATTGGCCCCACCCCCTGAAACCGCCCAGGTGGGTGACTAATTCACAAGTTGTGAGAGACAGACAAGCAGGTACTTACGAATGGAGATCGTCATACAGCGCCTAACTTCATAGTTACATACCCGAACATTTGGACAATTGTAGTTGTTTATGGACAAACAATCGTGGCATTTCAGATTGTAGGTCCCTGAGAGAAAAGACAGCAGTGGGAGGCTCCTCAAACACATGCACTTCCCCCTCCGCCCAGCCTCCAAGGAGTTCCTTACACCTCCACAGCTCAGCCCTCGGTGGGCTCTGAGTCGGGGCTACATCAAGCACAGCAGGAGCTTTGCCTGTTCCAGAGACAGGCCCTGGGGAGTGCCCCCAAGGCAGCCATGGGTGGGAGCCCTGTGCTCTGCAGATTGGGGCCCCTGTCCAAGATGGCCTGATAGTCATAAGAGGCTGGCACCCTTCCAGATTACCCTGTCCTCAGCCACTCCTGTCTGTCCCAGCTAGAGAAGCACCACAGCTAGACTCCCCAGCAGGTCTCCAGATCTGCTGCTTTGGAGACAATCCTCCTCCCTCCTGACACTCCCCTTCCTCAGGGACACTCTCCACATCCACCCTTTGCCCAACAACTGAACTGCCCAGAGAGCTCTCAGCTGGCTAAGATGGTGGAAATTGCACTTCGACCGTCCCAACCACCCCTGATGGCTCAGGGAATTCCCATCCAGTCCAGACAGTGAAAGCAATGATACTTACAGCGTCGCCCAGATTGCGTGGTTTCCACCAGTGTCAACCCAAAAGCTAGGAGCAAGGCATGGAGGAGCATCATTTCGTGCAGGAGTTTGACCCTGTGGGTGAGGGGACGCAGGGCGCATGTCAGCACAATGGCTCCTCGCGCTGGCCTTCTGGCCTCCCAGCATCCACCAGCAGTGTCCTTCAGCTACCTTTCCCACCTGCTCATCCCTCCCTCTCCGCGCAGGGACTGGGGTGGTAGGCCTTCCCCCAAAGCCTTCGCCATTCCCATGCCTTCATCTTGCCCAAATCATTGTCTCTCGTTCCTTCCCTCATTTCACACTTGCTCCATGGCCAGTCTCCCAGGGATCCAGTGACCTGATCAAATGCACTGAGGCCCCCTTCCTCCTGTAGGCCACACTAGCTACCCTGAACACTTTGTACTGCAAATACCCAGAGAAGATGCTGTCCAATTCCCATCAAATGCCTTTACTGACGTCCGCTGAAATGTCTCCTCGTGTGACTCACGTGGGAACATGCGCCCATCCACCAACAACACAGTGAGTTGATACACAATGCCAGATTCTCCATAAAAACCCCAGGACACAGAAGAGGCAGCACTAGGGAACTGCTAATCAAGAAAGCCAAAGCGGAAGTCAATCTCCAACTCACCCAAAGGTTGATGTCAGCATACAAGTGCTTTAGAATGAGAATATCAAAAAGAAACAGATTACAAAACTGACTTTCAAAAGGATGAAAATGTTCAACAGAGAAATGACGTCCACAAAGAGAACCAAATAGATATCCTAGAACTGAAAAACACAGTATCTGAAAGTAAGAGCTCGTTCGATGAGATTCACAGCCAACCAGACTGAGCAAAAGGAAACGATAGAAAAGGTGAGGACAGGACTATAGAAATATCTAGACTGACAGCCAGGGAGACAACAGGAAGGGAATGCACAGCACTGGAAAGAGGGGACTCTCCGACAGTCAGTCATCTAGCGCCCGCATACCCAGAGTCCTCTGAGGACAGGATACAGAAATGGGCAGGGCAAGTCTTTGAAGAGAGAAGGGGACACAGAGAGCTTGTCCAAAATGAACAAGGGGCATTGGCCAACAAACTAAGAAGTCCAGTGCAGCGGGTCCCAAGTAGAAAGCACACAAGGAAGCGCCTTTAGATGCACCACAGGTGACCTGCGGAAAACAGTTTAATGTCTGAAAATCTCAACAGCGGCCAGAGGGGAAAAAGGCAGTCCCTTCCGGCAGCAGCAGTGCCAGTGATGGCCGGTCTTGGCATCACCCTGGGAGACACAAGAGCCACGGGGACAATAGCTTCCGATGCCGTAGGAAGAGGAAACGTGTCTCCAAGACTTCTATTCTGCTGCAGTGAAAGTCTACTTCCAAAACGAAGGTGAAAGGAACAAGGCTCGACACACACGTGGTCGGGCCGTCTCGTCAGCGTAGACCACTGACCCCCCCACAAGAAATACTATGCGAGGCATTTACAAGCAAGGTGTGACCACAAGAGCCCAAGGCAGAGGTGCCAGAACTGACAGGTGGGAAGAACTACGTGAGCACCAGCCAAGGTGGACGTCCAGACAAAAAGAGTGCAGGAGACAAACAGCGACGCAGGTTTCGTGTCCAGAAGGACCTGTGAAACTCAATCCGATTCCCTTCGCGGACTCTGGAGGCATTCAGCAAGAAATCTGCCACGGAAGGAAAACTAGAAAACCTGCACGTTTGGAAACAAAGAACACACTTCCAAATCACAAAGCCCCCTCCCCCACCATGGCTCTAATTTTCCAACTCAAAAACTAAGAAAGTGACAGCAAATTCAAAGGGCCTGAAAAACAAACAAAAACAGCAGATGCTGTAAGTGGCGGGGAAGCTACGTGGGGTCCGGCAGGCCCCGGTAGCCCAGGGTAGCTGGGTCAGAGGCAGGGCTGCGTCTGGACCGCTGGTGGCGCCTGCGGGGCTCAGGACCCCCTGATTGGGGGCGACCTGCGAGGAGTGACCAGAGGCCGAGGTCTGGGCCTACGCCCGTGAAGCGCCCAGACCTTCTGGAATCTTCAGCTCCACTTACCCCATGTGGCACCCGGGCCTTCTGGAACCTTCCACGCCACCCGCCAGTAATGCGCCCAGACCTGGAACCTTCCGTGCCACCCACCTGTGCTCCTCCCAGACCTTCTGGAACCTTCGGCTCCACCCACCTCATGAGACACCCAATCGCAGAACGTTCAGCGTCGCAATACCGTGATTCGCCCAGACCTGGAACCTTCCGCACTTCCTGCCGGTGATTCGCCCAGCCCTGGAACCTTCCGCCTTGGTGGGGCCTGGAGGGCACTCACGGGAGAGCAGCCTTGCAGGTGAGTTCCAGGCTCTTCCGGGATGGGAGCCGGGAGTCCCACCGCAGGCGGCCCCTGAAGGGGAGGGCACAAAGGAGCGGGCGTGGCCCTGTGCTCCAACCGCTCTCTTTCCAGTGGCGCCGGCCCAGCCCTGAGAGGGAAGCTGAACTTTCCAGAAGGTGCGCGAAGCCTGATGGGAAGTGGGTCTGGTTATCCTTTGGGCCCTGACGGGGAGAACCCAGAATGCACGGTGCGATGGGCTCCTGAGAGGATGCCTAGGAGGACGGTGGTCGTTCTGTCCTCCGCTGGGACCTGAACAGGCTCAGCGCTAAGACCCCGCGTCGTGGGCGGGGCTGCGTGGACGGGTGCTGGGGGATCCTGGGTGGGGGGCTCAGCCGCCAGCCTAGGGCAAGGATCTGGCGACGGTCCGTGCCCTCCGTGAGAGGACCCTGCCTCCACCAAATCCAGGGCCCTCTGCCTCTCCCTGTAGGCCCCACCCCACCCCCCACCTGCCCGACAGCATGGAGAAGGGGGTTCAGAATGGGGAACATCTGAAATGGAGCCCAGGGACCTCCCAGAAGAGGGCGGGGCTGGAGAGTGTGGGGTGTGAGGCCCGCAGGCCCCTAGACAGCGAGGCAGCCTCAGCCCCCAGGCGCTGCGGGAACACCCTTGCCTTCCTGCCCACTAAGGTCAGGATACTTGTGGAGATGACCTGGCTGATGGGCAGAAAGGGAGCGGAAGATGGGGCGGAAGAGAGGGGGTGCTGGATGGCAGGGGGTCCTGTGGGGGCTCCTTGGAGAGCAGGAGCGCAAGGCAGGGGTGGGGGAAACCTGGTGCAGCCTTCAGGGAGGGGCAGCAGGAAACCCTTCGAAGGAGGTGTGCTGGGGGATGGATGAGTGAATGCACAGAGTTCTAGGGGTTGGTGGGGTCCTTGGGGATGGAGGGCCCGGCTTGGTAGTGGTGACAGGCCACCTGACACAACAGAGCACACCTGGCTCAGGTCAGTGGGTGAGGAGCAGGTGTGCTGTCCGAGTGTCTAGGGGCAGAGGACTTTGAATGGCGGTGAGCACACCGGCGCCAGGGCTAACTCTGGAGCCCCAGAGCTGACCAAGTGGCGCTGCTTCTCACGTACAGGGCCAGACACCCCTGGAAATGACAGTGCTCCTTGCTTTGCTCCTGGTCATGGGCCTGCCATGGGTGGAGACAAACGTCACCTTGACTGGAAGACAAGGTGAGTCCAAGCCCCTTGGGCTTCTGGGCTGGGAGAAGGCAGCAGGCCGGAATGCCTGTGCAGAGCCTGGGGAGGCTTTTTGTGTTTGGACACTGCCATGGCCCCAGGTGGGTTTGGGCAGTCACATGGCACAGGAATCAGTGAGCATGAGAGCGTCAGGAGTGTGGCAGCTGACCTGAACACCTAGTGGGGGAGCCTCTTGATTTGGGGCTCCCTACCCCAAGGGCAGGCAGTGGTGGCTGGAACCGTGGTGTATTCCCCAGCAGCCTGCTGTCCCCTCGATGACCCTGCCTTCCTGGCAATGTCAGGCTGAAAGGCAAGCCTGGCCTGGTCCCGGTGGGGCCTTCTGGGGCTATCTCTGAGAACAGGAAACCTGGTAGAGGGTGACCGGCTCCTTCTCAGGGAGCGAGTCCCGCCCTAGGAGACAGTACACTAGTGTGTGGGAGTTAGGATGCAGGGCCTGGGGGGTCCCGAAGGGGCTGTAGGGAGCTGGAGCAGGAGCGGTGGGTGGCAGCAGACGCTGAAACCCTGGAGCTGTCCTTAAAGCAGAATGTGAGATACCAGGGTGTGCTTGCGCGTGCCCGAGGTTATGGGGTTTCTATCAGGTGTGGTGGTGCCCGTCTGCATGTGTGTGTCCATAACGTGTGTCTGGGTGTGGGTGTGTGAGGGAGATGCACCCTGTGGATGCTTGCATGAGGCTCTGGGTGGGGTGGTTCTGGGGCCTGGGAAAGGCGGGGCTCCCCGGTAGGTGCTCATTGGAGAAGGGAGAGTCTGGAGGGCGTCCTTCGCATAGGACTGGAGAACTAGAACACTCCACTGTCTTTTATTCCTCCTTTCAGCTTTACTGAAGTGTCACGTTTGCGAGGAATACAATACTGTCAGGTGCACCGAGCCAACCATCTGTCCCAAGGACTCTGAATATTGTGCTACTGTTATCGTGAGTAAGTGCAGGTGACCCTCGACAACACAGGTTTGAGCTGTGCAGGGCCACTTCTGTGGGGACTTTTTCCAGCTGACCTATGCAGTTCCCACTGTGCTTACAGCGGGGACTACACTACTGGGATCCGTGTTTGCGGGGTGCCAGCTGTAGTTATACGTGGAGTTTTCACTGCAAGGGAGTGCTGTGCCCCGATCCCGAGTTGTGTAAGGTCTACTGTATCTCAGGTGACACCGGGTTCCAGAGGCTGGTCCATAGAAAACTTTTGGAAATTCAGATCTGTCTCATTTTATTCCATAGAGAATAACAAACATGTAAATGACATTTAGTTTTAATTTAAAGACCCAATTCCTGAGAGACCAGGAGTGGGAGCAGGTGCTGAGGGCAGGCCAGCTCATGGAAGGACGGTGCCGATACAGGGAGCGCACGTCACCCATCGGTCAAGATGAAACATGGGGGTGTAGGAAGAAAATAGTACAGTTCTTTTCATTCAGTTTTAACAGAAAAATTACGTTTTTGTGATTTCCGGAGTGGCCCTGAGAACAGCTTGTAGGTGGTGCACATAACTCGGGGTATAGGCGTAAACTGCATTCTGAAAGGAGTGCGCATGCTTTAATATGTGTGCACCCTGTCTGTCATCCGTGATTCACCTGGGAGCTTCTGGAAGGCCTGGCATTGCTCCCCGCCCATCCCCTTGCATCGTCAGGGCTATTGAATTCCGATTCAGTTCTTCAGCTGCTTCTGGGGGCCTTCCATGTTCCAGAAAATGTGTGGGGTGCTGTGTGGAGGGTTAAGCTTCTATAGCCTCACGTGGATGTTATAACTTAATAGGGGAAAACGATTTGCACGATGAAGACAAGATGAGGTGAAGTCGTAAGACTGTCCCTGTCCCCAGCACTGAGCTGTGCCCGTGCAGCAGGCTCACTGTCACAGCACTGACATCCGGGCCCTGGCAGCAGCTCACTGAGCGAGCCAGCTCCCAGCCCTGGGCGATGGCTGGAAGTCCCTGGCTCCTGTGTGTCTGTCTGTGAGCAGCCCCGTGTTGGAGAAGTTGAGGCCTAAGCATCCTGCACATTCCCAAACGGGTGCACCTGGACAGGTTGAGACTGGGGGCAGCTGACATCACGTAGCCCCCAGAAGCAGCTGTTCCTCCTCAGGGATGGCTGCCCCCTAGGTACCCCTCTGCAGTGTGGGCCTTTGGGTGGGGAAGGGGGCACCAGAAGGGTCAGGGTTGGACAGATACAGACAAAAACAATGCTGGTGTTGCTGCATTCAGTGCACGTTGATTCCTTTCTCCTTGTCTGTCTTTATTTCCTGTTAGGAATTCTTGTACGTTTCATCTATGTTTCAAGGCAGTGCTCGAGGTTTTGTCCAATAATTCATCCAAATGAATATGTCTTCAAGTCGTTCGTACTCGTAAAGCCGATGCCCTTCCTGTATGCGAGCTGCTGTAGAAACTCGCTGTGCAACAACCAAGCACCACAGATCAATGACACAGAAAGAAGGTACCGGCAATCCGGACGAGCGGGGGACATGCAGAGCAGCAGTGCTGGGCTCATGCTGCTCCTGACACTCACCTCGGCGTCACTGGTCCTCAGACCGCCCTGAGCCACAGGCAGGCTGCAGGCTGGCCCTTCTGGGCTCGTCGCACAAGTGAAGCAGACTTGCCACAGGTGGGGGGAAGTTGCACCATTAAAGTTGTTTTCCATTGATTGACTTGTGGTCTGACGTTTCGGGGCCTTGGGATTGGAGGGAGGACCACACCCCAGTGGCTGTGGCTCCCAGCTTGCATTCAGAGTGAGTCCCTGACTCTTGAGAGCAATTTTGTTTACAAGTGTCTCTCTTTGAAATCAAGCCTTGTAACTGATTATGGCTGACAGCCGGTCTTTCTTCTAGTCCTCTTCACCTGCCAGCGCTGCAGTGTGTGGGGTGGGGAGAGCTGTGCACCACCCGTGGGGGGGAGTAGTGTTCAGAGGCTCCAGACCTTTGGGGGACCTAGGGTCAGTGGAGGAGACAGACTGAATGGGGTAGTGGGACATCAGCCTAGGACACCCCTATACTGATGGGGGAGTCTCCATGGCTTTTCCTCGGCTCTTCCTACCAGATTCCAGGAGACAGAAGACAAGGAATTTATTGAATGCACTTGGACTTCACCCACCAATGGCACAGGTGTGTGGACTCACTTGCATTTGTCCTCATCTGAACCTTGGGCCTGGTGGACAGCAGTGGGGTCAACTTTTTTTCCTGCGTGAGTTGAGAAGCAGCTATGCAAAGAGAGCCAAAAAGGCCGACCCAAGTTCACAAGACAAATGCTTTCTCCCCTTTGGTGTGGATTTTGTGTGGGGGCAGCCCTCCCACTGCTCACCTGCTCCTTTCTGCCCTTACACCTTGGCCAGCCCCCAACTGGTCTGACACAGGGTGACTGCTGTGTAGGGCAGCTTGGGAACCTTCCAGAAAGAGTCTCAGTGGCTTCAGAAGGAGGCAGGTGGGGCACGCAGAGGGTGGTTTCTGTGCCATCCCTGAGGCATGGAGGAGGGCCATCTCTGTCACATCGGAACCTTTCAAACTAGAGGCGTAAGTCCATCCTGGGGGACAGTGGGTAGGGAGGGCCCATGAGGGTTGGCGAGCACTCCGGCACTGGAAGGGACTTGTAGCATCTGTCAGGAACCACATGAGTTTCCAGTCCTTGTGATAGCTGGACACCACGGGCCGTATAAGGGCTCATGGAGGTGCTAGGGAGCAGAGGCTTGAAACCTTGTTCTGGTGTTTCTGCCCCTCGGTCTGTGAGGTTTCGCTGTAACACCCGGAGCCAACTAAGACATGATCAATCAAAAGAAACACGGACTAGCCAGCACAATAATAGTAATTCCTCTTTTGGGAGGTTAAAGAAAAGATACAGAAATAGAATACAAATGGCATGAGAAGGCAGGCGATTCAAGTGGAAGGTTTTTTTAATAGTTCACAAGGAGACTGGAGATACAATAGAATTTAGACAGGATGGAAATGGAGTTTTTACCTTCTACGTATGTATAGAAAAAGTCAATAATTGAGTGAAAATGGATAGAAGTAAAAATGACATATAACTGATGATAGAAATTCATCTGCACGCCTTAGTAACCACAGAAGAAATATTGGCAGCTCAAAGACAGATTATCAGATGGAATTTTTTTGTGTCGATCCAGAAAAACACACTCAAAACATCAGACCACTAAAAATCATAAAAGATGGGAGAAAATATAGTGGACTTACATTATTAATTTTAGACAAATTGACTTTAAGGCAAAAATCCCTAAAAGTATAAATGACTAAATGCTCAATTCACCAGGAAAAAAACTTTAACAGTTGAAAACTTACATGTATTTAATAGAAGTGCTTCAAAATGCATAAAGTAAAAAATGTTACACCTACAAGGAGAGACTGACCAAACCAGAAATAGCCGAGTATTGACACAACCTCTCTCAGTAATGGACAGACCCGAAGGTGAAAGTTTAATAGGAAGAAAACTGAACACAACTAACAAACTGATTTAATACATGTATGTTGTACCCTGTACCCAACAGTCACAAAATAGGCATTCCTCTCAAAACAAGACAGCATAATGGAAATTTTAAAGTGTTTTTAATTGAACAGTTAACAAAAGTCAGAAAACCACCACCAACAACAAAAAAACGAAAAAAACCTTTGGGATAAAGCTAGAGCAGCATCGGGGGGAAACTGATGAGCGTTTCCAAACTTAAATGCTTACAATAGAATTAGTAATAGGAATAATAGGAATCAGGCGGACGGGTGGCTCAGTTGGTTAGAGCGCGAGCTCTGGGCAATGGGGCTGCCGGTTCGATTCCCACATGGGCCAGCCAGCTGCGCCCTCCGCAACTAGAATGAAGTCAATGAGCTGCCGCTCAGCTCCCGGGTGGCCAGATGGCTCGGTTGGTTGAAGCGTGTCCCCTCAACCACAAGGTTGCCGGTTTGACTCTTCGACTCCCACAAGGGAGGTGGGCTGTGCCCCTTGCAACTAAGATTGAACACGGCACCTTGAGCTGAGCTGCTGCTGAGCTCCCGGATGGCTTGCTTGGTTGGAGCTTGTGCTCTCAAACCACAAGGTTGCGGGTTCCAATGGTGGGCTGCGCCCCCTGCAACTAACTGGCAACCGGACCTGGAGCTGAGCTGCGCCCTCCACAACTAAGACTGAAAGGACAACAACTTGACTTGGAAAAAAGTCCTGGAAGTACACACTGTTCCCCAATAAAATCCTGTTCAAAAAAAAACAACACATAGTCAATAATATTGATACTGTGGTACAGTGTCAGATGGTTGCTGGACTTATGGTGATCACTTCTTTAGCATAGGGAATATAATCAATAATGTGGTAATAACTCTGTATAGTGCCAGGTGAGTCCTGTTGAATAACTGTGAGATATACCTGAAACTAATATTATATGTTAGCTATATTTTACTAAAAAGCTTTACAAAAAAAAAAAAAACAATTGATATTGTTGACAAGTCATGAGGGCCAAGTTTCGAACTTCCAAGCCCAGATCCTTGATTGACCATTTCTGTCTCTTTAGGGAGCAGAGGCCCCAACAGCCTGGCTGGTAACAGGGTTTTCTGAACTCAGCATCCAAGAACCATAATATTGAGTTACTTGCCAGGTCTTTCTTTCCTCAATGCATAGCACAGTCTTCTGCCATGATTTTGAAGCCTGGGAAGTTTGCCAGCAGAAGAATATACATAGAACTATTTAACTCATGGTCTTTGTTCTGGATGAGTACCAGATTCTCAAATCATTTTTGTTAATTGAGGGAAAGAGAGAGAGAGAAACGGAGGAAGAGAGAGGAGGACTAAGGAGGAATAAGAGTAAAAGGATCAAAGGAAGGAAAGGGAAAGAAATGCAACAGAGAGAGAAAGAGAGAGAGAGAAACCCGTTTGGTGTGACGGCACACGTGCGCGCGCGCGCGCGCGCACACACACACACACACTGCTGGAATTGCCCTAAAGAAATTAGTTATTTTCCAACTATACCTAGCCGTGTTTCCCCAAAAATAATACCTAGCTGGACAATCAGATCTAATGCGTCTTTCGGAGCAAAAATTAATGTAAGACCCTGTATTATCAATATAATATAAT